>NC_092341.1:44685000-45370000 GCF_046630445.1 Rutidosis leptorrhynchoides
CAAGAGGTAATACCCCAAACTTGTACCCAACACCTAATACAATGGTTAGGATTTTTGACACTTGAAATATAAGCCTTCAAACAAGCCCAAGAACACTCCCTTCACTCCCAAAATTTCGGCCAGACTGCAGCAAGAAAAGAATGAGAGTGTTTTCCTTGTTTTTGGTAATGTTTGAATGCATGTTATCTTCTCTTTCTTGAGTCAAAGCATAGGTATATAAGTTAAGCATGTTTTTGTAATATTGTGCCATCTTAAAAGTAGTAAAAGAGCATGTGTGAGACCTCCTTGGTCTCAACAAAACCGTCCCCCATGGGGAGTGTTGCAAAATTTGTCACTTGCATTTTGTAATTAAACTTGTAACATATAATGCCATGCCCTTTTATTACTTACATTTATAAAACAATTGTTTTATAAATGTATCACAATATAACTACTTAAACTTATTAATAATTGAATGCTTATCATATAAATTATCCAAATAATTTTATCTCAAGTAATAATGTTTTAGAAAACCGTTTTTCTAAAATTCAAGTGTCGCGTATTTATTTAACGACCCATTCGTTAAGATTAAATACTTATAAGGTGTCGGTAAGCTTCTTATTGGGTATGACCCGACTTGGATCATAACATACTAGCCACATTAATTTAATATGTCTCTCGGGCATATGAAATACCTTCAATCTCCCACTTGCACGAGAAACATAAGAAATTAATGCAAGTGATGGATACAGCCTAACACACCGTCCATTACCCCTAATATGTTATGACTTTGTGCCATTCAATAACATCATCCCTTTCGAGTTCCCATCTCGAATATGATTAGGTGAATCTTTCATTATTTCCTTTCGTCCTAGATGTCATGTTAAATCCAAGAGATACAGAGTGATCACTCTCTTATAGATTTAACTTTTCAGGCCTTAGACATCTGACTCTCAACGAATAAGAGGGACAAATTCCATCTTGACTACATACGTCCTAGATATACACTTTGTAATATACCCGAGTTCTTCCTTATGTACTACCATGTTTCAGAATAGCGAAGGAAAGAATCAAGGCACAGTACTTGGTGAATATCCGAACCCAATATGTATCTCAGGTCAGAGGATACAATGATATTCGCCTTTACTCAAGATTACATGTGATCAACCACGAAGGCTCCATACAGTAAATCTTGAGAGCGGGTCTTCCAATATTTGTATCCCACAAATATCTATGAACCTTGGTAGCAACCTTGCCCCACATTCAACCTATGAATGTATACCAATCCGAGTTCATAATAGTCTAAACCTCACACTTGTTCCCACAAATGTGATCGACTACGGAAATTTAGAATAATTGCTTATTCATGGATGAAATATGCAAAATAGGAACATAACTCAAATAAATTAACACCATAGTTATATTAATGAGTTTGAATAATTTCGTTCCGGTACAATACATAAAATAGATCATATCCAATCACTAGAATATCGAAGCCCTAATGCACAAACATGTCCTTCATGTTTTGGCCCATGTAAAAGCTTCGTGAGTGGATCCGCAACATTATGATCTGTATGAACTTTGCGAATACATATCTTTCCTTTTTCAACTTCATCCCTTATGTAGTTGAATCTCCGCTCAATGTGACGAGTCTTTTGATGGGCACGAGGTTCCTTGATTTGAGCAATCGCACCCTCGTTGTCACAAAAGATCTCAAGAGGGTCCTGAATGGAAGGGACCACTCCTAAGTCGTCGATGAATTTCTTCATCCATGCAGCTTCCTGTGCTGCCAATGAGGCGGCAATGTACTCCGACTCTGTAGTGGATAACGCAACAACCTCCTGTTTCGAACTCTTCCAAGAGACCGCACCTCCATTTAATGTAAATACATAACCGGATTGTGATCGAGAATCATCTCGATCAGTTTGGAAGCTCACATCCACGTAACCTTTTACAGCGAGTTCCTCCTCACCAGATCCGTATATTAGAAACATATCCTTAGTCCTTCTAAGGTATTTCAATATACCTTTAACAGCAATCCAATGACTGTTTCCTGGGTTGTTCTGGTATCTACTTGTCAAGCTTAGAGCGCATGACACATCCGGTCTAGTACATATCATTGCATACATGATAGACCCAATAGCAGATGCGTATGGGACTTTCTTCATTCTCTCTTGTTCATCTTTCGTGGCAGGACACTGAGATGAACTGAGAACGGTTCCCTTTTGAATAGGTACCAAACCTCTCTTAGAGTTTTCCATCTTGAACCTTTTCAAGATTTTATCAATGTATGTACTTTGACTTAAACCTATAAATCTCTTGGATCTATTCCTATAGATCCCTATCCCCAATATGTATTGTGCATCTCCAAGATCCTTAATGGAGAAGCAACTCTTTAGCCAAGTTTTGACTCCTTGCATTGTGGTAATATCATTCCCAAATAATAATATATCATCCACATATAGCACAAGGAACATGATAGTGCTCCCACTAGCTTTCTTATATACACAAGCTTCATCACCATTTTTAATGAAGCCAAATTTCTTGGCTTCCTCATTAAAACGATGATTCCACATTCTAGATGCTTGTTTCAATCCGTAGATTGACTTCTTTAACTTGCATACCATTTTAGGATATTTTGGATCAACAAAACCTTCAGGCTGAACCATATAGACATCTTCCATAAGATATCCATTTAGGAAAGCGGTTTTGACATCCATTTGCCATATTTCATAGTCGTAGTGAGCAGCAATGGCAAATAATATCCTAATAGACTTTAGCATTGCCACTGGCGAGAAAGTTTCATCATAATCAACCCCTTGAGTTTGAGTGAAACCTTTTGCTACAAGTCTAGCTTTATATGTATCCAAGTTTCCATGTATGTCGGTTTTCTTCTTGAAAAGCCATTTGCAATCAACTAGCTTAGAGCTAGGAGGTTGCTCAACAAGTTCCCATACTTGGTTTTCATACATGGATTGCATCTCGGCGTTCATGGCATCCTGCCATTTATCTTTATCAATCCTTGATAAAGCATCTTCGTAGTTTGTCGGTTCATCTAAATCAACCGTATAGCAACCATCCACGAGAAACCCATATCTCTCGGGAGGATTACTAATCCTACTAGATCTTCGAACGTCTTGTGTACCTTGATCATCCATTTGATCATTATCAACATTTTCATGTTGAGTGCTAGTGTCAACCAATTGTGTATCATTTATTTGATCTTGAACCTCTTCAAGATCTATCTTCCTTTCACTATTTCCTTCCATTAGGAACTTAGTTTCAAGGAATTCCGCCTTCCGAGCAACAAATACATTTTGTTCAGATGGATCATAGAAATAGTATCCCATATCATCCTTGGGATATCCTATGAAGATACACTTCGTGGATCGAGCATTCAACTTATTAGGGACGTAACGCTTAGGATAAGCTACACATCCCCATACCTTTAAGTATGATAGAGAAGGAGGTTTTCCAAACCACACCTCGTGAGGAGTTCGTTCCACTTTCTTGGTTGGGGCCATATTTAAAATACGAGCCGCGGAGCTTAGACAATAACCCCAAAATGATAGAGGTAACGAGCTTCTTGCCATCATAGATCGAACCATATCCATTAGGGTTCGGTTCCTCCTTTCGGAAACTCCATTAAGTTGGGGTGTTCCGGGTGGAGTAAGTTGTGAGATAATCCCACAACTCCTAAGATGATCTTGGAAAGCATCGCTTAGGTATTCACCTCCTCTATCGGTACGAAGTACCTTAATTGTCTTATTGAGTTGATTTTGTACTTCGTTTTGATATTCTTTGAATGCTTCAAACGTTTCGTCCTTGTGTCTTAATAAGTAGACATATCCGAAACGACTAAAGTCATCAATGAAAGTAACGAAGTATCTTTCACCATTCCTAGTCATGGGCTTAAAAGGTCAACATACATCCGAATGTATTAATCCCAATAAGTCTTTAGCCCTTTCATAGGTCCCTTTGAAAGGTGCTTTAGTCATCTTGCCTTGTAAACAAGATTCACATACATCAAACGAATCCATTTCATTTGATTTCAAAAGTCCATTCTTTTGAAGTGTATGCATTCGGTTCTTGTTTATGTGACCAAGGCGACAATGCCATAAGTAGGAATCACTCAAATCCCTTTTGAGTTTCTTGGTGCTTGCATGGTATATTGAGCTACTAGATAATGTGTCATCATGAACCAATTCATAAATTCCATTTGAAGGTGAAGCCTTGAAATAGAATATATTATCTTAATAAATGTGGATATCATCATTAACAAAATTAGGATTAAAACCACATTGTTTCAAACGGGAAACAGAAATAATGTTTCGACATAAGTCGGGTGCATACAAAACATCATTCAAAATAAGTTCCAAGCCACTTGGAAGTTTTAACACAAAGTCTCCTTGAGCTTTCACTCGCACTTTAGCTCCATTCCCCATGAAGAGACTTGATGTTCCCGTTTGCTTGTTACTTCTTTTGAACCCCTGCAAAGAATTGCAAATATGAGTTCCACATCCCGTGTCTAATACCCATGTATTAGAAGAAGCAATACTAAGCTCTATATATACCATATATATATTACCTGAGGTTTGCCCCGCATCCCTCTTCTCCTTCAACTCCTTAAGGTAGACCGGACAGTTTCGTTTCCAATGACCCATCTCACCGCAACCGAAACATGGGTCTTCCTTGGGGTTTGCCTTCTCGGCTACCTTTTGCTTCTTAGCCTTGTTGATGGTTGGGGTAACCATCTTCCCCTTCCCTTTGCCTTGATAGGCGGGTCCTTTTCTCTTAGCCACCTTTGGCTTAGAGGTCTTACCTTTGGACCCACCTTGATCGATTGCTAACACGGGTAAAGCCCTTTTACCCATGCTAGTTTCCGCCGTTCTAAGCATACCGTGAAGCTCACCTATGCTCTTATCCATCCCATTCATATTGTAATTAATTACAAATTGATCAAACCTTTTTGATAGGGAGTTAAGGATAAGATCGGTGGCTAACTCATTAGATATGTTTAGGTTAAGACGGTTAGCACGATCGATAAGGCTTTTCATCTTAAGTACATAAGATGAAACCGATTGGGTATCGTCCATACGACAAGCATGTAGCGCCCGAACCGTTTCGAAGCGCTCGACACGCGCTTGTTGGAGGAACATCTCCTTCAATTGCGTTATCATGTCGTATGCACTATGGTGCTCGAAATCCTTTTGGAGTTCGGGTATCATAGTCCCAAGCATTAAGCATGAGACTTGAAGGGAGTCGTGGCAATACTTATCGTAAGAGGCCATTGCCTCCACATCATTCTCATCTGGTTGATCGGGAATGGGGTCCTCAAGCACATACATTTTATCCTCTTGTTTGAGGACAATCCGAAGATTGCGGAACCAATCCATAAAGTTTGTATGGTTGAGTTTGTCTTTCTCTAAGAGACCTTAATGATAGGTGGTTCAGGTTAAGTGGTGCGTTTGGAATGTTGTTGTTGTTATTGGCGGCCATCTACAAAATTAACAAAGTTCGTTTAAGTATCGATTTTTAATTTAACATTCAATACCCTTTTAAATTTTAATTGACTTATTAAATATTAGAATCCAACGGTAAATCAAATTTCGGTTAGGTGACCTTTATCCCGTTATTTGATTTAGCTAGGTAGTCATTATATGACAATTGCAATCCTTTTGCAACTTCTAATGTATGGGATCATGCAATCCTTTTGCATGGCATATTTATCCCATCAACGCCTATTTGTTCCTCATGCTTCGGTGACCCTAAGTTCGTGATTCCCAAATCAAGTCGTCCTACTTGTGTAAACGTGTAAACTTAACATACAAGTGGTTAGGTGACCTTTATCCCACATGTATGCGAAGTGTACCTTATTCATATTAGTTCGCTCATGACGGTTAGGTGACCTTTATCCCATCAAGAGTTTCCTAATACGTCTAAGTGTTTCCACAAAAGGGTGGCATTTAACTTGTTTACCTTGTTAGTGAAAGGGATTTTGAGTTTTCGTTAATTCTAGTTTTGAGAAAACTTTTATGCCATTCACTAACATGCATTTAGTGTATGGTACTTATGAAAAACCAATTTCATGTCTTGTAATTTAGCCAATTACTTGATATAAACCATTTTATATACGTTATCCTTTTCTTGTTCTTAATAACCATTTATTAAGGTTTTTAGTTGCTTTCAATTTAACTAATTAAATTGTCGTTTTGCATGTGCTTAGTACGTCTAATTTAACCCATTAAATTGTCGTTTTGTTTGTTGTAATCTTGTGATTAATTGTATCAACCAAACCTACAAAATAATAATCATACAAACAACCACACATGCAAAATTAGTATGTTCACAATCTAGCCATTTTGGTGGACATTTGTTTAGCCGAAAACAAATGTCACCGGGTAAGGGTTAATCATACAAAGTAGGAGATTTCAAATCTCCCACTTAATCTTGCATCCATATGCTCCTTGTGTTCTTCAAGTCTTCATCATCTTGTATCTTCATTTTACAAAATATGTATCCTAATACATTTTATCTAGAAAATGAAATACAACCTATTCTATTTTACATACCAAATGTAGAACAAATTACATAGCCAAAATAATAATTATTACATGCCAATTGAATGAATAATATTACATACCAAATGAATATAACAAATCAACCAAATATAGCATGCAATCAACACAAGGTCAAGGCTAGGATTGTGAACTTTACATACAACAAAATATGACCAATTTGCAAGTTCCAAACCCTCTTGGAACCTCTTACAAATTCGGCCAAGCTTACAAACCCACCCAAACCCATTTGTTTTTGCAATCTACATTCATGCATGTTAGTAGATTGCAAATATAGTGGGTTTTAGACAACAATTCGAAGCATATTTCAACAACTTCGGCTCTGATACCATTGTTGGGATTTAACATGTTCATATATCTTAAAACCTTTTAAGAATCATAATAAACGGAAGCGTGTAAAATCAAATTTAACTTGTTAGTCATTCAACCATTTTAAATGTAAATCCCATGGATCAAGTTGTGAAATAATACTTACTAATTAACAAGAAAGGATAGTGTTATACCTCCTCAAAGCAAGTTTGAGGGCTGCAATAAATGGGTAGAAAGTTTGATGAAGTTGATGATGATAAGAGCTCCAACTTGAACCTACAAGTGTGCAAAACTCCAACCCTTTAATGTACCAATACACCTTGAAGTTGCTAGACCTTAATCACCCTTAAAACCAAGCTTTAAGCCCTTTTCTTCTCTTTGTAAAAATCGGCCAGCAGCACTTTTAAAAGGTGCAGTAACTAGTGAAGGAGATGATGGTGAATTTAGTCTCAAAACAATGAAACCTCAAGAGGTAATACCCCAAACTTGTACCCAACACCTAATACAATGGTTAGGATTTTTGACACTTGAAATATAAGCCTTCAAACAAGCCCAAGAACACTCCCTTCACTCCCAAAATTTCGGCCAGACTGCAGCAAGAAAAGAATGAGAGTGTTTTCCTTGTTTTTGGTAATGTTTGAATGCATGTTATCTTCTCTTTCTTGAGTCAAAGCATAGGTATATAAGTTAAGCATGTTTTTGTAATATTGTGCCATCTTAAAAGTAGTAAAAGAGCATGTGTGAGACCTCCTTGGTCTCAACAAAACCGTCCCCCATGGGGAGTGTTGCAAAATTTGTCACTTGCATTTTGTAATTAAACTTGTAACATATAATGCCATGCCCTTTTATTACTTACATTTATAAAACAATTGTTTTATAAATGTATCACAATATAACTACTTAAACTTATTAATAATTGAATGCTTATCATATAAATTATCCAAATAATTTTATCTCAAGTAATAATGTTTTAGAAAACCGTTTTTCTAAAATTCAAGTGTCGCGTATTTATTTAACGACCCATTCGTTAAGATTAAATACTTATAAGGTGTCGGTAAGCTTCTTATTGGGTATGACCCGACTTGGATCATAACATACTAGCCACATTAATTTAATATGTCTCTCGGGCATATGAAATACCTTCAGTTCTATTTATGGTCCCATAGTTGGCACCATTTGATCGAACATATATCTGTCTCGAGGACTAAATTCATGTTGAGTGCCTAGTGTGAGCGTTTAAGGAAAATATGGTTTAAATCTCCTATCCGTTTTACCGTGGATAACTTTTATTGAAGAACATACCTGTTATCGTAA
Source organism: Rutidosis leptorrhynchoides (assembly GCF_046630445.1). Classification (NCBI taxonomy): domain Eukaryota; kingdom Viridiplantae; phylum Streptophyta; class Magnoliopsida; order Asterales; family Asteraceae; genus Rutidosis; species Rutidosis leptorrhynchoides. The sequence continues at coordinate 44,693,181 of NC_092341.1, forward strand.
TCTAGTTTCCTGGATGCAATCGATAGTCGAGTTATACTGAAAACATGTTGTGTCGAATGAATGAGGTTAGAGTTGTATTTATAGTGAAACCCTAACCCTAGATATCCCTTAATTCATTATAGATTCTTCCCGAATAATAACCATAAATAACGAAAGTACAGTTAGGAAAGGATTACATTTAATTAAGGATAAGATCATCTAAGATTATTTACGTACGCGCCAAGAAAAGCTGTGTGACGCGCCCTTCATTGCTATTCGAGATTACTTAAAACAGACGTGCACATAGCACGTGATACGCACAAGCGCCATGAGCGAAGGTATGTGAAATGTTCCGTTCATATAGATTATAAACGTTCCATATTAATTGATTTCGTTGCGAGGTTTTGACCTCTATATGAGACGATTTTCAAAGACTGCATTCAATTTTAAAATAAACCATACCTTTTAAAATATTACGACGATTATCAAATAATGATAATCTAAAATATAGCATTTTCACACGACCATTACATAATGGTTTACAATAATATTACACAACAATATATGTCTTCGAATGCAGTTTTTAAACAATATTATACAAGCATGCTGACTCCAACTCTTATCCATAAATTAGCATGCAACAACGGAAGCTCTTAATAATCACCTGAGAATAAACATGCTTTAAACATCAATAAAAATGTTGGTGAGTTATAGGTTTAACCTATATATTTATCAATTCGTAATAATAGACCACAAGATTTCATATTTCCATTTCTCATAAACAACATGCAATCTGCATAAAAATTATTCATATGATGAACACCTGGTAACCGACATTAACAAATGCATCTAGAATATCCCCAATATACAGGTACACTCATCTGTATATAAAATCGAAGTACTAAAGCATCCATAACATGGATGGGGTTCGTTAGGCCCATAGATCTATCTTCAGGATTCGCGTCAATTTGGGGGTCTGTTCCCAAATTCTTAGGCTACCAAGCTTTTTAAAGGGTGATATCCGGTATAATGATTCAATCATAGAATATAGTTTCAAGTACTTGTGTCTATTTTGTAAAACATTTATAAAATTGCATGTATTCTCATCCTAAAAATATTAGATTTTAAAAGTGGGACTATAACTCACTTTCACAGATTTTTCCTTCGTCGGAAATAAGACTTGGCCACGGGTCGATTCACGAACATATAACAAATATATACATATATATTAAAGTATGATCAAAATATATTTACAATATGTTTTATTAGGTTTTTAACGATTTACGTTTGTTAAGTTAGCAGTCCAACGTTAGTAATCTACAACTAGTTGTCCACAATTAGATGTACAGAAATAAATCGATATATATATTATCTCGAATCAATCCACGACCCAGTGTATACAAGTCTCAGGCTAGATCACAACTCAAAGTATATATATTATTTTGAAATCAACCTCAACCCTGTATAGCTAACTCAAGCATTACTGCATATAGAGTGTCTATGGTTATTCCTAAATAATATATATAGATGGGTCGATATGATATGTCAATATTGTATACGTGTCTATGGTATCCTAAGATTACATAATATATGTTAGAATACATGTATAATACAATATAAAATACAATATAAGTTATTTAAGTTATGATTTGTATAGATTTGTTACAAATTTCACGTAGCTACAACAAGCAAAATTATCCAATCTTGTTTTACCCATAACTTCTTCGTTTTAAATTCATTTTGAGTGATTCAAGTTGCTATGATTTCATAATGAACTAAAATTTATGAAACTAAACAGAAAAAGTATAAGTTTATAGTCGAAAATACAGGTTACAAGTCAATATTTTAAGAGGTAGTCATTTCAGTCGAAAGAACGACGTCTTGATGACTGTTTTGGAAAACATACTTTCACTTTGAGTTTAACCATGATTTTTGGATATAGTTTCATATTTATAATAAAAATGAGAAGAACAACTTTTAAATAAAAGTTTATCATAGTTTTTAATTATCTAACCCAAAACAGCCCCCGGTTTTACTATGACGGCGTATGTCCGGTTTTACAGTGTTCTTCGTGTTTCCAGGTTTTAAATTATTAAGTTAGCATATCATATAGATATAGACCATGTGTTTAGTTGATTTTAAAAGTTAAGTTAGAGGTATTAACTTTGTTTGCGAACAAGTTTAGAATTAACTAAACTATGTTCTAGTGATTACAAGTTATAATCTTCGAATAAGATTGTTTTATATATATGAATCGAATGATGTTATGAACATCATTACTACCTCAAGTTTAGTAGGTAAACCTACTGGAAGTTATAAGAAATGGTCTAGCTTCAAAGGATCTTGGATGGCTTGAAAGTTCTTGAAGTAGAATCATGACACGAAAACAAGTTCAAGTAAAATTATCACTCGAATTAAGATAGTTTATAGTTATAGAAATTGAATCAAAGTTTGGATATGAATATTACCTTGAATAAGAAAGATAACCTACTGTAAATAATAAAGGTTTCTTGATCTTAGATGATTACTTGAAATGGATTTGCAAGATTGAAAGTAAACTAGCAAACTTGAAAGGATTTTCGAAGTGTTCTTGAAGTGTTCTTCCTATGATGATTATAGCTTGATTCTTGTAGTAATTTTTGATGAAGATGATGATTAGTTTACTGGAAATTTCGTTCCTAAGAGTGTGTGTGTGTTTAGAGAGAATTAGAAAGAGAATTGGAAGTGAAATGGATTGAGTGGTGAGTGGTGAATGGTGAGTGATGAGTGGGGTTAAAAAGAGTCTAGTTAGTTGAGTAGTTCATGGTAGAAGTTAAATTTGATTAGTCATGCATGACATAATCAAGAGTGGAATCCCATGCTAGTTCCTATTGGTATATACCCATAGTAAGTATGTCTAGAAGCTGTGTATAATACGGGTACGAATACTGAATGACTACGAGTAGAATTGTTGATGAAAATGAATGAGAACGTAATTGTAAGCATTTTTGTTAAGTAGAAGTACTTTGATATGTGTCTTGAAGTCTTTCAAAAGTGTACTAATACATCTTAATACATTACATGTATATTCATTTTAACTGAGTCGTTAAGTCATCGTTAGTCGTTACATATAAGTGTTGTTTTTGAAAGCTTTAAGTTAACGATCTCATTTAATGTTGTTGAAAGCTTTAATTCAAATTTTAACACATTTTTAATAAAGCGATATTAACCCAAACAAAAAAAATTTTCAAGCTGACCTGGCAGCTCGACCCCAGCCAGGGGCTCTGCCCCTTGGACCCCGCCAGGGGTTGCCACCTCTCGAACCCCGCTATCGGGGGCACTGCCCCTGAACCCCTGTCATAATTACGATAAGTTCAAACAAGTGTGCACTCCACACTTTTCCAAACTTGTTCGATATTTATCAAGGTTATTTTGGTTAACAAATTAATCCCACTACACTTAAATCATATTGGTGACACAAATCACCAACAATGAATATATCTTAATATGATACATATGTATTTAGTAAGGCGTTGCTATAATGATATTCGTTATATATATCGTTTCGAGTTTCATAATTCAATAGCCTCATTTTATGTATATAACTCATTGTTAATATACCTAGTGAGATACCTACTTTTCATAATATCATGTTAGCTATATACATATCCATATATATATCATCATATAGTTTTTACAAGTTTTAACGTTCATGAATCGCCGGTCAACTTGGGTGGTCAATTGTCTATATAAAGCTCATTTCAAATAATCAAGTCTTAACAAGTTTGATTGCTTAACATGTTGGAAACATTTAATCATGTAAATATCAATTTCATTAATATATAATCATGGGATAATCATGGAAAAGTTCGGGTCACTACAGTACACGTATCATTACGGGTAAATACCCACAAATTAGCAACGTAAAATTATCCATGATCACAAATGTTATGTGCAGTTGGTACATCACACACATTTACCCTTGAAATTACCTGCAAATTTACCCATGGGAACTTAAACTACACGTATTCAGTGTGAAATATTTTGAACTCGTTATTCTAGTCACAATTTAGACACGTAATAAAATTTCATGGGTAAATGCGTGGGAATTTTGTGGGTAATTAAGATCAACAAATCAAATCTTAAAAAATGGTTAATTCATGGGTAATTTGTGGATGAATACCTACAAATTAGTATTTGTGGGTATTCGTAATCAAGGAAATTAAGGGTCATGATTGAAATAATTTTTTGTAGGATTTTAATTTAGATGATGATGCATTAAAAGTTTTCATAATAATAATAATATATAATAAAGAAAAAGAAGAATTTAGTAGTTTATAACCCATTAATATGAGTTGGAGTTGTAAGTATGTTTAAGTGTTTTTAACGAATCTTTTTTTAACAACAGTTTGGGATTACCCAGAGCGGACTAAACCACACACGCGATCATCTCCCGCAGTTGCATAACTTGCCCCCAACTACTGCCTTGGAGGAAATCCAGACCAAATCGAGGGCATGGCCGGTAAAAACCCCCCTCACCGATGCCCCCGCAACACAATGTGCGAAAGACGACTTTGGGTGGATTTCAAGCTTAAAGGATAACCTTGTGTACAATGTTGTAGACCACAGGAGTCGAACTCCTTACTTTTTACAAAGAGTGTCAGACCACTACCACTTGAGCTACAATACAATGTTTTTAATGACTCCTTTAATAATCGTAATTTATATTAAATGTGTAAACTTGAAGAATCAAGTATAATTTGTTATTAAGTGTGTATAGAGATGAAACTTGCGTGTTACAGATACGTATCTCCTATGTTTGTCGCGCATCCACCATGGATGTTATATCCCTATATTAAAGTACTTATTGTAAGTTGTTACCAATGAATATTATATCCATATATTTATCATCTATAGCAGTGTCGTTTTTTTAAGTTACATAGAGTTGATGTCGTGTTCTAATGTATAAAAATATTAATTATTGTTGTGACAGAAAGCGGTTAAATTTGATTTGGTTCTTGATGGTGTGTCACCGAGGATCATACCAACATTAATATTCTTGTATCATCATCTACTATACTATACTATACCAACATTAATAGTCCCCCCTGCCATCTACGTTCTTCTATGTGGTTGTAGGCGAAAAGTTCTGGTGGAACTCTACACCCTTCTTGGACTGTTTTTGTATTTTTAGGTATGGTTCGTCTCTTTTGGCTGGCGGTCTGTTACGTGTTTGTATTCTTTCCTTTTTCGAAATCCGCAAATTCTGGTGTTTTTCGGCTTTCAGCGGCTACTGGTGGTAGTTGGCGGCTGCTGGCGGCCAGTGGTGGTTGCTAGCAGACATTGGCAGGCCTTGGTGGTTACAGGTGGCTGATTTTGGGGGCTGTTGATGGCCACTGGAGGCTGCCGACAGCTGATGAAAATCTCTTGTTGCTGATGATGGTGAGAGTGGTTACTGGTGGCCTTCGATAATGCTGCTGGAGGTTGGTAGCCGCTGGCGGCTGTCGGTTGCTGTTGGTGACTGTCGGTGGGAATTGACCGTTGTCGGTTGGCCATTAGTGTATGCAGGTTTGTTAATTATAAAAATACAACAGTTATAGAACTTTGAAAATTCGGCAGAATGGTGTGGTTTCTTTTCAATTTGGTTCTGAATACGGTTCTGTTCTGGTGTTGCTAGGTTGGTTCTTTTATTCCATTTTTCCCATCGAGTCTGTTAGAGGGCTTGGTGTTGTTGTCGGCGTAGTTATTTTTGCTGACTTCAAAAAATAGGTCCCGGGTTAGGTGTTCTTGCGTTGCCCGGTGAATGGTTTGATTTAGGCTTAAGTTTGGTGGATTGTTTGTACGCTTTTTCAATTGTAATCTCAATAGTGCTCACTCAGTTTTTAAATGCTGTAGTTCAGAGTGTTTAGAATAAACTGAGCAAGAGTCAATGAGTTTTGGTCATTTGTGACCAAGTACTCCCACAACAGATCGTTATGATATGCTCAATGTTGTTTCACCGTGTTGGTGCATACAAGGCCCGAGTTCGGATCAACCCAAACAAGTTAAAAGTCACACGAGACTGCCGACCAATAGATGGATTCTGTCAACCGACAGTTGAGCCCGTCGACCGACTGAAAGCCCATACACTATATATAGACGATCAAAGCTTCACTTTTAGAATTAATCATCTAAAAACCTCCACAACCCTACCAAACATTTTCTTTAACTTAAATTAGTCCCAAAACCCATCCAAGTCAAATAACGACTCTAGGCGCCGATCTAATCCATCATTCATTGATCGGTTTGACTAAATCGACACTCGAAAGTCAACGATTCTCTAGAAACTTCGATCCCAATATCCGAATAGCTCCAAAAAAGTGGTATAAGAGCTGAAGTTGTAGGATTGAATCTTTGTCAGCGAAAATCATTTTTGAGTTGTTAAAAAGTTGGATTTTTGTGTATTTTTCAAGTTTTTGTTGTTTGAAAATTCAGTGTGTTTAAATGTTTAAACAATGTGAACTAAATGTTGAATGATAGTGAAAAATGTCAAGTCGAAATGGTCAAACCAGTGTGTGTTTGAGAGAAATGTTCTATATGACCAACATTTTGTAAAAGTTGATATACGTACGGGTAACGTTAATTGAAAGAAGGAGTTAAAGTTGGAGCTTTTGAAGTTCTGATGAATGTGAAGGAATGACGTACGTGAAAGAAAGGAAAAAAGCTGCTTATTAATCGTCTCACTTATTTTAATGTTTATGTTCGTAAAGAATCGAGAGAACTATTATATCTGATGTGCTCATGTTTATATATGTCATCACACTTTGTGATGTTAGCTTGTGCAGGTTGTAGCGACCCCGACAAATCGTCAAGTGACGGCGTCGGCTACGTGGGTCCCATTACCTGATTATAAGTCTTTAAGATAACGTTTGACCAAAATATGTCGCCTTCATTTCAAAATAAAGATTGTTTCAAAGTTTACAAGAATTGTTCAACCAAAAGTTAAGTTACAACGTTATAAGTACGATTGAAATCTAGGCGACACGGTTTAAAGTAAAGTCAAAAGACGCTCCATGAAATGCATGTATACTCGACATCGGATGCAAGTATCAAATAGTAAGCGGAAGCATGTTTCACATATCGTGCAAGACCTGAGAAAAACATAGAAATCTGTCAACGAAAACGTTGGTGAAATCATAGGTTTAAGTAAGTAAGTACAAGTGAACCACAAGATTTGCATCAATGAAATAATAGTAATACATTCCAAAAGTTTGTTTCACGAGCACCCAATTATCAAAGCTTAACATTCCTTCCATTGTATACCCCATCACTTAGTGCTAGAACAAACACTGATTCTCGAAAATATATTTCATCCGTAGACGGTAGCGAACCGTCAAAGATGAGGGTTGTCAACCCATATGGCCATATAACATAAGTTCTCGCTTACACCCGGCAAGTGTAACTAATGATAATCGAATTGAGGATTTTTGTTCTAAACTCGTATGTAGAATGTTTGTTTTCCCGTTCTTGTGTTCACTTAGTTCAAAAGAATCGTTTATGTTTTCTCATCCCAATATAAGTTCAAAAAGAGTAAAAGTGGGACTATGATCTCACCTTGAGTGCAAGAGTTAATAAAGTACTTCAACAAGTAGACGCGTGCAAATACAAAGCTAGTCTTGACCTAAACATATAGGTTGTATCAATAACGGTAAACACAAACGGTCAAAGATGTTCAATTAGTCCTATGGCTCAATACGACTCGATTATGTAGCATGTGAAGCAAATTGTCGAGTTTCATGCAAGATACAAGTATAGAATCATGTTAGAAAGATTGCATAATTAATTGGTTAAGTTTGACAAAAAGTCAAACTTGGTCGGGTCAAAGTCAACAAAAGTCAACACGTTCGGGTCGGGTCCCGGACAAATTTTCTATGCTAATTATTCATATACAAGTATATTAAAACAAGTTTCATGTGAATCGGAGGTCCGTAGGTCATCAAACATTTCACGTGAAATGGGACGAGGAGGTCAGAATCTGACCAGGCACATCCGCGCGCCGCGCGGGGATGGGGCGCGCCGCGCCACCATCTGTGCAGGTCTGTTTCTGTTTTTCCCAAGTATGCACGAGCCAAAATCAATTCTAACACAACAATTGACCCGCAAACACTTATAATGCCTATCATATATCGTTGGAAAGGTATTTTGACGAGGAATACAACTAAGCACATTTCATCAATCAAACTTCCACTTACAACAACCAAAAACCGTAATTAAACGTTCATAATCAAAGTTCAAGTTCCAAAAATGCATTTTATGATTCGGGCAACCAATTTACATGTATGTTATGCCGTTTCGAAGGTAATCAAACACACATTGCAACAAAACACTTAACAACAATATCTCATAGCATTTGACGCATCAAAAGTTCATGTAAAGCTCATCAAACCCTAATCCAAGTTTACAAAATCATTAATCATGTTCTTGGAGTTTCCTTAATCAACCTATACATCAAAACGAAGCTAATGATACTAGTAACACTTTTAAAACATGCACTTTAACAATCTAACAACATTTGATCATCCAAAATCAAGGATTTAGCAAGTAATTTTCATATTGAACTAGTTACACCAAAAACAACGAATCGAGTATACAAATTACATACACGACATCACAATGAGCCATAGACACTAATTAACAACATTTCAAGTCAAAAACACGAATTTAGAGAAATCTAGAGTTTTAGAAATGTTACCCAAACGAGATGAAGTTGGTATCAAATTGTAGAGGATGAAGAGAGGATTCCAAATATGTAATTTGTTTTGTTGTAAGCCTCCTAGATCGGATTTAGATGATGAATGATTGAATTGGGTGTTTGTGTGTGTGTTCTTGCTAGAGAGAAAGAGAGAGAGATGGAGGTGATTGAATGGTGGTGATTGGGGTGGACTAGTTGACCTAGTCAACTAGTTTGCCCCGTGTCAATTTTAGTCCCTCGAGTTTAGAAGCGGGTGCGGGATTTAACCGATCGAATATTTTTAAAACGCAAGTTAACGAGAGGTGTTATAATTAAATGACGGAATTATTATGAACGTTAGTCAACGGAAACTACGAATTTAAATAACGAAAGGTATTATTTAAAAAAAAAAAAAGACGGGCGTTAAAATAATTTAACGGAAAAATGCGGGATGTTACATTATCCACACCTCAAAAGAAATTTCGTCCCGAAATTTAGTTGGAAGTAATAATCGGTATCTCTTACTCGGGACCTAGTGTAGTAACTCTACGAATGATTGAAGGTACTTTCTTAGACATTCCACGAATCCGGATAGTCGGGGTGTTACGTTGTATTAGGGCTTGGTTTTACGATCCACAAGTTCAGCCGGTTTTTCCTATGAGGAGGAGTTTGTCATCAATAGTTGGTGCATCTAGAAGGATTGCACGTTCCTGTTCCGCAGGACACGTTTCTAAGTTTGTTACACGAAATGTAGGGTAAACGGAAACTTAATTGAGTCAGAAGTTCTAAACGATAGGAAGCGGTTCCAATACGCCCCAAGGTTTCAAAAGGTTCAATATTGCGGCTATAGCCTTTCTCGATTTCCTAAAATGGATTTTACCTTTCCAAGGTGCGGTTTCTCAATATTACACGGTTACACACTGGGATTTGTGAGGTTTTCATCTAAGTTTGGTATAACTCTTTTGGGCGACTACGGGTCGTCTCGAGCCCTTCTCAGACTTGAACGATCTAAATTATTGTTTCTTGATGGAGTTCAGATTTCGGTGGTTGATGCTTTGGTTAAATGAACAGGGGTATGACATTAGCGGTCATATAGGGTTTCGGAAAGTGCGTGTGAACACACGAGTGGTATCTACTGTTGTAAGAGTGATCTACTAAAGGTGACAATACGAGTTTGTGACATGTCTTTCCAAGACGTAAATCGTTCGTTTGCTCGGTTCGTCGGTTTGTGGGTGGTACGCGGTACTCATGTCTAAACGGGTCTCCAAGGTTTCTTGTAAAACTAGAAGTGAAACGAGTATTTCGATACGGAATAATTGACAAAGATACACCGTGTTGGAATAGAATCTCTTAAGGTACTTTTGAACAAGTTAGTTAGGGTTCGAAAAAAAATGTTCGTTAGGACTATTCACCCTCGTGGCGAATACTTAGGTAATATGAGGAATTTCTTTAAACGGAAATGCGAGCGATAAAGATAGGAGTGAAATGAGGACTTAGAATAGGATGAGCTTGCATCTCGAGGTTGCCATAACGTGCCTCTAGTTGTCAAAAGTTGAAGTCTGAAAGAGAAACGAGGTAGTACACGTAGTTGTATAGTTCGGGGTTGAATAATAGTTGACCGATTATCAGAAACACAAGGGCGTTAAATCAAAGAAGAGTGAAGTATCGTTGGATTGTGTGTTATCTTAAATTCCAGTAATATCAGACGGTGACGGTGAAATAACAGAGGTATGTAGTGTGGTACGTGATGACGAGAAGTTTGATCGGATCCACAATTTAGTATTCGAATTCTTCGTGTAAAATAACGAATTTTAGTTATGTTGATTTTTTTTTTTTTTTTTTTTTTTTGTTTTTTTTTTTTTTTTGTTTTTTGTTTTTTTTTTTTTGAGACGAGAGAGTATGCCTTTCGGCGTTCAAGTAGAAATATTTCCATGTTTGAGTTCCATCTAGTGCTATACGAATTTAGCTAGGAAGGTTGGTGTGAAGAATCACGTTCAAGGCTCAGACATGAAGAGGTTTAAAGTTTTCCTTAGTGAGTTAACGAGTTTAAAAGTCGTGTAACATGAGAAAAGTCAGAAATGAATCTTCGGTAAAAATAGACGAGATCTAAGATTTTACCAATACAAGTCTGAGTTGGGAGAGTTTCCTGATTACATGTGGCTTGATTTCGAGATTGATTGTAATGCCTTGACCTTTAACATCATGGTCTAGAAAATTGGACTTCGTTCAACAGAAATTCTCACTCGGAGAATTTGGTATAAAGTTGCTCTTTTCTCAAAAGTTCGAGCTTAAGATGGTGATGTTGTTCGTTTTCCTTCTTTACTTGAATAAGTTAAGATGTCATCTATAAATACAGGTTAGTCTATATGAATTTGCATACGCGGTTCAAGAGGGTTATGGATACGGGCGAGCCCTAAATAAATCAAACGGTACTAAGAGAGATTTACAACTAACGTAGCGAGTTCAGAAAGTGGCTTAGGAGACATCGTCTCCCTTAACCCCCAATTGGTGATAACCGGAACGGAGGTCGATTTGGAATATACGGGATTCGTGCAAATAATCATGAGGTCATGGATGCGAGGGAGAGGGTATCGGTTTAGATATAATCACGATTCTGATTACCCCACAGTAAATTCTAAATCGAATCCCGTATATTCAGAGCCAGGTATGGTATCAAAAAATTTATGCACCAACATATCGGATCTTGATTTATTATATATATATATATATATATATATATATATATATATATATATATATATATATATTTACATAAAAAATAATAAATAAAAAAATACTATAATATCAATATTATGGTCAAAATATTCTCAGTCTTGTAGTCCTCAAAACTCATCTATATACACAACATAATAACATTTGAAAAATTACCATATTACCATTTCTAGAATATTCTATAACTTCATATCTCTCTCACCAAACTCTACCCTTCTCTTTCTAAGCAAATCACTAAGTCAAGAAGCTTGTCAATTTAACTAGTATCTTCTTCAATCTATGGTTGCTTTTCCGATCCATGTACAATTTTGAAATGATGTTTACAACAATTTATGTTTTGTGTTTTTAAAATTTAGGGTTCAATTTATGTTTTGCTGTTTAATTTGTAGATCAGGTTTAAACATCTAACGACCCGTGCTAATCCATCTGGACGAATACATTACATTTGGTTACATCGCGAGGTACTTGACCTCTATATGATACATTTTACAAACATTGCATTCGTTTTTAAAAGACAAACTTTCATTACATCGAAAGTTGACGGCATGCATACCATTTCATAATATATCCAACTATAAATGACTTAATAATAATCTTGATGAACTCAACGACTCGAATGCAACGTCTTTTGAAATATGTCATGGGTGACTCGAAGTAATATCTCTAAAATGAGCAAATGCACAGCGGAAGATTTCTTTCATACCTGAGAATAAACATGCTTTAAAGTGTCAACCAAAAGGTTGGTGAGTTCATTAGTTTATCGTAATCATTCATTTCCATCATTTCAATAGACCACAAGATTTTCATTTCCATTTCTCATAAATATACGTCCCGTGCATAGAGACAAAAATAATCATTCATATGGATTGAACACCTGATAATCGGACATGATAAATTTCGAAGTACTAAAGCATTCCAAATTCCAGAATGGGGGTTGTTAGTTCCCGTAGATCTACCTTTAGGATTCACGTCAATTAGGGGCCAGTTCCCTAATTCTTAGATTACCAGGCTAAAAGGGGCATATTCGGCTTCGACCCATTCAACCATATAATGTAGTTTCGATTACTTGTGTCTATTTCGTAAAATATTTATAAAAGCGCATGTATTCTCAGTCCCAAAAATATATATTGCAAAAGCATTTAAAAAGGGAGCAAATGAAACTCACAATACTGTATTTTGTAGTAAAAATATTCATACGACGATACTGAACAATGCAGGGTTGGCCTCGGATTCACGAACCTATATCATTTATATATATATATATTAACACATATGATTGTAATCAAACAAATTTAAATATATATATTTATATATATTTATTAATGATATCATTTTATATTAATAACTTGTATGTTTCATAAATGTATTCATTTTATGTACTTTAAATAAATAAAAATATAGTTATATTATATGTATTAAATATAGTTTTGTATAACTAATAGTTACTTGATAACGTAATATTAGTGTTAAAAATAATAATAGTAATGATGATAAAAATAATAATGATAATAATAATACTAATAATAATAATAACAATGATAATAATAACTTTACTACTAATGATAATAATGATAATAATAAGAGTAAGAGTAATAATAAAAATAATAATAATAATATTACTAATACTTACAATAATGATAATAATAATAATTCTATAAATGATACTAATAATTATATTTTTAATATTTGTAATAATCTAATAACAATAATAATTAATAATAATAATAATAATAATAATAATAATAATAATAATAATAATAATAATAATAATAATAATAATAATAATAATAATAATAATAATAATAATAATAATAATAATAATAATAATGAGTAATAAGTAAACTACCTCAAAGAAGTAGCCCATAAAAAAAATGCCCAAGTCCGAGTTTGAACCCTCGACGTCCCGCTAACCCAATAACGCCTTTAACCATTCCTCTATCTGTCACTTTGTGTTTTAGTTAGCTCATTATATAAATTTGTCCCGTCGTTCCTGTCCTTTTAAATCATCGAATCTTTATCATAACTATAACCTTCATACACGTATCATTGTTATCATTTAGTATTGATCTTAACCCTCAACATCTAATCCTATTTTCATCATCACTTCCTTCATTCCTTCCTCATCATTATTCTAACCGTATCCCATGATCATCACCATAATCTAATCACGTTAACATAATCATCATCAACATCGCTATTGTTTACCCTTCATCACTACCATCATGTACATCGTCACCACGATCATCATGATCATATTCATAACATAATCATAATCATAATATAATCATAATCATATCATAATATAATCACTCTAACTATCATCTAAATCACTTCATATTTAATCCTGCAACCACCATTACATAAAATCATAATCGTCGACATCTTTTCATCATCGTCATAAATACCATCATTATCATTTACTCGTCAATGTTTGTACCAATCTCATCAGTACCGAAATCATCAAACATCGGCTACTATCTAACATTTTGGGTTTTGTTTCAACTAGGTAAATCGATACATAAAGATCAATGATACCGGTCCAATAACGAATAACTCTACTATTTTCAGACCAAAACATACTAGATTACTTCCGGCCCTTTACAAGCCCAAATAGGAAATCCAATTAAAATACGGCCTGCATAGCAAACTAAAGTGGATTTGTTTTTGCGGTTATACTAATATCACCAATCGTGCTGTAGCATCAGGATATTTAAACAGAAAAAAGTGATTAGTGGGGAATTCTTTTTAGAGTGATTGAAAAGGTGTTGCTTAATAGCTGTAATTTCACTTCGTGGCTGCAGTAGCATCAACGTAACACCATTCGTCAACATACCTTTACATATAGCAATTAGTGGACGTTTTGTGATTATAAGTATAGCATGGTCCACGTCCTAAGTGCTTATGGGTTTATTAGTCGTTGGCCAAAAGAAAAAGCAAAATGGAAACGTCTTTATCTTCATATATCGCTTCATATCATCATCACTTTTAATCATAAATATCAACTTGGTTTAAACAAAACAGGAATAGAAACAGAAAATTTTTAGTAGCAGCAAGGGTGTGTTGTAGTTGATTTACGAGCAAGAAGACAGAAACACAACAGCAGCTGCAGCAGTCTTGATCAATAGCAGTAGGGATGGTGATCTTAATGGTGGTGGACGGTGGTGATTTGTTATGGTTAAACAGATTGACAGAAGCGATTGCAGCTGCAGATGCAAAGTATTGTTCGTAGTTTACATTTTTGTTATTCATGGTGGAAGAAACATAAAATAATTGGAAGCGAAATTGGGTTTATGGTGGTTCAAACAACGGTGAAGGAGAGTGACGGGTTTAGTGGGTTTAAGGTGATGGTTGTTGTTAATTAAAGACGGTGTTAGAGGTATTGTGTTAGTCCACATTGGTGTTGAGGATTTGTATTAAAAGGTGACATTCAGTGGTGGTGGGTTTCGTTGAAGGTGACGGTTGTAGGGTGATTGTGATGGTTCACATAGTGATCGAATGGTGATTAAGGTGGTTGTTGTTCTTAACCCGTAACAGAAGAATAGTAACATAGGAGATGAGCTGCAGTCATAAAGAGGTCGAACTTGGGCAGTAGTTTGGACGAACATTAGCTGGAAGTTGATGCAGTGGTAATGAAAATGGCGAATTCTCAAAACTTTAGAGACATCGTGTTTCACAATGATGATTGGTGATTTATTTGTCAAGAGGTGGTTTAACGAGCATGGTGGTGATCAAGTTTTGGTGATCGAATTGTGAGGGTGACGACTTGTAGTAATTATTTCTCGGTTCTCTAACAGAATAGATGTAGCAGGAAACAGTGATGGGTGTTGAGGTGGTGCGGCGAACAGAGATATAAAGCTGCTTCTATCATTTTCGTTTGAATTATCAGATGATGACAATTAATAGTGTTTACATTTGATATAGATGAAAAAAAATAGATTAACTTCTTATCCATAATATGAGTTGATATCTTGTTTTATACAGAAAATAGCTAGACACTAGTTCACGAGCAAAATAGAGAAACAGAATAATAATAATTGATTGTGATCTGTATGTATATACACGTATATATTTGTATTTATATCTTATACTTAATATAAGTATTTATTAAATATCTTAATAATAATAATACTTGTTAATATTAATAATAACAATAATAATGATTTTAGTAAGTTTAATAATAATAATGTTAACAATAATAAAAATAATAATAATATTATTATTAAAGATACTAATAATAATATTAATTATAATAATATTAATATTATTAATGATAATAATAATATAACAACTTGTACATATCCAATTTCATATTTATATCATAATATTATTAATACTGATATTAATATTAGTATTTATTTTAATAATAATAAAAGTAATAATATTATTATAACAACTATATTTTAACTTATTTTATATATTTAATTCTAATAAATAATATCATATTGTATATATTAAAACTATGTTATTTAAATAAAACATTTTAATAACCAAATTCTATTGAATCGAAAAACGTTTCCGCACGTTTGTAAATAAATCAATCGAATATTATGAAATTCAATTCTCCACTAAATTTTGTCTAACTTTCATTGTTTGCCACTTTGTTCTCAATGGTAGATTACTTTACCAATTATTCCGAATACCGTTAAAAAGGACAGATTTCTTAAATCTCAATGGACCTCACAACAGAGACCCGTAATCATATCATGATGTATCAGATAATTCAATCATTTGACATTTTCTTTTAACTTTGATAGATCAATAAATCAAATAGATATGGAAACCAATAAGTTTAATGTACAGTATCATACATGTAATACTCTGTTAACATTTTCAATTAATACATATATATATATATATATATATATATATATATATATATATATATATATATATATATATATATATATATATATATATATATATATATATATATACATATCTATATATACATAAATGTTCGTGAATCGTTGAGCACAGTCAAAGGGTAGGTGATTTCATGAATATAATTCCAAAACTTTTGAGATTCAATATTACAGACTTTTCTTATCGTGTCGGAATAATATAAAGATAAAGTTTAAATTTGGTCAGAAATTTCCGGGTTGTCACGGTACCTACATGTTAAAGAAATTTTGTCCCGAAATTTGACTGGAATGGTCATGGCTGTCAATAAATATATTTTCATGACGAATATGAGTTGATAAATAGAATTTTATCATCATTGAGTAATACGGATAAAACAATTTGATTTTTGTGAAGAGTACGAGTGAAGTTATCACAAAAGATTGAGATAGAGATTTAACTTTGTCGTAGTCACGGTGGATTTCCGGAATTTATGGGACTTAAAGAAAATCTTCGAAATCTAAAAGATTTGATTCTTCGGCGAATAAGAAAATTAAGATCTCTATAATTAAATACGGTGATCTGCCTCGATTACTCTGTCTGATGTTCCCATTATAAATTAAACTTTTTCCGTTCCATTATTTTCACCATTCCTATACTTTCTTTCTTAGTTCATACATCCAAAAGATTGTGAAAATGCTTAATCCCGTTCTAATTCTTGATATTTTTGTAATTATCATTTCTGTCATCCTTCTTTTCAATCTTCCACCAGAAGAATCTGTTTACTTCTACTATTACCTTGGGGGTGATATTATTCTTAATTCTACCGTGTCTTTATATTGCTATTCGTATTAATATCCACAGTTTGTAACCTCCGTGTTGTTATTAAGTTTTATATTCTCCCTTAAATTTCGGAGTCCCTGCTTCCGTTTTCTATAATCATTGCCATTCACAGTTAATGCTCTCTCTTATTTGCTGCGATTTATACCCCTTTCTATTTCGGAGCTTCATGCTTTTGTTTTTTTCGCAAGTAATGGTCCAGAATTCGTGGTATGGAGTTTCGAATTATCATAATATACAAGGTAGAAAGGAAAGGTAGTAGCACGATTTGATTTGTTAAATTACCAGAATATCCGGAAAAGACCGAATCATCAAGAAAATATTTTCTTGATATTTTTGAGGTTAAATAGAATGCAAGAGTCGTGTAACATGGCACATGATGATGTTATGATCTGTGAATCATCACGTACCATTAGAAACTCAGCATGACTTACTGTAATATAATCACGTTGATCAAGTGTCATTATTTATACTAACTCATGCATCAGTTTCCACCATTACTTCAATATCATTCATATTTTAACTCTAAGTTTTCAGAGATTTGGAAACTAAAACAATTTCTTTTATGATGTAATACAGATAATACGGAGAGATAATTAATATCGGACGAGAATATTTATGAAGATATCTTCAAAAATATTAAGGATATTTATAATGAAAGATATGATAATATCTTAGATTTTAGATTCAAAGTGTGATGAAAAAATTCATTCACAATGGTTTAGAGCTATTAAGGAGTAAGGTATTCGCTAAAGATTTCATCAGAAATAGAATCATCAGGATTCTTTGAAGGCAGATTCAGTCCTTGTGATTTGTCCATAGCCTCCTTCATGGTTTGCTCAATTCGTTTTCCAGTTCTAAAATTTCTGAGCTTTGCCAACACACTTATTCTTTATCATCAAACTTTTGACTGTTAAGGTCGTTTACAGCTTTTGTTGCTTCATTCAACTTTTAAAAATTCAGAGTGTTGATTCGCAGACTGGGTGCTTTTCAGAATTTCAGAATTTAAGATCAAAATTCCAGGAGTTACACGTTATATATATCTGTTGAAGTGAAAACGCTGCGAGATTCGAGATTGATGATTGATGCTTCTCGGTATTTGATATGGCAATTATTGTTACAAGATGCAGATGAGTAGATAATGGGGTTTCAATGAGTACATATAATGATTTTTCGGAGAGACTTAAGTCAATGAGTAATGAAGTTGCTGGTAAGTTTACTGCTAATGTGGTGAAATATAAACGGTTCTCCGGTAACGATGATGAAAGGAAAACTTATATAACAAAATTATAGTAGAGTTCATTCGAATGAAAAGTTGAAATTGATTTGCTGAAGCTGTGACAAAATTGGCTATTTTGGAAAGGGTTTGCAAAGTTATTTTTGGTAATAACAACGCCAGAGGAACTAGCATAGATACGTGTTAAACGTTTATTCAAGTTTCGAGTGTTTTTCAGGTGCATAAGTATATGCATAAATCTTTCCTTCCTTAGATGAAGTACGGTTGGTTCATCCTTGTAGCGACCCCGACAAATCGTCAAGTGACGGCGTCGGCTACGTGGGTCCCATTACCTGATTATAAGTCTTTAAGATAACGTTTGACCAAAATATGTCGCCTTCATTTCAAAATAAAGATTGTTTCAAAGTTTACAAGAATTGTTCAACCAAAAGTTAAGTTACAACGTTATAAGTACGATTGAAATCTAGGCGACACGGTTTAAAGTAAAGTCAAAAGACGCTCCATGAAATGCATGTATACTCGACATCGGATGCAAGTATCAAATAGTGAGCGGAAGCATGTATCACATATCGTGCAAGACCTGAGAAAAACATAGAAATCTGTCAACGAAAACGTTGGTGAAATCATAGGTTTAAGTAAGTAAGTGAGTAAAAGTAAAGTAAGCCGAACCACAAGGTTTGCAAAGTTGAAATAATAGTAATACATTCTAAAAGTTAATATTCACGAGCACCCAATTATCAAAGCTTAACGTTCCGTCCGTTGAATACCCCATCAATTAGTGCTAGAACAACACTGTTCCCGAAAATATATTTCATTCGTAAACGGTAGCGAACCGTTTGAATGAGGGTTTGTCAAACCCATATGGCCATATAACATAAGTTCTCGCTTACACCATCTGATGTAACTAATGATAATCGGATTGAGGATTTTCGTTCTAAACTCGTATGTAGAATGTTTGTTTTCCCGTTCTTGTGTTCACTTAGTTCAAAAGAATCGTTTATGTTTTCTCATCCCAAAAGTAAGTTCAAAAGAGTAAAAAGTGGGACTATGATCTCACCTTGTATGCACGAACCAAAAAGTACTTCGACAAGTAACGTGTGCAAAGAACAATGCTAGTCTTGACCTAAACAAATAGGTTGTATCAATAACGATAGTCACGAAGGGTAAAGATGTTCAATTAGTCCTATGGCTCGTTACGACTCGATTATATTAGCATGTGGATCAACTAGTCAAGTTTCATGCAAGATACAAGTAAATAATCATGTTAGAAAGGTTGTATAAGTATTTGGTTAAGTTTGACAAAAAGTCAAACTTGGTCGGGTCAAAGTCAACAGAAAAGTCAACATGGTTGGGTCGGGTCTCGGACAAATTTTCTATGCTAGTTATTCATATATAAGCATTTTAAAACAAGTTACATGTAAATTGGAGGTCTAGAACATGCCAAACATTTTTCGTCAAAAGGTCAAGCAAACAGCCAGTTTTAGGCAAACGGGACGGCGTCCCAAGTTGCTCGACGGCGTCCCAAAATGAAGGTTGGGACGGCGTCCTGATATCCTAGACGGCGTCCAGGTATTAGAAGTGGGACGGCGTCCTGGTTGGTTTCCAGGCCCTGTTTGCTGCAACTCTAAGTGCACGAACCAACAATCAAACCAACCCAAATTACAAACCGCAAACAATTAGAACATGTATTTTATATCACCGAAAAGGTAATTTGACGAGAAAAACACCTAGATACATTTCATCAAGCAATTCAACACTTACACACCCCAAAACCGCATTTAAACGTCCATAATCAAAGTTCAAGTTCCAAATATGCATTTCATGATTCGGGCAACCGAATTACATGAACAATATGCCGTTTCGAAGGTAATTAAGCATACATTGCATCTAAACACTTACTAACAACATTAACAAGCATTCAACGCATCAAAAGTTCATTTCAAAGTCTAACAAACCCTAACCAAAATTCACAAAAATCAGTAATCGGGTTTTTGAAGTTTTCTTAATCAACCTACGCATCAAAACGAAGCTAGTGATACTAGTAACACAATTAAAACATGAACTTTAACAATCAAACAACATTTAATCTTCCAAAATGCAAGATTAAGCAAACCCATTTCAAATGTTCAAACTAGTTACTCAAAACAACAAATCGAGCAAGTAAATCATATATTCATGCTAGACACGAGCCATAGACACTAACTAACACTATTTCAAATCAAAAACACGAATTTAGAGAAATCTAGAGTTTTAGAAATGTTACCCAAACGAGATGAAGTTGGTATCAAATTGTAGAGGATGAAGAGAGGATTCCAAATATGTAATTTGTTTTGTTGTAAGCCTCCTAGATCGAATTTAGATGATGAATGATTGAATTGGGTGTTTGTGTGTGTGTTCTTGCTAGAGAGAAAGAGAGAGAGATGGAGGTGATTGGGGTGGACTAGTTGACCTAGTCAACTAGTTTGCCCCGTGTCAATTTTAGTCCCTCGAGTTTAGAAGCGGGTGCGGGATTTAACCGATCGAATATTTTTAAAACGCAAGTTAACGAGAGGTGTTATAATTAAATGACGGAATTATTATGAACGTTAGTCAACGGAAACTACGAATTTAAATAACGAAAGGTATTATTTAAAAAAAAAAAGACGGGCGTTAAAATAATTTAACGGAAAAATGCGGGATGTTGCATTATCCACACCTCAAAAGAAATTTCGTCCCGAAATTTAGTTGGAAATAATAATCGATACCTCTCACTCGAGACCGGAGATGTCAATGGTATGAATAAGTGAAGGTACGTCCTTGAGTGTTCTCATGAATTTGGATTTTTACGATCCCCGGTTTCAACTGGTTTTCCTATGAAGAGAAGTTTGTCTTCAATAGTTGGTGCATTTAGAAGAATTGCACGTTCCTGTTCCGCAGGACACGTTTCTATGTTTGTTACACGAAATGTAAGGTAAACGGAAACTTAATTGAGTCGGAAGTTCTAAACGGTAGGAAGCGGTTCCAACACGCCCCAAGGTTTCAAAAGGTTCAATATTGCAGATATAGCCTTTCTCGATTTCCTAAAATGGATTTCACCTTTCCAAGGTGCGGTTTCTCAATATTACGCGATTACACACTGGGATTTGTGAGGTTTTCATCTAAGTTTGGTATAACTCTTCTGGCGACCATGGGTTGTCTCTAGCCCTCCTCGGACTTGAACGATCTCAATTGTTGTTTCTTGATGGAGTTCAGATTCGGCGATTTTCTTGCCGCATGCTTTGGTTAAATGAACAGGGGTATGACATTAGCGGTCATATAGGGTTTCGGAAAGTGCGTGTGAACACACGAGTGGTAACTACTGTTGTAAAAGGGATCTACTAAAAGCGACCATGCAAGTTTGAAACATGTCTTTCGAAGACGTAAATCGTTCGTTTGCTCGGTTCGTCGGTTTGTGGGTGGTACGCGGTACTCATGTCTAAACGGGTCCCCAAGGTTTCTTGTAAAACTAGAAGTGAAACGAGTATTTCGATACGGAATAATTGACAAAGATACACCGTGTTGGAATAGAATCTCTTAAGATACATTTGAACAAGTTAGTTAGGGTTCGAAAAATGTTCGTTAGGACTATTCACCCTTGTGGCGAATACTTAGGTAATATGAGGAATTTCTTTAAACGGAAATGCGAGCGATAAAGATAGGAGTGAAATGAGGACTTAGAATAGGATGAGCTTGCATCTCGAGGTTGCCATAACGTGCCTCTAGTTGTCAAAAGTTGAAGTCTGAAAGAGAAACGAGGTAGTACACGTAGTTGTATAGTTCGGGGTTGAATAATAGTTGACCGATTATCAGAAACACAAGGGTGTTAAGTCAAAGAAGAGTGAAGTATCGTTGGATTGTGTGTTATCTTAAATTCCAGTAATATCAGACGGTGACGGTGAAATAACAGAGGTATGTAGTGTGGTACGTGATGACGAGAAGTTTGATCGGATCCACAATTTAGTATTCGAATTCTTCGTGTAAAATAACGAATTTTAGTTATGTTGAATTTTTTTTTTTTTTTTTTTTTTTTTTTTTTGAGTCGAGAGAGTATGCCTTTCGGCGTTCAAATAGAAATATTTCCATGTTCGAGTTCCATCTGTTGCTATACGATTTTAACTAGAAATGTTGGTGTGAAGAATCACTCTCAAGGTTCGAACACGGAGAGGTTTAGAGTTTTCCTTAGTGAGTTAACGAGTTTAAAAGTCGTGTGACACCGTGTGATACCATTCTGTAACACCCCAGCTTAACATGACCACAATATTGTCCGCTTTGCCCGCAGGCGCACGGCTTTTTCTTGGCGATAACACACGAGAAAAGTCAGAAATTAATCTTCGGTAACAACCGGTGAGATCTAATATTTTTACGAATATAAGTCTGAGTTGGGAGAGTTTCCTGATTACATGTGGCTTGATTTCGAGATTGATTATAATGCCTTGACCATTAACATCATGGTCTAGAAAATTGGACTTCGTTCAACAGAAATTCTCACTCGGAGAATTTGGTATAGAGTTGCTCTTTTCTCAAAAGTTCGAGCTTAAGATAGTGATGTTGTTCGTTTTCCTTCTTTACTTGAATAAGTTAAGATGTCATCTATAAATACGATAACAGATTAGTCTATATGAATTTGCATACGCGGTTTAGGAGGTTCATGAATACGGACGGAGTCCTAAATAAATCAAACGGTACTAAGAGAGATTTACAACTAACGTTGCGAGTTCGGAAATGGCTTAGGAGACATCGTCTCCCTTAACCCCCAATTGGTGATAACCGGAACGGAGGTCGATTTGGAACATACGGGATTCATGCAAATAATCATGAGGTCATGGATGCGAGGGAGAGGGTATCGGTTTCCAACCGAAAATTTCTTAGTTCACAATAATCTATACATAAATGTAGGGCAACAATTTCTCCTTAATGAATAGGTTTTGAGTTCCTTAGTTCTATTGGTGTCGAGTTCAATTTCTTAACGTATATCCTCCGATAATATTTATAGGCACACAATATTTTTCCGTTGGTCGCTTAAATCGCCTAAATAGTATCTAGGGGAAAAGATGGAAGGTAATGAGTACAAGTCAAATATTGGTTGTAAAACGTCTAGCGGTAATCGAATCGAACAAGTATGAAGTATACGGTTTGTTGTGAAGGAACGTACCCGTGACTAGTCCATCGTCGTCTCGGGCATCCTAGGTGTCGATGTTGAAAGTTCAATGGCGTGCGTTGGGGTTGATTTTCTTATTTGGGCACACATTCCTAAAATGACCCGGTTGGCCACATTCGAAGCAAGCACCCGTTCTGTGTGCGTTGGGCATCTTTCGAGCGACGGGTCCTTGGCGCCGGTGGCGAAACCTGCCACATCCTTCAAAGTGATGCTTGTGGCATTCGTTACAAAAAGGTAGTTTTCCGGTATAGCCTTTCTTGTCGTTGGAGGCAAAAGGCTTCTTGGAGAGGTTTTTGTGGTTGTGGTTGCTTGATTGAGAGGCTTCCCATGTTCTTTTATTGCCGCTCGATTGGTTCTCGACCATTGGTGCCGGCGTTTCCGTTTCATTTGCCGTGTCTAAAGTATGGCGGGCCATTGTTAAAGCCTCTTGTAGGTTAGTGGGTTGAGATGTCATTACCTTGTGTTGAATGCTCTTAGGGAGGCCATCCATGTAAAGTTCGACTCTTAGGGATTCGGGAGTCATGAGATTTGGACACATCGAGACTAGTTCGGTAAACCGTTGATTATAAGCTTCGAGGTCATTTCCGACCGTTTTTAAATTCCTTAGACCCTGTTCGAGCCTTCGAGTCTCGTTGCGCGGGAAGTATTCGGTGATCATTCTTTCTCTTAATTCGGTCCAAGAGAGTGTGTGGGCTTTATCGCTTCCCACTAATTGTACATACGTGTTCCACCATGAGAGAGCAATACCGGTGAAAGTGAGGGTGGAAAACTTGACCTTATCTTGGTCTCGACAACCGCTTGTGTTAAAAACGGTCTCCATTTGTTCAAACCATCGGGTGAGAGTAACCGGTCCTCCGGTTCCATCGAAAGTGGAAGGATTGTACTTCATGAAAGCTTTATAGGAGCATCCCTCGTTTGAGTTTCCGGCTCCATTGTTGTTGTTGTTGTTGTTAGAAAAGTGATCGGCCACGGCCGTACCCACGGCGGTGGTTATCATTCGTTGAAGAGCTTGTTCTAGAGTTTCGAGAGGAGTATTGTGTTGACCTTGGTGAGCCATTGTTCCTTCATGAGACAAGAATATCGTTGGTTAGTATTTTCGACAATACTAACCGTGGCATGGAATAAGGATAGAGAGAAAATTTTCCTTGACTCGCCTTAAATTCTCTATGTCATAATGTCGGAACGTCCATGTGAATCACCGTAATATAATCCCGGAAATTATATTACCCTGATTCTCATGTGCATTTAACATTACTTCATAAAGTCAAGGTGGCGCATCAACAAAATTTATCAACGTAAGATCAAGATCGAATACGAGTTAGATATGATAGAAGAGTTCGAGTATAAATGCACAATTAGTCACGTAATCCCTACTTCAGTCTATATGCCGGTTGTAGTCTAGATTCACCTATGTACCCTATGACTCGGGGTGGACACAAATGAACTCTAAATCCCTACAACCAAGGCTCTGATACCACTTGTAGCGACCCCGACAAATCGTCAAGTGACGGCGTAGGCTACGTGGGTCCCATTACCTGATTATAAGTCTTTAAGATAACGTTTGACCAAAATATGTCGCCTTCATTTCAAAATAAAGATTGTTTCAAAGTTTACAAGAATTGTTCAACCAAAAGTTAAGTTACAACGTTATAAGTACGATTGAAATCTAGGCGACACGGTTTAAAGTAAAGTCAAAAGACGCTCCATGAAATGCATGTATACTCGACATCGGATGCAAGTATCAAATAGTGAGCGGAAGCATGTATCACATATCGTGCAAGACCTGAGAAAAACATAGAAATCTGTCAACGAAAACGTTGGTGAAATCATAGGTTTAAGTAAGTAAGTGAGTAAAAGTAAAGTAAGCCGAACCACAAGGTTTGCAAAGTTGAAATAATAGTAATACATTCTAAAAGTTAATATTCACGAGCACCCAATTATCAAAGCTTAACGTTCCGTCCGTTGAATACCCCATCAATTAGTGCTAGAACAACACTGTTCCCGAAAATATATTTCATTCGTAAACGGTAGCGAACCGTTTGAATGAGGGTTTGTCAAACCCATATGGCCATATAACATAAGTTCTCGCTTACACCATCTGATGTAACTAATGATAATCGGATTGAGGATTTTCGTTCTAAACTCGTATGTAGAATGTTTGTTTTCCCGTTCTTGTGTTCACTTAGTTCAAAAGAATCGTTTATGTTTTCTCATCCCAAAAGTAAGTTCAAAAGAGTAAAAAGTGGGACTATGATCTCACCTTGTATGCACGAACCAAAAAGTACTTCGACAAGTAACGTGTGCAAAGAACAATGCTAGTCTTGACCTAAACAAATAGGTTGTATCAATAACGATAGTCACGAAGGGTAAAGATGTTCAATTAGTCCTATGGCTCGTTACGACTCGATTATATTAGCATGTGGATCAACTAGTCAAGTTTCATGCAAGATACAAGTAAATAATCATGTTAGAAAGGTTGTATAAGTATTTGGTTAAGTTTGACAAAAAGTCAAACTTGGTCGGGTCAAAGTCAACGGAAAAGTCAACATGGTTGGGTCGGGTCTCGGACAAATTTTCTATGCTAGTTATTCATATATAAGCATTTTAAAACAAGTTACATGTAAATTGGAGGTCTAGAACATGCCAAACATTTTTCGTCAAAAGGTCAAGCAAACAGCCAGTTTTAGGCAATCGGGACGGCGTCCCAAGTTGCTAGACGGCGTCCCAAAATGAAGGTTGGGACGGCGTCCTGATATCCTAGACGGCGTCCAGGTATTAGAAGTGGGACGGCGTCCTGAGTTTCTGGACGGCGTCCTGGTTGGTTTCCAGGCCCTGTTTGCTGCAACTCTAAGTGCACGAACCAACAATCAAACCAACCCAAATTACAAACCGCAAACAATTAGAACATGTATTTTATATCACCGAAAAGGTAATTTGACGAGAAAAACACCTAGACACATTTCATCAAGCAATTCAACACTTACACACCCCAAAACCGCATTTAAACGTCCATAATCAAAGTTCAAGTTCCAAATATGCATTTCATGATTCGGGCAACCGAATTACATGAACAATATGCCGTTTCGAAGGTAATTAAGCATACATTGCATCTAAACACTTACTAACAACATTAACAAGCATTCAACGCATCAAAAGTTCATTTCAAAGTCTAACAAACCCTAACCAAAATTCACAAAAATCAATAATCGGGTTTTTGAAGTTTTCTTAATCAACCTACGCATCAAAACGAAGCTAGTGATACTAGTAACACAATTAAAACATGAACTTTAACAATCAAACAACATTTAATCTTCCAAAATGCAAGATTAAGCAAACCCATTTCAAATGTTCAAACTAGTTACTCAAAACAACAAATCGAGCAAGTAAATCATATATTCATGCTAGACACGAGCCATAGACACTAACTAACACTATTTCAAATCAAAAACACGAATTTAGAGAAATCTAGAGTTTTAGAAATGTTACCCAAACGAGATGAAGTTGGTATCAAATTGTATAGGATGAAGAGAGGATTCCAAATATGTAATTTGTTTTGTTGTAAGCCTCCTAGATCGAATTTAGATGATGAATGATTGAATTGGGTGTTTGTGTGTGTGTTCTTGCTAGAGATAAAGAGAGAGAGATGGAGGTGATTGAATGGTGGTGATTGGGGTGGACTAGTTGACCTAGTCAACTAGTTTGCCCCGTGTCAATTTTAGTCCCTCGAGTTTAGAAGCGGGTGCGGGATTTAACCGATCGAATATTTTTAAAACGCAAGTTAACGAGAGGTGTTATAATTAAATGACGGAATTATTATGAACGTTAGTCAACGGAAACTACGAATTTAAATAACGAAAGGTATTATTTAAAAAAAAAAAAAAAGACGGGCGTTAAAATAATTTAACGGAAAAATGCGGGATGTTACAATCCTCTCAATTGAGGTATTTTCAAGAATCATGAAAATTTTGAACGCAGATTGTAATCGTCAAGATACAAATGAGGTTTAAGATGAAATCAAGTGGCAAACTTGAAGAATTGTTTAGTTTCATATATTATAATTAATATTTTAATTCATTTTAATTGTCCAATGTTGGCAGTCCACAGTTAGCAGTCCACAATTAGTAATTCAATAATTCATATATATAATATTCGAATTAATTAATACGTACCGTGACCCATTGTATACATGTCTCAGACTCGATCACAACTCAAAGTATATATATTATTTAAAAATCAACCTCAACCCTGTATAGCGAACTCAAGCATTACAGTATATAGAGTGTCTATGGTTATTCCAAATAATATATATAGATGCGTCGATATGATATGTTAAAACATTGTATACGTATCTCGACATTTAAAATGCATAAATAACAGTATTTAAATGACGATAAATAAAGTGCGTAAAATAAATAACAGAAATTAAATGACGATAAATAAAATTGCGAGAATTAAATTGCTATAAAATAACTTGCGATAATTAAAATGTAATAAGGAATTAGCAGTTATCTAGGAACAGTTAGCTAGGATTTTGTTAGCATGGTTTCTTAACAAAATTTCTCATAGTTGATTTGTTTGTTTCTAACAAATTTTATTTTGTCAAATGTTTTCTTCATTATGCCACTTGTTGGATTCTGATAAGTCAAAATCCAAATATGAAATTGAATGAAAAAGGCTACTCTGCAGTGAACGGATTCGTATATCTGTAGATGTAAGTAGGATAGTAAATGACTGTTGAATCCGAATCGAAGAATGTACAGTGTAACTTATTAATGTGAAATCTAAATATTCCTCGGGTATTACCTACCCGTTAAAATATTTTCACCGTTAACAGTTTGTACAAATTTTTTTATTATTACAATCTTTATGAAAATATATATATATATATATATATATATATATATATATATATATATATATATATATATATATATATATATATATATATATATTTTCTTCAGATGTAATCATGGATTTAATGAGTCAATATTATATTAAACTCATTTGATTTACCATTAGATCTAGGATACATAATCTCTAAAACATTAGTGATTACATAATCGTCATGTAGAGCGAATATAAATGAGGTAGAACGATACGTAGAACGATGATTATACTAGGATTATAGATTGTGATGTTGTGGTGTGTTATTGGTGGTACAGCTATTGATACTGGTGGTACTGCTGGTGCTGATGTTGTTGCTGAAGCTGGTACATTTTGCACCATATTTTCTAAGGCTACAATTCGGGCGCGAAGCTCGTTGACTTCTGCTATTACTCCGGGATGATTGTCGGTTTGGACGAGCGGATGAATAAGATCTAGAATGTGAGATAGTATATAATCATGACGAAATACCCTGGAAATGAGAGAGAAAATGGTATTGCGAACAGGTTCGCCCGTAAGTGCTTCAGGTTCTTCGTCAAGAGGGGAATGTGGTGAATGGAAAGGATCGCCTTCTTCTCGTCTCCATCGATTAAGTCGACTACGAACTCATCCCCAATTTATCCATAATTAATGATGGCTAATTGGTTCATCCATTCCGGTTACACTACTTTCAGAGCTCGAGTGAAAATTCATATCAGAATAGTTGTCGGAATCTAAGGAATTCGAACTGGTGGAGGGATCCATCTCGTACGATCAGATGAAAGATTTTTGATATGAAATAGATTATAGAATGTAGATTAGTACCCTGCAATACATGATTTACATATGCATATATAATACTAAAATCCCATAAGCTACGGAGGAATCTATGGAAGCTGTCAGGAAAAGTCTACAGTAACAGATACGCTAAGATATGAATTTTTGTCTATACACTATTCATGCAATCAATGCAGTAAGATGTGTCTAGACTAAGAGTGATAAGCAAGTGATTCCCTAAGAATGATAAACAGGTAATTTTTGACACAAAATGATAAGCAAAACTTTTGACATGCAGACACGGTCGAAGTCCGGACTCACTAATACATCTAAATAACTATCAGTTAGACACACTAATACAAGACCTAGTTCGCAAAGACCACCGATCTGATACCAACTCTAACGACCCGTCCTAATCCATATGGACGAATACATTACATTTGGTTACATCGCGAGGTACTTGACCTCTATATGATACATTTTACAAACATTGCATTCGTTTTTAAAAGACAAACTTTCATTACATCGAAAGTTGATGGCACGCATACCATTTCATAATATATCCAACTATAAATGACTTAATAATAATCTTGATGAACTCGACGACTCGAATGCAACGTCTTTTGAAATATGTCATGAGTGACTCCAAGTAATATCTCTAAAATGAGTAAATGCACAGCGGAAGATTTCTTTCATACCTGTGAATAAACATGCTTTAAAGTGTCAACCAAAAGGTTGGTGAGTTCATTAGTTTATCGTAATCATTCATTTCCATCATTTCAATAGACCACAAGATTTTCATTTCCATTTCTCATAAATATACGTCCCGTGCATAGAGACAAAAATAATCATTCATATGGATTGAACACCTGATAATTGACATTAACAAGATGCATATAGAATATCCTCATCATTCCGGGACACCCATCGGACATGATAAATTTCGAAGTACTAAAGCATTCCAAATTCCAGAATGGGGGTTGTTAGTTCCCGTAGATCTACCTTTAGGATTCACGTCAATTAGGGGCCAGTTCCCTAATTCTTAGATTACTAGGCTAAAAGGGGCATATTCGGCTTCGATCCATTCAACCATATAATGTAGTTTTGATTACTTGTGTCTATTTCGTAAAATATTTATAAAAGCGCATGTATTCTCAGTCCCAAAAATATATATTGCAAAAGCATTTAAAAAGAGAGCAAATGAAACTCACAATACTGTATTTTGTAGTAAAAATATTCATATGACGATACTGAACAATGCAGGGTTGGCCTCGGATTCACGAACCTATATCATTTATATATATATATATATATATATATATATATATATATATATATATATATATATATATATATATATATATATATATATATATATATATATATATATATATATATATATATATATTAACACATGTGATTGTAATCAAACAAATTTATATATATATATATATATATATATATATATATATATATATATATATATATATATATATATATATATATTTATATATATTTATTAATGATATCATTTTATATTAATAACTTGTATGTTTCATAAATGTATTCATTTTATGTACTTTAAATAAATAAAAATATAGTTATATTATATGTATTAAATATAGTTTTATATAACTAATAGTTACTTGATAACGTAATATTAGTGTTAAAAATAATAATAGTAATGATGATAAAAATAATAATGATAATAATAATACTAATAATAATAATAACTATGATAATAATAACTTTACTACTA
The DNA here is from genome assembly GCF_046630445.1 of Rutidosis leptorrhynchoides. NCBI lineage: Eukaryota > Viridiplantae > Streptophyta > Magnoliopsida > Asterales > Asteraceae > Rutidosis > Rutidosis leptorrhynchoides. The sequence continues at coordinate 44,724,073 of NC_092341.1, forward strand.
ATGATAATAATGATAATAATAATAATAAGAGTAATAATAATAATAATAGTAATATTACTAATACTAAAAATAATGATAATAATATTAATTGTATAAATGATACTAATAATTATATTTTTAATATTTGTAATAATCTAATAACAATAATAATAATTAATAATAATAATAATAATAATAATAATAATAATAATAATAATAATAATAATAATAATAATAATAATAATAATAATAATAATAATGAGTAATAAGTAAACTACCTCAAAGAAGTAGCCCTTAATGTGACGACCCGAAAATTTTCGACCAAATTTAAACTTAATCTTATAATGATTTTGACACGATAAGCAAAGTCTGTAATGTTAATGTTTCAAAAACTTTGAACTGTTTTCATGTAATCAATTACCCTTCATTTATTCTCGACGATTCACGAACCATTATGTGTAAATAAATAAATAAAAATATATATATATATATATATATATATATATATATATATATATATATATATATATATATATATATATATATATATATATATATATATATATGTATATTAATCATTATAAATTAAAATATTATATGAGTTAAATAATTATGTAAATAAAATAAAATAATATATGATATTAAAATAAATCTCTATATATATGTAAGGTATATTGAATGTATACTTATATAGTTTCAAATTTATTTAGTAAACGACCGTAAAACTCAATTGTCATTCGATCGATATTAAGTAAGTTAAATTCGAACTTATGTGATTTAAAAATAAACGGTGATTCGAAAATGAGTTTTATAAATTATAGGCTTATTAATAATATATTTAGAAGTTATTGATAAATTTTAACACTAACTATATTTTACTGGGAGTTGAGAGTAAATAGTTAATTTAATTTTTATTTAATAGTTAATGACCAAATTTTATACCATAATGACTAAAATAAATAAAGAAAATTACTGTAAAAATTCAGAAATTTTTCGAAAACTTTTATTCGCCACTAAGTAAACAACGGATCACGATATTATAATCGAGCTAAAACTGTATGCAGTATAGGCTGCTAACCTATTAATCATATGCTTTAATTTGATTATTATATTATAAATACTATTTGATACTGTGGGCATATTTGAAATTTAGATGATACTATGCTTGTTACTTTCCACCCACAACTATCTATTTAGTATTCTCCGTATTATTATTTTTCTTGGATATCTCTTTTCTTATTTTCTTTACTTTTTGAACAACTCCAAATCACCACAATAGACTTCTTCATACTAATCCATCATCATTCAATCAACACCAAGACCACCTTCACCATTATTTCCACCATCAACCCAACCGAGACCAACACCACCCTACATCAACCATCATCACTACCTAACTACCCATGTGTACCCCATAACTTACGTACAATTTCTAAATAATAAAGATACAAATAATCTTCCTATCAAATAATAAAAATAAACTCCCAATTATGTAACCCATATCCCACGTGCAAATGTCATCAATCGTTTATTCTTCAAACTTCTATTGGATCACATAAATTGCTATTAGGCTGTTACAAACCATAATTTTTTTTCTTTCTGTTTCTCTTCTTCGACTCTAGTCACTCTAAACCGTTTCCACCATCAAACACAATTAACAATCACCATCACCTCACCTAAATATATATACCCGATTGTTTTCTGTTTACTTGCAGTTCCTGTTCGAACTCAAACCTAAACAACCACTGCTGCACTTCCACGTTTCTGTTATTTGTTCCTGTTTACAGCCTGAATAACCACGAAAAGTTACTGCAGGTTTATCTATTTTGTTCAAACTGTAATACCATGAAACCTGCTGCAACCTTTTATTTTTCGATCTCCATATCCTGCTGTTCGAACATCAAGTCTTCTACAGCTTCCATCTTATATGTTTCTATCCTTGCGAACCACAAATACCTTTGTACAGCTGATATAAATCACTGTCCGACCACTACCATCATCATCAACTCAAGATGATAAAACGAAGATATTAAAGATGATGCCATGATGATCATGATGATGAAAGTTAATAACGGTAATGAGATTTTTTTTTTACGATAATGATGAAAGTAATTGGATAAAAAGATGATTATACATGCTTGTTTCTGTCACATATTTCCCTAACAACTAGAACCCACCACGATAAAGATATCTAATCGATTCTGTTTAATACCCAAATATATCACGGAACATTAAATTGGTTATTCATATTGGACTTGTGAAATTGCTTAAATGGGTCATTATGTTCTTTGTTGTTTTTGGGCCAGTCCAATATCCTTTGATTATAAATATAAGGATAGCGTATTTAAATGAATGATGAAAATGATGGTGATTACGAGTTGATAATTAGGTTATTATGAAAATGAGGTTATGAGTATAATAGTTGAGATATAATGATAATTATGGGATGCATATTAACATGAAGATAATGATAAGGAAGGTGAAGAACGTTAAATGATGATGAAAATGATGTTATGATCATGGAGATTTATGATTGGGAAGATAGTGATGATGATGATATTATAGGATAGTGAAAGATGATGATATAACGATGGTAAAGATAATTTACTAACATGATAATCGTGAAGTTATTTTGACAAATGACTAAAAGGTATATGATATAGAATTAAGATAATGATGGTTCAAATAATTAAAAGTGGGGATTAATTCAAGAAACAAACGAGTAGTGCAGCGGTCAGGAGGGTATATGTTAAACGAGAGGTCGCGGGTTTGAGTTCGGGCAGTGGCGTTTTATTTTTTTAGAAGCTTGTTTCTTCAAAGGTTGTATTTTAAAATTATTATTATTATTATTATTATTATTATTATTATTATTATTATTATTATTATTATTAGTTATATTAATTTACAATCATATTTATTTAAAATATCATTATTATGACAATTCTAATAATTATTAAAACTACTATTTTTATAAAAATTATCATTCTCATTATTATTACTATATTATAACAAATAAAGATGTTGTACATAAATATAATTATATTACCTATAATTATATATTAAATATCTTAACATATATATATATATATATATATATATATATATATATATATATATATATATATATATATATACAAAGTAAACATATATATAGTATATAATTTAAGATATTATATATAGACAAAAGGTAGTACAAATTCTATATAAACCACAACACTAAATATATAAATATTATATAATTAATAGATGTAATTATTTGATTACTATTATATGTGTTAATAGATATACAATTGATATAGGTTCGTGAATCCGAGGCCAACCCTGCATTGTTCAATGTCGTCATATGTATTTTTACTACAAAATACAGTATTGTGAGTTTCATTTGCTCCCATTTTAAATGCTTTTTCAATATATATTTTTGGGACAGAGAATACATGCGCTGCTTTTATAAATTTTTTACGGAATAGACACAAGTAATCGAAACTACATTCTATGGTTGGATTATCGAATCGAATATCACCTCTTTAGCTTGGTAACCTAAGAATTAGGGAACAGACACCCTAATTGACGCGAATCCTAATGGTAGATCTACGGGCACTAACTCCCCCCCATACTGGAAAATGGTATGCTTTAGTACTTCGAGTTTATATTATACAGATGGATTTCTGTTTTGGGGATATTCTATATGCATGATGTTAATGTCGGTTACCAGGTGTTCAATCCATATGAATGATTTTTAAACACTTGCGAGTGTATGATTATTGAATAAAGGAAATCTTGTGGTCTATTAAAATGATGAATGATTATGATAAACTAATGAACTCACCAACCTTTTGGTTGACACTTTAAAGCATGTTTATTCTCAGGTATGAAAGAAATCTTCCGCTATGCATTTGCTCGTTTTAGAGATATTACTTGAAGTCATTCACGACGTATTTTAAAAGACGTTGCATTTAAGTCGTTGAGTTCATCAAGATTATTATTAAGTCAATTATAGTCAGATATATTATGAAATGGTATGCATGTCGTCAACTTTCGATGTAATGAAAGTTTGTCTTTTAAAAATGAATGCAATGTTTGTAAAATGTATCATATAGAGGTCAAGTACCTCGCGATGTAACCAAATGTAATGTATTCGTCCAGATGGATTAGGACGGGTCATTAGAGTTGGTATCAGAGCTGTGGTCTTAGCGAACCAGGTCTTGCATTAGTGTGTCTAACTGATAGTTATTAGGATGCATTAGTGAGTCTGGACTTCGACCGTGTCTGCATGTCAAAGGTTTTGCTTATTATTTCTAGTTGGAAATTAACTGCTTATCATCCTTAAAGTCTAGACAAGTCTTACTGCATTTAATGCATCGATAGTGTATAGACAAAATTCATATCTTAGCGTATCTATTACTGTAGACTTTTCTTGACAGCTTCCATAGATTCCTCCGTAACTTATGGGATTTTAGTATTATATATACATATGTAAATCATGTATTGCAGGGTACTAATCTACATCATATAATCATTTCTTATCGAAAAATCCTTTACTCAATCGTACGAAATGGAGCTCGTCACTAGTTCAACTTCTTCGAAACCCGACAGCTATTCTGACATGGATGTTCACCTAAGCTCCAGAAACAATGTCACCAGAATGAATCAGCCAATCAGCCATCCCCAATTCATCTGATGGGTTCGTAGTCTACTTAATCACTGGAGACAAGAATAAGGTGATCCTTTCCACCCACCTTGTTGCCCTCTCAACGAGGAACCTGAAGCACTTACCGGCGAACCTATCCGAAACACCATTTTCAGCCTCATTTACAGAGTATCTCATCACGATTATATACTATACCAAATTCTAGATCTTATTTATCCGCTCGTCTGAACCAACAATCACCCAGGTGTAATAGAAGAAGTCAACGAGCTTCGCGCCCGGGTAGTAGTTTTGGAGAATATGGTGCAAAGGTTACAAGCACCAGCAACAGCACCGGCAGCAACAGTACCACCACCAACAGCAACATCCGTATCCCACACCTCGACATCACAATCTATACCTCGAGCATCAATATCGTACTTACCATAGATACCAAGGAGCACTAATAAGAAACAAGGATGAAGTATTGATTCATAACTTCATTGGAGAACTATTAGGCAGCGATTATGTAATCTCTAAAGTCTTAGAGATTATTTATTTTAGCTCAAACCAAAAAGCAAATGAGATTAATATCATATTAACTCATAAATCCATGATTACATCTGAAGAAAATATACATGTATATATGTTTTCATAAAGATTGTAATTAAAAATTCTTTTGTACAAACTGTTAATGGTGAAAATATTTTAACGGGTAGGTAATACCTGAGGAATATTTAAATTTCACATTAATGAGTTACACGGTACATTCTGCGAATCTGATTCAACAGTCATTCACTATCCTACTTACAACCACCGATATACGTATCCGTTCACCGTAGAATAACCATTTTCATCTAATTTCATATTTAAATTTTGACCTATCAGAATCCGATAAGTGACATAATGAAGAAAACATTGGACAAAATAAAATTTGTTAGAAACAAACGAATTAACTTTTAGAAGAACTTTTTTAAGAATCCACGCTAATTGTTCCTAGCTAACTGTTCCTAGCTAACTGGTTACATTTTATTTATCGTAATTTAATTATCGCAAATTATATTCTCGCAATTTTATTTATCGTCATTTAATTTCTGTTATTTATTTTACGCACTTCAAATATCGGGACACGTATACAAGGTTTTGACATATCATATCGACGCATCTATATATATTATTTGGAATAACCATAGACACTCTATATGCAGTAATGATCGAGTTAGCTATATAGGGTGGAGGTTGATTCTATTATAATATATATAATTTGAGTTGTGATCGAGTCTGAGACATGTACACGGGTCACGATACGTATTAATTAATTCGAATATTATATATGAATTATTGAATTGTTAACTGTGGACTATCGACTGTGGACTAATAATGTTGGATAATTAAAATGAATTAAAATATTAATTATAACATATGAAACTAAAAACTTCTTTAAGTTTGCCACTTGATCTTATTTTAAACCTCGTTTGTATCTTGACAATTACAATCTGAGTTCAAACCTTTCATGATTCTTGAAAACACCTCAATTGAGAGGATGAACCAACCGCACTCCATTTATGGGAGAAAAGTTTTATACATATAGTTATGCATCTGAAAAACTCTCGAAAATTGAGTAAACATTTAACACGTAGTTGTGCAAATTCCTTAGTGTTATTATTACCCAAAATAACTTGATAATCCCTTTCAAAGTAGAAATTTTGTCACAGCTCCAGCAAGTCAACTTCGACTTTTCGTTGAAACAACCGTATTATAACCTTGATATTTACGCGTGCTCTTTAATTGTTACCGGAGAACCTTTTATATTCCACCATATTATCATCAGCGTTTAATCATTTAAAAACATAATTCTCCTGAAACCACCTCAGATTAATAACCGATGATTTAGATATTGTAGCATTAAATGCAGAGGAAACAGAAAAATTATAGATGGTCTAAACGGCCAATAGTTTGATGATAAAGAAGGGAGTGTTAGAAACGCTCGATAGAAAATTTGGTACTGCAAAAAAAATAGATTGAGCAAACCATGAAGGAGGCCGTGGACAAATCACAAGGGCCAAACTTGTACATAAAGAATCCTGATGATTCTGTATCTGATGAAATCTTTAGCCAACACCATGTTTCTGAATCTAAACCCTTACGGATAAATCTTCTTCATCATCCTTCGATATTAGAAATTCCAAGATATCATCATATCTTTCATTATAATATTCTCGATATTTCCGAAGATATTTTCATAACTATTCTTATCTGAAATCATTTATCTCTTCATGATATCAGTGATACATCAGAAAGGAAACTATTTCAGTTTCTAAAATCTGAAAAGTTCTAATTTGAAATTATGAATATTTTTGAAGTAGTGTTGGGAACTGAAGCATGAGTTAGTATAATATAATGACACTTGACCAACTTGATTATATAATAGTAAGTCATGCTGAGTTTCTAATAGAACGTGATGATTCACAGACTATAACGTCATCATGTGCCATGTTACACGACTCTTACATTCTATCTAATATACAAACATATCAAGAACATAATTTCTTGATAGTTCTTTTTTTTTTTCTTATGGAATTCTGGTAATTTAATCAATCAAGATCGTGCTACTACAATCTCTCTCTTAGAACGTTAGTCATGTTCATTCGAAACTTCCTACCTACAAATTCTGGACCATTATTCACTTGACTTAAAGTCAGGAAGAGAAAACAAAAGGATAGAACTCCATAATATAAAAGAAACGAAAGGAGTGGATTTATAGTGAAATATCCGACAGGGCAATCGAGGCAGATGATCGCATTTAATTAAAGAGATATTAATTTCCTTAATCACTAACGAATCAAATATTATATAGATAACGAAGATTTTCTTTGAAATCCCCTTGAATTCTGGAATTCAATCATGACTACGTCAAAAGTTAAGATGAAATTTTTCACTCTTTTGTAATAGCTTCACTCGTACGCTTCGAGTAATCGAATTGTTTTATCCATATTACTCAATGATGATAAAACTCTAAATTCCAACTCATATGGGTCATGAAAACATACTTAATGTCAGTCATGACGATCCCACTCAAATTTCGGGACGAAATTTCTTTAACGGGTAGGTACTGTGACGACCCGGAAATTTTCGACCAAATTTAAACTTAATCTTATAATGATTTCAACACGATAAGCAAAGTCTGTAATGTTGATGTTTCAAAAACTTTGAACTGTGTTCATGTAATCAATTACCCTTCGACTATTCTCGACGATTCACGAACCATTATGTGTGTGTGTGTATATATATATATATATATATATATATATATATATATATATATATATATATATATATATTAATCATTATAAATTAAAATATTATATGAGTTAAATAATTATGTAAATAAAATAATATATGATATTAAAATAAATCTCTATATATATGTAAGGTATATTGAATGTATACTTATATAGTTCCGAATTTATTTAGTAAACGATCGTAATACTCAATTGTCATTCGATCGATATTAAGTAAGTTAAATTCGAACTTATATGATTTAAAAATAAACGGTGATTCGAAAATGAGTTTTATAAATTATAGGCTTGTTAATAATATATTTAGAAGTTATTGATAAATTTTAACACTAACTATATTTTACTGGGAGTTGAGAGTAAATAGTTAATTTAATTTTTATTTAATAGTTAATGACCAAATTTTATACCATAATGACTAAAATAAATAAAGAAAATTACTGTAAAAATTCGGAAATTTTTCGAAAACTTTTATTCGCCACTAAGTAAACAACGGATCACGATAATATAATCGAGCTAAAACTGTCAGCAGTATAGGCTGCTAACCTATTAATCATATGCTTTAATTTTATTATTATATTATAAATACTATTTGATACTTTGGGCATAATTGAAATTTAGATGATACTATGCTTGTTACTTTCCACCCACAACTATCTATTTAGTATTCTCCGTATTATTATTTTTCTTGGATATCTCTTTTCTTCTTTTCTTTGCTTTTTGAACAACTCCAAATCACCACAATAGACTTCTTCATACTAATCCATCATCATTCAATCAACACCGAGACCACCTTCACCATTATTTCCACCATCAACACAACCGAGACCAACACCACCCTACATCAACCATCATCACTACCTAACTACCCATGTGTACCCCATAACTCACGTACAATTTCTAAATAATAAAGATATAAATAATCTTCCTATCAAATAATAAAGATAAACTCCCAATTATGTAACCCATATCCTACGTGCATGCCATCAATCGTCTATTCTTCAAACTTCTATTGGATCACATAAATTGCTATTAGACTGTTACAAACCATAATTTTTTTCTTTCTGTTTCTCTTCTTCGACTCTAGTCACTCTAAACCATTTCCACCATCAAACACCATTAACAATCACCATCACCTCACATAAATATATATACCCGATTGTTTTCTGTTTACTTGCAGTTCCTGTTTGAACTCAAACCTAAACAACCACTGCTGCACTTCCACGTTTCTGTTATTTGTTCCTGTTTACAGCCTGAATAACCACGAAAAGTTACGACAGGTTTATCTGTTTTGTTCAAACCATAATACCATGAAAGCTGCTGCAACCTTTTATTTTTCGATCTCCATATCCTGCTGTTCGAACATCAAGTCTTCTACAGCTTCCATCGTATATGTTTCTGTCCCTGCGAACCACAAATACCTTTGTACAGCTGATATAAGTCACTGTCCGACCACTACCATCATCATCAACTCAAGATGATAAAACCAAGATATTAAATATGATGCCACGATGATCATGGTGATGAAAGTTAATAACGGTAATGAGATTTTTTTTTTACGATAATGATGAAAGTAATTGGATAAAAAGATGATTATACGTGCTTGTTTCTGTCACATCTTTTCCTAATAACCAGAACCCACCACGATAAGGATATCTAATCGATTCTGTTTAATACCCAAATATATCACGAAACATTAAATGGGTTATTCATATTGGACTTGTGAAATTGCTTAAATGGGTCATTATGTTATTTGTTGTTTTTGGGCCAGTCCAATATCCTTTGATTATAAATATAAGGATAGCGTATTTAAATGAATGATAAAAACGATGGTGATTACGAGTTGATAATTAGGTTATTATGAAAACGAGGTTATGAGTATAATAGTCGAGATATAATGATAATTATGGGATGCATATTAACATGACGATAATGATAAGGAAGGTGAAGAATGTTAAATGATGATGAAAATGATGTTATGATCAAGGTGATTTATGAATGGGGAAGATAGTGATGATGATGATATTATAGGATAGTTAAAGATGATGATATAACGATGGTAAAGATAATTTACTAACATGATAATCATGAAGTTATTTTGACAAATGACTAAATGATATATGATATAGAATTAAGATAATGATGGTTCAAATAATTAAAAGTGGGGATTAATTCAAGAAACAAACGAGTAGTGCAGCGGTCGGGAGGGTGTATGTTAAACGGGAGGTCGCGGGTTCGAGTTCGGGCAGTGGCGTTTTATTTTTTTAGAAGCTTGTTTCTTCAAAGGTTGTATTTTAAAATTATTATTATTATTATTATTATTATTATTATTATTATTATTATTATTATTATTATTATTATTATTATTATTATTATTATTAGTTATATTAATTTACAATCATATTTATTTAAAATATCATTATTATGACAATTCTAATAATTATTAAAACTACCATTTTTATAAAAATTATCATTCTCACTATTATTACTATATTATAACAAATAAAGATGTTGTACATAAATATAATTATATTACCTATAATTATATATTAAATATCTTAACATATTAATATATATATATATATATATATATATATATATATATATATATATATATATATATATATATATATATATATATATATATATATATATATATATACAAAGTAAACATATATATAGTATATAATTTAAGATATTATATATAGACAAAAGGTAGTACAAATTCTATATAAACCACAACACTAAATATATAAATATTATATAATTAATAGATGTAATTATTTGATTACTATTATATGTGTTAATAGATATACAATTGATATAGGTTCGTGAATCCGAGGCCAACCCTGCATTGTTCAATGTCGTCATATGTATTTTTACTATAAAATACAGTATTGTGAGTTTCATTTGCTCCCTTTTTAAATGCTTTTGCAATATATATTTTTGGAACTGAGAATACATGCGCTTCTTTTATAAATGTTTTACGGAATAGACACAAGTAATCGAAACTACATTCTATGGTTGGATTATCGAATCGAATATCACCCCTTTAGCTTGGTAACCTAAGAATTAGGGAACAAACACCCTAATTGACGCGAATCCTAAGGGTAGATCTACGGGCACTAACTCCCCCCATACTGAAAAATGGTATGCTTTAGTACTTCGAGTTTATATTATACAGATGGATTTATGTTTTGGGGATATTCTATATGCATGATGTTAATGTCGGTTACCAGGTGTTCAATCCATATGAATGATTTTTAAACACTTGCGAGTGTATGATTATTGAATAAAGGAAATCTTGTGGTCTATTAAAATGATGAATGATTATGATAAACTAATGAACTCACCAACCTTTTGGTTGACACTTTAAAGCATGTTTATTCTCAGGTATGAAAGAAATTTTCCGCTGTGCATTTGCTCATTTTAGAGATATTACTTGAAGTCATTCATGACGTATTTCAAAAGACGTTGCATTCGAGTCGTTGAGTTCATCAAGATTATTATTAAGTCAATTATAGTCGGATATATTATGAAATGGTATGCATGTCGTCAACTTTCGATGTAATGAAAGTTTGTCTTTTAAAAACGAATACAATGTTTGTAAAATGTATCATATAGAGGTCAAGTACCTCGCGATGTAACCAAATGTAATGTATTCATCCAGATGGATTAGGACGGGTCATTAGACTTAAAAAAATACCCAAGTCCGGGTTTGAACTCGCGACGTCCCGCTAACCCAATAACGCCTTTAACCATTCCTCTATCTGTCACTTTGTGTTTTAGTTAGCTCATTATATAAATTTGTCCCGTCGTTCCTGTCCTTTTAAATCATCGAATCTTTATCATAACTATAACCTTCATACACGTATCATTGTTATCATTTAGTATTGATCTTAACCCTCAACATCTAATCCTATTTTCATCATCACTTCCATCATTCCTTCCTCATCGTTATTCTAACCGTATCCCATGATCATCACCATAATCTAATCACGTTTACATAATCATCATCAACATCGCTATTGTTTACCCTTCATCACTACCATAATGTACATCGTCACCACGATCATCATGATCATATTCATAACATAATCATAATCATAATATAATCATAATCATATCATAATATAATCACTCTAACTATCATCTAAATCACTTCATCTTTCATCCTGCAACCACCATTACATAAAATCATAATCGTCGACATCTTCTCATCATCGTCATAAATACCATCATTATCATTTACTCGTCAATGTTTGTACCAATATCATCAGTACCGAAATCATCAAACATCGGCTACTATCTAACATTTTGGGTTTCGTTTCAACTAGGTAAATCGATACATAAAGATCAATGATACCGGTCCAATAACGAATAACTCTACTATTTTCAGACCAAAACATACTAGATTACTTCCGGCCCTTTACAAGCCTAAATAGGAAATCCAATTAAAATACGGCCTGCATAGCAAACTAAAGTGGATTTGTTTTTGCGGTTATACTAATATCACCAATCGTGCTGTAGCATCAGGATATTTTAACAGAAAAAGGTGATTAGTGGGGAATGATTTTTGGAGTGATTGAAAAGGTGTTGCTTAATAGCTGTAATTTCACTTCGTGGCTGCAGTAGCATCAACGTAACACCATTCGTTAACATACCTTTACATATAGCAATTAGTGGACGTTTTGTGATTATAAGTATAGCATGGGTCCACGTCCTAAGTGCTTATGGGTTTATTAGTCGTTGGCCAAAAGAAAAAGCAAAAAGGAAACGTCTTTATCTTCATATATCGCTTCATATCATCATCACTTTTAATCATCAATATCAACTTGGTTTAAACAAAACAGGAATAGAAACAGAAAAAGTTTAGTAGCAGCAAGGGTATGTTGTGGTTGATTTACGAGCAAGAAGACAGAAACACAACAGCAGCTGCCGCAGTCTTGATTAATAGCAGTAGGGATGGTGATCTTAATGGTGGTGGACGGTGGTGATTTGTTATGGTTAAACAGAATTACAGAAGAAATTGCAACTGCAGATGCAAAGTATTGTTCGTAGTATACGGTTGTGTTATTCATGGTGGAAGAAACATAAAATAATTGGAAGTGAAATTGGGTTTATGGTGGTTCAAACAACGGTGAAGGAGAGTGACGGGTTTAGTGGGTTTAAGGTGATGGTTGTTGTTAATTGAAGACGGTGTTAGAGGTATTGTGTTAGTCCACGTTGGTGTTGAGGATTTGTATTAAAAGGTGACGTTCGGTGGTGGTGGTTTCGATGAAGGTGACGGTTATGGGGTGATTGTGAGGGTTCACATAGTGATCGAATGGTGATTAAGGTGGTGGTTGTTCTTAACCCGGAACAGAAGAATAGTAACATAGGAGACGAGCTGCAGTCATAAAGAGGTCGAACTTGGGCAGTAGTTTGGACGAACATTAGCTGGAAGTTGATGCAGTGGTAATGAAAATGGCGACTTCTCAAAACTTTAGAGACATCGTGTTTCACAATGATGATTGGTGATTTATTTGTCAAGAGGTGGTTTAACGAGCATGGTGGTGATCAAGTTTTGGTGATCGAATTGTGAGGGTGACGACTTGTTGTAATTGTTTCTCGGTTCTCTAACAGAATAGATGTAGCAGGAAACCGTGATGGGTGTTGAGGTGGTGAGGCGAACAGAGATATAAAGCTGCTTCTATCATTTTTGTTTGAATTATCAGATGATGACAGTTAATAGTGTTTACATTTGATATAGATGAAAAAAAAAATAGATTGACTTCTTATCTATAATATGAGTTGATATCTTGTTTTATACAGAAAATAGCTAGACACTAGTTCATGAGCAAAATAGAGAAACAGAATAATAATAATAATAATTGATTGTGTTCTGTATGTATATACACGTATATATTTGTATTTATATCTTATACTTAATATAAGTATTTATTAAATATCTTAATAATAATAATACTTGTTAATATTCATAATAAAAATAATAATGATTTTAGTAAGTTTAATAATAATAATAATGATAACAATAATAAAAATAATAATATTATTATTATTAATGATACTATTAATAATATTAATTATAATAATATTAATATTATTAATGATAATATTAATATAACAACTTGTACATATCCAATTTCATATTTATATCATAATATTATTAATACTGATATTAATATTAATATTTATTTTAATAATAATAAAAGTAATAATATTATTATAACAACTATATTTTAACTTATTTTATATATTTAATTCTAATGATTAATATCTTATTGTATATATTCAAACTATGTTATTTAAATAAACATTTTAATAACCAAATTCTATTGAATCGAAAAACGTTTCCGCACATTTGTAAATAAATCAATCGAATATTATGAAATTCAATTCTCCACTAACTTTTGTCTAACTTTCATTATTTGCCACTTTGTTCTCAATGGTAGATTACTTTACCAATTATTCTGAATACCATTAAAAAGGACAGATTTCTTAAATCTCAATGGACCTCACAACAGAGACCCGTAATCATATCATGATGTATCAGATAATTCAATCATTTGACATTTTCTTTTAACTTTGATAGATCAATAAATCAAATAGATATGGAAACCAATAAGTTTAATGTACGGTATCATACACGTAATACTTTGTTAACGTTTTCAATTAATACATATATATATATATATATATATATATATATATATATATATATATATATATATATATATATATATATATATATATATATATATATATATATATATATATATATATATATTATATACATATCTATATACACATAAATGTTTGTGAATCGTTGAGCACAGTTAAAGGGTAGTTGATTTCATGAATATAATTCCAAAACTTTTGAGATTCAATATTACAGACTTTGCTTATCGTGTCAGAATAATATAAAGATAAAGTTTAAATTTGGTCGGAAATTTTCGGGTTGTCACAAAACGAGAGTACTTACTTTTAGAGGGTACGCGTATTAGTGAGAATGTCGAGTATAATGGTGCTATTTTAACTGTTGATACTTTAACGCAAATGGCTCACACTGAATTCAGGATTGCTGATACTAGGTTTAAGTTCCATTATACTAATAATAATGGTCATAATGTGACTCTTCGTGATGCAGCTCATCTGCGTAGTGTCATACAATAGGGTTTGACTAGGTTGAATGTTAGCGTGAAACATCTTCAAATGTAATTGATACGTGTTGAGTTTCACCAGTATCTTGTTGGTTAAATTAAATGATATAACCTAGTTTCTAGAATTAAATTAAAGTCATCTCCTTATATAGTTTCATTTATTCAGTTGCATTAGTAGTTTAATTTACTAAATAAAATTGAAATGTTATTATGATATTAAGACATATTAAGTAGTTAATGTCATATTAAGTCAATTTTGAATTGCTATTATGATATTAAGTCAATTTTTATTCTAAGGCTGTGTTCCCAAGTTTTAAATTAAAGGAAAGTGGAGGAAATGAAATGAAATGAAATGAAAGGGAGCGAAAGAGGATCCTTCCAAATTGTAAGGAATCAATGGAAGAAAAATTACAATACATAACACCTCCATTTTCTTTCCCTTCTATCCCAAATGAAACTCAGGAACACCATTTCTTTTAATTTCCTCCCCCTTCATTTTATTTCCTTCCAATTTACAACTTGGAGAACACCATTTCTTTTTATTTTCCTTCCCCTTCATTTCATTTCCTTTCCTTTCAATTTACAACTTGGGAACACAACCTAACCATTTTGACCCATTCCTAATCTGGCCAACCCACAATACATTCTTTTATAGTCGTACAATGAGAGAAAGTAAAGTAAATGATAAAAATTATCTGACGTTGATGCATTTTCCTCAGTAGTATTCAATATTATTTATTAAGAGTATTCGACATTTTAAAGTCAAATGAACTTGACTTTATATAAGTCAAATGTATATATTTTCCTGTTACCAAATCAAAATCAGCAAATGCGCCAAGCAGTGCGGATAATGTTTCTTGGATATATTTCATGTTCTCGTAAGTTAGTGCGGTCTTTTATTGAGTGTTTTGTCAATGTAACCATTATTCATGTTTCATAGAACTTCATTAATCTCACAAACATAATTGGGGCCTACGATAACCACGTATTTATGTTTAGTAGGTTAGTCACCACCAGCAAGTATCATACAACTTTTCTAACAAATTAGTCTATATGCATCAACAACATAAACACAAACCTGATTCCAAGTGACTGCAAAACAAATCAGAGCAATAAAATTTAAATATAATCCACATCATGTGAAAGGACCCGTTCATATACATTATAAACGATTCACAATAGTTGATTACATTGCGAGGTATTTGACCTCTATATGATACATTTTACAAACATTGCATTCGTTTTTAAAAGACAATCTTTCTTTACATCGAAAATTGACAGGCATGCATACCATTTCATAATATCCACTATCCAACTATAAATTGATTTAATAATAATCTTTGATGAACTCAATGACTCGAATGCAACGTTCTTCGAAATATGCTATGAAAGACTCCAAGTAATATCTTTAAAATGAGCAAATGCACAGCGGAAGATTTCTTTAACACCTGAGAATAAACATGCTTTAAAGTGTCAACCAAAAGGTTGGTGAGTTCATTAGTTTATCATAATCATTTATTTCCATCATTTTAATAGACCACAAGAATTTCATTTCCAGTTCTCATAAATATACGTCTCATGCATAGAGACAAAAATAATCATTCATATGGTGAACACCTGGTAACCGACATTCACAATATGTATATAAGAATATCCCCATCATTTCGGGATCCTCCTTCGGACATGATATAAATTTCGAAGTACTAAAGCATCCGGTACATTGGATGGGGCTTGTTGGGCCCGATAGATCTATCTTTAGGATTCGCGTCAATTAGGGTGTCTGTTCCCTAATTCTTAGATTACCAGACTTAATAAAAAGGGGTATATTCGAGTTCGATCATTCAACCATATAATGTAGTTTCAATTACTTGTGTCTATTTCGTAAAACAGTTATAAAAACAGCGCATGTATTCTCAGTCCCAAAAATATATATTGCAAAAGCATTTAAAAAGGGATTAATGAAACTCACGCATATAAATATTATAAAACAGTTAATAAAGCATTTGCATGTATTCTCTGCCTAAAAATGTAAAGAGTAAAAAGGGCAAATGAAACTCACCATACTGTATTTCGTAGTAAAAATACATATAACGTCATTGAACAAGTGCAAGGTTGGCCTCGGATTCACGAACCTATATTAATTATATATATTTATATGTTGGTCAATATTTGTATAGCAATTTAGGTCAGGTCATAGTGTAATCCTATCCTATAGCTCGAGTCTGACTCTACAGTATAGTAACATGTTATATTACTCATGCTCAATTAAGATTCTAGTAAAAGGTGACGTGTGAAACAACGTAACACAAATGGTTTCATAATCATAAAATAGTATTTTAGGTTTTTTTTTTTTTATAGAGAAAATCAACACAAAAAGTTAACTGAAAAGTTAACAGGAAAAGTCAAAGTTCAAAGTCAAAAGTCAAAGTCAAAGGTTAAAGTCAAAAGTCAAAGGTCAAAGTAAAAAATGAGGTCGCATGCAAATATATAATAACTTATACAAAAATGATTTTCGATCAAACATGACTAAACGGGCCACTTTAGCTATTTTTAGAAAAATTATCGGAACTCCGATTGATAAACGGCCAAAGATAAAAGTTACACATTACCAAAAAGATTAAGCATAAATATTACAGAAGTAAACTAAACCTAGACAACTCGTAGTTGCCAACGCGTTTTCGGCATTTCAAAGTTAATTTTTCAGCTTTAATAAATTTACAAAAGTGACCGAGTAGCCTACTTTGGAGATTTTTAGAAAATTCCTCAAAACTCGTATTGACAAACGGTCAAAGCCTGCAAATTCTCGTTACCACAAAGATATAACATGATTTTTGGCAAGAGTAAACACATATTAGGCCGACCATGACAACTGATACAAAACTGATATTTTTAAATAAAAAAGTTTCAGCTCTTTTTAGAATTTTAAAATGTGACCAAACCGTCAACTTTGATGATTTTTAGAAAAATCGTCGAGACTCGAATTGACAAACGGCCAGAGTCGTTTGTTAGACCTTACATCAAAGAATTCAGTGGTATTTTTTTTATATATATGAAACAACGCAAATCAGCGAGAATTTCAGTTTCCGTTTCGACATTTCATCAAAATTTGCAAAACTTCTTTTGTCCATAACTTGACAACCGTTCAACGAAACGAGACGTGCTTTATATGAAAATTCATCTACTCGACGAGTAGAATCCAAATAACCACTTTTTATAACCCAGAAAATTAGTTCACTAATTATCATCAGCAATTTTAATTACGAAATTAATTATGCAATTTGTTTATTTCATAACTTTCTAACCGTTACTTGGATTCAAGTGATTCTTAAACCAAAATTCAACTATTTTTCGCTAGCTTTCCAACGACATGCATATCTTATACCTTATCTCAATCGTATATGTAACTAATTCAGGAATCAACATAACCTATCTAATGGCAATATCAAAAGTACAAGCATGCATAATCCTATATACTCGAGCACTAGTCAGGGATACACTATTAGTATGTAAAAATTAAATTATGAGTACTCACATATCAATATTGAGATTCAATATTGCAGGAAAGGTACGTAAACGCAACGGAGATGATAAACACTATATTGACCTCACGAGCATACCCATGAATCATACTCAATCACCTCCATAGCTATAACCCATAATTTCCTTAATCCTATCCCACTCGAAAAAACAACTTCGAAATCACTCGGACAGCACTCCGTCGTAATATTTTATGTATACTAATAATATCTTGAGATAATACGGAGTAAATATATATATGTAAATCGATTGAGAGAGTTTAGAGAAAACTATTTTTAAGTTTCTATGAAATAATGAAACCTATTGAATTCTATTTATAATAGATTTTTGAATTATTAAAGTGAATTATTAAAGTATGAATTATTATAGTAAATTATTAAAGTATGAATTATTAAAGTGAATGATTAAAGTATGAATTATTAAAGTGAATTATTAAAGTATGAATTATTAAAGTGAATTATTAAAGTATGAATTATTAAAGTTAAAGTAAAGTAAAAATAAAGTAAAGGTAAAGTTTTAGTATAGTAAAAGTATAAAACTATGTACGTATAATACGCGTATAAATATATATAATATTAATTTAAATCGTTATATATATTTAATAAAATAAAATATAAATATCATTATCTTTATCATACTAGTTAAGTAATGAGTTGTCAAAAGTGGTTCTAGATATTTATAAAAGTTATATACGTTTTAATAATAAAGTTCTTTTTAAACTGAAAACGTTTTTGTACGTTTGAAACTAAATAGATCAATCGAGTCTTTATGAGATTCAATCTTCCACTATCCTTTATCTAGTTCTCAATGATTGACAATTTGTTCATATTTATAAATCACTTTACCATTTTCCGAATATTGTTAAAATGAAAAGATTTCTCAAATCAATGTGGGCCTTTCAACAGAGACTTGTAATCATAATTCAATATATCTGATAATTCAATCATTTGATCTTATCTTCTAATTCCATTGATAAACATTTTGAAACAGATACAATCATATAAAGTATTTAATCTAATATTTTGTTTACGTTTCAAGTTATAATATATATACACATATACATATATAATCATATTCGTTTAATGGTTCGTGAATCGTTGGAACTTGGTCGAGGTTGAATGAATGTATGAACATAGTTTAAAATTCTTGAAATTTAACTTAACAAATATTGCTTATCGTATCGGAAACATATAAAGATTAAAGTTTAAATTTGGTTGGAAATTTCCGGGTTGTCACAGTACCTACCCGTTAAAGAAATTTCGTCCCGAAATTTGAGTGGAAAGGTCGTGAATGATAATAAGTATGTTTTCATGATGCATACGGGCTGAAAATTAGAGTTTTATCATCAGCGAATAATTTGGATAAACAATCCATTTATATGAAGAGTACGAATGAAGCTAAGATAGAAGAGTGAAATGAGTAAGTGTAGATTCATCTTATCATTTGACGTAGATATGATTGATTCCCAGATTTTAAGGGATTTGAAGAAAATCTTCTTAATAAGATTTGACTCTCCGGTAATCAAGGGAATTAGGATCCGCTTTAAATGCGATCGTCCATTTTAATTGTTCTGTCGGAGATTTTCTTATAAATTCACCTCCTTCGTTTCCTTACAACTCACACCATCTGTTGATGCATTTTATGCAAGTCCCTAGACATCTACCCACGTCCATTACAGGTACAACAGTTTACAGGCCACCATGATTGCTCGTTATTATCCTATCCGTGTTTGTATGTCGTTACAGGAACTGCAGGAACGAGATTTAGATGTTTGACTATGTTAGACTTAGTCAGACGTACGAGTGAAGCCTCACTAGTACGGCTGACAGGCTCATACGCATGGTTGATGCTGAGCTAAGTCACAATTACAACCTAAATGATAAGACACGAGTGAGTGATCACCCGTATGGTTGATGAAGCCAACTCGTACGTGTGATGAATGAATCGTATGGGTGTGTCAACAGCAGGGGTATATAAAGTCTTATGTTCTTCATTTTAGGTTAAGCCTCTCATTTGTTACACACACTCAGATCTAGTGAGCTCCTTCGATTCTCTCTCAGTCCAAATCACCCAGGTGGTGAATAATAGCTCTAGGTGTTGATTTAATCACACTTGATTTAGTTGTGGTTTGACTAAATTAATAAAAAAAAAAAAACTTAACCTATTCACTAGAGGGTTTGATTCACTTATTATGCCATTATGTGAGTTAAATCTGTTGATTTCTAAGTTCCTAGTCATGTTTCATCACCTTCTATTCTTTCCCCCTCAACTCATATTTTAAAGTATTCATCAATATGCTCCATCCAGTTCTGATTCTCGATATACTTCTAACTTTCATATCGGTCATTCTTCTTTTTTCATCTACCGCCGGAAGAATCTATTTACTTCTACTATACTCTTGGGTTTATAGTGTTTCTAGTTCTCCCGTGTCTTTATATTGCTATATGCATCGATATATATGGTTTATAATTTCTGGTTTGTCGTTGGGCTTTATATGTTCCCTTATATTTCAAAGTCTCTGCTTCTGTCTTCTATAATCATTATCATTCACAGTTAATGCTCTCTTTTATTTGCTGCAATTTATACCCCAATTTCTATTTCGGAGTTTTGTCCTTTCGTTTCTTCTTCTTGCGATTAAGCACCGCCTGTAATGGTCCAGAATTCACAGATATGAATTTCGAAATGAACATTGTTAATGTTCTAGGAAGGAAATTGTGATGGCACGATCTTGACTTGTCAAATTACTAAAATACCTTGGAAAAGGCAGAATCATCAAGAAATATTTTCTTGATATTTTAGAGGTTAAATAGAATACAAGAGTCGTATAACATGGCACATGATGATGTTATGATCTGTGAATCATTACGTTCCATTTAGAAACTCAGCATGACTTACTGTAATATAATCACATTGATCAAGTGTCATTATATTATACTAATTCATGCTTCAGTTCCCAACACTACTTCAAAATATTCCTATTTTAAACTTGAATGTTTCAGAATTTAGAAACTAAAATAGTTTCTTTTATGATATAATACAGATAGCGCGAAGAGGTAAATGATTTCAAATAAGAAAAATTAAGAAAATATCTTCAGAAATATGGAGGATATTTATAATGAAAGATATGATGATATTTTAGAATTTCTAATATCAGAGGATGATGAAGAATATTGTCCGCAGGGGTTTAGAGTCAGGAGCAAGGTATTCGTTAATGACTTCAGCAGATACTGAATTATTTGGATCCTTTGAAGTCAGGTTCAGTCTTTGTAATTTGTCCACAGCCTCCTTCCTACTTTGCTCAATCCGTTTTCCAGTTCCAAGACTTCTCTTTTTCTGCGCTTTGCCAGCACACCTATTCATTATCATCAAACTTTTACTGTTAAGGTCGTTTATAGTTTTTTTTTGCTGCTTCATCAGTATTTTTCCATTTTTGGAGAACCAATTCGTAGTTCGAAGTGTTTTTCGGAATCTTCACATTCAAATTAAGTCCATAAGATAGACGTTATATATACACATATAACTGTTGGCGTAGACATGCTGCGAGATTTCAAAATACTGATTGCTAATTCTCAATGATTCGTATGGAAATTCTCATTACAAGATGCGAATGAGTAAATGATGGGGTTTCAATGAATAATTATAATGACTTTTTGGAGAGGCTAAAGTCAAAGGGTAATGAAGTTGTTGATACATCTGTTAATAATGTGGTGGAATGTAAAAGGTTCCCTGGTAACGATGGTGTATATCTCAAGGTTATAATAAGGTTAGTCTGACTGAAAAGTCGAAGTTGACTTGCTGGAGCTGTGACAAAACTGGCTACTTTGAATAGGAGTCGCAAAGTTATTTTTGCTAATAAATGCTAAAGAATCTGACGCGGATACGTTGTTTAAACTTTTACTTTGGTTTCAAGAGTTTTTCGGGTACACAACTGTGGGTAACATGTGGTTAGATCATCATCTCGATTGCTCATCATTCGAAGTGTCTTCAGAAATTTTCGAAGGGTTTGAACACAGATTGTAATCGTTAACATACATTTGATGTTCTAACACAGTTTTGAAGTCAAAATATAGCTTGTGAAAGATGTAAGGATCTAAGAGTGATGATTTTGGTCATATCTCAAGTTGAATGTTGAGATTTCAAAATCAGAATATGTAATTAAATTTTGAATGAGTATGGTTGTTTTGATTTCTATAAAAGAATGTATATTGTTGTGAAAGTAGGGAGTATAATGGATGATTTGCTGAATCAGATTCGAAGAATGTAATATATTAATTGTGAATTTATATATCTCTCGGGTATTACCTACCCGTTAAAAAAAATTCACAATTAATATTTTGTACAAAAGAATTTTATTACAGTCTTTATGAAAATATATATATGTATATTTTCTTCAGATGTAACATAGATTTAATGAGTTAATGTTAAATTAAACTCATTTGATTTACGGTTGAAACTAGAATTGAATAATCCCTAAAGGCTTTAAAAAGTACATAACTTTTACGCAGTATTTCTTTAATGACATTGAAATTATGAATCAATACTTCGTTATTTGTTGATGTATGATGTTCGGTTCGTGGAATTCTTGTGAATTTCGCAAAGTACGAATGATGTTATCTGAAAAGTTTCGGGTACATCGATGATGAAAGTGTAAAATCAAATATATACTTGATTTATTATGAATTGGAATTTGTTGAATTGCGACAGAGATTGTAGTTAACGCTGGTTAAGTTGCGGCCGAAGGACGTACATTATTGCATATTTGTAATATGAATTAACCGAGTAGTTAAGATTCACACACAATAGCTTAGCACGGAAAGATTTATTTTTATTTCAAAATATATAAAATATACATATAATTTCTTCAAAGGGAATGAGTTAATTCTTCATAACTCGTTGATACAATATACGGGTTATTGATTCGTAATGATGTCCATAGTGATTCTTGAGCTGACGGAGTTTGTGATGTTATAGGTGTTGTTGATTCTGATGTTGACTGTACTGATGATGCTGGTGACGCTGACGGTACTGCTGATGCTGTTGGTAAAACAAGTTTAGCTTGTTAATCACACACCATTTTTGTCAGGGTTTCTACTCTTCCTTCTATCATTTTGGTTCGCTTAACTGATTTATGGTTAGGGCTAGATTAGATAATCTCTAAGACTTTAGAGATTACATAATCTGCGCGGAATGTTTCTCCAATGAAGTTATGAATTAATACTTCGTCGGTTATTGTTGTTGGTATTCCTTGGTATCTACAGGGCGTATGACATTGGTGCTCGTGGGACAGAGTGTAAAGTTGAGGTTTACGACGTGGTTGTGGTTGGGGTGGTAATGGTACTATTGGCGTTGATGATGGTGTTACTGGTTATGCTGCTGATGCTGCTGCTGGTGTTTGTAATCTCTGCACCATATTCTCTAAAGCCACTACCCGAGCGCGAAGCTCGTTGACTTCTTCTATTACACCGGGGTGATTGTCGGTTCGGACGATCGGATAAATAAAATTTAAAATTTGATGTAATATATAATCGTGACGAGATACTCTGGAAATGAGCGAGAAAATGGTGTTTCGGACAGGTTCGCCGGTAAGTGCTTCAGGTTCTTCGTCAAGGGGGCAATGTGGTGGATGGAAGGGATCACCTTCTTCTTGTCTCCAATGATTGAGGAGGCTACGAACCCATCCCCAATTCATCCAGAATAGGTGATGACTGATTGGTTGATCTATTCCGGTCACACTGCTTTCGGAGCTGGAGTGGGATTCCATTTCGAAATCCGAGGAACTTGAATTAATGATGAATTCCATTTCGTACGATTGAATAAGGATTTTTTTTTTCCGATATGAAATGATTTTCGGTTATCGGATGGTATTCTAATTACATAGAATATCCATATATATAGAACAAAAGATTTCGTAAATTACGGAGGAATTTACGAGATATATCAGGCAACGTTTACAGTAATAGATACGATAAGATATGATTTAGCAGATACGCTAAGATATGAATTTTTGTCTATACACTATTCATGCAATCAATGCAGCAAGACGTGTCTTAGACTAAAAATGATAAGCAGGTAATTTCCTGAGGATGATAAGTAGTTAATTTTTGACACAAAATGATAAGCAAAACTATTGACATGCAGACACGGTCGAAGTCCAGACTCACTAATGCATCCTATCGACTTATCTGTTAGATACACTAATGCAGACCTGGTTCGCTAAGACCACCGCTCTGATACCAACTGAATGGACCCGTTCATATACATTATAAACGATTCACAATAGTTGATTACATTGCGAGGTATTTGACCTCTATATGATACATTTTACAAACATTGCATTCGTTTTTAAAAGACAATCTTTCTTTACATCGAAAATTGACAGGCATGCATACCATTTCATAATATCCACTATCCAACTATAAATTGATTTAATAATAATCTTTGATGAACTCAATGACTCGAATGCAACGTTCTTCGAAATATGCTATGAAAGACTCCAAGTAATATCTTTAAAATGAGCAAATGCACAGCGGAAGATTTCTTTAACACCTGAGAATAAACATGCTTTAAAGTGTCAACCAAAAGGTTGGTGAGTTCATTAGTTTATCATAATCATTTATTTCCATCATTTTAATAGACCACAAGAATTTCATTTTCAGTTCTCATAAATATACGTCCCATGCATAGAGACAAAAATAATCATTCATATGGTGAACACCTGGTAACCGACATTCACAATATGTATATAAGAATATCCCCATCATTCCGGGATCCTCCTTCGGACATGATATAAATTTCGAAGTACTAAAGCATCCGGTACTTTGGATGGGGCTTGTTGGGCCCGATAGATCTATCTTTAGGATTCGCGTCAATTAGGGTGTCTGTTCCCTAATTCTTAGATTACCAGACTTAATAAAAAGGGGCATATTCGAGTTCGATCATTCAACCATATAATGTAGTTTCAATTACTTGTGTCTATTTCGTAAAACAGTTATAAAAACAGCGCATGTATTCTCAGTCCCAAAAATATATATTGCAAAAGCATTTAAAAAGGGATTAATGAAACTCACGCATATAAATATTATAAAACAGTTAATAAAGCATTTGCATGTATTCTCTGCCTAAAAATGTAAAGAGTAAAAAGGGCAAATGAAACTCACCATACTGTATTTCGTAGTAAAAATACATATAACGTCATTGAACAAGTGCAAGGTTGGCCTCGGATTCACGAACCTATATTAATTATATATATTTATATGTTGGTCAATATTTGTATAGCAATTTAGGTCAGGTCATAGTGTAATCCTATCCTATAGCTCGAGTCTGACTCTACAGTATAGTAACATGTTATATTACTCATGCTCAATTAAGATTCTAGTAAAAGGTGACGTGTGAAACAACGTAACACAAATGGTTTCATAATCATAAAATAGTATTTTAGGTTTTTTTTTTTTTTATAGAGAAAATCAACACAAAAAGTTAACTGAAAAGTTAACAGGAAAAGTCAAAGTTCAAAGTCAAAAGTCAAAGTCAAAAGTCAAAGGTTAAAGTCAAAAGTCAAAGGTCAAAGTAAAAAATGAGGTCGCATGCAAATATATAATAACTTATACAAAAATGATTTTCGATCAAACATGACTAAACGGGCCACTTTAGCTATTTTTAGAAAAATTATCGGAACTCCGATTGATAAACGGCCAAAGATAAAAGTTACACATTACCAAAAAGATTAAGCATAAATATTACAGAAGTAAACTAAACCTAGACAACTCGTAGTTGCCAACGCGTTTTCGGCATTTCAAAGTTAATTTTTCAGCTTTAATAAATTTACAAAAGTGACCGAGTAGCCTACTTTGGAGATTTTTAGAAAATTCCTCAAAACTCGTATTGACAAACGGTCAAAGCCTGCAAATTCTCGTTACCACAAAGATATAACATGATTTTTGGCAAGAGTAAACACATATTAGGCCGACCATGACAACTGATACAAAACTGACATTTTTAAATAAAAAAGTTTCAGCTCTTTTTAGAATTTTAAAATGTGACCAAACCGTCAACTTTGATGATTTTTAGAAAAATCGTCGAGACTCGAATTGACAAACGGCCAGAGTCGTTTGTTAGACCTTACAGCAAAGAATTCAGTGGTATTTTTTTTTTATATATGAAACAACGCAGATCAGCGAGAATTTCAGTTTCCGTTTCGACATTTCATCAAAATTTGCAAAACTTCTTTTGTCCATAACTTGACAACCGTTCAACGAAACGAGACGTGCTTTATATGAAAATTCATCTACTCGACGAGTAGAATCCAAATAACCACTTTTTATAACCCAGAAAATTAGTTCACTAATTATCATCAGCAATTTTAATTACGAAATTAATTATGCAATTTGTTTATTTCATAACTTTCTAACCGTTACTTGGATTCAAGTGATTCTTAAACCAAAATTCAACTATTTTTCGCTAGCTTTCCAACGACATGCATATCTTATACCTTATCTCAATCGTATATGTAACTAATTCAGGAATCAACATAACCTATCTAATGGCAATATCAAAAGTACAAGCATGCATAATCCTATATACTCTAGCACTAGTCAGGGATACACTATTAGTATGTAAAAATTAAATTATGAGTACTCACATATCAATATTGAGATTCAATATTGCAGGAAAGGTACGTAAACGCAACGGAGATGATAAACACTATATTGACCTCACGAGCATACCCATGAACCATACTCAATCACCTCCATAGCTATAACCCATAATTTCCTTAATCCTATCCCACTCGAAAAAACAACTTCGAAATCACTCGGACATCACTCCGTCGTAATATTTTATGTATACTAATAATATCTTGAGATAATACGGAGTAAATATATATATGTAAATCGATTGAGAGAGTTTAGAGAAAACTATTTTCAAGTTTCTATGAAATAATGAAACCTATTGAATTCTATTTATAATAGATTTTTGAATTATTAAAGTGAATTATTAAAGTATGAATTATTATAGTAAATTATTAAAGTATGAATTATTAAAGTGAATTATTAAAGTATGAATTATTAAAGTGAATTATTAAAGTATGAATTATTAAAGTGAATTATTAAAGTATGAATTATTAAAGTTAAAGTAAAGTAAAAATAAAGTAAAGGTAAAGTTTTAGTATAGTAAAAGTATAAAACTATGTACGTATAATACGCGTATAAATATATATAATATTAATTTAAATCGTTATATATATTTAATAAAATAAAATATAAATATCGTTATCTTTATCATACTAGTTAAGTAATGAGTTGTCAAAAGTGGTTCTAGATATTTATAAAAGTTATATACGTTTTAATAATAAAGTTCTTTTTAAACTAAAAACGTTTTTGTACGTTTGAAACTAAATAGATCAATCGAGTCTTTATGAGATTCAATCTTCCACTATCCTTTGTCTAGTTCTCAATGATTGACAATTTGTTCATATTTATAAATCACTTTACCATTTTCCGAATATTGTTAAAATGAAAAGATTTCTCAAATCAACGTGGGCCTTTCAACAGAGACTTGTAATCATAATTCAATATATCTGATAATTCAATCATTTGATCTTATCTTCTAATTCCATTGATAAACATTTTGAAACAGATACAATCATATAAAGTATTTAATCTAATATTTTGTTTACGTTTCAAGTTATAATATATATACACATATACATATATAATCATATTCGTTTAATGGTTCGTGAATCATTGGAACTTGGTCGAGGTTGAATGAATGTATGAACATAGTTTAAAATTCTTGAAATTTAACTTAACAAATATTGCTTATCGTATCGAAAACATATAAAGATTAAAGTTTAAATTTGGTTGGAAATTTCCGGGTTGTCACATCATGTATCTAACATAGTTAATGTAGTTTACCTAAAAGGAACTCAACATATACAAGATTTTATGGTGGGCTAGACATAACTTTTGGTGTACAACTATCATTTAACCGTTTGTGTAATCTTTCATTTGATCAACCACCCGAATAGACTAAAAAGCGAACATGCATGATACTAACATTGTTACCAGGGAATACACTTAGCTTTAACTTGATACATAAACAAATTTATAGTCAACATAATTTAGTCAACATTGATATTATCATATTACCCTTGGTCAATATATTCTCTGTGTTGTTGTTGTTCAGCATCAATAAATTGAGGTGGTCCATAAAACTCATTCATATACACAACATAATAAAATTTAAATTTACCATATTACCCTTTTCTAGAATATTCTGTAACTTCATATATCCCTCACCAATCTCTATCTTTTTCTTTCTAAGCAAATGACCAAGTCAAGAAGCTTGTTAATCGAACAATGGGTTTTTGAACACGTCTAGATGGCACATGTCTTAATTATGTATAGCACATTAAATTTGGGCGCCATCTCTTATGACAACCGAACTTGTTGATATGTGATAACCCATCTTGTTGATAATGTCAGCGGCCTTTTTGATATATGTTAACCGGTCTTTGTAAGCAACTGACATTCATGAAACTGATGGCATTTTCTTGCCATTGGTTTGTAGTCCATGACTTCTAATTTTTTTAATAAATCTAAACTCTACAACTCATTTTCACACACTTTAAATACCAAATCATCATATAATTTTATTACTTTCAATACCTCAAAATGCTTAAAAACAAATAAACCACAACTCAAATCAAACCTTCCTACTCAATCAAAAGATATATTCCAACATCGACTAGATTCACAAAATATTTTCTTGTCACTATTCGGGTTATCTTCCAACACCAAGGTTTTGTGGCATTTCAAATACAAATTGAACCGCTCAGTAATCAATTCTAAATCCCACACGATGACCCATAAAATCAAATGTATATAAATATGTATTATCAATCACAACAATAAAATTGTGATTTCATCCATTAGCCCTGCTACCCAACATGAACTCGAATTCCAACCAGAGCTCGAAGATTCAAAAGGAAAAATCGACCACCTACAAATATAATTATAATAAAAACTGATATGTGATAGGGATGAAGCTGTTGGTTTATGTGCACGCCATAATACAAATCTATATCACCACTCATATACAAGCATACGGTGTTACACATAATGGGCAGTTAGATATCCGATTATATATATATATATATATATATATATATATATATATATTGTATTTACATATTTATAATCATTAAATCGATAGAAATAATATTAAACGTTATTAACTAGTTGAGTTAATTATTAGTTTTTAATTAATAAATATGATTCATTATTTATCAAACATTAATGACTAATTATTAATTAAATGTGAATTATTAATTATACTTTTAGAATGTCTAAAAAGAATTACTTTTAGATTAAGTTATTAGAGATATTTATTCTTTAAATATCTTAATAACTAAAAGCTAAAAGAATTTGACTTACCATATTATATATTCTCATTCGTTCTGATAGCTAGCTATATATGAAAGATTATAGACAAAAAGGTATCGTCTTTTATTTTATATTTATAGAGCCGAAAAAAATAAAGTATAGTAACAGCCGCAAAATATCTTTTTGATCGAGTTTTACGAAACGAAAATAAAAGAAAATCACATGGATTAAGATGGCTATGGAATGGATGTCGGTCAATATTGGTTCTCAACTTCAATTCTCACATGTGACGTGGGACTAAAAGAAAAACAACAAGAGTTATTTTTCTTTGAACACATAGATTTTTGTTTCTTGATTTTCGTTCAATGCAAAATGTTATTTTTTTAAGATTCGTTCGAACTAAAGAAAAGAAAACACAAGTGTTTATAATATTTGGTGGTTCAAGATCTAGCAGTCTTCGGTGTTTGCTTGACGTGCTCTCTGGACTATCAGTAGAGGTGTTCTACTTTGGACACTCGTTTCAACTTAGATGTGAACATCACTTACTAAAGGTATATCTGAACTTCACTTTGTGATTTTTTATTTAGCAATTATTAGTGGTGTAATTGGATCTTGTTGAAAACAGTTAATCGTGTGAAAGTTTATAATAAAATAAATGATGTTTATTTTAATGTTAATAAAAGAAGTTTATTAATGAATGAAAATATATTTATTTTTATCGTTCCGCTGCGTTTATAAAATTTAAAAGTACACACGATTTTCCATCAATGGTAGTCAGAGCCGCTTTTACACTGTTTTAATTGTCGTGTGATTATTCTTTAGATATAGCTTTGTGGTGTATTGGTGAAAGTTGAAACCTTTTTGGTTTCAAAGTCAACTCTGTTGATGTAGACTTAACCTTTTGACGCATAAATATAATTGAAAGAATATCACTATTTTAAATTCTAAATTTAATTGTTATGGCTTGAATAATTGTTGGTTGTTTTATTGAATGATTATACACATGCATTGTTACCATAGACAAGCCATATGTAGGTTTAAATAATGTAGTTATTAAAATTGTGATTGTATACATAGCCCATAATGCCCCGACCAATATGTTTGATTTTGCGTGATTGTTAATTTTTAGTCCATGCTGGTTATTGATTTTTGAGAGGCCATGAAGTCAAAGTTGTATTGTATTTATTTTCAATTTCATAGTTTTGTAATTTGGTTTATTTTATATTGTAAAAGTGTTAGATTAGTGGTATTTTTCAATTTTAAATAAATGTAAAAGGATGAAGATTGAAGATAAAGATACTACACGAGGTTTTGACTTAGAAGATGGCGCTTTAATCAAGTTAACGATAGTGGATTTCAACACAAGTTTTCACTTGGTACTAGAATCAAGTGGAAACTATGGTATTGTCCTTAGTTTGACCTCTTGATCCCATATCGACTCGTGAGATCAAGAATAGGATTTCTGGGCTAGACTATGTATGTGTGTAATGCATGATTGTGTTTTAATTTTCACATTTATATATATAATTGTTGATTATAGTATATACCAAATGTTTTTGATGGAAACGTTAAATAAAATACGTAACGAGTTTAAAGATTAAAATTGCTGATTGTAAAAGATAAATTCTAACGAGTTTAAAATTGATGATATTAAATCTCAAATAATATATATGGGCGAAATCTTTTAAATTGTTTTAAAACGATACACGTTTGTGTATTTGTTATATTTATATGCTATAAATTAAATAACAAATTAGACGCACAAACATAATCAACATATATAATTGGTTAAAAAAAATTTAACTAATAGTGTTGCGACTCTTGTGTTCATGCATTATTCGTTGACACAAACTTTTTTAAAATACCCGTCAAATTTAAGTCATGTTATCCATTGTGCTTCCAAACACTCGTTATTTTTCTGATCTAGTGAGACTAGCGCGAATTATAACCACTAGGTGGATTTTCCGATCTAGTGAGACTAGCGTGAATTTCTACTGTTTCCAATTTAGCCGACTTAATCCTATTCACGCTGAGACCTGAGTTTGAGGCAAGAATGTTGGAGAAGGATAAACTCAAAGTTCAAACTCCCTAGACTGGCACTGCAACCTGAGAACTATTCTCAAGCATAAATGGAAGTTGAACAAAATTTAGAACCCTTACTCGTTCTTCCTGCTGTGGTAGTTGTTGCTACTCTGCAAAATGCTTATCGGATGTTGTTCGATGATCAGGATGAAATAGGATGGAAGGATGAATAAGAATAATCCGAATACATTGTGGAAGGGAAATGGCAAATCATTTGCCATGAAAAATATTCCACCTTCCAAGATTGAAAGCCCAATAAAAGACGTTGAATATTTCCATTATGGAAAGGATGGCAATTGGAGAAGGAAGTTGTCCTATCTACCAATCTGAGCTGAGAAGAGGCAATGCTGGTAAAACTAGCAAACTCATGTATATTTCATATATCATATACTTATTCTAGTGATTTCTTGATCTTTGTTAACTGGTTGTGGCCTTCACACTTGTAACAATATGAAGGGAATGAGAAGAAGTAATAGACTGAAGAAAGGCACACTGAATTTGCAAGTGGGCAATGGGAATCAAGCTTCGGTTGAAGCCATAGGTCACTATGAGCTTACTCTTCCAAGTGATCTTATTGTTTTGTTGGAACAATGTTATTATGCTCCTAGTATTAGGAGCAATATAGTTTAAAAGATGTTGGTTTTGAACTTGCATTTATGCACTTTGACATTTCAGTTTCTAAGGATAATATAATTTTTTTTATCTTAATGCCTATCCAAGTGATGGTATTTTTGAAATTGATATGCATAGTGTGATTTCCAATGAGATTTCTATGTATACATGTACTGCCAAACGATTCAAGAAAGAGCTGAATAAGACCATCTTTGACATTGTCGTCTTGGTCATATAAACAAACAATGCATCTCAAAAATCCATTCTAATGGACTTTTGGAATCGACTGGTGTGACAACCCGAAAATTTCCAACCAAATTTAAACTTTAATCTTTATATGTTTCCGACACGATAAGCAATATTTGTTAAGTTAAATTGCAAGAATTTTAAACTATGTTCATACATTCATTCAACCTCGACCAAGTTCCAACGATTCACGAACCATTAAACGAATATGATTATATATGTATATGTGTATATATATTATAACTTGAAACGTAAACAAAATATTAGATTAAATACTTTATATGATTGTATCTGTTTCAAAATGTTTATCAATGGAATTAGAAGATAAGATCAAATGATTGAATTATCAGATATATTGAATTATGATTACAAGTCTCTGTTGAAAGGCCCACGTTGATTTGAGAAATCTTTCCATTTTAACAATATTCGGAAAATGGTAAATTGATTTATAAATAAGAACAAATTGTCAATCATTGAGAACTAGACAAAGGATAGTGGAAGATTGAATCTCATAAGACGTTTTCAGTTTAACTTTATTATTAAAACGTATATAACTTTTATAAATATCTAGAACCACTTTTGACAACTCATTACTTAATTAGTATGATAAAGATAACGATATTTATATTTTATTTTATTAAATATATATAACGATTTAAATTAATATTATATATATTTATACGCGTATTATACGTATATAGTTTTATACTTTTACTATACTTAAACTTTACCTTTACTTTATTTTTACTTTACTTTAACTTTAATAATTCACTTTAATAATTCACTTTAATAATTCATACTTTAATAATTCACTTTAATAATTCATACTTTAATAATTCACTTTAATAATTCATACTTTAATAATTCACTTTAATAATTCAAAAATCTATTATAAATAGAATTCAATAGGTTTCATTATTTCATAGAAACTTGAAAATATTTTTCTCTAAACTCTCTCAATCGATTTACATATATATATTTACTCCGTATTATTTCAAGATATTATTAGTATACATAAAATATTACGACGGAGTGCTGTACGAGTGATTTCGAAATTGTTTTTCGAGTAGGATAGGATTAAGGAAATTATGGGTTATAGCTATGGAGGTGATTGAGTATGGTTCATGGGTATGCTTGTGAGGTCAATATAGTGTTTATCATTTCCGTTGCGTCTACGTACCTTTCCTGCAATATTGAATCTCAATATTGATACGTGAGTACTCATAATTTAACTTTTACATACTAATAGTGTATCCCTGACTAGTGCTCGAGTATTTAGGATTATGCATGCTTGTACTTTTGATATTGCCCTTAGACAGGTTAGGTTGAATATTGAATTAGTTACACTTGCGGTTGAGATAAGGTATAAGATATGCATGTCCTTGGAAAGCTAGCGAAAAATTAAGAACTTTTCCTTTAGATATCGAATGGTTTCGATGAATGGATTAGAAGTTATAATCAATTGAATTTTCGATATTTTTATTAAAAATGATTATTATTATCGTCATTTTTATCGTCGTTCTAGTTTTATCTTATTATTATCATTATTATTATCTTTATCAATAAAAGGGATTTATCATTAAAAATTGTTATTTTTTTTATTATTACTATCGTTATTATCGTTAAAGTTATAATTAGTATTATTATTATTATCCATTTATTATTATTATTATTATTATTATTATTATTATTATTATTATTATTATTATTATTATTATTATTATTATTATTATTATTATTAGTATTATTATTATTATTATTATTATTATCATTATTAATATATATATCATTATTTAAAAATGGTTATTGTTATTGTTATTATTATTACTATATTATCATTAAGATAATTATTAGTATTATCGTTAATAATGTTATAGTAACTATCATTATTAATATTAGTGTAATTAAAACAAATATTTGTAACACCTAATTATTTTGATTACTATTATTATCATTATTATGAATACGATATAAAAGACGATTAAAAGCTATTAAACGAAACGATTAGGAAATAATGAGTAAGAGTATCATGATGAAATTAAAATATTATAAGATATTGATTTAGATAAAATTATCGTTCTTATTATTTTTATCATTACTATTATTATTAAAAGTATCGTTAGTATTAAAACTATCATTTTAACAAAAATTATCATTTTAATAGAAATGTCATTGTTACTATAAAATATCATTATTATTATTATTTTAAATAGAATTATTATTTTAAAGATAATATTAAAAATTATCGTAAATATTAAAGTTATCATAACTAGAATTATCGTTTTATCATAATGTCATCTTAGTAATTATAAATATTGATATTTTTATAATAATAATTATTATTACAAAATAATACAACTTTTACTTACTATCATTATAGATATTATTTTATCAAATAAATATGTGATACAAACATATTTTACTACGTGTAATAACTTACTTTAATAATACCTATCATATTATCTTTATGATATTAAATGAACCCTATAAATTTTTTTACTTAATATATATAAAAGTATATTTTATTATATAAATTTAATATAAAATTTTATTTATTAATAAATAAATTATATTATTTACTCTAATAAATCTTTTAAAAATATTTAAAAATATAAAACGACGATATTTAAACTATATATTAATCATGTATAGATTTTTGGAAATTATTTTGAGTCAAATTTACTTTTGTTGACTTTTGCATATTAGTCTCGAGCATTAGGATTGTGGTACACTATGACTTGACCTAATTTGTTAGACAAATATTGACCAACACATAATTATATATAATTAATTTAGGTTCGTGAATCCGAGGCCAACCTTGCACTTGTTCAATGACGTTATATGTATTTTTACTACGAAATACAGTATGGTGAGTTTCATTTGCCTTTTTACCCTTTATATTTTTGGGACTGAGAATACATGCGCTTTTATAAATGTTTGACGAAATAGACACAAGTAATTGAAACTACATTCTATGGTTGAATTATCAAAATCGAATATGCCCTTTTTTATTAAAGTCTGGTAATCTAAGAATTAGGGAACAGATACCCTAATTGACGCGAATCCTAAAGATAGATCTATTGGGCCTAACAAACCCCCTCCAAAGTACCGGATGCTTTAGTACTTCGAAATTTATATCATGTCCGAAGGAGGATCCCGGAATGATAGGGGATATTCTTATATGTATCTAGTTAATGTCGGTTACCAGGTGTTCACCATATGAATGATTATTTTTGTCTCTATGCATGGGACGTATATTTATGAGAACTGGAAATGAAATTCTTGTGGTCTATTAAAATGATGGAAATAAATGATTATGATAAACTAATGAACTCACCAACCTTTTGGTTGACACTTTAAAGCATGTTTATTCTCAGGTGTTAAAGAAATCTTCCGCTGTGCATTTGCTCATTTTAAAGATATTACTTGGAGTCTTTCATAGCATATTTCGAAGAACGTTACATTCGAGTCATTGAGTTCATCAAAGATTATTATTAAATCAATTTATAGTTGGATAGTGGATATTATGAAATGATATGCATGCCTGTCAAGGGTTCTATACCCGCGGATGGAGTAGTGACTTCCTTCTAATCTAGGGTACGAGGAATGATTGTCTACACCTACCTCTCTCATACCCCACTTTCGTGGGATTGAGTGTTGTTGTTGTTGTTGTTGTTGCTGCCTGTCAATTTTCGATGTAAAGAAAGTTTGTCTTTTAAAAACGAATGCAATGTTTGTAAAATGTATCATATAGAGGTCAAATACCTCGCAATATAATCAACTATTGTGAATCGTTTATAATGTATATGAACGGGTCCTTTCAGTTGGTATCAGAGCGGTGGTCTTAGCGAACCAGGTCTGCATTAGTGTGTCTAACTGATAAGTCGAGATAGGATGCATTAGTGAGTCTGGACTTCGACCGTGTTTTCATGTCAAAAGTTTTGCTTATCATTTTGTGTCGAAAATTAACTACTTATCATCCTTAGGAAATTACCTGCTTATCATTTTTAGTCTAAGACACGTCTTGCTGCATTGATTGCATGAATAGTGTATAGACAAAAATTCATATCTTAGCATATCTGCTAAATCATATCTTATCGTATCTGTTACTTTAAACTTTGCCTGACATATCCCGCAAAGTCCTCCGTAATCTACGAAATCTTTTGATCTATATATATATATATATATATATATATATATATATATATATATATATATATATATATATATTCTATGTAATTAGAATACCATCCGTTAGCCAAAATCATTTCATATCGGAAAAAAATCCTTTATCCAATCGTACGAAATGGAATTCGTCATCAGTTCAAGTCACTCAGATTCCGAAATGGAATCCCATTCAAGCTCCGAAAGCAGTGTGACCGGAATAGATCAACCAATCAGTCATCACCTATTCTGGATGAATTGGGGATGGGTTTGTAGCCTCCTCAATCATTGGAGACAAGAAGAAGGTGATCCCTTCCATCCACCACATTGCCCTCTTGACGAAGAACCTGAAGCACTTACCGGCGAACCTGTCCGAAACACCATTTTCTCGCTCATTTCCAAAATATCTCGTCACGATTATATATTACATCAAATTTTAGATTTTATTTATCCGCTCGTCCGAACCGAGAATCACCCCAGTGTAATAGAAGAAGTCAACGAGCTTCGCGCTCGGGTAGTGGCTTTGGAGAATATGGTGCAGAGATTACAAACACCAGCAGCAGCATCAGCAACATAACCAGTACCACCATCATCAACGCAACAGTACCATTACCACCTCCAACCACAACCGCGTCGTAAACCTCAACTTCACAATCTGTCCCATGAGCATCAACGTCATACGCACCATAGATACCAAGGAGTACCAACAACAATAATTGACGAAGTATTAATTCATAACTTCATTGGAGAAACATTCCGCGGCGATTATGTAATCTCTAAAGTCTTAGAGATTATTTAATCTAGCCCTAACCATAAATTAGTTAAACGAACTAAAATGATAGAAGGAAGAGTAGAAACCCTGACAAAAATGGTGTGTGATTAACAAGCTAAACTTGCTTTACCAACAGCATCAACAGTACTGTCAGCGTTACCAGCATCGTCAGTACAGTCAACATCCGAATCAACAACACCGATAACATCACAAACTCCGTCAGTTCAAGAATCACTGTGGACATCATTACGAATCAATAACGTGTATATTGTATCAACGAGTTATGAAGAATTAACTCATTCCCTCTGAAGAAATTATATATATATATATATATATATATATATATATATATATATATATATATATATATATATATATATATATATATATATATATATATATATATATTGAAATAAATCTTTCTGTGCTAAGCTATTGTGTGTGAATCTTAACTACTTGGTTAATTCATATTACAAATATGCAATAATGTACGTCCTTCGGCCGCAACTTAACCAGCGTTAACTACAATCTCTGTCGCAATTCAACAAATTCCAATTCATAATAAATCAAGTATATATTTGATTTTACACTTTCATCATCGATGTACCCGAAACTTTTCAGATAACATCATTCGTACTTTGCGAAATTCACAAGAATTCCACGAACCGAACATCATACATCAACAAATAACGAAGTATTGATTCATAATTTCAATGTCATTAAAGAAATACTGCGTAAAAGTTATGTACTTTTTAAAGCCTTTAGGGATTATTCAATTCTAGTTTCAACCGTAAATCAAATGAGTTTAATTTAACATTAACTTATTAAATCTATGTTGCATCTGAAGAAAATATACATATATATATTTTCATAAAGACTGTAATAAAATTCTTTTGTACAAAATATTAATTGTGAATTTTTTTTTTTAACGGGTAGATAATACCCGAGAGATATATAAATTCACAATTAATATGTTACATTCTTCGAATCTGATTCAGCAAATCATTCATTATACTCCCTACTTTCACAACAATATACATTCTTTTATAGAATTCAAAACAACCATACTCATTCAAAATTTAATTACATATTCTGATTTTGAAATCTCAAAATTCAACTTGAGATATGACCAAAATCATCACTCTTAGATCCTTACATCTTTCACATGCTATATTTTGACTTCAAAACTGTGTTAGAACATCAAATGTATGTTAACGATTACAATCTGTGTTCAAACCCTTCGAAAATTTCTGAAGACACTTGATAATGCTAAAAACGAACATATATTTCATAGCATTATCCCTCAAGAAAGACAAGCTTTTAGTTGCAATTGTTCTATTTACAAGTGATATTCGTTTAAATAATAAAAGGTGAAGACAAAAGACAGATTCGACGAATTGGAGACGCAAACGACCAAAAAGCTCAAAAGTACAAAGTACAATCAAAGAGGTTCCAAGTATTGATAAGAAACGTCTCAGAATTACAAGAGTACAAGATTCAAAACGCAAAGTACAAGATATTAAATTGTACACAAGGACGTTCGAAAATCCGGAACCGGGACTAGAGTCAACTCTCAACGCTCGACGCAACGGACTAAAAATTACAAGTCAACGGAGTACAAGAATATAATATAATATATATATATATAATTAAATTTAATTATATATTATATTATATAATAAATAAATAAATAAGCAGCCCACGTTTTTAAAGACTTTTGAGCCTCCCCAGCTGGCCATGCGATCGCATGACCTTGAAGGGCAAAG
The DNA here is from genome assembly GCF_046630445.1 of Rutidosis leptorrhynchoides. Classification (NCBI taxonomy): domain Eukaryota; kingdom Viridiplantae; phylum Streptophyta; class Magnoliopsida; order Asterales; family Asteraceae; genus Rutidosis; species Rutidosis leptorrhynchoides. The sequence goes on from NC_092341.1 coordinate 44,763,695, forward strand.
CCCATGCGATCGCATGAGGCCCTTTTCCAGCCCACATGCCTATAAAAGTCGCAGTTTGGTGCATCAAATATCATATATCCATCCATCCAACTCTCAACGTATATATATATATATATATATATATATATATATATATATATATATATATATATATATATATATATATATATATATATATATATATATATATATATATATAATTTTAATTTTAATTTTAATTTTAATTTTAATTTTAATTTTAATTTTAATTTTAATTATAATAATAAGGGTATGTTAGCGCATATTGTAAGGGTGTAAGTCGAAATTCTGTCCGTGTAACGCTACGCTATTTTTAATAATTGTAAGTTATGTTCAACCTTTTTAATTTAATGTCTCGTAGCTAAATTATTATTATGCTTATTTAAGCCGAAGTAATCATGATGTTGGGCTAAAAATACTAAAATTGGGTAATTGGGCTTTGTACCATAATTGGGGTTTGGACAAAAGAACAACACTTGTGGAAATTAGACTATGGGCTATTAGTGGGCTTTATATTTGTTTAACTAAATGATAGTTTGTTAATTTTAATATAAAGATTTACAATTGGACATACCTATAAATAACCATATACACTCGATCGGACACGATGGGCGGGATATTTATATGTACGAATAATCGTTCATTTAACCGGACACGGGAATGGATTAATAGTCACTAGAATTATTAAAACAGGGGTGAAATTATGTACAAGGACACTTGGCGTAATTGATAACAAAGTATTAAAACTTTAGGCTACATGCAGTCGATAACCTGGTGTAATTATTAAATAAAGTATTAAAACCTTGTTACAGTTTAAGTTCCCAATTAGTTGGAATATTTGACTTCGGGTATAAGGATAATTTGACGAGGATACTCGCACTTTATATTTATGACTGATGGACTGTTATGGACAAAAACCAGACGGACATATTAAATAATCCAGGACAAAGGACAATTAATCCATGGGCATAAAACTAAAATCAACGCGTCAAATATCATGATTACGGAAGTTTAAATAAGCATAATTCCTTTATTTTCATATTTAATTGCACTTCTAATTATTGCACTTTTATTTATTGTCATTGTATTTAATTGCACTTTTAATTATCGTACTCTTTAATTATCGCAAGTTTATTTTATCGCACTTTTATTTATCGCAATTTCATTATCGTTATTTATTTTACGCTTTAAATTAAGTCTTTTATTTATTTAATATTTTACATTAGGTTTTAACTGCGACAAAATTTTTAAAATCGACAAACCGGTCATTAAACGGTAAAAACCCCCTTTTATAATAATAATATTACTTATATATATTTGTATTTTTATAAATTAAAACTAATATAGCGTTAAGCTTTGTTTAAAGATTTCCATGTGGAACGAACCGGACTTACTAAAAACTACACTACTGTACGATTAGGTACACTGCCTATAAGTGTTGTAGCAAGGTTTAAGTATATGCATTCTATAAATAAATAAATATCTTGTGTAAAATTGTATCGTATTTAATAGTATTTCGTTGTAAAATATAAGCTATTTCATATACACCTCGCATAACATCAAGTATTTTTGGCGCCGCTGCCGGGGAACAAATCTAGCTTAAAAGCCGGAAGCGCAACGCTATATAAAAAAAAGATTTTTATTTTTAAGTTTACTTTTATAAAAAAATACGCTTTTGTAAAAATACGTTTTAAATATTCTAAAATATAAAAAGAAAAACAAAAATATAAATATTTTTAAGAGTTTGTTAAATATTTAAGTTTTATAAAGTTTCTTTATTTCTATTTTTAGTTTGTAAAAATATAAGTTTTATTTAATTTATATAAATATATATTATATATATATATATATATATATATATATATATATATATATATATATATATTAGCAAAATAGAAAAAAAAATATAAATAAATTCGAGTCCAGTACTGTAGCAGCCCAGTCACTGGCCCGAAACCCTAGCCCATGCGATCGCATGGCCGGGTAACTTAGGACTCATGCGATCGCATGAGCCCTGCTGACACGCCACAGTTGACATCGTAATGCATTAATTACGGGGTATTATTTATTATTATTATACTTTAACCCTAATTAGGGTTATACTTTTAATATTAATTAATTTTAGTTTTTAATTTGTTTTATTTTAGTTTAATTAGTTTTAAAATTAATAGTTTTATAAAATAAATAATATAAAAATAATATTTTTATAAAAATTGTACTTTTTACAAATTTTAGTATATTTTTATATTTTGTCTCTTTTTATTTGTTTTTAGCGTAATATTTGTATTTTTCGCTCGTTTTTAGTTTTTAAGATATAGTTTTTGCCTTAGTTATTTTTATTTTTCTAGATTTTTAAGCTTTGCCATAAAATCCCTTAAGTGCTTTTTCTTTAGACTAAGATTTAGGTGCTGATAATGCTAAAAACGAACATATATTTCATAGCATTATTCCTCAAGAAAGACAAGCTTTTAGTTGCAACTGTTCTATTTACAAGTGATATTCGTTTAAATAATAAAAGGTGAAGACAAAAGACAGATTCGACGAATTGAAGACGCAAACGACCAAAAAGCTCAAAAGTACAAAATACAATCAATGAGGTTCCAATTATTGATAAGAAACGTCTCAAAATTACAAGAGTACAAGATTCAAAATGCAAAGTACAAGATATTAAATTGTACGCAAGGACGTTCGAAAATCCAGAACCGGGACCAGAGTCAACTCTCAACGCTCGACGCAACAGACTAAAAATTACAAGTCAACTATGCACATGAATATAATATAATATATAATAAATTCTTAAAATTAATATATATATTATATTATTATAAATAAACGTCGGCAGAAGAAAACAACCAAAAGTGGCTCTCCCCAGCTGGCCATGCGATCGCATGGCCTGGAAGGCATAAATCCATGCGATCGCATGAGCCTCTTTTCCAGATCACATGCCTATAAAAATCGAGCTTTGGTGTAACACAAATCACATCTTTTTCTTCTTCACTCAACGTAGTATATGTATATATAATTTATTTTTTAATTTTAATTTTAATTTTAAATCCTAATAATAAGGGTGTGTTAGCGAATGTTGTAAGGGTGTAAGTCGAAATTCTGTTCGTGTAACGCTACGCTATTTTTAATCATTGTAAGTTATGTTCAACCTTTTTACATTAATGTCTCGTAGCTAAGTTATTATTATGCTTATTTAATCCGAAGTAATCATGATGTTGGGCTAAAAATATTAAAATTGGGTAATTGGGCTTTGTACCATAATTGGGGTTTGGACAAAAGAACGACACTTGTGGAAATTAGACTATGGGCTATTAATGGGCTTTATATTTGTTTAACTAAATGATAGTTTGTTAATGTTAATATAAAGATTTACAATTGGACGTCCCTATAAATAACCATATACACTCAATCGGACACGATGGGCGGGATATTTATATGTACGAATAATCGTTCATTTAACCGGACACGGGAATGGATTAATAGCCACTAGAATTATTAAAACAGGGGTGAAATTATGTACAAGGACACTTGGCATAATTGTTAACAAAGTATTAAAACCTTGGGTTACACTCAGTCGACATCCTGATGTAATTATTAAACAAAGTAATAAAACCTTGTTACAGTTTAAGTCCCCAATTAGTTGGAATATTTGATTTCGGGTATAAGGATAATTTGACGAGGACACTCGCACTTTATATTTATGATTGATGGACTGTTATGGATAAAAACCAGACGGACATATTAAATAATCCAGGACAAAGGACAATTAACCCATGGGCATAAAACTAAAATCAACACGTCAAACATCATGATTACGGAAGTTTAAATAAGCATAATTCTTTTATTTCATATTTAATTTCCTTTATTTTATATTTAATTGCACTTCTAATTATCGCACTTTTATTTTTTGTTATTGTATTTAATTGCACTTTTAATTATCGTACTTTTTAATTATCGCAAGTTTATTTTATCGCACTTTTATTTATCGCAATTTCATTATCGTTATTTACTTTACACTTTAAATTAAGTCTTTTATTTATTTAATATTTTACATTTGCTTTTAACTACGACTAAAATTTTAAAATCGACAAACCGGTCATTAAACGGTAAAAACCCCCTTTAAAATAATAATATTACTTATATATATATTCGTATTTTTATAAATTAAACTAATATAGCGTTAAGCTTTGATTAAAAGATTTTCCCTGTGGAACAAACTGGACTTACTAAAAACTACACTACTGTACGATTAGGTACACTGCCTATAAGTGTTGTAGCAAAGTTTAAGTATATCCATTCTATAAATAAATAAATATCTTGTATAAAATTGTATCGTATTTAATAGTATTTCCTGCTAAAATTTAAGCTATTTTATATACACCTCGCATAACATCAAGTATTTTTGACGCCGCTGCCGGGGAGATTAAAAATTTAGCTTAAAAGCCGGAAGCGCAACGCTATATAAAAAAAAGATTTTTATTTTTAGTTTACTTTTATAAAAATACGTTTTAAAAATTCAAAAATTTATATATTTTTAAGAGTTTGTTAAATATATAAGTTTTATAAAGTTTCTTTATTTTTATTTTTAGTATTTAAAAAATAAATTTTATTTAAATATTGTGTTTTTTTTATAACACATCAAAACAGAAAAAAATATATATATAAAAGTTTACGGGCTACACTGTAGCAGCCCAACCCATCTGGCCCGATTTTCTATGTCATGCGATCGTATGAATATATAGCATACACTCCATGCGATCGCATGGAGTGATTTGACTCGTCTGAAACATAAGCTGTATGAAATTAGGGTTTATAATAATAATTATTATTAATTAATAACCCTAATTAGGTTATAATTATTTTATTATTTAGTTTAGTTTATTTATAAATTGTATTTTAAGTCTAAATTAGTTTTAATAATTTATAAAATTAATAGTTTTATAAAATAAATAATTTAAAAATAATATTTTTATAAAAATTGTAATTTTTACAACTTTTTATATATTTTTATATTTTGTCCCTTTTTAATAGTTTTAGCGTAACTTTTGTATTTTTCGCTCGTATTTAGTTTTAATTCATAGATTTTTCCATAGTTATTTTTACTTCTAGATTTTTAGGCCTTGCCGTAAAATCCCTTAAGTACTTTTTCTTTAGACTAAGATTTAGGTGCTTTAGAATTTTGCGACGCCTTTTTAAGTTTTAGTTTCTTTTTAAGTTATTGCCATTTGGGATATAGTTTTACTTGTAAGCTTTAATATTTTTAGAAGCAACTTTTAATTTTTAGTTTTTAGTGCCTTTTTAAGTTTCAACGCGCTACTTTCTTATTTTTATTTTTCGACGCCTTTTACCTATGTATCAATTATCATTCCAATTAGTAATCTCAATTTGCGATTATAATTTTAAGTTAGTGATAGTAATAAGGTTGGGTTAGTCGAGTGTTTTTAAGTTCTATAAGTCACTCTTTTTCTTTCTTATTTTTATTTTTCGACCTTTTTCCGACGCGCTCTTTTTCTTTCTTATTTCTCGTCATTCTAGTTTTAGGACATAGATTTTTATTCTACTTCTTATCTAAATTTCTTAAAATTACGAAAATTTATTTTAAGTGGTTAAATTGATAGACATCAAAATTTTCTGGTTCGTAGTAATAGTTGGATTTGTACGTGGACCGGGTTATTGGAGCCAAATAGTCCTCAATTATATTGAGACCAAACGAATCCTGCCCCTCTGCTGCATCTTTTGGCTATTCGAAACGTGGGCAAAATCAGAAAAGTCTATTAATTGGATAACTTATATAATTTTTCTTTCCTTTTTAAAAAAACTAATAGGATATTCAGTGAATGCACCGAGCAAGACGTTCACCACCTTTTGTACGTTCACCACCTGTAACTAAATCAAGACATTTAACAAATATTACCGCCGTTGATTTTTCTTTAGAATCGTCATCCAGTCGACCAAGTACTCCAGTTCAAATTTTCGATAATCCATTTTTTGAACCCGACCTCACAATTGAGAATCCGGAGAATATTCAGGAACGATTCATAGATCCTGAACCACTAAACTTTCCTCCGGAACCACCAATCATTCAAACAGAGATTGTTGAGGAACGAACCATTAAATCAGAATCCTCTAGTGATTCCGATTCAACAAATTCAATTATGGAGAATCTGGAACCTTTAAGTATGGAAGACCGAATGAGAGCTAAACGCACTGGCCAAGGTCACGTAATTACTCATCCAGACATTAATGCGCCAGATTATGAAATCAAAGGACAAATTCTACACATGGTGACTAATCAATGCCAATTTAGTGGTGCACCGAAGGAAGATCCAAATGAACATCTTCGTACCTTTAATAGGATCTGCACTCTATTTAAAATCCGAGAAGTGGAGGATGAACAGATATATCTCATGTTATTTCCCTGGACTTTAAAGGGAGAAGCCAAAGATTGGTTGGAATCGTTACCTGAAGGGGCGATTGATACATGGGACGTTTTAGTTGAAAAATTTCTTAAACAATTCTTTCCTGCATCTAAAGCCGTAAGACTTCAAGGAGAAATTGTTACATTTACACAGAAATCGAATGAAACTCTATATGAGGCGTGGACAAGATTTGGAAAGTTATTAAGAGGATGTCCGCAACATGGTTTAGATACCTGTCAAATAGTACAAATATTCTACCAAGGATGCGACATACTACAAGGAAAGACATAGATATAGCAGCTGGTGGTTCCATTATGAAGAAAACCGAAACTGATGCTTATAAAATTATTGATAACACTGCTTCCCACTCACATGAGTGGCACCAAGAAAAAGATATCGTTAGATCATCTAAAGCAGCTAGAGCCGATTCTAGCCATGACGAATGGAAAAGATGACTAAAGATATACACTCAATACGAATTAGTTGTGAGCAGTGTGGAGGACCACATTTGACAAAAGATTGTCTCAGTATTGAACTAACAATGGAACAAAGAGAGAATGTTTCATATCTAAACCAAAGACCTGGAAATAATTATCAGAATAATTATCAACCGCCAAGACCTATTTACAATCATAATCAGAACTATAACCGAAATATTCCATACAACAACCAACAAGGTCCTAGCAATCAACAAGTATCCAACAATACTTACAATCAGCAAAGACCTAATTTTCAAAACAAACCACCACAACCCGATGATAAAAAGCCGAATTTAGAAGATATGATGACGAAGCTAGTTGAAACTCAAACGCAGTTTTTCACATCTCAAAAACAAACTAATGAACAAAATGCTCAAGCATTTAGAAATCAACAAGCTTCTATTCAAAATCTGGAACAAGAAGTAAGTAACCTAGCAAGGTTAATAGGTGAAAGAAAACTGGGAAGTTTACCTAGTGATACAAATGCTAACCCCCGGAATGAAACAGCTAAAGCCATTACCACAAGAAGTGGTACAACACTTAAACCACCTGAAATACCTGTAACTTCTGATGAAGCTATTCCTACTCCACAAGAACCACAACCTGAACAAGATAAGGAAAAAGAACCAGTAGTTGAAAAGGTTAATGAAGATAACACAGTTAAGGTTAAAACTTATGTTAAACCATACCAACCACCACTTCCTTACCCGAGTAAAATGAAGAAAGAGAAACTTGAAGCCGAGCAATCCAAATTCTTGGATATGTTTAAACAGATAAATATAAATCTTCCTTTCATTGATGTGATTTCAGGAATGCCTAGATATGCTAAATTCTTGAAAGATCTGATCACGAATAGAAAGAAAATGGAAGAACTCTCGGCTGTTACCATGAATGCTAATTGTTCAGCACTGCTGTTGAATAAGATACCAGAAAAACTATCTGATCCAGGAAGTTTCACAATTCCATGTTTTCTGGGTAGTCTTAGTTCAATAGAAGCATTGGCAGACTTAGGTGCTAGTATAAATTTAATGCCGTATTCACTATATGCTAAACTAGACCTTGGAGAATTGAAACCAACAAGAATAAGCATACAGCTAGCCGATCGATCAATAAAATATCCTAGAGGGATAATGGAGAACATGCTAGTTAAAGTTGGTACTTTAGTATTTCCAGTAGATTTTGTTGTTCTGGACATGGAAGAAGATTCTCAAGTTCCTCTCATATTAGGAAGACCATTCTTAAACACGGCTAAAGCAATGATAGACGTGTTCGGTAAGAAACTGACCCTAAGTATAGAGGACGAGAGTGTTACCTTTTCAGTTGATAGAGCAATGCAACAACCGCAGTCTACAGATGATACATGTTATTATATTCAAACTATAGATTCACATGCAGAATTGTTAGAAGAATTTCCAGAATTACAAGGAACAGGAGAATGTTCTTTAGGAGAAGGTAATGAACCAATTGATGAAGCTGAAATGTTAGCTACACTTATAGCTAATGGATATAAACCAACAACAGAAGAAATTCAAATGCTAAAAGAAGAAGACAGATATCGATACAAATCATCGATATAAGAACCTCCGAAATTAGAGTTAAAGCCACTTCCAAACCATTTGGAATACGCTTATTTACATGGTGAATCTGAATTACCTGTAATAATATCGCTTCTCTTACTGAAAATGAGAAATCACAACTCATTTCTGTGTTGAAAGCTCATAAACCAGCCATTGCATGGAAGATTCATGATATTAAAGGAATAAGTCCTTCGTATTGCACACATAAAATCCTTATGGAAGAAGGTCATAAAATGTATGTGCAACGCCAATGAAGACTAAATCCGAATATGCAAGATGTAGTTAAAAAAGAAATTATTAAACTGCTAGACGCAGGTCTAATTTATCCAATTTCTGATAGTCCATGGGTAAGCCCAGTTCAATGCGTGCCTAAGAAGGGTGGCATGACTGTCATTACAAATGAAAAAAATGAGCTTATTCCTACTAGGACTGTAACAGGATGGCGTGTATGTATTGATTATAGAAAATTAAATGACGCCACCAGAAAAGATCACTTTCCCTTACCTTTTATTGATCAAATGTTGGAAAGATTAGCCGGAAATAGTTACTATTGTTTTCTTAATGGTTTTTTCGGATATTTTCAAATTCCAATAGCACCCGAAGATCAAGAGAAAACCACATTCACGTGCCCTTATGGTACTTTTGCTTACAAACGCATGCCATTTGGACTTTGCAACGCCCCTGCAACCTTTCAAAGGTGCATGATGGCGATTTTTCACGACATGATAGAAGAATGCATGGAAGTTTTCATGGATGACTTTTCAGTCTTCGGTGATACATTTGAATCATGTCTAGTTAATCTGGAACGAATGCTTATTAGATGCGAACAATCAAATCTAGTACTTAATTGGGAGAAATGTCATTTCATGGTTAAAGAAGGCATCGTTCTTGGTCATAAAATTTCAAAAGAAGGAATTGAAGTGGATAGAGCTAAAGTAGATGTAATTGCTAAACTTCCACATCCCACCAATGTTAGAGAAGTTAGGAGTTTTCTAGGGCATGCCGGTTTTTACCGACGTTTCATAAAAGATTTTTCTAAAATTGCCACTCCTATGAATAAACTCCTAGAAAAGGATGCTCCATTCATCTTTTCAGATGAATGTATCAAATCTTTTAATATTCTTAAAGAAAAACTCACTAATGCGCCGATCATGATAACACCAAATTGGAATCTACCGTTTGAACTAATGTGCGATGCAAGTGATTTTGCAATGGGAGCCGTTTTAGGACAAAGGATTGAAAAACGATTTCAACCTATATATTATGCTAGTAAGATGTTACAAGGAGCACAAACGAACTATACAACTACTGAAAAAGAACTCCTTGCTATTGTCTTTGCTTTTGACAAATTTCGTTCATATCTTGTTCTAGCAAAAACGGTGGTCTATACCGACCATTCTGCTCTTAGATACCTATTTTCGAAAAAAGATGCCAAACCAAGATTAATCCGTTGGATCTTACTCTTACAAGAGTTCGATATTGAAATCTGAAATAAAAGAGGAGCAGAAAATCTCGCCGCTGATCATCTTTCTCGTCTTGAAAATCCCGAATTAGAAGTTCTAAATGAATCGGCCATACAAGACAACTTTCCTGATGAATATCTATTGAAGATAGATTATAATAAAATTCCATGGTTTGTAGACTATGCAAACTATTTAGTATGTGGATTCCTAGAAAAAGGATTATCGTACCAAAAACGAAAGAAATTCTTCAGTGATATAAAACACTATTTCTGGGAAGATCCACATCTGTTTAAAAGTTGTCCCGATAGAATAATACGCCGATGTGTATTTGGAGATGAAGCTAGTAAAATTTTAAACCATTGTCACACAGGACCAACAGGAGGGCATTATGGGCCTCAACTAACAGCAAGAAAAGTTTATGATGCTGGATTCTATTGGCCTACAATTTACAAAGACATACACCTTCTTTGCAAATCCTGTGATGCTTGTCAAAGGGCCGGAAAAATAAGTCAACGTGATAAAATGCCATAAAATGTCATTCAAGTATGCGAAGTATTTGACATTTGGGGTATTGACTTTATGGGTCCATTTCCAAAATCTCATAATAATCTCTATATTCTCGTTGCCATTGATTATGTATCTAAATGGGCGGAAGCACAAGCTCTCCCAACTAACAATGCACGAGTTGTAGTCAACTTTTTAAAACGTCTTTTTGCAAGGTTTGGAACACCGAAAGCTTTAATAAGTGATCGGGGTACTCATTTCTGTAATAATCAACTTGAGAAAGTTCTCAAAAGATATGGAGTAACTCATAAAATCTCCACCGCATATCATCCACAAACAAGTGGACAAGTTGAAAATACCAACCGAGCTTTAAAACGTATTCTAGAGAAAACCGTAGGATCAAATCCGAAGGAATGGTCCATTAAATTGGAGGATGTACTCTGGGCTTTTAGAACAGCCTACAAAACTCCAATTGGAACCACACCTTTTAAACTCGTCTACGGAAAAGCATGTCATCTTCCAGTAGAAATTGAACACAAAGCATTTTGGGCTTTGAAGACATGTAATCTTGATATACATGAAGCTGGACGTCTACGATTAAGTCAACTAAACGAATTAGAAGAATTAAGACATGAAGCATACGAAAATTCGTTGATATATAAGGAAAGAACGAAGAAATGGCATGATAAAAGAATCAGAAGTTTAAAAGAATTTAAAGAAGGAGACAGAGTTCTTCTTTTCAATTCACGATTCAAGCTATTTCCTGGAAAATTGAAATCAAGATGGTCTGGACCATTCATATTCAAAAGAGTTTTCCCATACGGAACGATAGAATTAATAAATTCAAATGGGATTGAATTTAAAGTTAATGGTCACAGAGTTAAACACTACATATATAGTCCGATGACAATGAAGTTAATCACAATTTTGATACCACAGCTAACTAAGTGTGGGGAGAATCAAGTCTTTAAAAGATAATATGTATTTCTGTTAGAGTTAGATTGTCTGTTTTCGTGTAGTTCTCGAAAATGGAACCCGAATGGTCTTTCCCTAGCAGACCCTAAAGAACTAGTCTTCTCCCCCCCATTCCGAATTTTTATTTTTTTAGGTTTTTACGAAATGAAGACTGCCTGTGAACTAAACCATGGTCTAATGCTACACGCTTTGATCACTAAACGTAATAATGACACACTTCCGAGTGAAATAGTATCAGTAATCAGAGAAAGATTGGACGGAGTAAGAAAAGAATCCAGATGCGAAGATAATAAGTTACAATTTAGTAAAGGAAAATCAAAATCCGCAGCGAAAAGAAGAGCACGACACCTAGAAAGATGTCACAAATGCGGAAAATGGTCACATGGAGGTAAATGTTCAAATAATCAAACCTATTCAAATACCGAATTTGTTACTTTATGCAGAGACGGACCGTTCATATGTTTAGAGGAAAAAACACTGAATGCTCGAGGTTACGCCTATATAGCTATGGAAAACCAATTAAACCGACTATCTTATGAATGAGATAGATCATATAACTAAAGAATACTATCTCACAGGTAAGTCTGTACAGTTTTTATTTTTATTTTTAACCTTTTGATAATAAACGCTAATTTGTTCGCTATAAAGTATTAAATTGGTATTGAATAAAATTAGGTTTGGCGACCGAAATTATTGATATCATTCAAAAATTTATTACATCACGGCGAAATTTAACGTTTATTCTTAAGGTATAAATATCTTTAATCAATCAACCCAAAATATTTCAAAAATTCGTCATGAGTTAAATTAGGTCATGGAACCGAAATTACTTTACCGAAAAGAGGGGCGCATATTTTTGATAATATTTGATTGATTAAAGTGGGATAAAAAGTCAAAAAGATTTTTAATTTTATTTTTACCATGTTTTTAAAATTAATATATAAATCTTAAATTAATATTGTAAACTTTGTAAAAACAATATATTTAAAATTATAAATATTTGAAAAATATAATATAAGTTTGGTGTGATTTTATAATATGAATTTTTAAATTAAGTTTGGTGTGAATTTTTAATTTTTTTTTTAATTTTATGCATTTCAAATTTTAAGTTTGGTGTGAATTTTTAATATTAATTTTGAATTTTATGTATTTTTATTTTAAGTTTGGTGTGAATTTAAAAACAAAAATTTACTTTATCTCATTAAGTTAAAAATATAATTTTTAAAAATTCGTCGTAACTTGAAGACTAGGTCATTGAACCGAAATTGCTTTACCCGAGGGAGGGACGAGAACTTTTATTATCATTATTTTTAATCTTATTGAATTAAAGTATGCCAAAAACATTAAAAAAAAACCTAAAAATCTTAGCTTTTAAAACAATCGCTACAAAAAGACAAATTTTAAAATTTTGTCAAAGGATGGACTAGGACATCGATCCGAAACGACCTCGTCCTAAATAACAAGGGAAACAAAATTTTAAAATTAATTACTTAATTGTTTTAATTAGTATAAGATATAAAAAAAAAAAAGCTGAAAGTACTGTAGCCGGCACCCCATGCGATCGCATGGGGTTTGCACTTGGAACCCATGCGATCGCATGGGGACCAAATGCAGGCCAGAAACAAATAGCTCAGAGAGCTGAGTTCTTCACACCACAACACACAAACATGCGAAAATACTCCCAAATCACCTCTAAAATTCGCCATTTTCACCGTAATTCGTCATTTTTCTTGCTCTAATCATGCCTAGATTCTCATTCTTCAGAAAAATGGTAAAAATTACACCCCTAAACTCTATAAATTCCTAGTTTTTGTGATAATTACCAATTTTTTACCTAATGCAATTTTGTTAATTTCTAGTGTAATTAGTGTTAAATTATTAGTATTTTATGCATGTATAACCTAGATTGATGCTATTTAACATGATTTGAAGCCAAAAACTTCAAAATTTTTAGAAATCTAGGGTTTGTGTTCTTGAGCAATTTGGGGCTTTTTGATATAAACAGATTATGGCCGATTTTTGTCATGAATTATTGCTAAATTGAGTAGTGTAACATGTTTAGATAGTTAAATGATCCAAACATTGATCCTAAACATGATTTTTAGAAATTAAAGTAGACTTTTTAAGTCCAAAATTCATGAACTTGATTAATTTGATATATTTGCCATTTGAGACTTGTTTAATTATTAATAATGACTATTTTGACATGTTATTTGAGTTAAATGCTTATGAATTTTGTATACATTTTCATATGTGCTTATTTGAAAAGTGTAGAATTGTGAAAAATTGTGAAAATGTGTATAAGTTTAATTTTGATTTAACATGTTATAGTGATTGTTTTAAGTTGTTATTTTGCTAACACTAATGCATATTTGGATGCACAAATTTTGTGTTTAATGTGTTTTTCAGAAAGCCGATACTGGAGGTTCAGGAGCATCATCATCTAGACGACCAGCACCAGCACCAGAACCAGAACCAGAAATGCAACACGAACAAGAACCACAACAGGAACAACAACAATAGCCTGATCAGCACATACCTTATTATGATCCGGTACAGTTTGTTGATGAATTCATAGTATTCCCAATGAGGCCGCCAGTAGAATTCCCAACGATTCCTGAGCACACTCTGCATCCTAATCTGAGATTTTATAGGAAATGGAGAGATTACGAGACATATCAAAGGAACAAATTCAAATTGGTAACAAAAAATGTAGAGGTGCCAAGGGTAATCGATTGGGCCCCTGTGGAAACGGTCCATCTAGCTGACCGTGTTAGACAGCCTTTAGTTCAAAGGTATGGCAGTTCTTCTTTTACAGATTGGGAACGTCTTTTCACCATTCGTAGACCTGTATATAAGGAATGGTGTGTTGAGTTGATGAGTACTGTATCACTTGATACAAATATAGTTAGAATAGATGATAGAAGATTTCTTAGGTTTATCCTTGGCGGTAGGATGTACAGAATGTCCATGCTGGACATGGCCAGGGCCTTACAGATATATACTCCTGGTGAGTTGCTATTACCCGATTGTATAAATTTGATTCATTATGGTGAAAGGGTAGATAGTAACTTTGACGCTGACGCCATTTGGAGGTGTATGTCACATTTTGATGTTTTTACACGAGCAGGAGGACACTCCTATACACATATTGACAGAGCCGAGCTTCGTATTATTCATAGATTTTTGGCTAACTCGATTACACAGAGAGGTCATAATAAAGAAAAAATTACCTTACATGATTTATTCGACCTAAAGTGTATTCAGGATCCTAGAAGCTTTGTCAATATCCCTTACTATGTTGCTTTTTATTTATCTAAAATAGTAGAGGGAATGCAGGACGAGAGTATAATAGGAGGAGGTATTTTTGTTACTCTCATTGGAGAGTATTTAGGTGTTGATAGGAACCAAGGGGGTCCATTACAGCTTTGTAGAGAACATGTTGAGCCCTTAGGATTGAAAGTTTATGTGGGTGCTAAGGTATTGAAAAGTAGACGTAACCAGGCAGTACCCTATGAGGGATCTCATCCTCAGGTAGAGAGAGGCTCAGACGAGGAAATGGAGGAGGCGGAAGACATTAGGGATGTCTTTCGAGATGCTATTCTTGATGTCCACGTTCGTTTAGATGAGGAAGCAATGACGAACGCGACCAGACATAGTATGTATGAGCAGTGGAACTCTGAGCGAGTATACGAGGATTATAGGTGACGCCAACACGATAGCTGGTTAGTTCATCAGCACCAAATCATGAGCCAGCTATCATATCAGGTACCAAATAACTATGTACCTACTCGACCTGCTCATTTTCCGCCACACAGCCCCGATATCCGACCACCCTTTAACCGGTATGACTATAACCAAGCCTATCAAAACACCTATAACCAACAATGAAACCCACCTGACGAGATGAACTGGAACCCATATCCAGACTGATTTAGTTTCATTTGGTTATTTATATGATTTTTATGTTTTTATCTTTTTACTTATTCATGTTTAAACTTATGTTACTTGAATATACTTATGTAATCTTTATCATTTTTATTATTATTGTGTACTAATATTTCACATTTAGGATTTGAAAGTGGGATATTAAGTCCCATTTCAAATTGCCATGCATGTTTATATTTGTATGTATGTATATGGTAAATTGTACAAAACAGGGTAAAACAGCGATTTTCAAAGACTGGCATTAAGTTCAGCAAAAGCTACTAATTTTGACGACAAGATAAATGTGATGTAACAATAGACGGAATGGACAAATGATATGTACCATTTATCATTCAGCAAACAAACGCCAATATGTTTGAAAACTTTGGTAAAATTTAATCATTTCTACGCTAATCAACCTCAATAATTTAAATTGTTACTGATTTCTTGCAAATGAGGGCATTGCAAGATCTTAAGTGTGGGAAGGGGTTAAATTCTTTCGGATTTTAAAATTTTTACTTTATACTCTTGGTTACCATTAGAAATACTAGTAAAGTAGTAGTTGTATTAGAATCTAGTGCTCCCTGATAATAAAGAACAGCCCTAGTCTTATATACTGACTACCCAATTCTAGTAAAATTTTTCAAAAATTTCAATTAATTGAACTCAAAATCATGTTTATACATATTTATGAACGATAAAACTAGGTGTTAATTATTGTTACCTCGGAAAGGACATAAATTGAGAAACAAACCAAAATGTTAAAATTCATTTAAAATGGAATAGAGGACAATAAAAAGGAAAATAAAAGCCAAGTGTGGGAAAAATTACCAAGTTATCTTAAACATATGTCACATATTTCTGTAACAAATAACTGAAAATACTTTTGCTTTGGACTAAACTAAACTATTTTACCCGATGAAAGAAAAGAAGAGATGGATCTACACGATGAATCAATTCCATCATTAAAAGGAAGTAAAGTCTTCCGAAAAAGAAATGCGCTTCTTGATTTAGGTCAGGAAGTTGTCGTCCAGACCAGCTATAGGTTGATGAAAAATCTAGAAAAGTCATCTCTAAAATAAACAGGAAATCCACGGACCTCAGCATAAAACAGGGTCGCCAAGTGGTCAGATTTATCCTAACCATGAGAAGGATTTATCTCGTACAATGGGGGGGCACCGTGCAAATTAGCTTGATAAGACTAATGAATCAGATCCCCAGAAAGGATAATCTCCTTTAAAGATCAAAAATCAGCTTTTAAGACTGATATTACTCAATCCTAGAGATTGACCTTAAAGATTGAGAATTACAAACTCATGAAATTCAATGATATCTAAACTCGAGCTTGAACAAGAAAATATTTTGATCAAATTATAAACCGATTTGTTTTCTGAAAACCCATTTTCAATGCGTTCATTACCATTGAACGTAAAATCCTAAAAATTCACCTAGAATCCATTAGGTCACCTGAACCAAATCGGGTGTCAACCGTAAGAACGGTGGTTGCATGGCATGGTCTAAGACAGGACCTTGTGCCAGACCGAAAAATCATAAGGGTGAGCTTTACTATTGCTCCTACAAAGGATAGTAATTGCGTCCGACACGTTATAGACCATAATTAAAAGCATGTCAGGGGACATTGCCTTAACAGTTGCTTGTTCAACGCTTTCCTTTACAACTGGACGGTAGTTTACCGAAAGGTAATATACGGAGCAAGTATACTGGATGTGTTGCTTTCCTAATACAAGATTAGCAAGTGGGTGACACAAAACCACAGTTTTGAGCTAAAATTTTCAAATCTGAAACCCACTAAACCCACAAAAATATTTTGCAAACACCGGTGAAGGGTTATTCCGGAAAACTTATCTAGGGTAAAAACTAGATTTAATTTTCAAAAGATCAAATATTTTCATAAAGATCCAATTTCCTTAATGGATCTAAATTTTATAGTCATGTGGGACTGTAAACCACATCGTTACTACCATTGTTTATACCGCCGTATTGAAATCACTGATGTACAAAGTGTGAAGAATAAAGAAGTGTTTCTAGTATTTCAAGACTATATTGCTTGAGGACAAGCAACGCTCAAGTGTGGGAATATTTGATAATGCTAAAAACGAACATATATTTCATAGCATTATTCCTCAAGAAAGACAAGATTTTAGTTGCAACTGTTCTATTTACAAGTGATATTCGTTTAAATAATAAAAGATAAAGACAAAAGACAGATTCGACGAATTGAAGACGCAAACGACCAAAAAGCTCAAAAGTACAAAATACAATCAATGAGGTTCCAATTATTGATAAGAAATGTCTCAAAATTACAAGAGTACAAGATTCAAAACGCAAAGTACAAGATATTAAATTGTACGCAAGGACGTTCGAAAATCCGGAACTGGGACCAGAGTCAACTCTCAACGCTCGACGCAACGGACTCAAAATTACAAGTCAACTATGCACATGAATATAATATAATATATAATTAATTCTTAAAATTAATATATATATTATATTATTATAAATAAACGTCGGCAGAAGAAAACAACCAAAAGTGGCTCTCCCCAGCTGGCCATGCGATCGCATGGCCTGGAAGGCATAAATCCATGCGATCGCATGAGCCTCTTTTCCAGATCACATGCCTATAAAAATCGAGCTTTGGTGTAACACAAATCACATCTTTTTCTTCTTCACTCAACGTAGTATATGTATATATAATTTATTTTTTTAATTTTAATTTTAATTTTAATTTTAAATCCTAATAATAAGGGTGTGTTAGCGAATGTTGTAAGGGTGTAAGTCGAAATTCTGTCCGTGTAACGCTATGCTATTTTTAATCATTGTAAGTTATGTTCAACCTTTTTACATTAATGTCTCGTAGCTAAGTTATTATTATGCTTATTTAATCCGAAGTAATCATGATGTTGGGCTAAAAATATTAAAATTGGGTAATTGGGCTTTGTACCATAATTGGGTTTGGACAAAAGAACGACACTTGTGGAAATTAGACTATGGGCTATTAATGGGCTTTATATTTGTTTAACTAAATGATAGTTTTTTAATGTTAATATAAAGATTTACAATTGGACGTCCCTATAAATAACCATATACACTCAATCGGACACGATGGGCGGGATATTTATATGTACGAATAATCGTTCATTTAACCGGACACGGGAATGGATTAATAGCCACTAGAATTATTAAAACAGGGGTGAAATTATGTACAAGGACAATTGACATAATTGTTAACAAAGTATTAAAACCTTGGGTTACACTCAGTCGACATCCTGATGTAATTATTAAACAAAGTAATAAAACCTTGTTACAGTTTAAGTCCCCAATTAGTTGGAATATTTGACTTCGGGTATAAGGATAATTTGACGAGGACACTCGCACTTTATATTTATGACTGATGGACTGTTATGGACAAAAACCAGACGGACATATTAAATAATCCAGGACAAAGGACAATTAACCCATGGGCATAAAACTAAAATCAACACGTCAAACATCATGATTACGGAAGTTTAAATAAGCATAATTCTTTTATTTCATATTTAATTTCCTTTATTTTATATTTAATTGCACTTCTAATTATCGCACTTTTATTTTTTGTTATTGTATTTAATTGGACTTTTAATTATCGTACTTTTTAATTATCGCAAGTTTATTTTATCGCACTTTTATTTATCGCAATTTCATTATCGTTATTTACTTTACGCTTTAAATTAAGTCTTTTATTTATTTAATATTTTACATTTGGTTTTAACTGCGACTAAAATTTTAAAATCGACAAACCGGTCATTAAACGGTAAAAACCCCCCTTTAAAATAATAATATTACTTATATATATATTCGTATTTTTATAAATTAAACTAATATAGCGTTAAGCTTTGATTAAAAGATTTTCCCTGTGGAACGAACCGGACTTACTAAAAACTACACTACTGTACGATTAGGTACACTGCCTATAAGTGTTGTAGCATGGTTTAAGTATATCCATTCTATAAATAAATAAATATCTTGTGTAAAATTATATCATATTTAATAGTATTTCCTGCTAAAATTTAAGCAATTTTATATACACCTCGCATAACATCAGGTGCTCTAGAATTTTGCGACACCGTTCTATGTTTTTAGTTCCTTTTTAAGATATTGCCATTTGGGATATAGTATTTCTATTAAGCTTTAATATTTTTAGACGCAACTTTTAATTCTTAGTTTTTAGTTCCTTTTTAAGTTTCAACGCGCTACTTTCTTATTTTTATTTTTCGACGCCTTTTATCTATGTATCAATTATCACTCCAATTAGTAATCTCAATTTACAATTTTAATTTTAAGTTAGTAATAATAATAAGGTTGGGTTAGTCGAGTGTTTTAAAAGTTTTATAAGTCACTCTTTTTCTTTCTTATTTCTCCAATTTTAATACCGACGCGCTCTTTTTCTTTCTTATTTCTCGCAATTCTAGTTTTAGGACATAGATTTTTATTCTATTTCTTTTCTAAAATTTCTTAAAATTACGAAAATTTATTTTAAGTGGTTAAATTGATAGACATCAAAATTTTCTGGTTCGTAGTAATAGTTGGATTTGTACGTGGACCGGGTTATTGGAGCCAAACAGTACTCAATTATATTGAGACCAAACGAATCCTGCCCCTTTGCTGCATCTTTTGGCTATTCGAAACGTGGGCAAAATCAGAAAAGTCTATTAATTGGATAACTTATATAATTTTTCCTCCTTTTTAAAAACTAATAGGATATTCAGTGAATGCACCGAGCAAAACGTTCACAACCTTTTGTACGTTCACCACCTGTAACTCGATCAAGACATCTAGCAAATATTGTCGCCGTTGATTTTTCTTTAGAATCGTCATCCAGTCGACCAAGTACTCCAATTCAAATTTTCGATAATCCATTTTTTGAACCCGACCTCACAATTGAGAATCCGGAGAATATTCATGGACAATTCATAGATCCTGAACCACTAATCTTTCCTCCGGAACCACCAATCATTCAAACAGAGATTGTTGAGGAACGAACCATTAAATCAGAATCCTCTAGTGATTCAGATTCAACAAATTCAATCATGGAAAATCTGGAACCTTTAAGTATGGAAGACCGAATGAGAGCTAAACACACTGGCCAAGGTCACGCAATTACTCATCCAGACATTAATGCGCAAGATTATGAAATCAAAGGACAAATCCTACACATGGTGACTAATCAATGCGAATTTAGTGGTGCGCTGAAGGAAGATCCAAATGAACATCTTTGTACCTTTAATAGAATCTGCACTCTATTTAAAATCCGAGAAGTGGAGGATGAACAGATATATCTCATGTTATTTCCCTGGACTTTAAAGGGAGAAGTCAAAGATTGGTTGGAATCGTTACCTGAAGGGGCGATTGATACATGGGACGTTTTAGTTGAAAATTTTCTTAAACAATTCTTTCCGGCATCTAAAGCCGTAAGACTTCAAGGAGAAATTGTTACATTCACACAAAAGCCAAATGAAACTCTATATGAGGCATGGACCAGATTTGGAAAGTTATTGAGAGGATGTCCGCAACATGGTTTAGACACTTGTCAAATAGTATAAATATTCTACCAAGGATGAGACATCACTACAAGAAAAGACATCGATATAGCAGCTGGTGGTTCCATTAGGAAGAAAACCGCAACTGATGCTTACAAAATTATTGATAACACTGCTTCCCACACACATGAGTGGCACCAAGAAAAAGATATCGTTAGATCATCTAAAGCAGCTAGAGCCGATTCTAGTCATGACTTAGATTCCATTTCAGCAAAAATAGATGTTGTCGAGAGACGAATGGAAAAGATGACTAAGGATATTCACTCAATACGAATTAGTTGTGAGCAGTGTGGAGGACCACATTTGACAAAACATTGTCTCAGTATTGAACTAACAATGGAACAAAGAGAGAATGTTTCATACATAAACCAAAGGCCTGGAAATAATTATCAGAATAATTATCAACCGCCAAGACCGATTTACAATCAAAACCAGAATTATAATCGAAATGTTCCATACAATAACCAACAAGGTCCTAGTAATCAACAAGTATCCAACAATACTTACAACCAGCAAAGACCTAATTTTCAAAACAAACCACCACAAACCGATGATAAAAAGCCGAATTTAGAAGATATGATGACGAAGCTAGTTAAATCTCAAACTCAATTTTTCACATCTCAGAAACAAACCAATGAACAAAATGCTCAAGCATTTAGAAATCAACAAGCTTCTATTCAAAATCTGGAACAAGAAGTGAGCAACCTAGCAAAGTTAATAGGTGAAAGAAAACTGGGAAGTCTACCTAGTGATACAAATGCTAACCCCCGGAATAAAACGGCTAAAGCCATTACCACAAGAAGTGGTATTACACTTAAACCACCTGAAATACCTGTAATTTCTGATGAAACTATTCCTACTCCACAAGAACCACAACCTGAACAAGATAAGGAAAAAGAACCGGTAGTTGAAAAGGTTAATAAAGATAACACAGTTAAAGCTAAACCTTATGTTAAACCATACCAACCACCACTTCCTTACCCGAGTAAAATGAAAAAAGAGAGACTTGAAGCCGAGCAATCCAAATTCTTGGATATCTTTAAACAGATAAATGTAAATCTTCCTTTCATTGATGTGATTTCAGGAATGCCTAGATATGCTAAATTTCTGAAAGATCTGATCACGAATAGAAAGAAAATGGAAGAACGCTCGGCTGTTACTATGAATGCTAATTGTTCTGCAGTGTTGTTGAATAAGATACTAGAAAAATTATCAGATCCAGGAAGTTTCACAATTCCATATTTTCTGGGTAGTCTTAGTTCAATAGAAGCATTGGCAGACTTAGGTGCTAGTATAAATTTAATGCCGTATTCACTATACGCTAAACTAGGCCTTGGAGAATTGAAACCAACACGAATAAGCATACAACTAGCCGATCGATCAATAAAATATCCTAGAGAGATAATGGAAAACATGCTAGTTAAAATTGGTACTTTAGTATTTTCAGTAGATTTTGTTGTTCTGGACATGGAAGAAGATTCTCAAGTTCCTCTCATATTAGGAAGACCATTTTTAAACACGGCTAAAGCAATGATAGACGTGTTCGGTAAGAAATTGACCCTAAGTATAGAGGAAGAGAGTGTTACCTTTTCTGTTGATAGATCAATGCAACAACTGCAATCTGCAGATGATACATGTTATTATATTCAAACTATAGAATCACATGCAGAATTGTTAAAAGAATTTCCAGAATTACAATGAACAGGAGAATGTTCTTTAGGAGAAGGAACTGAACCAATTGATGAAACTGAAATGTTAGCTACACTTATGGCTAATGGATATAAACCAACAACAAAAGAAATTCAAATGCTAAAAGAGGAAGACAGATATCGATATAAATCATCGATAGAAGAACCACCGACATTAGAGTTAAAGCCACTTCCAAACCATTTGGAATATGCTTATTTACATGGTGAATCTGAATTACCTGTAATAATATCGTCTTCTCTTACTGAAAATGAGAAATCACAACTCATTTCTGTGTTGAAAGCTCATAAATCAGCTATTGCATGAAAGATTCATGATATTAAAGGAATAAGTCCTTCGTATTGCACACATAAAATCCTTATGGAAGAAGGTCATAAAACGTATGTGCAACGCCAATGAAGACTAAATCCTAATATGCAAGATGTTGTTAAGAAAGAAATTATTAAACTGCTTGATGCAGGTTTAATTTATCCAATCTCTGATAGTCCATGGGTAAGCCCAGTTCAATGTGTACCTAAGATAGGGTGGCATGACTGTCATTACAAATGAGAAAAATGAGCCTATTCCTATTAGGACTGTAACCGGATGGCGTGTATGTATTGATTATAGAAAATTAAATGACGCCACCAGAAAAGATCACTTTCCCTTACCTTTCATTGATCAAATGTTGGAAAGATTAGCCGGAAATAGTTACTATTGTTTCCTTGATGGTTTTTCCGGAAATTTTCAAATTCCAATAGCACCCGAGGATCAAGAGAAAACCACATTCACGTGCCCTTATGGTACTTTTGCTTACAAACGCATGCCATTTGGACTTTGCAACGCCCCTGCAACCTTTCAAAGGTGCATGATGGCGATTTTTCACGACATGATAGAAGAATGCATGGAAGTTTTCATGGATGACTTTTCAGTCTTCGGTGATACATTTGAATCATGTTTAGTTAATCTTGAACGAATGCTTATTAGATGTGAACAATCAAATCTAGTACTTAATTGGGAGAAATGTCATTTCATGGTTAAAGAAGGCATCGTTCTTGGACATAAAATTTCAAAGGAAGGAATTGAAGTGGATAGAGCTAAAGTAGATGTAATTGCTAAACTTCCACATCCCCACCAATGTTAGAGGAGTTAGGAGTTTTCTAGGGCATGCCGGTTTTTACCGACGTTTCATAAAAGATTTTTCTAAAATTGCCACTCCTATGAATAAACTCCTAGAAAAGGATGCTCCATTCATCTTTTCAGATGAATGCATCAAATATTTTAATATTCTTAAAGAAAAACTCACTAATGCGCCGATCATGATAACACCAAATTGGAATCTACCGTTTGAACTTATGTGCGATGCAAGTGATTTTGCAATGGGAGCCGTTTTAGGACAAAGGATTGAAAAACGATTTCAACCTATATATTATGCTAGTAAGACGTTACAAGGAGCACAAACAAATTACACAACTAC
The DNA here is from genome assembly GCF_046630445.1 of Rutidosis leptorrhynchoides. NCBI lineage: Eukaryota > Viridiplantae > Streptophyta > Magnoliopsida > Asterales > Asteraceae > Rutidosis > Rutidosis leptorrhynchoides. Next base: position 44,787,823 of record NC_092341.1, read on the forward strand.
TGAAAAAGAACTCCTTTCTATTGTCTTTGCTTTTGACAAATTTTGATCATATCTCGTTCTAGCAAAAACGGTGGTCTATACCGACCATTCTGCTCTTAGATACCTATTTTCGAAACAAGATGCTAAACCAAGATTAATCCGTTAGACCTTACTCTTACAAGAGTTTGATATTGAAATCCGAGATAAAAGAGGAGCAGAAAATTTCGCCGCTGATCATCTTTCTCGTCTTGAAAATCCCGAATTAGAAGTTCTAAATGAATCGGCCATACAAGACAACTTTCCTGATGAATATCTATTGAAGATAGATTATAATGAAATTCCATGGGTTGCAGACTATGCAAACTATTTAGTATGTGGATTCCTTGAAAAAGGATTATCGTACCAAAAATGAAAGAAATTCTTTAGTGATATAAAACACTATTTCTGGGAAGATCCACATCTGTTTAAAAGTTGTCCAGATGGAATAATACGCCGATGTGTATTCGGAGATGAAGCTAGTAAAATTTTAAACCATTGTCACACAGGACCAACAGGAGGGCATTATGGGCCTCAGCTCACAGCAAGAAAAGTTTACGATGCTGGATTCTATTGGCCTACAATTTACAAAGACGCACACCTTCTTTGCAAATCCTGTGATGCATGTCAAAGGGCCGAAAAAATAAGTCAACATGATGAAATGCCAAAAAATGTCATTCAAGTATGTGAAGTATTTGACATTTGGGGTATTGACTTTATAGGTCCATTTCCAAAATCTCATAATAATCTCTACATTCTCGTAGCCATTGATTATGTATCTAAATGGGCGGAAGCACAAGCTCTCCCGACTAACGATGCACGAGTTGTAGTCAACTTTTTAAAACGTATTTTTGAAAGGTTTGGAACACCGAAAGCTTTAATAAGTGATCGGGGTACTCATTTTTTTAATAATCAACTTGAGAAAGTTCTTAAAAGATATGGAGTAACTCATAAAATCTCCACTGCTTATCATCCACAGACAAGTGGACAAGTTGAAAATACTAACCGAGCTTTAAAACGTATTCTAGAGAAAACCGTAGGATCAAATCCGAAGGAATGGTCCATTAAATTAGAGGATGCACTCTGGGCTTTTAGAACAGCTTACAAAACTCCAATTGGAACCACACCTTTTAAACTCGTTTACGGAAAAGCATGTCATCTTCCAGTAGAAATTGAACATAAAGCATTCTGGGCTTTGAAGACATGTAATCTTGATTTACATGAAGCTGGACGTCTACGATTAAGTCAATTAAACGAATTAGAAGAATTAAGACAAGAAGCATACGAAAATTCGTTAATCTATAAAGAAAGAACGAATAAATGGCATGATAAAAGAATTCGAAGTTCATAAGAATTTAAAGAAGGAGATAGAGTTCTTCTTTTCAATTCACGATTCAAGCTATTTCCTGGAAAATTGAAATCAAGATGGTCTGGACCATTCATAGTCAAAAGAGTTTTCCCGTACGGAACAATAGAGTTAATAAATTCAAATGGAATTGAATTTAAGGTTAATGGTCACAGAGTTAAACATTACATAGATAGTCCAATGGAAGTTGACAACGAAGTTAATCACAATTTCAACACCAAAGCTAACTAAGTGTGGGGAGAATCAAGTCTTTTAAGGATAATATGTATTTCTGTTAGAGTTAGATTTTCTGTTTTCATGTAGTTCTCGAAAATGGAACCCGAATGGTCTTTCCCTAGCAGACCCTAAAGAACTAGTCTTCTCCCCCCATTCTGAATTTTTATTTTTTTAGGTTTTTCGAAATGAAGACTTCCTGTGAATTAAACCATGGTCTAATGCTACACGCTTTGATTACTAAACGTAATAATGACACACTTCCAAGTGAATTGGTATCATTAATAAGAGGTAAATTGGACGGAGTAAGAAAAGAATCCAGATGCGAAGATAATAAGTTACAATTTGGTAAAGGAAAATCAAAATCCGCAGCGAAAAGAAGAGCACGACACCTTGAAAGATGTCACAAATGCGGAAAATGGTCACACGAAGGTAAATGTTCAAATAATCAAACCTATTCAAACACCGAATTTGTTACTTTATGCAGAGACGGACCGTTCATATATTTAGAAGAAAAAATGTTGAATGCTCGAGGTTACGCCTATGTAGCCATGGAAAATCAATTAGTCCGACTATCTTATGAGTGGGCTAGAGCATATGACTAAGAAATATATTTCACAGGTAAGTTTGTACAGTTTTCATTTTTATTTTTATTTTTATTTTTAACCTTTTGATAATAAACCCTAATTTATTCGCTATAAAGTATTAATTTGGTATTCGATGAAATTAGGTCTTGCGACCGAAATTATTGATATCATTCAAAAATTTATTACATCACTGCGAAATTTAACGTTTATTCTTAAGGTATAAATATCTTTAATCAATCAACCCAAAATATTTCAAAAATTCATCATGAGTTAAACTAGGTTATGTAACCGAAATTACTTTACCGAAAAGAGGGGCGTATATTTTTGATAATATTTGATTGATTAAAGTGGGATAAAAGACCAAAAAGATTTTTAATTTTATTTTTACTTTGTTTTTAAATTTAATATATAAATATTAAAATACTATTGTAAACTTTTAAATCAATATATTTAAAATTGTAAATATTTGAAAAATTAATATTTTTAATATAATTTTGTATGTATAAAAACAAAAATATAATATAAATTTGGTGTGAATTTTTAAATTTTAATAATATGAATTTTTAATTTTATGCATTTTAAATTTAAGTTTGGTGTGAATTTAAAAACAAAAATTTACTTTATTTCGTAAGTTAAAAATATGATTTTTAAAATTCGTCGTGAATTGAAGACTAGGTTGTTGAACCGAAATTGCTCTACCCAAGGGAGGGACGAGAACTTTTATTATTATTATTTTTAATTTTATTGAATTAAAGTATGCCAAAAACATTAAAAAAACTCAAAAATCTTTGCTTTTAAAACCGCGCTTTGAATTGACAAATTTTAAAATTTTGTCGAGGGACAGACTAGGACAACGATCCGAAACACCCTCATCCTAAAAAGAAACAAATTTTTAAAATTTTATTAATTTTATGTTTTATTAAGTATAAGGTTTTATAAAATAAAAAAAAAAGCTGAAAGTACTGTTCCCGGCACCCCATGCGATCGCATGAGGTTTACACTTCAACCTCATGCGATCGCATGAGGCTGAATAACATGCCAGATAAAAAAGAGTCAGTGAGCTGTTCTTCATCCACAAACACACACACATACCCGAAAATACTCTCAAATCTTCACAAAATTTTATCAAAATTTACCGTAATTCATCAAATTTCTTACTCTAATCATGCCTAGATTCTCATTCTTCATCAAAAAGGTAAAAATTACACCCCTAAACTCTATAAATTCCTAGTTTTTGTGATAATTACCAATATTTTACCTAATGCAATTTTATTAAATTCTAGTGTAATTGGTGTTAAATTGTTAGTATTTTATGTATGTATAACCTAGATTGATGCTATTTAACATGATTTAAGCCAAAAACTTCAAAATTTTTAGAAATCTAGGGTTTGTGTTCTTGAGCAATTTGGGGCTTTTTGATATAAACAGGTTATGGCCGATTTTTGTCATGATTTATTGCTAAATTGAGTAGTGTAACATGTTTAGGTAGTTAAATGATCCAAACATTGATCCTAAACATGATTTTTGAAGATTAAAGTGGACTTTTTAAGTCCAAAATTCACGAACTTGATTAATTTGATATATTTGCCATTTGAGACTTGTTTAATTGTTAGTAATGACTATTTTGAAATGTTATTTGAGTTAAATACTTATGAACTTTGTCTACATTTCCATATGTTCTTATTTAAAAAAGTGTAGAATTGTGAAAAAAATTGTGAAAATATGTATAAGTTTAATTTTGATTTAACATGTTATTGTGATTGTTTTAAGTTGTTATTTTACTAACACTAATGCATATTTGGATGCACAAATTTTGTGTTTAATGTGTTTTGCAGAAAGCCGATACTGGAGGTTCAGGATCATCATCATCTAAACGACCTGCTCCAGCACCAGAACCAGAACCAGAAATGCAACACGAGCCAGAACCCAAACAAGAACCACAACAGGAACCACAACAACAGCCTGATCAACATGTACCTTATTATGATCCGGTACAGTTTGTTAATGAATTCATAGTATTCCCGATGAGGCCGCCAGTAGAATACCCAACGATTCCTGAGCACACTTTGCATCCTCATCTGAGATTTGATAGAAGATGGAGGGATTACGAGACATATCAAAGGAACAAATTCAGATTGGTAACTAAAAATGTAGAGGTGCCAAGGGTAATCGATTGGGATCCTTTGGAAAGAGTTCAGCTAGCTAATAGAGTCAGACTGCTACTGATTCAGAGGTACGAGAACTCTTCTTTTACAGATTGGGAACGTTTTTCCACCATTCGTAGACCAGTATATAAGGAATGGTGTGTTGAGCTCATGAGTACTGTATCACTTGATGCAAATATAGTTAGAATAGATGATAGAAGATTTCTTAGGTTTATCCTTGGCGGTAGGATGTACAGAATGTCCATGCTGGACATGGCCAGGGCTTTACAGATATATACTCCTGGTGAGTTGCTACTACCCAATTGTACAAATTTGATTCATTATGGTGAAAGGGTAGATAGCAACTTTGACGCTGATGCCATTTGGAGGCGTATGTCACATTTTGATGTTTTTACACGAGCGGGAGGACACTCCTATACACATATTGACAGAGCCGAGCTTCGTATCATTCATAGATTTTTGGCTAACTCGATTACACAAAGAGGTAACAATAAAGAAAAAATAACCTTACATGATTTATTCTACCTAAAGTGTATTCGAGATCCTAGAAGCTTTGTCAATATCCCTTACTGTGTTGGTTTTTATTTATCTAAAATGGTAGAAAGAATGCAGGACGGGAGTATAATAGGAGGATGTATTTTTGTTACTCTCATTAGAGAGTATTTAGGTGTTGATAGGAACCAAGGGGGTCTATTACAGCTTTGTAGAGAACAGGTTGAGCGTTTAGGATTAAAAGTTTATGTGGGTGCTAAGGTATTGAAAAGTAGACGCAACCAGGCAGTACCCTATGAGGGCCCTCATCCACAGGTAGAAAGGGGCTCAGACGAGGAAATGGAGGAGGCGAAAGACATTAGGGATGTCTTTCGAGATGCTATTCTTGACGTCCACGTTCGTATAGATGAGGAATCAATGACGAACGCGGCCAGACATAGTATGTACGTGCAGTGGAACTCCGAGTGAGTATACGAGGATTATAGGAGACGCCAACACGATAGATGGTTAGTTCATCAGCACCAAATCATGAGCCAGCTATCATATCAGGTACCAAATAATTACGTGCCTACTCGACCTGCTCATTTTTCGCCACACAACCCCGACATCCGACCACCCTTTAACCGGTATGACTATAACCAAGCCTATCGGAACACCTATAACCAACAATGGAACCCACCTGACGAGATGAACTGGAACCCTTATCCAGACTGATTTAGTTCCATTGGTTATTTTTATGTTTTTATCTTTTTAATTATTCATGTTTAAACTTATGTTATTGGATATATTTATGTAATTTTTATCATTTTTATTATTATTGTTTACTAATATTTCACATTTAGGATTTGAAAGTGGGATTTTAAGTCCCATTTCAAATTTCCATGCATGTTTATATTTGTATTGTATGTATATTGTCGATTGTACAAAACAGGGTAAAACAGCGCATTTTCAAAGACTGGCATTAAGTTCAGCAAAAGCTAGTACTTTTGACGACAAAACGAAAAACAAATGTGATGTAACAACAAGACAGAATGAACAAATGATGTGCACCATTTATCATTCAGCAAACAAACGCCAATATATTTGGAAAATTTGGTAAAATTTAATTATTTTTCTACGCTAATCACCCTCAATAATTTAAATTGTTACTGATTTCTTGCAAATGAGGGAATTGCAAGATCTTAAGTGTGGGAAGGGGTTAAATTCTTTCGGAATTTTAAAAATTTTTTTAACTTAAAACACTTGGTTACCATTAAAAATACTAGTAAAGCATTAGTTGTATTAGAATATAGTGCTCTCTGATAATAAAGAACAGCCCTAGTCTTATATATTGACTACCCAATTCTAGTAAAAATTTTCAAAATTTTCAATTAAATGAATTCAAAATCATGTTTATACATATTATGAACGATAAAACTAGGTGTTAACACCGAAATTATTGTTACCTCGGAAAGGACATAAATTGAGAAACAAACCAAAATGTTAGAATTCATTTAAAATGGAATAGAGGACAATAAAAAGGCAAATAAAAGAAAATAAAAGCCAAGTGTGGGAAAATTTACCAAGTTATTTTAAAACATATGTCACATATTTCTGTAACAAATAACTGAAGATACTTTTGCCTTGGACTAAACTAAACAGTTTTACCCGATTTACTGTAAAATATTTGAAAGAAAAATGGATCTACATGATGAATCAATTCCATCATTATAAGGAATTAAGTCTTCCGAAAAAGAAACGCGCTTCTTGATTTAGGTCATGAAGTTGTCGTCCAGACCAACTGTAGGTTGACGAAAAATCTAGAAAAGTCATCACTAAAATCAGCAGGAAATCCACGGACCTCAGCATAAAACAAGGTCGCCAAGTGGTTAGACTTATCCTAACCATGAGAGGATCTGTCTTGTAAAATGGGGAGGACGCCGTGCAAATTAGCTGGATAAGACTAATGAATCAGATCCCCAGAAAGGATAATCTCCTTAAAAGATCAAAAATCAGCTTTTAAGACTGGTATTACTCAATCCTAGAGATTGACCTTAAGGATTGAGAATTACAAACTCATGGAATTCGATGATATCTAAACTCGAGCTTGAACGAGAAAATATTTTGATCAAAATTACAAACCAATTTGTTTTCTGAAAACCCATTTTCAATGCGTTCATTACCTTTGAACGTAAAATCCTAGGAATTCACCTGGAATTCATTAGGTCACCTGAACCAAATCGGGTGTCAACCGTAATAACGGTGGTTGCATAGCATGGTCAAAGACAGGACCTTGTGCCAGAACGAAAAATTATAAGGGTGAGCTTTACTATTGCTCCTACAAAGGATAGTAATTGCATCCAACACGTTATAGACCATAATTAAAAGCATGTCAGGGGACATTGCCTTAACAGTTGCTTGTTCAACGCTTTCCTTTACAACCAGACGGTAGTTTACCGAAAGGTAATATACGGAACAAGTATACTGGACGTGTTGCTTTCTCAATACAAGGTTAGCAAGTGGGTGACACAAAACCACAAGTTTTGAGCTAAAAATTTCAAATATGAAACCCACCAAACCCACAAAAAGAATTTGCAAACACCGATGAAGGGTTATTCCGGAAAACTTATCTAGGGTAAAAGCTAGAATGAAATTTTCAAAAGATCAAATGTTTTCATAAAGATCCAATTTCCTTAAAGGATCTAAATTTTCATAATCATGTGGGACTGTAAACCACATTGTTACTACCATTGTTTATACCGCCGTATAGAAATCACTGATGTACAAAGTGTGAAGAATAAAGAGGTGATTCTAGTATTTCAAGACTATATTGCTTGAGGACAAGCAACACTCAAGTGTGGGAATATTTGATAATGCTAAAAACAAACATATATTTCATAGCATTATTCCTCAAGAAAGACAAGCTTTTAGTTGCAATTGTGTTAATTTACAAGTGATATTCGTTTAAATAATAAAAGGTGAAGACAAAAGACAGATTCGACGAATTGAAGACGTAAACAACCAAAAAGCTCAAAAGTACAAAGTACAATCAAAGAGGTTCCAAGTATTGATAAGAAACGTCTCAGAATTACAAGAGTACAAGATTCAAAACGCAAAGTACAAGATATTAAATTGTACGCAAGGACGTTCAAAACTCCGGAACCGGGACTAGAGTCAACTCTCAATGTTTGACGCAACGGACTAAAAATTACAAGTCAACGGAGTACAAGAATATAATATAATATATATAATTAAATTTAATTATATATATTATATTATATAATAAATAAATAAGCAGCCTACGTTTTTAAAGACTTTTGAGCCTCCCCAGCTGGCCATGCGGTCGCATGGCCTTGAAGGGCAAAGCCCATGCGATCGCATGAGGCCCTTTTCCAGCCCACATGCCTATAAAAGTCGCAGTTTGGTGCATCAAATATCATATATCCATCCATCCAACTCTCAACGTATATATATATATATATATATATATATATATATATATATATATTTATAATTTTAATTTTAATTTTAATTTTAATTCTAATAATAAGGGTATGTTAGCGCATATTGTAAGGGTGTAAGTCGAAATTCTGTCCGTGTAACGCTACGCTATTTTTAATCATTGTAAGTTATGTTCAACCTTTTTAATTTAATGTCTCGTAGCTAAATTATTATTATGCTTATTTAAGCCGAAGTAATCATGATGTTGGGCTAAAAATACTAAAATTGGGTAATTGGGCTTTGTACCATAATTGGGGTTTGGACAAAAGAACGACACTTGTGGAAATTAGACTATGGGCTATTAGTGGGCTTTATATTTGTTTAACTAAATGATAGTTTGTTAATTTTAAAATAAAGATTTACAATTGGACATACCTATAATAACCATATACACTCGATCGGACACGATGGGCGGGATATTTATATGTACGAATAATCGTTCATTTAACCGGACACGGGAATGGATTAATAGTCACTAGAATTATTAAAACAGGGGTGAAATTATGTACAAGGACACTTGGCATAATTGATAACAAAGTATTAAAACCTTGGGTTACACGCAGTCGATAACCTGGTGTAATTATTAAACAAAGTATTAAAACCTTGTTACAGTTTAAGTCCCCAATTAGTTGGAATATTTGACTTCGGGTATAAGGATAATTTGACGAGGATACTCGCACTTTATATTTATGACTGATGGACTGTTATGGACAAAAACCAGACGGACATATTAGATAATCCAGGACAAAGGACAATTAACCCATGGGCATAAAACTAAAATCAACGCGTCAAACATCATGATTACGGAAGTTTAAATAAGCATAATTCCTTTATTTTCATATTTAATTGCACTTCTAATTATTGCACTTTTATTTATTGTCATTGTATTTAATTGCACTTTTAATTATCGTACTCTTTAATTATCGCAAGTTTATTTTATCACACTTTTATTTATCGCAATTTCATTATCGTTATTTATTTTACGCTTTAAATTAAGTCTTTTATTTATTTAATATTTTACATTAGGTTTTAACTGTGACTAAAGTTTTAAAATTGACAAACCGGTCATTAAACGGTAAAAACTCCCTTTTATAATAATAATATTACTTATATATATTTGTATTTTTATAAATTAAAACTAATATAGCGTTAAGCTTTGTTTAAAGATTTCCCTGTGGAACGAACCGGACTTACTAAAAACTACACTACTGTACGATTAGGTACACTGTCTATAAGTGTTGTAGCAAGGTTTAAGTATATCCATTCTATAAATAAATAAATATCTTGTGTAAAATTGTATCGTATTTAATAGTATTTCGTTGTAAAATATAAGCTATTTCATATACACCTCGCATAACATCAACACTTCGAATGATGAGCAATCGAGATGATGATCCAACCACATGTTACCCACAGTTATGTACCCGAAAAACTCTTGAAACCAAAGTAAAAGTTTAAACAACGTATCCGCGTCAGATTCTTTGGCATTTATTAGAAAAAATAACTTTGCGACTCCTATTCAAAGTAGCCAGTTTTGTCACAGCTCCAGCAAGTCAACTTCGACTTTTCAGTCAGACTAACCTTATTATAACCTTGAGATATACACCATCGTTACCAGGGAACCTTTTACATTCCACCATATTATTAGCAGATGTACCAACAACTATAAACGACTTTAAACGGTAAAAGCTGGATGATAATGATGAAGTGTGCTGGCAAAGCGCAGAAAAAGAGAAGTTTTGGAACTGGAAAACGGATTGAGCAAAGTAGGAAGGAGGCTGTGGACAAATTACAAAGACTGAACCTGACTTTAAAGGATCCAAATGATTCAGTACCTGCTGAAGTCATTAACGAATACCTTGCTCCTGACTCTAAACCCCTGCGGACAATATTCTTCATCATCCTCTGATATTAGAAATTCTAAAATATCATCATATCTTTCATTATAAATATCCTCCATATTTCTGAAGATATTTTCTTAATTTTTCTTATTTGAAATCATTTACCTCTTCGCGCTATCTGTATTACATCATAAAAGAAACTATTTTAGTTTCTAAATTCTGAAACATTCAAGTTTAAAATAGGAATATTTTGAAGTAATGTTGGAAACTGAAGCATGAATTAGTATAATATAATGACACTTGATCAATGTGATTATATTACAGTAAGTCATGCTGAGTTTCTAAATGGAACGTGATGATTCACAGATCATAACATCATCATGTGCCATGTTATACGACTCTTGTATTCTATTTAACCTCTAAAATATCAAGAAAATATTTCTTGATGATTCGGCCTTTTCCAAGGGATTCTAGTAATTTGACAAGTCAAGATCGTGCCATCACAATTTCCTTCCTAGAACATTAACAATGTGTAACGACCCGCACTTTTTCGATCGTTCTATACTTATAAGATTGATATTTACATAAATTAAACCTTGCCAACATGATAAGCAATCCAAATTGTCGAGATTTATATTTCCGAAAAGAGTTTTACACAACGTTTGACCGTCTAGTTTGACCGATGATATCACGAACTATACAATATATGATAATTATACGTTTGTGTATATAAATGTATATATACATATTTAACATGATTAATAAATGTTTTAATATCTCATTTTGTATTAATAACAACAAGTTATATGTGTATTTTGAAACTACTAACTTAAGTTTTCAAAACGATAACTATACGTAACGTTATTTGACATAAATACTTAAGACATATAATGTTTATACATATATTGTATAAGTAATGTATTTAATCACTTTTAAAGACTTAAATACATAAAACCATATAAGTATATTCACAAAAGATAGCTATATTTGAATCCTCATTCCATTTTTCACAAAATTTCTATACGTATACCTAGAGTATTTGTACTCGTATCATACCAAGCTCCTATACGTATTTACTAATAGTAAATACACATCAAAATCACCACCTAACCAGCCATTATTCATGCCATGAGGGCTAGGTAATTGAATTTGGAAGCAATTAGGACTAGATACATAAAATGATAGCTTGGAATTTTTGTCCATATACCTCATAAAACACGTTTTTAGGGTGTATATATACATGATCATTTTGCTTCATTTACTACTTCAATTTCCTAGCTAAAACACACACTCTTTCTTACTCTCTAAACTCCATAACAACCCAGCAAAATTCCATAAAGATCTAGCTTCAAAAACCATACTAAAACACCATAAGAAAACCATACAAAAACATTTCAAGAAAACCCTCCAAGAACACCAACTTACTTCCAAACTTTCATCCACTTCTATCACCCTTTTGATTCTAGCTTCTTACTCCTCTTTTACAGCAAACTTATCCAAGGAACTTGAGGTAGAATCTATGTTCATAACCTTATTCAATTCATATATATATAGCTATCTTATTTTGTGGTACAAAAGTTTAACAACAAGAACATAGTTTGAATGTTTTCAAACTTGTTGCAAACTAAATAGATCCTTCTAACTTAACTTTTAAAATACTTCAAGACATGTAACATAACTTATTTATATGTTAATTTAACAAGGTAAAACTTGGTTTTTCAAAGTATAAGTATTTTTGGAAAAATGGTCATTAAATGATTTTGTTGTAACAAAAATGTTTAACTTCATATGTTTCACTAAACTTTCACTTATGCCGTATGATTTTGAATACAAACCAAGGTATTTACAGTTCATAGTCTTAAAGAAGAACTCGATCCAAGAAGATGGCAATTTGAATCAACGAAAACGGACTTGTAACGAAGAAACTATGACCGAAACAAAATTGGCTATCCTAGACATTTTCAACTTCGGGATTCATTGGAAAAATTTACATAAAATCACATACTTCTAAGATAACATGATATTTTATATATATGTACTCATAATTCAATTTCATATGGTTCAGGATCACCCGTAAGCAACACGAGAAGATTAATCATAAGATCCCATGATTGTACGCAACACGTCATTTGACAACACCGGTACTTTATGTACGCAACACGTCATTTGACAACACCGGTACCATGGGTCAAGATTAATCTCGACCAATACATATACGTTGGGGTTTTATTTATTTCGTTGGGGGTTTTATTTATTGCGGGTATATTAAACATCTAAAAAATGAACCATTAAAAATTGAATTGCTAACCTCGGACAGCTAACTTCGGACTAAGGAAATATTCAAAGTATTAAAAGTATAACAAGTATATATATATATAACGTTTGTTTTAAAATGAAAACATATTGATATATTATATATGGATAGGTTCGTGATATCAACCGGAAGACCGAGTCAAATTATATATATCATCAAGACAAGAGTGAGTATATAGTCCCACTTTTAAACTCTAAATATTTCGGGATGAGAATACATGTATTTTATGTTTTACGATATGGACACAAGTAACTGAAAAATATATTCTACGTTGAGTTGTACCACTGGCATACTTCCCTGTAGCTTGGTAACTAATATTTACAGCGGTATTGTAAACGCGAATCCTGTTGATAGATCTATCGGGCCTGACAACCCTAACCGGACTGGACGACCAGTATTCAACGGTTGCACAGTACTTCGTTTTGTGACTACACTTGGTACGGTGTAGTAAGATTTCATATTAAAGGGAATATGCGACGTGAAAATGTTAAGTATGGTTACCAAGTGCTCAACCACTTAGAATACTTTTATTAAACTGTTTATATACGAAATCTTGTGGTCTATATATATATTGCTGCCGGCATTAAACCTATATCTCACCAACTTTATGTTGACCTTTTTAAAACATGTCTATTCTCAGGTGATTTCTAAAGCTTCCGCTGCATCATGTTGGATCTAACCAGGATCTTGCGTACGCATGTTTGTGTCAAAAATAAAACTGCATATCCGAGATGTTGTATTGTAAAATATGCTAAAAACCGTGTTGTTGTCATCATTTGTAAAGTTTGTAAGTCGAAGATTATCGCTAAACGTTAATCTTCTTTTTATTGTCTTAAGCTTGTAACAAAAATAATGGTTGTGGTTTGTAATGTATAATATATGCAGTTTTTCTTTTAAAAATGTCTCATATAGAGGTCAATACCTCGCAATGAAATCATACGTTATCTAACGCGTTCTTATAGTTAAGGACGGGTTATGACATGTGGTATCAGAGCGTTGGTCTTAGCGAACCAGGTTTGCATTAGTGTGTCTAACCAAGAAGTCGTTAGGATACATTAGTAAAGTCTGGACTTTGACCGGGTCTGATTTTAAAAACCATTGCTTATCACTGTTGGTTAAAAATTTATATGTAAATATTATGTAAGTACTAATGGGTTAGTTGTTATGTGATAGATGTCGGGCTCGAAACTTATTATCACATTCAGCGACTCCGAATCAGAACCTTCAGATTGTGTTTCAGTCATTAACATATCCGATGACGAAAGTGGTATTTTTGGGGAAGACTCACAATTTCCGGATGAACCAACTATAGAAAAATCGGAAAGTGAACCCGAGGAGGAAAGTGAACCCGAAGAGGAAAGTGAACCCGAAGAAGAAAGTGAACCCGAGGAAGAAATACTAGAAATTACGAAAGAAAAATTCGATCAAGGAAAGAAACGAAAAGCGAATGAATTAGAAAATTCAAATCCCGAACTTAGTGAGAATGACGTGGCACCAATTCCACTCAACACTACCACCCCTATTCCCGCTATTCCTATTAGTGCTATCCCCGCATCTAGTTCTTCGGCTCCTCAGCCAAAACGTAGGCAGACAGCTAGGATAAGCGTTAGGCCATTCATTGGAACTAAACGCCCTAGAAAATAGACCGAACGATGCACTGCCGTATTAAGCCATGGAATCAAATAATGTTTTGTATAATATTATTAGTGTGGTTTGTTTAATGTTCGATGTAAGATAAGCATATGTAAAATAGCGAAGTATGAAATGCAATAATTCTCCATGGTTAAGTATTATTTAGATTGTAGTAATTGGTTCTGTACTAAGCTATTAAGTATGAACATTAACGGGTAGGTACTACCCTAGATATAATTATAAAACGCTAATAAGAAGAAAAGGCTTTTATAATAATACCTGGTTCATATTATTAACAAGCTATAAATGTACTATAAATACACACTACATCTATAATATTCCATGTGAATAATTATTTTCTTTCATTAGGAAATGGCGCGATTGAATCGAATGACGGAACAAGAACTCGAGGAACTCATCAACCAGCGAGTGAACGACAGAATGTTATGGGTTGAGGCTGCAAGAGCTGCTGCAGTTAACCCAAATCCTCGTGTAGGATGTACTTACAAGACTTTCCAAGCTTGCAAACCTTCATCATTCAGTGGAACGGAAGGACCGATCGGTTTAACCCGATGGATAGAAAAGATGGAGACGGTGTTTAAAATCAGTGGTTGTGATGAAAAAGACATGACCAAGTTTGCATCGTGCACTTTACAAGATAGTGCACTCACATGGTGGAAGAATTATGTGAAGGCGGTAGGAGGAGATGTAGCTTATGATACTCCATGGGAAGAATTCAAAGCAATGATAATCACCGAGTATTGTCCAAGGAATGAGGTTATTAAGTTAGAAGATGAGTTACGAAGTTTGAAGGTGGTTGGTACTGAAATCACCAACTACAATCAGCGATTCATGGAATTGGTTTTACTATGTCCTGAATTGGTTCCAACTGAAGCACGGAAGATTGAAATGTACAAAGGTGGTTTGCCCAGAAAGGTCAAGGCAAACGTTACGGCGTCGAAGCCTAAGACAATTCATGAAGCTATAACCATGGCGAACGAGCTAATGGATCAAGTCATCTTGGATAAGAAAGCATTCACTGCTGATGTGAAGGTATCGAGCAACAAAAGAAAGTGGAACGGAAATTATGATCGAGGTTACCAACAACAATCTTTTAAGAAATCAGAAACCCCGAAAGGTGCGGGTAGCGGTTCAGGCTTTGGTTACAAAGGACAAAGTCCTTTATGCAACCGTTGTCACAAACATCACTTTGGTTACTGTAGTGTGTTGTGCACCAAATGCAATCGACAGGGACATCTTGCTGAAGATTGTAAGGCTCTCGTTACAAATGCAAATGGTAACAAGACTCCTGCCACCAACGCAAATAGAACTGCTTTGGCTAACATTACTTGTTTTGGGTGTGGAAAACAAGGTAACTATAAGAGCCAGTGCCCGAATCAGAATGGCGAACCTGCACGTGGAAGAGCGTTTGTTATTAATGCTAGAGAGGCACGTGAAGACCCGGAACTTGTTACGGGTACGTTTACCATTAATAACTTATCAGCATCTATTTTATTTGATACTGGCGCCGATAGAAGTTACGTGTGTAGAAATTTTTACACTAAATTGAATTGTTCATCATTACCTCTAGATGCTAAGTACTTGATTGAGTTAGCTAATGGTAAACTAATTAAAGCCGATAAAATTTGTCGTGATTGTGAAATAAATCTAGCCGGAGAAACGTTTAAAATCGACTTAATACCCGTAGAATTAGGAGGTTTTGATGTAATAGTCGGCATGGACTGGATGTCCAAAATAGGAGCGGAAGTTGTTTGTGCTAAGAAGGCAATTCGTATTCCTGGTAAGGATAAAATACCGGTGATGATTTATGGAGAGAAGGGTAATTCAAAACTAAAACTCATTAGCTGTTTGAAAGCCAAGAAGTGTTTAGAAAAGGGATGTTACGCTATTTTAGCACATGTTAATAAGGTCGAAAAGAAAGAAAAGTGTATCAACGACGTGCCTGTGGCAAGAGATTTTCCTGAAGTTTTTCCGGAAGAATTGCCGGGATTACCTCCATTTAGATCGGTAGAATTTCAAATAGATTTAGTACCAGGAGCTGCACCAGTGGCTCGTGCTCCATATAGACTTGCACCGTCCGAGTTAAAAGAACTTCAAAGTCAGTTAAAAGAATTACTGGATCGTGGATTTATACGACCAAGTACTTCACCGTGGGGAGCTCCAATTTTGTTTGTTAAGAAGAAAGAAGGATCTTTTAGGATGTGTATAGATTATCGTGAATTAAATAAGTTACCTATCAAGAATCGGTATCCACTACCGAGAATTGATGACTTATTTGATCAATTGCAAGGATCATGTGTTTATTCGAAAATCGATCTAAGATCGGGTTATCATCAACTTCGCGTCAAAGAAGAGGACATTCCGAAAACTGCTTTTCGGACACGTTATGGTCATTACGAATTTTTGGTTATGCCGTTTGGATTGACGAATGCGCCAGCTGTATTCATGGACCTCATGAATCGAGTTTGTAGTCCGTATTTGGATAAGTTTGTTATCGTTTTCATTGATGATATTCTTATCTATTCCAAGAGTGAGCAAGAGCATGAAGAGCATTTAAGGTTGATATTAGAATTGTTGAGAAAAGAACAACTTTATGCTAAATTTTCTAAGTGTGCTTTCTGGTTGAAAGAAGTGCAATTTCTTGGTCACGTTGTTAATAGCGAAGGAATTCAGGTTGATCCAGCAAAAACTGAAGCTATTGAAAAATGGGAGACTCCTAAGACACCAACGCAGATACGCCAATTTTTGGGTTTAGCCGGTTATTATAGAAGGTTTATTCAAGATTTTTCCCGAATAGCTAAGCCGTTGACAGCATTAACGCAAAAAGGGAAGAAATATGAATGGACCTCGGAGCAGGAGAACGCATTTCAAATACTGAAGAAGAAGTTAACTACGGCGCCTATATTATCGTTACCAGAAGGGAACGATGATTTTGAAATATATTGTGACGCTTCGCGACAAGGTTTTGGTTGTGTTCTTATGCAACGGAAGAAAGTTATTGCATTCGCATCCCGACAATTGAAGATTCACGAGCGAAATTATACGACGCATGATCTAGAATTGGGAGCAGTCGTGTTTGCATTGAAGATGTGGAGACACTACTTGTATGGGGTTAAATTCACTGTGTTTACTGATCATAAAAGCCTTCAACATATTTTTGATCAGAAACAATTGAACATGAGGCAACGTAGGTGGGTCGAGTTAATAAACGACTATGATTGTGAAATTCGTTATCATCCCGGGAAAGCGAATGTGGTGGCTGACGCACTAAGCAGAAAGGAACGAGAACCAATTCGAGTACGAGCGATGAACATAAAAATTCGCATGAATCTCAACTCACAAATCAAAGAAGTTCAACGAGAAGCACTTACTAAAGAAAATATAGGAAATGAAATAATGAAAAAGTATGAGAAGCAACTCGTTATACGGGAAGATGGAATTCGATATTTTGCAAACCGTATTTGGGTACCGAAGTTGATATTGAACGAGGCACATAAGACAAGATACTCGATACATCCTGGAGTTGGAAAGATGTATCAAGATCTTAAGACACGTTATTGGTGGCCTAACTTAAAGACCAACGTTGCAACATATGTTGGGGAATGTTTGACTTGTTCCAAAGTCAAAGCAGAACATCAAAAGCCGTCAGGGTTACTTCAACAACCAGAAATCCCAGAATGGAAATGGGATGGTATTACCATGGATTTCATCATGAAGTTACCAAAGACTGCCTGGGGATACGACACCATTTGGGTGATTGTTGATCATCTCACCAAGTCTGCACATTTCTTGCCTATAAAGGAAACAGATAGAATGGAGAAACTATTACGATTGTATATAAAGGAAGTTGTTTCAAGGCATGGAATACCTATTTCCATTATATCCGATCGTGATAGTAGATTTACCTCAAAGTTTTGGCAATCACTACAGGAGGCACTAGGAACTCGTTTGGATATGAGTACCGCATATCATCCGCAGACCGACGGGCAGAGTGAAAGAACAATTCAGACTCTTGAAGACATGCTCAGGGCATGTGTGATCGATTTTGGAAACGGATGGGATAAATATCTACCGTTAGCAGAATTCTCGTATAATAATAGTTATCATGCGAGCATTGGAGCTGCGCCATTCGAAGCATTGTATGGAAGGAAGTGTAGATCTCCTATCTGTTGGAATGAAGTAGGAGATCGACAATTAACTGGTCCCGAGATCATACATGAAACGACTGAGAAGATAGTGCAAATCAAGGAGAGATTAAAAACAGCCCGCAGTCGCCAAAAGAGCTACGCCGATGTCCGAAGGAAACCATTAGAGTTTCAGGTCGGGGACATGGTTATGCTAAAGGTGTCACCTTGGAAAGGTGTGATACGTTTTGGAAAAAGGGGTAAACTGAACCCAAGGTACGTAGGCCCGTTTAAGATCATCGAACGCATTGGACCGGTAGCTTATCGACTCGAGTTACCGCAACAACTCGCCGGAGTACATAATACCTTTCACGTCTCGAACCTTAAGAAGTGTCTTGCAAAGGAAGACCTCACCATTCCTCTTGAAGAAATCCATGTCGACGAGAAACTACAATTCGTCGAAGAACCAATTGAAATCATGGACCGTGAAGTTAAACAGCTCAAACAGAGCAATATACCGATTGTTAAGGTTCGTTGGAATGCTAGAAGAGGTCCCGAGTTTACGTGGGAACGAGAGGATCAAATGAAACAAAAGTATCCACACTTGTTTCTCGATAACGCAAAATAGGTACAATTTTAAAATTTCGGGACGAAATTTATTTAACGGGGAGGTAATGTAACGACCCGCACTTTTTCGATCGTTCTATACTTATAAGATTGATATTTACATAAATTAAACCTTGCCAACATGATAAGCAATCCAAATTGTCGAGATTTATATTTCCGAAAAGAGTTTTACACAACGTTTGACCGTCTAGTTTGACCGATGATATCACGAACTATACAATATATGATAATTATACGTTTGTGTATATAAATGTATATATACATATTTAACATGATTAATAAATGTTTTAATATCTCATTTTGTATTAATAACAACAAGTTATATGTGTATTTTGAAACTACTAACTTAAGTTTTCAAAACGATAACTATACGTAACGTTATTTGACATAAATACTTAAGACATATAATGTTTATACATATATTGTATAAGTAATGTATTTAATCACTTTTAAAGACTTAAATACATAAAACCATATAAGTATATTCACAAAAGATAGCTATATTTGAATCCTCATTCCATTTTTCACAAAATTTCTATACGTATACCTAGAGTATTTGTACTCGTATCATACCAAGCTCCTATACGTATTTACTAATAGTAAATACACATCAAAATCACCACCTAACCAGCCATTATTCATGCCATGAGGGCTAGGTAATTGAATTTGGAAGCAATTAGGACTAGATACATAAAATGATAGCTTGGAATTTTTGTCCATATACCTCATAAAACACGTTTTTAGGGTGTATATATACATGATCATTTTGCTTCATTTACTACTTCAATTTCCTAGCTAAAACACACACTCTTTCTTACTCTCTAAACTCCATAACAACCCAGCAAAATTCCATAAAGATCTAGCTTCAAAAACCATACTAAAACACCATAAGAAAACCATACAAAAACATTTCAAGAAAACCCTCCAAGAACACCAACTTACTTCCAAACTTTCATCCACTTCTATCACCCTTTTGATTCTAGCTTCTTACTCCTCTTTTACAGCAAACTTATCCAAGGAACTTGAGGTAGAATCTATGTTCATAACCTTATTCAATTCATATATATATAGCTATCTTATTTTGTGGTACAAAAGTTTAACAACAAGAACATAGTTTGAATGTTTTCAAACTTGTTGCAAACTAAATAGATCCTTCTAACTTAACTTTTAAAATACTTCAAGACATGTAACATAACTTATTTATATGTTAATTTAACAAGGTAAAACTTGGTTTTTCAAAGTATAAGTATTTTTGGAAAAATGGTCATTAAATGATTTTGTTGTAACAAAAATGTTTAACTTCATATGTTTCACTAAACTTTTACTTATGCCGTATGATTTTGAATACAAACCAAGGTATTTACAGTTCATAGTCTTAAAGAAGAACTCGATCCAAGAAGATGGCAATTTGAATCAACGAAAACGGACTTGTAACGAAGAAACTATGACCGAAACAAAATTGGCTATCCTAGACATTTTCAACTTCGGGATTCATTGGAAAAATTTACATAAAATCACATACTTCTAAGATAACATGATATTTTATATATATGTACTCATAATTCAATTTCATATGGTTCAGGATCACCCGTAAGCAACACGAGAAGATTAATCATAAGATCCCATGATTGTACGCAACACGTCATTTGACAACACCGGTACTTTATGTACGCAACACGTCATTTGACAACACCGGTACCATGGGTCAAGATTAATCTCGACCAATACATATACGTTGGGGTTTTATTTATTTCGTTGGGGGTTTTATTTATTGCGGGTATATTAAACATCTAAAAAATGAACCATTAAAAATTGAATTGCTAACCTCGGACAGCTAACTTCGGACTAAGGAAATATTCAAAGTATTAAAAGTATAACAAGTATATATATATATAACGTTTGTTTTAAAATGAAAACATATTGATATATTATATATGGATAGGTTCGTGATATCAACCGGAAGACCGAGTCAAATTATATATATCATCAAGACAAGAGTGAGTATATAGTCCCACTTTTAAACTCTAAATATTTCGGGATGAGAATACATGTATTTTATGTTTTACGATATGGACACAAGTAACTGAAAAATATATTCTACGTTGAGTTGTACCACTGGCATACTTCCCTGTAGCTTGGTAACTAATATTTACAGCGGTATTGTAAACGCGAATCCTGTTGATAGATCTATCGGGCCTGACAACCCTAACCGGACTGGACGACCAGTATTCAACGGTTGCACAGTACTTCGTTTTGTGACTACACTTGGTACGGTGTAGTAAGATTTCATATTAAAGGGAATATGCGACGTGAAAATGTTAAGTATGGTTACCAAGTGCTCAACCACTTAGAATACTTTTATTAAACTGTTTATATACGAAATCTTGTGGTCTATATATATATTGCTGCCGGCATTAAACCTATATCTCACCAACTTTATGTTGACCTTTTTAAAACATGTCTATTCTCAGGTGATTTCTAAAGCTTCCGCTGCATCATGTTGGATCTAACCAGGATCTTGCGTACGCATGTTTGTGTCAAAAATAAAACTGCATATCCGAGATGTTGTATTGTAAAATATGCTAAAAACCGTGTTGTTGTCATCATTTGTAAAGTTTGTAAGTCGAAGATTATCGCTAAACGTTAATCTTCTTTTTATTGTCTTAAGCTTGTAACAAAAATAATGGTTGTGGTTTGTAATGTATAATATATGCAGTTTTTCTTTTAAAAATGTCTCATATAGAGGTCAATACCTCGCAATGAAATCATACGTTATCTAACGCGTTCTTATAGTTAAGGACGGGTTATGACACAATGTTCATTCCGAAATTCATATCTGTGAATTCTGGACCATTACAAGTGGTGCTTAATCGCAAGAAGAAGAAACGAAAGGACAAAACTCTAAAATAGAAATTGGGGTATAAATTGCAGCAAATAAAAGAGAGCATTAACTGTGAATGATAATGATTATAGAAGACAGAAGCAGAGACTTTGAAATATAAGGGAACATATAAATCCCAACGACAAACCATAAATTATAAACCATATATATCGATGCATATAGCAATATAAAGACACGGGAGAACTAGAAACACTATAAACCCAAGAGTATAGTGAAATGTCCCGTTCTTATTGATTAAAAACGTTCCATATTAATTGATTTCGTTGCGAGGTTTTGACCTCTATATGAGACGTTTTTCAAAGACTGCGTTCATTTTTAAACAAACCATAACCTTTATTTCATCAATAAAGGTTTAAAAAGCTTTACGTAGATTATCAAATAATGATAATCTAAAATATCCTGTTTACACACGACCATTACATAATGGTTTACAATACAAATATGTTACAACAAAATAAGTTTCTTGAATGCAGTTTTTACACAATATCATACAAGCATGGACTCCAAATCTTGTCCTTATTTAAGTATGCGACAGCGGAAGCTCTTAATAATCACCTGAGAATAAACATGCTTAAAACGTCAACAAAAATGTTGGTGAGTTATAGGTTTAACCTATATATATCAAATCGTAACAAAAGACCACAAGATTTCATATTTCAATACACATCCCATACATAGAGATAAAAATCATTCATATGGTGAACACCTGGTAACCGACATTAACAAGATGCATATATATAAGAATATCCCCATCATTCCGGGACACCCTTCGGATATGATATAAATTTCGAAGTACTAAAGCATCCGGTACTTTGGATGGGGTTTGTTAGGCCCAATAGATCTATCTTTAGGATTCACGTCAATTAGGGTGTCTGTTCCCTAATTCTTAGATTACCAGACTTAATAAAAAGGGGCATATTCGATTTCGATAATTCAACCATAGAATGTAGTTTCACGTACTTGTGTCTATTTTGTAAATCATTTATAAAACCTGCATGTATTCTCATCCCAAAAATATTAGATTTTAAAAGTGGGACTATAACTCACTTTCACAGATTTTTACTTCGTCGGGAAGTAAGACTTGGCCACTGGTTGATTCACGAACCTATAACAATATATACATATATATCAAAGTATGTTCAAAATATATTTACAACACTTTTAATATATTTTGATGTTTTAAGTTTATTAAGTCAGCTGTCCTCGTTAGTAACCTACAACTAGTTGTCCACAGTTAGATGTACAGAAATAAATCGATAAATATTATCTTGAATCAATCCACGACCCAGTGTATACGTATCTCAGTATTGATCACAACTCAAACTATATATATTTTGGAATCAACCTCAACCCTGTATAGCTAACTCCAACATTCACATATAGAGTGTCTATGGTTGTTCCGAAATATATATAGATGTGTCGACATGATAGGTCGAAACATTGTATACGTGTCTATGGTATCTCAAGATTACATAATATATAATACAAGTTGATTAAGTTATGGTTGGAATAGATTTGTTACCAATTTTCACGTAGCTAAAATGAGAAAAATTATCCAATCTTGTTTTACCCATAACTTCTTCATTTTAAATCCGTTTTGAGTGAATCAAATTGCTATGGTTTCATATTGAACTCTATTTTATGAATCTAAACAAAAAAAGTATAGGTTTCTAGTCGGAAAAATAAGTTACAAGTCGTTTTTGTAAAGGTAGTCATTTCAGTCGAAAGAACGACGTCTAGATGACCATTTTAGAAAACATACTTCCACTTTGAGTTTAACCATAATTTTTGGATATAGTTTCATGTTCATAATAAAAATCATTTTCTCAGAATAACAACTTTTAAATCAAAGTTTATCATAGTTTTTAATTAACTAACCCAAAACAGCCCGCGGTGTTACTACGACGGCGTAAATCCGGTTTTACGGTGTTTTTCGTGTTTCCAGGTTTTAAATCATTAAGTTAGCATATCATATAGATATAGAACATGTGTTTCGTTGATTTTAAAAGTCAAGTTAGAAGGATTAACTTTTGTTTGCGAACAAGTTTAGAATTAACTAAACTATGTTCTAGTGATTACAAGTTTAAACCTTCGAATAAGATAGCTTTATATGTATGAATCGAATGATGTTATGAACATCATTACTACCTTAAGTTCCTTGGATGAACCTACTGGAAAAAAGAAAAATGGATCTAGCTTCAATGGATCCTTGGATGGCTCAAAGTTCTTGAAGCAAAATCATGACACGAAAACAAGTTCAAGTAAGATCATCACTTGAAATAAGATTGTTATAGTTATAGAAATTGAACCAAAGTTTGAATATGATTATTACCTTGTATTAGAATGATAACCTACTGTAAGAAACAAAGATTTCTTGAGGTTGGATGATCACCTTACAAGATTGGAAGTGAGCTAGCAAACTTGAAAGTATTCTTGATTTTATGAAACTAGAACTTTTGGAATTTATGAAGAACACTTAGAACTTGAAGATAGAACTTGAGAGAGTTCAATTAGATGAAGAAAATTGAAGAATGAAAGTGTTTGTAGGTGTTTTTGGTCGTTGGTGTATGGATTAGATATAAAGGATATGTAATTTTGTTTTCATGTAAATAAGTCATGAATGATTACTCATATTTTTGTAATCTTATGAGATATTTCATGCTAGTTGCCAAATGATGGTTCCCACATGTGTTAGGTGACTCACATGGGCTGCTAAGAGCTGATCATTGGAGTGTATATACCAATAGTACATACATCTAAAAGCTGTGTATTGTACGAGTACGAATACGGGTGCATACGAGTAGAATTGTTGATGAAACTGAACGAGAATGTAATTGTAAGCATTTTTGTTAAGTAGAAGTATTTTGATAATTGTATTGAAGTCTTTCAAAAGTGTATAAATACATATTAAAACACTACATGTATATACATTTTAACTGAGTCGTTAAGTCATCGTTAGTCGTTACATGTAAGTGTTGTTTTGAAACCTTTAGGTTAACGATCTTGTTAAATGTTGTTAACCCAATGTTTATAATAACAAAAGAGATTTTAAATTATTATATTATCATGATATTATGATGTACGAATATCTCTTAATATGATATATATACATTAAATGTCGTTACAACGATAAACGTTACATATATGTCTCGTTTCAAAATCATTAAGTTAGTAGTCTTGTTTTTACATATGTAGTTCATTGTTAATATAATTAATGATATGTTTACTTATCATAATATCATGTTAACTATATATATAACCATATATATGTCATCATATAGTTTTTTTACAAGTTTTAACGTTCGTGAATCACCGGTCAACTTGGGTGGTCAATTGTCTATATGAAACATATTTCAATTAATCAAGTCTTAACAAGTTTGATTGCTTAACATGTTGGAAACATTTAATCATGTAAATATCAATCTCAATTAATATATATAAACATGGAAAAGTTCGGGTCACTACAGTACCTACCCGTTAAATAAATTTCGTCCCGAAATTTTAAGCTGTTGAAGGTGTTGACGAATCTTCTGGAAATAGATGCGGGTATTTCTTCTTCATCTGATCTTCACGCTCCCAGGTGAACTCGGGTCCTCTACGAGCATTCCATCGAACCTTAACAATTGGTATCTTGTTTTGCTTAAGTCTTTTAACCTCACGATCCATTATTTCGACGGGTTCTTCGATGAATTGAAGTTTTTCGTTGATTTGGATTTCATCTAACGGAATAGTGAGATCTTCTTTAGCAAAACATTTCTTTAAATTCGAGACGTGGAAAGTGTTATGTACAGCCGCGAGTTGTTGAGGTAACTCTAGTCGGTAAGCTACTGGTCCGACACGATCAATAATCTTGAATGGTCCAATATACCTTGGATTTAATTTCCCTCGTTTACCAAATCGAACAACGCCTTTCCAAGGTGCAACTTTAAGCATGACCATCTCTCCAATTTCAAATTCTATATCTTTTCTTTTAATGTCAGCGTAGCTCTTTTGTCGACTTTGGGCGGTTTTCAACCGTTGTTGAATTTGGATGATCTTCTCGGTAGTTTCTTGTATAATCTCCGGACCCGTAATCTGTCTATCCCCCACTTCACTCCAACAAATCGGAGACCTGCACTTTCTACCATAAAGTGCTTCAAACGGCGCCATCTCACTGCTTGAATGGTAGCTGTTGTTGTAGGAAAATTCTGCTAACGGTAGATGTCGATCCCAACTGTTTCCGAAATCAATAACACATGCTCGTAGCATGTCTTCAAGCGTTTGTATCGTTCTTTCGCTCTGCCCATCAGTTTGTGGATGATAGGCAGTACTCATGTCTAGACGAGTTCCTAATGCATGCTGTAATGTCTGCCAGAATCTTGAAATAAATCTGCCATCCCTATCAGAGATAATAGAGATTGGTATTCCATGTCTGGAGATGACTTCCTTCAAATACAGTCGTGCTAACTTCTCCATCTTGTCATCTTCTCTTATTGGCAAGAAGTGTGCTGATTTGGTGAGACGGTCAACTATTACCCAAATAGTATCAAAACCACTTGCAGTCCTTGGCAATTTAGTGATGAAATCCATGGTAATGTTTTCCCATTTCCATTCCGGGATTTCGGGTTGTTGAAGTAGACCTGATGGTTTCTGATGCTCAGCTTTGACCTTAGAACACGTCAAACATTCTCCTACGTATTTAGCAACATCGGCTTTCATACCCGGCCACCAAAAATGTTTCTTGAGATCCTTGTACATCTTCCCCGTTCCAGGATGTATTGAGTATCTGGTTTTATGAGCTTCTCTAAGTACCATTTCTCTCATATATCCAAATTTTGGTACCCAAATCCTTTCAGCCCTATACCGGGTTCCGTCTTCCCGAATATTAAGATGCTTCTCCGATCCTTTGGGTATTTCATCCTTTAAATTTCCTTCTTTTAAAACTCCTTGTTGCGCCTCCTTTATTTGAGTAGTAAGGTTATTATGAATCATTATATTCATAGATTTTACTCGAATGGGTTCTCTGTCCTTCCTGCTCAAGGCATCGGCTACCACATTTGCCTTCCCCGGGTGGTAACGAATCTCAAAGTCGTAATCATTCAATAATTCAATCCACCTACGCTGCCTCATATTCAGTTGTTTTTGATTAAATATGTGTTGAAGACTTTTGTGGTCGGTATATATAATACTTTTGACCCCATATAAGTAGTGCCTCCAAGTCTTTAATGCAAAAACAACCGCGCCTAATTCCAAATCATGCGTCGTATAATTTTGTTCGTGAATCTTCAATTGTCTAGAAGCATAAGCAATCACCTTCGTTCGTTGCATTAATACACAACCGAGACCTTGCTTTGATGCATCACAATAAATCACAAAATCATCATTCCCTTCAGGCAATGACAATATAGGTGCCGTAGTTAGCTTTTTCTTCAATAACTGAAACGCTTTCTCTTGTTCATCATTCCATTCAAATTTCTTCCCTTTATGCGTTAACGCAGTCAAGGGTTTTGCTATTCTGGAAAAGTCTTGGATGAACCTTCTGTAGTAACCAGCTAGTCCTAAAAACTGGCGTATGTGTTTTGGAGTTTTCGGGGTTTCCCACTTTTCAACAGTTTCTATCTTTGCCGGATCCACCTTAATACCTTCTTTGTTCACTATGTGACCGAGGAATTGAACTTCTTCCAACCAAAATGCACACTTTGAAAACTTAGCGTACAATTCTTCCTTCCTCAATACTTCTAACACCTTTCTCAAATGTTCACCGTATTCTTGGTCATTCTTTGAGTAAATAAGTATGTCATCAATGAAAACAATGACAAACTTGTCAAGGTATGGTCCACACACTCGGTTCATAAGGTCCATGAACACAGCTGGTGCATTAGTTAAACCAAACGGCATGACCATAAACTCGTAATGACCGTAACGTGTTCTGAAAGCAGTCTTTGGAATATCATCTTCTTTCACCCGCATTTGATGATACCCGGAACGTAAGTCAATCTTTGAATAAACAGACGAGCCTTGTAGTTGATCAAATAAGTCGTCGATTCTCGGTAGTGGGTAGCGGTTCTTGATGGTAAGTTTGTTCAACTCTCGGTAGTCGATACACAACCTGAATGTACCATCTTTCTTCTTGACAAACAAAACAGGAGCTCCCCACGGTGATGTGCTTGGTCGAATGAAACCACGCTCTAAAAGTTCTTGTAATTGGCTTTGCAGTTCTTTCATCTCGCTGGGTGCGAGTCTGTAAGGAGCACGAGCTATTGGTGCAGCTCCTGGTACAAGATCTATTTGAAATTCAACGGATCGATGTGGGGGTAATCCCGGTAATTCTTTCGGAAATACATCGGGAAATTCTTTTGCAATGGGAACATCATTGATGCTCTTTTCTTCAGTTTGTACTTTCTCGACGTGTGCTAGAACAGCATAGCAACCTTTTCTTATTAGTTTTTGTGCCTTCAAATTACTAATAAGATGTAGCTTCGTGTTGCCCTTTTCTCCGTACACCATTAAGGGTTTTCCTTTTTCTCGTATAATGCGAATTGCATTTTTGTAACAAACGATCTCCGCTTTCACTTCTTTCAACCAGTCCATACCGATTATCACATCAAAACTCCCTAACTCTACTGGTATCAAATCAATCTTAAATGTTTCGCTAACCAGTTTAATTTCTCGATTCCGACATATATTATCTGCTGAAATTAATTTACCATTTGCTAATTCGAGTAAAAATTTACTATCCAAAGGCGTCAATGGACAACTTAATTTAGCACAAAAATCTCTACTCATATAGCTTCTATCCGCACCCGAATCAAATAAAACGTAAGCAGATTTATTGTCAATAAGAAACGTACCCGTAACAAGCTCCGGGTCTTCCTGTGCCTCTACCGCATTAATATTGAAAACTCTTCCACGGCCTTGTCCATTCGTGTTCTCCTGGTTCGGGCAATTTCTAATAATGTGGCCTGGTTTTCCACATTTATAACAAACTACATTGGCATAACTTGCTCCGACACTACTTGCTCCGCCATTACTCGTTCCGACACCATTTGTTCCTTTCGTTCTATTAACCCCTGGTCCGTAGACCTCACACTTCGCCGCGCTATGACCATTTCTTTTACACTTGTTGCAAAATTTGGTGCAGAACCCCGAGTGATTCTTTTCACACCTTTGGCATAGTTGCTTCTGATTGTTGTTGTTGTTGCGGTTATTATTGTTGTTGGGATGATTGTTGTAGTTGCTGTTGTTGTTGTTGTTGTTGTTGTTGTTGTTGTTGTTGGGCCGTTTGTTGTAGTTGCGATTGATGTTGCGATTGTTGGGATAATTGTTGCGATTATTGTTGTAATTGCTGTTGTTGTTGTATTGGTGATTCTTATCACCGTTTTCCTCCCACTTTCTTTTGACTTGCTTCACATTGGCCTCTTCAGCAGTCTGTTCTTTAATTCTTTCTTCAATCTGGTTCACTAGTTTGTGAGCCATTCTACATGCCTGTTGTATGGAGGCGGGCTCGTGTGAACTTATATCTTCTTGGATTCTTTCCGGTAATCCTTTCACAAACGCGTCGATCTTCTCTTCCTCATCTTCGAATGCTCCCGGACACAATAGGCACAATTCTGTGAATCGTCTTTCGTACGTGGTAATATCAAATCCTTGGGTTTGTAACCCTCTAAGTTCTGTCTTGAGCTTATTAACCTCGGTTCTGGGACGGTACTTCTCGTTCATCAAGTGCTTGAATGCTGACCACGGTAGTGCGTACGCATCATCTTGTCCCACTTGCTCTAGATATGTATTCCACCATGTTAACGCAGAACCTGTGAAGGTATGCGTAGCGTACTTCACTTTGTCCTCTTCAGTACACTTACTTATGGCAAACACCGATTCAACCTTCTCGGTCCACCGTTTCAATCCGATCGGTCCTTCGGTTCCATCAAATTCCAAAGGTTTGCAGGCAGTGAATTCTTTGTAGGTGCATCCTACACGATTTCCTGTACTGCTAGATCCAAGGTTATTGTTGGTATGTAGCGCAGCCTGTACTGCGGCTATGTTTGAAGCTAGAAAAGTACGGAATTCCTCTTCATTCATATTCACGGTGTGTCGAGTAGTCGGTGCCATTTCCTTCAAAATAGTTAAATGGAACAAGTTAATCATACAGAATATTAAGAGTAGTTAATAGTATTTCGTAGCATAATATGAACTCATTTATAAAAGCTTTTTCTTCATATTAGCGTTTTATAAGTTTAAATTCGGGTAGTACCTACCCGTTAAGTTCATACTTAGTAGCTAATATACAATTCAACTACTACAATTCTATATGAAAAACTGATTATAATAATATTTCGCGTTCAAACTTTTATACAATATTTTACAAACTTACAATACCGCTTATTTTACATAAAGCATGAAATATAGCACACAATAACTTTGATACAAGATAGTTGTGAAGACAATTCTAGCTAGTACACAAGTCGTTCAGCAAAGGCAATAAAGACACGTAATTCATACGTCCAGAAACAAGTCATGCATTCTGGTTTTACTAGGACTACTTCCCATCCTTGGTCTTGTGCAACATAACCGTTATGGCCGTTGATAAGACAGCGTGTTGTAACGTCATCAAAGGGACGAGGGTTACGTAATGTCCAACAGTCCCGTAATAATCTAAAAACCTCATTTCTTACCCCAATTACCGACTCCGTCACTTGTGGAAACGTTTTGTTTAATAGTTGTAGCCCGATGTTCTTGTTCTCACTTTGGTGAGAAGCGAACATTACTAATCCGTAAGCATAACATGCTTCTTTATGTTGCATGTTAGCCGCTTTTTCTAAATCACGAAGTCCAATATTCGGATATATTGAGTCAAAATAATTTCTTAACCCGTTGCGTAAAATAGCATTTGGGTTCCCCGCAATATATGCGTCAAAGTAAACACATCGTAACTTATGGGTTTCCCAATGTGATATCCCCCATCTTTCAAACGAAAGTCTCTTATAAACTAAGACATTCTTGGAACGTTCTTCGAATGTCTTACAAACTGATCTCGCCTTAAATAGTTGTGCCGAAGAATTCTGGCCGACTCTAGACAAGATTTCATCAATCATGTCTCCGGGTAGGTCTCTTAAAATATTGGGTTGTCTATCCATTTTGTGTTTTTAAACTGTAAAATAGACAAGTGTTAGATTCATAAAAAAATACTTATTAATACAAGCAATTTTTACATATATCATAAAGCATAAGAACACTATATTACATATATTACACCACACGAATACAACTATCTTATTCCGACTCGCTCGTTTCTTCTTCTTCGGTTTTGGTTCGTTTTGCCAAGTTTCTAGGGATATATGATGTTCCCCTAATACGAGCCGTCGTTGTCCACATTGGTTTAGAAAAACCTGGTGGTTTAGAGGTTCCCGGGTCATTGTTACAACTTAAGGATTTCGGGCGTTGACGATACATATAAAGTTCATCGGGGTTGGAATTAGATTTCTCTATTTTTATGCCCTTTCCCTTATTATTTTCTTTTGCCTTTTTAAATTCAGTTGGGGTAATTTCTATAACATCATCGGAATTCTCGTCGGAATCCGATTCATCGGAGAATTGGTAATCCTCCCAATATTTTGCTTCCTTGACGGAAACACCATTGACCATAATTAACCTTGGTCGGTTGGTTGAGGATTTTCTTTTACTTAACCGTTTTATTATTTCCCCCACCGGTTCTATTTCTTCATCCGGTTCCGATTCTTCTTCCGGTTCCGATTCTTCTTCCGGTTCCGACTCTTCTTCCGGTTCCTCTTCGGGAACTTGTGAATCAGTCCACGAATCATTCCAATTTACATTTGACTCTTCATTATTATTAGGTGAGTCAATGGGACTTGTTCTAGAGGTAGACATCTATCATATAATATCAAACGCGTTAAGAGATTAATATATCACATAATATTCACATGTTAAAAATATATAGTTTCCAACAAAATTTGTTAAGCAATCATTTTTCAAATAAACACGGTCAAAGTCCAGACTCACTAATGCATCCTAACAAGCTCGATAAGACACACTAATGCAAAATTCTGGTTCTCTAAGACCAACGCTCTGATACCAACTGAAATGTCCCGTTCTTATTGATTAAAAACGTTCCATATTAATTGATTTCGTTGCGAGGTTTTGACCTCTATATGAGACGTTTTTCAAAGACTGCATTCATTTTTAAACAAACCATAACCTTTATTTCATCAATAAAGGTTTAAAAAGCTTTACGTAGATTATCAAATAATGATAATCTAAAATATCCTGTTTACACACGACCATTACATAATGGTTTACAATACAAATATGTTACAACAAAATAAGTTTCTTGAATGCAGTTTTTACACAATATCATACAAGCATGGACTCCAAATCTTGTCCTTATTTAAGTATGCGACAGCGAAAGCTCTTAATAATCACCTGAGAATAAACATGCTTAAAACGTCAACAAAAATGTTGGTGAGTTATAGGTTTAACCTATATATATCAAATCGTAACAATAGACCACAAGATTTCATATTTCAATACACATCCCATACATAGAGATAAAAATCATTCATATGGTGAACACCTGGTAACCGACAATAACAAGATGCATATATAAGAATATCCCCATCATTCCGGGACACCCTTCGGATATGATATAAATTTCGAAGTACTAAAGCATCCGGTACTTTGGATGGGGTTTGTTAGGCCCAATAGATCTATCTTTAGGATTCGCGTCAATTAGGGTGTCTGTTCCCTAATTCTTAGATTACCAGACTTAATAAAAAGGGGCATATTCGATTTCGATAATTCAACCATAGAATGTAGTTTCACGTACTTGTGTCTATTTTGTAAATCATTTATAAAACCTGCATGTATTCTCATCCCAAAAATATTAGATTTTAAAAGTGGGACTATAACTCACTTTCACAGATTTTTACTTCGTCGGGAAGTAAGACTTGGCCACTGGTTGATTCACGAACCTATAACAATATATACATATATATCAAAGTATGTTCAAAATATATTTACAACACTTTTAATATATTTTGATGTTTTAAGTTTATTAAGTCAGCTGTCCTCGTTAGTAACCTACAACTAGTTGTCCACAGTTAGATGTACAGAAATAAATCGATAAATATTATCTTGAATCAATCCACGACCCAGTGTATACGTATCTCAGTATTGATCACAACTCAAACTATATATATTTTGGAATCAACCTCAACCCTGTATAGCTAACTCCAACATTCACATATAGAGTGGCTATGGTTGTTCCGAAATATATATAGATGTGTCGACATGATAGGTCGAAACATTGTATACGTGTCTATGGTATCTCAAGATTACATAATATATAATACAAGTTGATTAAGTTATGGTTGGAATAGATTTGTTACCAATTTTCACGTAGCTAAAATGAGAAAAATTATCCAATCTTGTTTTACCCATAACTTCTTCATTTTAAATCCGTTTTGAGTGAATCAAATTGCTATGGTTTCATATTGAACTCTATTTTATGAATCTAAACAAAAAAAGTATAGGTTTCTAGTCGGAAAAATAAGTTACAAGTCGTTTTTGTAAAGGTAGTCATTTCAGTCGAAAGAACGACGTCTAGATGACCATTTTAGAAAACATACTTCCACTTTGAGTTTAACAATAATTTTTGGATATAGTTTCATGTTCATAATAAAAATCATTTTCTCAGAATAACAACTTTTAAATCAAAGTTTATCATAGTTTTTAATTAACTAACCCAAAACAGCCCGCGGTGTTACTACGACGGCGTAAATCCGGTTTTACGGTGTTTTTCGTGTTTCCAGGTTTTAAATCATTAAGTTAGCATATCATATAGATATAGAACATGTGTTTAGTTGATTTTAAAAGTCAAGTTAGAAGGATTAACTGTTGTTTGCGAACAAGTTTAGAATTAACTAAACTATGTTCTAGTGATTACAAGTTTAAACCTTCGAATAAGATAGCTTTATATGTATGAATCGAATGATGTTATGAACATCATTACTACCTTAAGTTCCTTGGATGAACCTACTGGAAAAAAGAAAAATGGATCTAGCTTCAATGGATCCTTGGATGGCTCAAAGTTCTTGAAGCAAAATCATGACACGAAAACAAGTTCAAGTAAGATCATCACTTGAAATAAGATTGTTATAGTTATAGAAATTGAACCAAAGTTTGAATATGATTATTACCGTGTATTAGAATGATAACCTACTGTAAGAAACAAAGATTTCTTGAGGTTGGATGATCACCTTACAAGATTGGAAGTGAGCTAGCAAACTTGAAAGTATTCTTGATTTTATGAAACTAGAACTTTTGGAATTTATGAAGAACACTTAGAACTTGAAGATAGAACTTGAGAGAGTTCAATTAGATGAAGAAAATTGAAGAATGAAAGTGTTTGTAGGTGTTTTTGGTCGTTGGTGTATGGATTAGATATAAAGGATATGTAATTTTGTTTTCATGTAAATAAGTCATGAATGATTACTCATATTTTTGTAATCTTATGAGATATTTCATGCTAGTTGCCAAATGATGGTTCCCACATGTGTTAGGTGACTCACATGGGCTGCTAAGAGCTGATCATTGGAGTGTATATACCAATAGTACATACATCTAAAAGCTGTGTATTGTACGAGTACGAATACGGGTGCATACGAGTAGAATTGTTGATGAAACTGAACGAGAATGTAATTGTAAGCATTTTTGTTAAGTAGAAGTATTTTGATAAGTGTATTGAAGTCTTTCAAAAGTGTATAAATACATATTAAAACACTACATGTATATACATTTTAACTGAGTCGTTAAGTCATCGTTAGTCGTTACATGTAAGTGTTGTTTTGAAACCTTTAGGTTAACGATCTTGTTAAATGTTGTTAACCCAATGTTTATAATAACAAAAGAGATTTTAAATTATTATATTATCATGATATTATGATGTACGAATATCTCTTAATATGATATATATACATTAAATGTCGTTACAACGATAAACGTTACATATATGTCTCGTTTCAAAATCATTAAGTTAGTAGTCTTGTTTTTACAGATGTAGTTCATTGTTAATATAATTAATGATATGTTTACTTATCATAATATCATGTTAACTATATATATAACCATATATATGTCATCATATAGTTTTTTTACAAGTTTTAACGTTCGTGAATCACCGGTCAACTTGGGTGGTCAATTGTCTATATGAAACATATTTCAATTAATCAAGTCTTAACAAGTTTGATTGCTTAACATGTTGGAAACATTTAATCATGTAAATATCAATCTCAATTAATATATATAAACATGGAAAAGTTCGGGTCACTACATCTGTTCCCTAATTCTTAGATTACCAGACTTAATAAAAAGGGGCATATTCGATTTCGATAATTCAACCATAGAATGTAGTTTCACGTACTTGTGTCTATTTTGTAAATCATTTATAAAACCTGCATGTATTCTCATCCCAAAAATATTAGATTTTAAAAGTGAGACTATAACTCACTTTCACAGATTTTTACTTCGTCGGGAAGTAAGACTTGGCCACTGGTTGATTCACGAACCTATAACAATATATACATATATATCAAAGTATGTTCAAAATATATTTGCAACACTTTTAATATATTTTGATGTTTTAAGTTTATTAAGTCAGCTGTCCTCGTTAGTAACCTACAACTAGTTGTCCACAGTTAGATGTACAGAAATAAATCGATAAATATTATCTTGAATCAATCCACGACCCAGTGTATACGTATCTCAGTATTGATCACAACTCAAACTATATATATTTTGGAATCAACCTCAACCCTGTATAGCTAACTCCAACATTCACATATAGAGTGTCTATGGTTGTTCCGAAATATATATAGATGTGTCGACATGATAGGTCGAAACATTGTATACGTGTCTATGGTATCTCAAGATTACATAATATACAATACAAGTTGATTAAGTTATGGTTGGAATAGATTTGTTACCAATTTTCACGTAGCTAAAATGAGAAAAATTATCCAATCTTGTTTTACCCATAACTTCTTCATTTTAAATCCGTTTTGAGTGAATCAAATTGCTATGGTTTCATATTGAACTCTATTTTATGAATCTAAACATAAAAGTATAGGTTTATAGACGGAAAAATAAGTTACAAGTCATTTTTGTAAAGGCAGTCATTTCAGTCGAAAGAACGACGTCTAGATGACCATTTTAGAAAACATACTTCCACTTTGAGTTTAACCATAATTTTTGGATATAGTTTCATGTTCATAATAAAAATCATTTTCTCAGAATAACAACTTTTAAATCAAAGTTTATCATAGTTTTTAATTAACTAACCCAAAACAGCCCGCGGTGTTACTACGACGGCGTAAATCCAGTTTTACGGTGTTTTTCGTGTTTCCAGGTTTTAAATCATTAAGTTAGCATATCATATAGATATAGAACATGTGTTTAGTTGATTTTAAAAGTCAAGTTAGAAGGATTAACTTTTGTTTGCGAACAAGTTTAGAATTAACTAAACTATGTTCTAGTGATTACAAGTTTAAACCTTCGAATAAGATAGCTTTATATGTATGAATCGAATGATGTTATGAACATCATTACTACCTTAAGTTCCTTGGATAAACCTACTGGAAAAGAGAAAAATGGATCTAGCTTCAATGGATCCTTGGATGGCTCGAAGTTCTTGAAGCAGAATCATGACACGAAAACAAGTTCAAGTAAGATCATCACTTAAAATAAGATTGTTATAGTTATAGAAATTGAACCAAAGTTTGAATATGATTATTACCTTGTATTATAATGATAACCTACTGTAAGAAACAAAGATTTCTTGAGGTTGGATGATCACCTTACAAGATTGGAAGTGAGCTAGCAAACTTGAAAGTATTCTTGATTTTATGAAACTAGAACTTTTGGAATTTATGAAGAACACTTAGAACTTGAAGATAGAACTTGAGAGAGATCAATTAGATGAAGAAAATTGAAGAATGAAAGTGTTTGTAGGTGTTTTTGGTCGTTGGTGTATGGATTAGATATAAAGGATATGTTATTTTGTTTTCATGTAAATAAGTCATGAATGATTACTCATATTTTTGTAATTTTATGAGATATTTCATGCTAGTTGCCAAATGATGGTTCCCACATGTGTTAGGTGACTCACATGGGCTGCTAAGAGCTGATCATTGGAGTGTATATACCAATAGTACATACATCTAAAAGCTGTGTATTGTACGAGTACGAATACGGGTGCATACGAGTAGAATTGTTGATGAAACTGAACGAGGATGTAATTGTAAGCATTTTTGTTAAGTAGAAGTATTTTGATAAGTGTATTGAAGTCTTTCAAAAGTGTATAAATACATATTAAAACACTACATGTATATACATTTTAACTGAGTCGTTAAGTCATCGTTAGTCGTTACATGTAAGTGTTGTTTTGAAACTTTTAGGTTAACGATCTTGTTAAATGTTGTTAACCCAATGTTTATAATATCAAATGAGATTTTAAATTATTATATTATCATGATATTATCATGTATGAATATCTCTTAATATGATATATATACATTAAATGTCTTTACAACGATAATCGTTACATATATGTCTCGTTTAAAAAATCATTAAGTTAGTAGTCTTGTTTTTACATATGTAGTTCATTGTTAATATACTTAATGATATGTTTACTTATCATAGTATCATGTTAACTATATATATATCCATATATATGTCATCATATAGTTTTTACAAGTTTTAACGTTCGTGAATCACCGGTCAACTTGGGTGGTCAATTGTCTATATGAAACATATTTCAATTAATCAAGTCTTAACAAGTTTGATTGCTTAACATGTTGGAAACATTTAATCATGTAAATATCAATCTCAATTAATATATATAAACATGGAAAAGTTCGGGTCACTACATATAGTAGAAGTAAATAGATTCTTCAGGCGGTAGATGAAAAAGAAGAAAGACCGATATGAAAGTTAGAAGTATATCGAGAATCAGAACTGGATGGAGCATATTGATGAATACTTTAAAATATGAGTTGAGGGGGAAAGAATAGAAGGTGATGAAACATGACTAGGAACTTAGAAATCAACAGATTTAACTCACACAATGGCGGAATAAGTGAATCAAACCCTCTAGTGAATAGGTTAAGTTTTTTTTTGATTAATTTAGTCAAACCACAACTAAATCAAGTGTGATTAGATCAACACCTAGAGCTATTATTCACCATCTGGGTGATTTGGACTGAGAGAGAATCGGAGGAGCTCACTAGATCTGAGTGTGTGTAACAAATGAGAGGCTTAACCTAAAATGAAGAATATAAGACTTTATATACCCCTGCTGTTGACTCACCCATACGATTCATTCATCACATGTACGAGTTGGCTTCATCAGCCGTACGGGTGATCACTCACTCGTGTCTTCTCATTTAGGTTGTAATTGTGACTTAGCTCAGCATCAACCGTGCGTATGAGCCTGTCAGCAGTACTAGTGAGGCTTCACTCGTACGTCTGACTAAGTCTGACATAGTCAAACATCTAAATCTCGTTCCTGCAGTTCCTGTAACCACATACAAACACGGATAGGATAATAACGAGCAATCATGGTGGCCTGTAAACTGGTGTACCTGCAATGGATGTGGGTAAATGTCTAGGGACTTGCATAAAATGCATCAACAGAAGGTGTGAGTTGTAAGGAAACGAAGGAGGTGAATTTATAAGAAAATCTCCGACAGAACAATTAAAATGGACGATCATATTTAAAGCGGATCCTAATTCCCTTGATTACCGGAGAGTCGAATCTTATTAAGAAGATTTTCTTCAAATCCCTTGAAATCTGGGAATCAATCATATCTACGTCAAATGATAAGATGAATCTACACTTACTCATTTCACTCTTCTATGTTAGCTTCATTCGTACTCTTCATATAAATGGATTGTTTATCCAAATTATTCGCTGATGATAAAACTCTAATTTTCAGCCCGTATGCATCATGAAAACATACTT
The DNA here is from genome assembly GCF_046630445.1 of Rutidosis leptorrhynchoides. NCBI lineage: Eukaryota > Viridiplantae > Streptophyta > Magnoliopsida > Asterales > Asteraceae > Rutidosis > Rutidosis leptorrhynchoides. The sequence continues at coordinate 44,826,613 of NC_092341.1, forward strand.
ATTATCATTCACGACCTTTCCACTTAAATTTCGGGACGAAATTTCTTTAACGGGTAGGTACTGTGACAACCCGAAAATTTCCAACCAAATTTAAACTTTAATCTTTATATGTTTCCGACACGATAAGCAATATTTGTTAAGTTAAATTGCAAGAATTTTAAACTATGTTTATACATTCATTCAACCTCGACCAAGTTTTAACGATTCACGAACCATTAAACGAATATGATTATATATGTATATGTGTATATATATTATAACTTGAAACGTAAACAAAATATTAGATTAAATACTTTATATGATTGTATCTGTTTCAAAATGTTTATCAATGGAATTAGAAGATAAGATCAAATGATTGAATTATCAGATATATTGAATTATGATTACAAGTCTCTGTTGAAAGGCCCACGTTGATTTGAGAAATCTTTCCATTTTAACAATATTCGAAAAATGGTAAAGTAATTTATAAATAAGAACAAATTGTCAATCATTGAGAATTAGACAAAGGATAGTGGAAGATTGAATCTCATAAAGACTCGATTGATCTATTTAGTTTCAAACGTACAAAAACATTTTTAGTTTAAAAAGAACTTTATTATTAAAACGTATATAAATTTTATAAATATCTAGAAGCACTTTTGACAACTCATTACTTAATTAGTATGATAAAGATAACGATATTTATATTTTATTTTATTAAATATATATAACGATTTAAATTAATATTATATATATTTATACGCATATTATACGTATATAGTTTTATACTTTTACTATACTTAAACTTTACCTTTACTTTATTTTTACTTTACTTTCACTTTAATAATTCACTTTAATAATTCATACTTTAATAATTCACTTTAATAATTCATACTTTAATAATTCACTTTAATAATTCATACTTTAATAATTCATACTTTAATAATTCACTTTAATAATTCATACTTTAATAATTCACTTTAATAATTCAAAAATCTATTATAAATAGAATTCAATAGGTTTCATTATTTCATAGAAACTTGAAAATATTTTTCTCTAAACTCTCTCAATCGATTTACATATATATATTTACTCCGTATTATTTCAAGATATTATTAGTATACATAAAATATTACGACGGAGTGCTGTACGAGTGATTTCAAAATTGTTTTTCGAGTAGGATAGGATTAAGGAAATTATGGGTTATAGCTATGGAGGTGATTGAGTATGGTTCATGGGTATGCTCGTGAGGTCAATATAGTGTTTATCATTTCCGTTGCGTCTACCTACCTTTCCTGCAATATTGAATCTCAATATTGATACGTGAGTACTCATAATTTAACTTTTACATACTAATAGTGTATCCCTGACTAGTGCTCGAGTATTTAGGATTATGCATGCTTGTACTTTTGATATTGCCCTTGGACAGGTTAGGTTGAATATTGAATTAGTTACACTTGCGGTTGAGATAAGGTATAAGATATGCATGTCCTTGGAAAGCTAGCGAAAAATTAAGAACTTTTCCTTTAGATATCGAATGGTTTCGATGAACGGATTAGAAGTTATAATCAATTGAATTTTCGATATTTTTATTAAAAATGATTATTATTATCGTCATTTTTATCGTCGTTCTAGTTTTATCTTATTATTATCATTATTATTATTATCTTTATCAATAAAAGGGATTTATCATTAAAAATTGTTATTTTTTTTATTATTACTATCGTTATTATCGTTAAAGTTATAATTAGTATTATTATTATTATCCAATTATTATTATTATTATTATTATTATTATTATTATTATTATTATTATTATTATTATTATTATTATTATTATTATTAGTATTAATATTATTATTATCATTATTAATATATATATCATTATTTAAAAATGATTATTGTTATTGTTATTATTATTACTATATTATCATTAAGATAATTATTAGTATTATCGTTAATAATGTTATAGTAACTATCATTATTAATATTAGTGTAATTAAAACAAATATTTGTAACACCTAATTATTTTGATTACTATTATTATCATTATTATGAATACGATATAAAAGACGATTAAAAGCTATTAAACGAAACGATTAGGAAATAATGAGTAAGAGTATCATGATGAAATTAAAATATTATAAGATATTGATTTAGATAAAATTATCGTTCTTATTATTTTTATCATTACTATTATTATTAAAAGTATCGTTAGTATTAAAACTATCATTTTAACAAAAATTATCATTTTAATAGAAATGTCATTGTTACTATAAAATATCATTATTATTATTATTTTAAATAGAATTATTATTTTAAAGATAATATTAAAAATTATCGTAAATATTAAAGTTATCATAATTAGATTTATCGTTTTATCATAATGTCATCTTAGTAATTATAAATATTGATATTTTTATAATAATAATTATTATTACAAAATAATACAACTTTTACTTACTATCATTATAATATTATTTTATCAAATAAATATGTGATACAAACATATTTTACTACGTGTAATAACTTACTTTAATAATACCTATCATATTATCTTTATGATATTAAATGAACCCTATAAATTTTATTACTTAATATATATAAAAGTATATTTTATTATATAAATTTAATATAAAATTTTATTTATTAATAAATAAATTATATTATTTACTCTAATAAATCTTTTAAAAATATTTAAAAATATAAAACGACGATATTTAAACTATATATTAATCATGTATAGATTTTTGGAAATTATTTTGAGTCAAAGTTACTTTTGTTGACTTTTGCATATTAGTCTCGAGCATTAGGATTGTGGTACACTATGACTTGACCTAATTTGTTAGACAAATATTGACCAACACATAATTATATATAATTAATTTAGGTTCGTGAATCCGAGGCCAACCTTGCACTTGTTCAATGACGTTATATGTATTTTTACTACGAAATACAGTATGGTGAGTTTCATTTGCCTTTTTACCCTTTATATTTTTCGGACTGAGAATACATGCGCTTTTATAAATGTTTGACGAAATAGACACAAGTAATTGAAACTACATTCTATGGTTGAATTATCAAAATCGAATATGCCCTTTTTTATTAAAGTCTGGTAATCTAAGAATTAGAGAACAGACACCCTAATTGACACGAATCCTAAAGATAGATCTATTGGGCCTAAAAAACCCCATCCAAAGTACCGGATGCTTTAGTACTTCTAAATTTATATCATGTCCGAAGGAGGATCCCGGAATGATAGGGGATATTCTTATATGTATCTAGTTAATGTCGGTTACCAGGTGTTCACCATATGAATGATTATTTTTGTCTCTATGCATGGGACGTATATTTATGAGAACTGGAAATGAAATTCTTGTGGTTTATTAAAATGATGGAAATAAATAATTATGATAAACTAATGAACTCACCAACCTTTTGGTTGACACTTTAAAGCATGTTTATTCTCAGGTGTTAAAGAAATCTTCCGCTGTGCATTTGCTCATTTTAAAGATATTACTTGGAGTCTTTCATAGCATATTTCGAAGAACGTTGCATTCGAGTCATTGAGTTCATCAAAGATTATTATTAAATCAATTTATAGTTGGATAGTGGATATTATGAAATGGTATGCATGCCTGTCAATTTTCGATGTAAAGAAAGTTTGTCTTTTAAAAATGAATGCAATGTTTGTAAAATGTATCATATAGAGGTCAAATACCTCGCAATGTAATCAACTATTGTGAATCGTTTATAATGTATATGAACGGGTCCTTTCAACTGGATCTGAGTCATTTGATGTATGCAGGTCATGTTTATATGGAAAGATGACAAAAGTTTTTTTTTGAAATTTAGGTACAAAAGCTAAAGATGTTTTAGGGCTAATACATTTTGATATATGTTGCCCTCTTAGAAAAATGTTTAGAAATGGTACATCGTACTTTGTTAGAATAACTGATGGTTATATTAGATATGATTATGTTCACTTTCTGAAACATAAACATGAAGTTTTTGAAAGGTTCAAAGTCTTACAAAATGAAGTAAAGAATCAGATTGGAAAGATCATTAAATCGCTTCACTCTGATGGAGGAGGTGAGTATATGAGTCAAGAGTTTTAGACTATGAAGAATCGTGTGATTGTCTCACAATTCACTCCATCTTACACACCACTACACAATGGTAAGTCTGAAAGGAGGAATCGAACTTTACTTTATATGGTTCGATCTATAATGAGTCTGACTACTCTACCACCATTTTTTGGGGTTATGCATTAGAGTCTGCTGCAAGCATACTCAATATGGTTCCAACTAAGAAGGTACAAAGAGACCATATGAAGTCTGGCATGGGAGGAGTGCCAAGTTGTCTTATTTGAATGTCTGGGGTTGTGAAGCATATGTGAAACATGACACTTCAAACAAATTAGAACCCAGAAGTATCAAATGCCACTTTGTGCAATACCTAAAGGAAATAATGGGTTACTACTTTCACTACCAATCTGAAACACAATGTGTTTACTGTTTGGTCTACTAAGTTATTAGAATGATATCTTCTCTTACAAGAATTTAGTGGGAGTAAAGTAAATCTTGAAGAATTTAAAGAACCACAAAGTAACATACCTTCTATAAGTACTAGTTATCCACACGTTAAATCTGAGCGCATTGTTGGTGAGCCAGAACGTGTTGCACCTTGATGAGTTCATTATAAACATGCTTCTTGCTCTCTTTTAAATTTATAATTGAATTAAACTTTGACTCGACTATGAAACAAACTCACGAGAAAAAATGACTCGGTAGTGTAATTAGCAAGTTTTCCGTTTAAAGTTCGTCCCAAGATAGCGGTGATTGCTAGTTGAATCGATGAAAACTCATAATCATCCTAAGGGTTGTTGATTGGGGGGTTTTGAATTTTGAGATGTTAAAGAAAACAATTATAAATTTAAACTAAGAACTAAGAGCGATTAAGTAAATATCAATATTAAAAGCATGTACACTTGCTTAATCCACTTGCATTCGAATTGTTCTATTGTTCACTTAAGAGCTAATTGTGTTCAAACTTTGGACTAGTATCCCTACTAGATGTTATTATGATCAATTAACACTTATAAATTCCCATAAGCTTGCATTAATTGAATCTAGTTGAATCATGCAATTATCATTAACACTTAGCCTAGGTTAAATTCCCCTAAATCCCTTTGGTAATCAAAATCTCGTAAGAAAACCAACTTCACTATGTTGACTAAGAACCAATTAAAAACCAATCCAAACTAAGACCCCAATCCCTTGAAAGCCCTAATTTGATTGTCTAGATCGCCTAAGTGTTGAAGTACAAGTTGCTTCACTAATCAAATCCCTTTGAAGGTTACACAACTCATATAATCAAAGTCAAGGCCAAAACAAACATAACAAAGGATCTTGTGACTAATTCTAATGACAAACCACAATAATCAACTCATAGATTCATCCAAACACAATCAATAACATAGATATGAACAATCCTTAGCTATCAAGCTTCATAAACAAGTGTACATAATAAAATCTAGCCAATCATGGCTAGAACAAGATCAATACAAACAATAATAGTAAATCTAAACATCATTAAGCAATAAAAAAGAGTAGATTGTACCAAACTTAAGAAAATTACAAAGTAGCTAGATGAAGAAGATGAAGATAATGAAGAACAAGCCCTAGATCTTGATTTAATCTCCAAATCCTTGATGTAGAGTGGAATAGATGATGAAAACTTGATAAAAAAAACTCAATAATCTAACTATCAAACCCTAATTTCCTTAGCCACCATGAATTTACTGCTCTATTGATTATTTTCTATCCAAAGTTTTTTTTGAAAAGCCCTCATCTCATTCTATTTATACTTCCCAAAAAATGCCCAGAAAATACAGAGGAACTTCGTTCCTCTATTAGGAACATCGGTCTTTGGCTCTTAATGTGGAACGCCATTTTAACGTCGTTCTTGAATCGTGCTCTAAATGCCATCTTTTTCTGTTTCCATTTCCTTTGTAAATTCTCAATGTAGAACGTCGCTCTTAGCTTTAGAACGTCATTTTTAATGTTGGAACGATGTTCTGAGATACAGGAACATCGTTCTTGTTGCCATTTCTAGCACTTTGTAGTTTTCTTGATACGCTTTGGTCAATTTTACACCAAATTTACACTTAGAACTGCTATAGTACTCAGAACGTGATTAAACCCAAGATTATGACTTTTTGAGCACTTTGGAAACGAAAACTGAGTAAAACGAGATAGATATTGTGTGAGAAACATAGCGTAGATGAGCAATATCACACCTGTACTTCATAGTTCTAGTAGAACTCCTCATCGGCAGAAGAGGTTTGATTATCTAATTAACTCATATGAACCTCACCTAGGGAATTATGATGAACCCTCTAGCTACCGTGAGGTCTTATCAGAACCAAATGACGAGATGCTGTGAATGAAAGGATGCAGTCCAAAAAAGATAATCAAGTATGTGACTTGATTGATCTTCCACCCAATTGTAAGACAATGGGGTGTAAATGAGTCTTCAAAGAGAATACTGGCATGGACGGTAAATGTAAACACTTTTAATGCTCGATTCATGGTGAAAGGTTATGATAAAACTTTTTCACTGATTGCGAGCTTTATAAATTCGGATACTTATTGCCATAGATACTTTTCATGATTATGAAGTATGGTAAATGAATAAAAAAATTGCTTCACTAAATGGCGATCTAAGCGAGGACGTATATATGGTTCAGTCGAAAGGGTTTATATATCCTAAGCATCCTAATAAAGTATGCAAGCTTCTAAAATCCATTTATGGATTAAAGCAAGCATTTAAGAGCTAGAATCTTAAGTTTGATGAGAATATCAAAGATTCATTATGTATGCCATGTTATGTACTAAAATGATGTCTCGTTATTTTTGAATTTGACGAGTCATTATCAACAAAATCTAGCTTAAGAACATTAGATTATTGTTAAGAATATTCTTAAGTATTTGTAGAGTACTAAAGATATATTATTGGTTTATGATGGTTTGGAAGAAGAGTTGAGTATTAAGTTTTATACTAATGCTAGTTTTCAAACTGATCAAGATAATTCTAGATCCAGTCACGTTGTTTTTTTGTCATGATGGGCAAGACAGTTGATTGGAACAGCTCTAAGAAGAGCACTGTTGCACACTCTACAACAAAAGTAGAATACATTGCTGCCTGAGAAGCTACTCAGGAAGTTGTCTGGATTAATAAGTTCTTTTTGCTGGACTCGGAGTAGTTTCTAGCATTAAATCTCCTATGAAATTGTATTGTGATAGTTCGAGTGTTATTATACTTTCGAAAGAATCACTTATACATCAATCCATCTAAAACATTCTTCGAAAGTTTGACTACATTTATGAAGTCATTCAGAGGAATGATATCAGTATTCTTAAGGTTCATACAGATGATAATGTGGCTGACCCGTTCATGAAGCCCATGACAACAAGCATGATGATCATGCTAGTAATATTGAACTTCGTTAAGCTACTAATCTTTTTCATTTCTAATTTAGTATTTGGATATTTATGTAACATTAAGCAGTTTTATCTTAATGAATTCATATACATTTGTTATGATAATTTTTATTTATATAATTATGTTCAAAATTAGCATTTTAATCCATGTATAACTGTTGATTATTCTAAATCACCATAATCGGTCATGTTATGGGAATAACATGAATTAAGATTATTATGAATATTTGGTTTTATTCACATATGGTGAATAGTTAACTAGTTGAGACCAATATTCATATGTATTCATTGATGATGAATATTGGAATGACTCAATCATGAGATGTCACTGCATGGATCATCATCAATAGTGAATCTCACAGTGGTTATGTCTTTGTGTCCTTAGACCTGAGATGTATATGTTGATTTTTGATTGTATGATGTCACGACCCTACTTTTTCCGTTATCTTTTACCGTTTATTATTTAACGCTCGTTAATTGTTATTCGTGCCACGTCATTTCTATGACCTATATTATTATTTTTGTAATAATATATTAATTATTATGTGTTATGTGAATATTTGTATTCATATTTTATGTTGTACGTTTCTACGTGTCGTGGATTTCTATCCGGCGAATCTTTTCGGTTTTCAAACCAACGGTCAAGCTTTTGGGATTTTTAAATCCAAATTATTTTAAAATATGATATTTTGATATCTTAGGATTATATATAGTGTTTATATACTTTATTCGTCGCGTATTTATTATCTCTCCGAAAAATCAATCGGGTAGTAGCGTTTTCGCGTTTCGGGCTTCGCTCGGGTTTTCGGGCCACAAGTAATTAATCATTTAGCAAAATTGGCCCACTAAGAGGCCCACCCTACCCCTTTTCGGCCGAATATGGCCATATCCCCATCCCTTTTAATTTAATTTTGTTACTTACACTTTATTTTCCCATTTTTATTCATTTTATTATTTTCTAAACCTAGTTAATCCTCTCCTCCCTCTCCTTTTTCATCTTGGCCGAATCCTACACACACTCTCATCATCTTCATCAATTGTTCATCATCTAAGGCTTGTATCATTCAATTGATTGCATATTTGGATTCTACTCTTCAAGCGCTACACATCTATATCAACGATTTCTCGATTAGGGTATAAATCCTAACCCTAGGTTTTTGATTTTTACTTGATTTTTCTGTTTTTGATGATTATTATGATAGTATAGTGCTTGTGTGTTGTTGTATTGTTGATTGTATGCATAGAAACACTTGTTATAGCATGATTTCGATTTGATTGATTTGGGACAGCAGCTTATTCGACCATTTATGTAAACTTAACTGATGTAAATGTAAAATTAAAGTGTTTAGATATGTTCCTCTCATCAAGACATTGAATTTAGACTCCGGATTCATGTTATTTCGATTCCCCGAGCTCTAGTTATGATTAAAATGGTGTTTTCATGGAATTAAAACCTAAAAACGAATGTGTTCATGTTTGGTCCAACTTTGTGACCATTTTTAGAGTTTCTAGGGTGTACTAGTGTGTTAGGATTGATGATTGGATGAAAATTCATGTTCGGGTCATCGAAATCCGAGCCACGGATCATCCGTTGTGACTAAAACTTGTTTTTGATTGGATTAAAGTCCCAAGTTGAATGGTGGCTATTGGTCACGACTTGGTGGCTGTTCTTGGGATGTTCTTGAGTACACTAATGTATCGGGTGGTTTGGTTAGGCGGGTATATATATATATATATATATATATATATATATATATATATATATATATATATATATATATATATATATATATATATATATATATATATATAAAGGACTCGTCAAAAACCGACACCCGGGGCTCAAGTTATGACCCGATGAACTTTTAATTAAAACTTATGGTTATGAAATAAGACTTATGACATAAATAATGATTTTCATTATTAATAAATTACTTATGATATAAAAGTAATTATTTTAATTTAAGACCTATGATATATATATATATATATATATATATATATATATATATATATATATATATATATATATATATATATATATATATATTATTATATCATTTATTAATTAATTATAATTTAATTAAACATTTAATTAAACTTATGATTAATAATACTTTTATTATTAATGAAAAATACTTATGATAAGTATTAAACTTATGTTATGAGATTATTATAACAAGACTTATAATGAAGATTAATTAATTATTTAATTATTATAAGACTTAGTTATTATTTAATTATGATTTAATTATTAAATACTTATGATTTAATGATTATAATTAAAACTTATGATTAATAATTCATTATTAATTAATAATACTTATGATATGATTAAAATTTATTATTAATTAATAATACTTATATTGATTAATATTTAATTAATTAATTAAATACTTATGTTATATTAATTATATCATTTAAACTTATGTTAACTTTAATAATTCAATTTAATTAAATTAAATATATTTTATGACATAATTATACATATTTGACTTTAATTAACATTATAACTTATATTATTAAAATAACTTATACTTTAAAATTCAATGTTGACTATGTTTGACCAAGGTTGACTTTTGAGTTGACATCCGGTTGACTTTGACTTTCAGTTGATTTTTATTGACTTTCTAATTAAGGAAACTTTCCTAACTTATAAACCTTCTTAAAATAGAAACTTTCCAAATATAGAAACTTTCCTAAAATAGAAACTTTCCAAAAATAGAAACCTGCTAAAAATAGAAACTCTCCAAAAATAGAAAGTACATGTCCTTACGCTGTTCTGATCAAACGAAAGCATGTTGAGTGTTGTTCTATGTCTACTTGCAACAAGTACTATAGCTATCATACTAAGACTTGACCTAAGTTAGTTATTTATATCGACCTGCTTTATTTATAGGTCGGCGTTGTGATCATTCTTGATCACTTTACATCGTTTGATGTTCGCTTTTTGTGTGGTTAGTTCATTTGCTTTAAGGTGAGTTATAGTCCCATTTTTTTTTCTATTTTATATCTTTTGGGATAAGAATACATGCAATTTATTTTATTTTTATAATGGACACAAGTGGAAGTTGGTTAAAGTTATTCATTGTGAGTTGAACGAAAATATTCCCTAGTCTGGTAACTGTAATCATTGGTTTCTACTGGTGAGCGCGAATCCTATGGATAGATCTATCGGGTTTGACAACCTCATTTCGTGCTAGTCGCGCTAGCAATTTTTGAAGACGGAATGTATTAGTACTTCGTAATTATTTGAAGATACACCTGTTCAGTGTATATTGTGTTTGGTAAGGGTGGAATTGGTTAAGTGGTTACCAGGTGTCTCACGGGTTAATGGAATAATGTTTTATATGTTTTCTAGCATATAATTTTTGTGGTCCAAAATAAGGCTTTATGTTTTCAAACATAAATTTTTACAGTTTAAATTAAATATTGTTTGCAATATTAAACCTATAATTCACTCAACATTTTTGTTGACAGTTACTCGCATGTTTTATTCTCAGGTTCATGATTGATTGCTTCTGCTGTGCTTAGAGAGTCTGCATATTTATGATGGCAGCTTTTGTTAAACATTAACTTGCATTCTATTTTGATACATTAAATTGTGGGTGTTTGTTGACTTTGTTTTGGTCAACTTTTGGTTAAGAATTTATGTTTGTTTTTCTAAACTTATATATTTTGGTAGGTTTCCTTTATAGGAAACCATTTTTATATAAAGAATGCAAGGTTATTTATCAAATTCATATAGAGTTATGATCAAGCTGTGGGACCAAGATAACGATGATCGTCAAGTGTACTTTGACGGGTCGTTAAATATGACGTATTATACTTTGATATGGTTAAACGTTGTCCTCAACAATGTAGTTATAAAGGCCATCATTGAGTATGATATGAAGTACATGACGAACGCATGTAATCAAAATGAAATTTATTCCTCTATGTGAGAGTATGATACCACTGGGCCCCTCGATGAAAGTGAATGAATATTTACACGACCGTGTCCAAGCTATATTGATTGATGATCAATTTTAACTTGGTGATCGAATTCAGTCTTTCTAGATCGAGAAGTATAATTGGTTGACAAATGAAAATGACGAGATCCATGTCTCATGTCAACTCGGTATTGGCTATAAAGGGACGATAGACATTCAATCATTAAATTATTTTTTAATAATAATGATAGTTCGTTTAACTGAAACAAACACTTGTATATTTTCGGGGGCATTGACTTGTTGCTAGACGTCAATATATTTCTGTATAGTTTTTCAGATGTAATGTCATGCACAACTGAGAGTTTGTTGGTTTACGTCATAACACAAATCTATACTACCGCTCATATACAAGTCTACGAGGTCATACATAATGGGCACTTAGATATCCGGTTATATGTATATATTTTATATACATATTTATAATCACTAAATCGAGAGAAATAATATTACACGTTATTAACTAGTTGAGTTAATTATTATTTTTAATTAATAAATATGATTTATTATTTATTAAACATTAATGACTAATTATTAATTAAATGTGAATTATTAATTACAAATTCTAATCTAATGCAAAATATACTTTTAGAATGTCTAAAAAGATTTACTTTTAAATTAAGTTATTAGAGATATTTATTTTTTAAATATCTTAATAACTAAAAGCTAAAAGAATTTGACTTACCATATTATAGATTCTCATTCGTTCCGATAGCTAGCTATATATGAAAGATTAACAAAAAGGTGTCATCTCATGTTTTACATATATAGAGCCGGAAAAAAAAAGTATAGTAACAGCCGCAAAATATCTTTTTGATCGAGTTTTACGAAACGAAAATATAAGAAAATCACATGGATTAAGATGGCTATGGAATGGATGTCGGTCAATATTGGTTCTCAACTTCAATTCTCACGTGTGACGTGAGACTAAAAGAAAAACAACAAGAGTGATTTTTCTTTAAACACATAGATTTTTGTTTCTTGATTTTCGTTCAATGCAAAGCATTATTTTGTTTTGTTTAAGATTCATTCGAACTAAAGAAAAGAAAAAGAAAAGTGTTTATAATATTTGGTGGTTAAAGATCTAGCAGTCTTCGGTGTTTGCTTGACGTGCTTTGTGGACTATCTGTAAAGGTGTTGTACTTTGGACACTCGTTTCAACCTAGATATGGACATCACTCACTAAAGGTATATCTAAACTTCACTTTGTGAATTTATTATTTGACAATTATTAGTGATGTACTTGGATCTTGTTGAGAACAGTTAATCGCTTGAAAGTTTATAATAAAATAAATGATGTTTATTCTAATGTTAATAACATAAATTTATTAATGAATAAAAATATATTTATTTTTATCGTTCCGCCGCGTTTATAAAATATAAAAGTACACACGATTTTTCTTCAGAAGTGTGTATTAGATAACATTGAACTATTATTCATTAGTGATGGAGAGAAAATATTGACGTAACATAAATGTGGCAGTTGAAAAATCATATGATGATTGAGAGTGGTCTTAGGCCACTCCCAACTCACACCATTTTCTTTCAGGAAAGACTGTCACATCAACGTTATGTCAGCATTTCCTTCTAGAACAGAACGAGAACTGAATCACCATAATCAATAACAAGTTGAAATTGTTTTACCTGGAAAGATTAACATATTTAATGGCGTTTCATCTCGGATAGGCTACCACATCGACTTAATTTATAGAGGCAAGGTTCAGAGATACAAGTAATAAGTTGTGTCTCGTGTAACAGTGATATTGAAAGATATATGGTGAGCTATTTTCATTTGGTTAGACAGACTGATTAAAGGGTTTACATCATGTCAGAGGTGTTCAGCTGGATCGAATCTGGTGCTGTTTCTGCGGGATCGAGGGACCGATTGTTTTTGATAGTTGCAGTGACGCATTGGTTGATTGGGCGAGTCATGAATTGTTCACTCTATAATGCCAAGTCCGTGAAGAATGTAATATCATAGATTTGATTAAGTATTTTTTGTTTGTTCGACTTTAATTTAGGGTCAAACTTGATGTAATTTGGAACACGTAGTTTTTATGCCCTTTATAATGCTCTTCTAGTTCCATGTTAGAGAGGCGTTTGATTAGTTGATTAATACAATTTTGACATTCCAAAATAATAATAATAATAACATACTTCATATAAAAGCTTGGGCCCACTATTATAATTAATTATACCATGTACAAGTATGAAAGCAAAAATCACATTTAATACACACATATTTCTCGTCCTCCAAAATGCTAAGAAGGCACGAGGAGCTGCACGAAAAGTTTGAGGGCGAGTGAGGATACTGGATTGCCGTCAATTTCTTCGGAGAATAGCTTGAGCACGAGCTGTTGACAATAGTCTTATAATGAGACGGAAAGTATTCAGTTATCTATACTTTTTTATTAAATTTTTTCTAAAAATACAAATACTCATATAGAAACGAAGACATTTTAAAAAAGAGCACGACAACAAACGAAAAATACAAAAAAGGGGGACGGGATGATGCTCGAACCTAGAGTGCTACATCAAAACTACCAAACACTATCTAACGCCAAACATTAATCACAAAACCACACCAAAGCACTCAACCCACAAATCAAACATTAAACACGAAAGCCAAAACCAAGCTACAAAGACAAAACACGGACCCTCGATAAAATTTGAAACAAACTACAAACTATCAAAACGACTGCTACCTAAGGAGTCATATTTTTAAGCTTTCTGTTGGACGTCTCTCGGTAAATATTCATACCCGATCGATTAACGATGTTATAAGAAAGGATGTTAGAAGACCCGTCGACAAATAAGATTGTCGAATATTCTTACCCGACCTATTGTTGAAGCACATCCGATGACTAACAAAAACGCCTACCCAATCGATCATCAAAATCAACACTATGCCCGAAGAACTACCAACAGTCCAACAATATTTCCACCAACATCGTCGAACAAACGTTGAATCGCATCTCAAAACTAATATCATCAACGTTATTATTATATTCTTTATTAAATAAGAATATGAATGATAAAGGACCTTTTAAAAGTTTTCTTACTGCACGTCAGCCAAAGTTTTCTTACTACACGTCAGCCATAGGAGTGAAAATTGACTTTATACGCCATTACTATTATCATGTTATCATGTGATATGATAAGCAAGAAATATCGTGTTGATTTCTTTAATATTTTTTAGTCGTTTACTAGAAATAATTATTTAAGGTTTGGAACAGGCAGGTAGTTTAACGGAAGTCAACGATTATAATTACAAGTTGTATATAGCCATTAGTTTTACATGTAATATGTAATTACCAGCTACGTAACCATCACAAGATGGCTAAAGTGATCATCGTGATATATTTCCAAAACATTCATCTTCATGTTCAGACTTTATATTAACAATATACCTTGATTTTTTGAACTTATGCAACAAAATATATATATATATATATATATATATATATATATATATATATATATATATATATATATATATATATATATATATATATATATATATATATATATATATATATATATATATAGTTGTAGGATCAAGATGGAAATAATCAATCGGGGGAAGCGGGGGGGAGCAAAAACTTTTTTTTCCTTTCGTTTTTTGAAAAAACTTTGTTCACGAACATTATAGATGGGATGAAAATATGAACATTTAGAAGAGACACTTTGTGATAAATGTTTTTATTTTGGCGGAAAAACGCTCGAAGAAGTAATATATAACAATTATCGGGTGTTTTTCGAGCGTATGTTGAGGTTTTAGCTATTGGGGTTTAGACATTAGGGTTTATAGGGTTTAGATATTAGGGTTTAGAAATTTAGGGTTTAGGGTTTAGATTTAGGGTTTAGATTTAGGATTTAGATTGAGTTTTTAACACGAACGGTTTAGAGTTTAGGGTTTAAGGTTTGGTGTTTTGGGTTTATGGAATAAACCCAAAACACCAAACCGTAAACCCTAAACTCTAAACCCTAAACCCTAAACTCTAAATCGGGCTAAATTTTACTTCACAAAACATGGAAAAAAAACGTTCATATTCTTCACGAACAATATTATCTTGAATGTTATTTTTGTCGATCGTTTTCCCGCCTAAATAATAACATTCATCACGAAGTGTCTCTTCTAAATGTTCATATTTTCGTGTGATCTTGATGCCGGAAAAAAAAATTCCAAAAAAAACGAAAAAAAATTTTTTGCTTCCCCCCGCTTCCCCCGATTGGTTACTTCCCCATTGATCCTGCCCCTATATATATATATATATATATATATATATATATAGTGGTAGGATCAAGAGGGAAGTAACCAATCGGAGGAAACAAAAAGTTTTTTTTCTTTTTCATTTTTTGAAAAAACTTTGTTCACGAACATTATAGATGGGATGAAAATATGAACATTTAATAAAGACACTTTGTGATAAATGTTTTTATTTTGGCAGGAAAACGCTCGAAGAAGTAATATATAACAATTATCGTGTTTTTCGAGCGTATGGTGTGGTTTTAGCTCTTAGGGTTTAGATATTAGGGTTTATAGGGTTTAGATATTAGGGTTTAGAAATTTAGGGTTTAGGGTTTAGATTTAGGATTTAGATTGAGTTTTTAACACGAACGGTTTAGAGTTTAGGGTTTAGAGTTTAGGGTTTAGGGTTTGGTGTTTAGGGTTTGGTGTTTTGGGTTTATGGAATAAACCCAAAACACCAAACCCTAAACCCTAAACTCTAAATCGGGCTAAATTTTACTTCACAAAACATGAAAAAAAAAAACGTTAACATTCTTCACGAACAATATTATCTTGAATATTATTTTTGTCGATCGTTTTCCCGCCTAAATAATAACATTCATCACGAAGTGTTATTTCTAAATGTTCATATTTTCATGTGATCTTGATGCCGGAAAAAAAATTTCAAAAAAACGAAATTTTTTTTTTCTTCCCCCCACTTTCCCCGATTGGTTACATCCCCATTGATCCTGCCCCTATATATATATATATATATATATATATATATATATATATATATATATATATATATATATATATATATATATATATATATATATATAGTGGCGGAAGCAAGATTTGTTTCCACCGGGGGCGGAAAAAATTTTAAAACTGTAGCAACTTTTTTGGGCAAAATATGAAGGTTTTGGGGCAAAAAATTGAGGTTTTTATGCAAAATATGGAGGTTTTTGAACAAAGTTTGAAGATTTTAGGGCAATTTTTGGAGATATTTAGGTAAAATTTGAAGGTTTTGGGACCATTTTTGAAGAATTTTGTGCAAAATTTGAAGGTTTTGGGGCAACAAAAAAAATCCACATGGGACAAATCCGAAAAACTCAAAATTTTTCCACTAAAATTTAAAAATCGACTGGGGGCGGGTTCCCCCTCTGTCCCTAACTAGCACCGCCCCTATATATATATATATATATATATATATATATATATAGATAGATAGGCAATCGCATGTCTCAAAAAAATAAAGGGCTCAAAATTCTAAACCACCCACATAAAACAACTACACCGCAACTAAATTATACTCTTACTAGAAGTGTAAAAAACGGAAAATGTAACACGAATGGATAAAAATCCAAGCTCGAAATTTAGGGTCCGAACAGATTCTTTTTATTTTCCTAATCCAAATATGTCTTGTTAAAGTTGTTATTAATTTGTCATTAGCCTTGTTATCATCTTATGTATTATTTTATGTATTCTTGGTTGAAAACAAATCAAAACCCCTTAATGTCATTTTATTTTTTTGAAAAAGCAAAACAAATGAGATAGATACTCGTACACTACTTGAATTTTGTACACTATATGTAAGTTTGATATTATGCGAAGAACTACAAGATAATTAAGGTTCTAATTCCAAATGAAAACATAAAAAGATATAAAGATACATCCCAACTCATATGTTGCAAAAGAAATAAGACACAAAAATGTGAAACGAATTGAATATAATGATAACATGATCAAGTACATGCCTGGATCAAGTTAAACGAAGAATAACGTAAGAAGCAATGCATGTCGATACCCGAAAGCATATATTCTCGATAACGGGCCATGCTGCTGACGGTATTTCGTCATCGTCAACACCGTCAATCTGTAACAAGTTAGTATCCTTGAGCGCATCAGTAGACTGACCATAAGCAATCTCATGTTTATTTGCATTCAAAACATACACTCTAACGAAATATGTAGCATTTGGAGTATCTTTTGGAATGGTCCATATGAAGGAGTTGTTTGAGCGTTGGTATGGTCCGTCCGTGATGTAAATCGGGCAGGTTTTGTCGTTATCGAGGTTGTCATCTGTTTTCCTATCATCTCGGCCCGTTTGACTCACTGGTGCGTAGCATAACTTAACTTCGACAGTGGTGTAATTATTTGTGTCTGGTTCGGTTGCCGTGAGGGTTGTGTTGTATGCCCATGCGATTGTTATACTATCTACCCCTACCTTCAAGGCTACAAAGAATTTATGTTACGTTTACATACTAACATGAGTTAGTCACTTAGTTGCACTTACTGCTTTACGATTCAAGTATTTATAGCCAGGCCCGTCATGTTAATTTTAAATGGTCATTTTCGATAGACAAAAAGTTTCCCTTTAATTTGTATGCAAAATAAGTTCAATAATACTGGAAAATGCTTAATTTTTTCTAAAATCTTGTAAATAAATTAACCATAAAATATATTCTTGGGTTATATTTTTTGGCCTTTTAGATTTTGGGTCCAGTCCAATTGCATACCTTGCAGTGACCCTAAAATCCGGCACTGTTTTTAGGTAGCTACTCGAATTTGATCGAGCTAATTGAGGTTAAGTTTTGATAATAGTACTTCATCCTTTCTGAAATAATAATTGTTCGTCAAACACATAGTTTTGATAATATACATTAATAAATTAATGGGAAGTTGTTTATGTAATTTTTCAAGTGGACAATATTCATTGTCAATCAAAGATATAAATGTGTACACAACATAATGAGTGACAAAATGGGCAAAATCATGGGTCGAATTCACATGGTTACTGAGATCAAAGATTTTAGCAACAACAAAACCCGAAAATTGTTTGAGCAAGTGTCGGTTTTGTTGTAATGTGATAATTAAGGCATATAACGTACCTTGGTCCGGTGTTGATGAAGTCGAAACGGTAAGGGTTTGGTTAAGGGAAGAGAGGTGGGCATTTTGAGCATAAGAAGCAATTGCAAAGCAAGAAACAACAATAACGATAAGAAAAGCACGATGAACCTCCATTGAATGGTTGACTTTTGAGCTAATTAAAAGTCAATTTGATAGCAACCCACCACCTAAAGTTTGATATATTATGATTTTAGAAGTTGGGCCAAGTGACCATTTATAGTGGGTTTTGTGATGAAAAATAATACCTTACTGTATTCTTGTCCTTTTTCTCTATTTGTTTAATTTACTAGAGGCACATATAATAATACGTATACATATATACATTTTAATTTACAACAAATTGGAATCTTGACTTCTAGTAGGATATAAATATAACGAGTATCACATACGGAGAGGAAACAATTGTACTCCGTAATTTATTGATAAAATTACACAGATACTCCATGTGGTTTGTCATAAATTGTGCCGATAGTTCAACTTTTTCTTTTTTAAGTAAAGAGTTAAAAAAGTAGTATACCCGATAAATATATTAATGAAAAATGGATAGTAGAATGAGGAACAGTAACCGACTTTTAGACATGCCTAAAAGCCGAAGGAGCCAACTAGGGGGGTGTTCATCGGTTCGGTTTTCGGTTTGTTCGGTGTATTCGGTTTTGAAATTTTTTTAGGCAAAACCGAAAACCGAACCGAAAACCGAATTCAAAGTTGAAACCGAACCGAACCGGAAACCGAATTCGAATTCGGATTCGGTTCGGTTTTCGGTTAAAACCAAATATTATGAAAAATTTGAGAACGAAGGTAGTTTAATTTTGGCATTACTAATGTCTTAGTTATTTACAACCTAAAACAATGACATACTATTAAATTATCAAGAATTCGATGATTTATTAATATTTACAGCTTAATTATGACGTTTACTGCTTCTATTATTAAGAAGAAGAACATAATAATTTGAGTAACATAATTATAATATGAGCTATCAAATCGTCATATTGGTGAGAAACTATTTTATTGATTGTATCCCAAATTATAATGAAATTAAAACATAAATATACAAATTAAATATATAAAAATTTTGAATTCGGTTTTGAATTCGGTTTTCGGTTAAACCGAATTCAAAATTTTCAAAACCGAACACCGAACCGAAAACCGAATTCAAATTCGGTTTCGGTTTTGACTCGATCCGAAAACCGTTTTTCAAATTCGGTTTGGTTTTTTCCGGTTTGGTTTCGGTTTGGTGTTCGGGTTAAACGGTTTCAAACCAAATACTGACCACCCCTAGAGCCAACAACCATACAAACAAAAACAAAAGCAAGCAGCAACTACACAAGCAAAAGAATAAGGAATTTTCCACGTTGACTTCATCCTTTTTACTGTCATCGACTGTTTCCATTTGAAAGACATAAGCATAAGCCTAACCATTGAGAAAATAACATCATACATATTGAAATTATATATTGTAATCTAAACATGGACTATTTGTTATCTTTGGTTCCTTATTTCTGAGTTAAGTAAACTGCAGGGGCCTTTGGAGTCATTTCTGGAAGTTAGGTTTGGTGATCAAAGTGGAAACAAGCAAACTTTGTTGCTGAACTTCAAGAGTGAACCAGAGGGGGCTGGAGTGAAATTTAAGTTATTATATAAGTTTATTTATTTTTTAATTTATTCATTCATTCTGTATCTGTTTTCTTCTTCATTCGATTGTTCTCTCAAACCCTATTAGGGTTTCATCATGTATTGATTCAATTACTGCTACTATGAGTGTAAACAAGTTCAAATCTGTTGAACTTGTTTGTGAGTGACCGTGTGAACCATTGTTTAGTTACAATCTTTGATTGTAATTAGGGTTTTTTGGTTTTTGTAATTTCTTAACTTCCTTTGATTGGAAGTTTTACTTCATGTGATTGGAAGATTGTTTCATTGTGCATTTGTTCAATACATCTGTTTAATCGAGCTGTGTTTCTTCTTGAATATTTTGCAGTTTCTCTTTTGCCAAATGAAATAGACTGATGCAACAAACATAAGTTTTACAACAATTACATTAACTTATCGTTGAGTGGCAACACGAGTAATCCCTCAAACAAAGTCCTTCAACAAAATACATGTAACTAGAATCAAACTAACAGTCCTACTTTATTCCAAACCCGGCCCAAAGGAGCACTGCAAGAAGAAATGATCATGATTGTTAGGATTCGTCTTGCATAACGGGCACACTCACGAATCACGATTAGCATGAGACACAACTTGTCTTGAATTTTTCATCGTTCCCTCATGAGAAGCCAAACCAAGAAAGAGTGCCTCGAAATACATTGAGAGAACCAAACATCAAAATACCAATGAACCGAAGTAGCTCTTACACGAATAGAATCTCACACTTCATGCATTGATAACTCCTTTATGTGACCATCAATATTTTTCCAATGTAAAGCATCCTCTTGTACACGCAAAGTATGAACATTTACATTTCAAAACTGGGGAAATATATCATACAATTCAACGGTCCAACGCTGTGATGCCCCGTACAAAACCATCGTGTACGAATCATCAACAACAGGATCATTACAAGGTTAAGTACTATATGCTGAAATTAAAGAAGTTGCATTCATGATAAAAAGGTGATGTCATAACCGACATCAAATGTTTTACATTTCAAAAACATGCTTCGCTAAGTAGAAGCAATAAATAAGTGTACGTGACCCCAAAGGTCGTTACATAACATAGTTTCAAAAGTAAATAAGTTTGAATGCAAGATAAGTAGTCATGTGATAACAACTCTAAGCAGCGGGTTCTACAGCACGACAAGTAAGACAGCGGAAGCAACCTCAAGCACCTGAGAAATACATGCTTAAAAACGTCAACACAAAGGTTGGTGAGCTATAGTTTAAGTATAACAGTATGTAAGGTAGGCCACGAGATTTCAGTGCTACAAAGAGCGTTTCAAAACAGTATGATAAAGTATATGTTAACCGTGGGCACTTGGTAACTAACTTAACGTTTAAAATACCCCCTGAAAGTACACTTGGCGAGTGCGTATGTTTACGAAGTATTAAACACTCGTTGACTGCTAGCGCGACTAGCCCGAGTGGGGATGTCAAACCCTATGGATCCATATCTAAGATTCGCGTTCACCGGTTCATAAACCAATGATTAAACGTTACCGAGCTAAAGGGAATGTTTCTGCCGTTATATAACCCACACATATATAAGTTTAAGTACTCGTGCCTAGTATGTAAAACATAAAATCCGCATGTATTCTCAGTTCCCAAAATAAGTTAAAGTAAAAAGGGAATGCTATAACTCACAATGATATGTAGCGGTAAAGTAGTAGTCGGAAAAGGTGTGCAAGTAAATGGTCCGAAGTCCTCAACCTAAGTCAAATAGTACTAAATCAGTAAATCGTCTTAATAGGTTTAAAATTATGTATTTAAGGTCTTAAGGGTCATCATCATTCATCATCAAACACAAGGCGTAAAGTAAGTTTCGTTTATGAAAGTAGTTTTCAACAAAGTCTGACTTCAGTCAGTCACCACGGCCTCTACCCTTACTGAATTAAGGTGAGACCAGTGGCCATGGCTCCGTCTATGAGTCCCTTAAGTGTGGTAAAATTTACAGAAGCAAACTCGTCTTGGTTTGACCGTGGCGACGGTCTAAGTGCGAGTAGGTCAGAAATTTCTGCACAACGTTAAAGGACATAGTAACGATCGGAGGGCCATAAATCCTAAACCGTAACTCGGATTAAGACGAGTCCTATATGAAAAGTTATCTACACGAACTGAGATATCTGAAAATCAAGGTTACAGTAGCCCAGGTATACTGGTCTATTACAGAAACCAGAAAAACAGAAACTGTACACAGAAAACAGAAAAGTAAATGGACATAGTGACGCTCGGAGGGCCGTAGACTCTAAACCGTAACTCGGATTAAGACGAGTCTTATATGAAAAGTTATCTACTCGAAAAGTTATATCTAAAAATCAAGGTTAGAACAGCCCAGGTCTACTGGTCTGTTCCAGAAGTATCAG
The DNA here is from genome assembly GCF_046630445.1 of Rutidosis leptorrhynchoides. NCBI lineage: Eukaryota > Viridiplantae > Streptophyta > Magnoliopsida > Asterales > Asteraceae > Rutidosis > Rutidosis leptorrhynchoides. The sequence continues at coordinate 44,849,251 of NC_092341.1, forward strand.
GTCAGTAGGTTTTGGACAGAACAGTGAGTTTAAAAGGGTTCCGGTGGCCTTGGTGCTTGATGTTCATCATGGTTCTCATCCTTGTTGCATATAGCTTCAAGTGTACAACTCATTGATGTATCTACATCATCTTAACCAAGTCTTGACCATCATAACCCTAGTGCAAGTCTAAGACATGAAGCACAACTCACTTAAGAGTTGTATGAAGTTTGATGAACCAAAGTTGCATCAAAGTCTTAGATCTAACACATACATGGACTTTAAAGCTAATAACAAGTTACAAACTTGAAAGTAAACTAACTAATCAAGATCATAAGTAGTAGAACATAGTTCTTAGTTTGATCTTAAAGATCCAAGACTCAAAAGTCTAGATTCAAAGTTATATTTAAAGAAACTAGTTTGTGTGTTCTTGAACTTTCAAAGTTAACTTAATTTGTTCAAGAGATATGAGATCAAGACTAACTTGTAGTACTTGACCATATAAACTAACTACATGAAATTAAAGTGTATAAAATAAAGAAACAAGTTAATTAAACAAGTAATTAGTTCAAGGGTTGCTCATACTTTAAAGATTCAACCAAAGTTGATCTTTAAGTAAAGTAAACTTTAAGTTTACTTCCATGACTTACAAGTATGATTTCAACAACAATGAACTTATATCTTTTGAAACAATATATGTAGAACATAAACTAGTAAGTTTAGTTCTTGTGTGTTCTTGAAATTACAAGATAAATGAAGAATGAAACTAAAGAGTTTGATTCTTGGAAACTAGTAAGTAAATAATAACAAGTAACTACAAGTAAGTAATTAATAATCAAAGACTAGTAACAATGAATAAAAGATGATGATGATTATGGGTGTTATGGTCACGGTTTAAAGACAAGAAAAAGGAAGAACATTAAGCTAGTTTACTTACAACTTTGAGAGAGAAAAGAAAGAAAAGATGAAAGCAAGTAGTGTGTGTTTTGGAATGAGAGAGATGTAAGTGTTTCAAGTAGTTAAAAAAAATGAATCTCCCCCATGTATGCATCATAGTTCACGGTTTAGAGGAGGGAAAGAGGGAGGCAAAAATCCACTAGTTCATGCATGGTAAAGGTTCATAAAGGTGGTTAATAAGAGGTGTTTGCATGGGAAGGTGTTGTAAGTATTATGTGACTAGATTCTTCAAGTAGCAAACTAACAAGTTCCATTCCAAAGTGATACTTACACATGAAAGACATGGGCTAAATAATCCTTGTAAGATGTAGGGTGGGCTTATAAGCCCATGTTCATGAGTCCATTACACTAATCAAAGCCCAAGTTCAAATAAATCACAAGTTAAACCAATTAAAGCCCAAGTAACTAACTAATAGCCTTAGTTAATTAAAATGATTAATAAATTTAATCATGAAATGTAAATAATATCTAAAAATATTATTCGTGAAAGTTCCGGGTGTCACAAAGACGTTTCGGGCCCTTAAAAGTCAAGTACGGGCAATCAAGGCAACATGTAAATGTAATAACATACATTCGTTTAATCACACGTATTAATAATAATAATTATTAATAAATAAATGTTGGAAATTCCAGGGTCGTTACATTACCCACCTGTTAAAGAAAATTTCGTCCCGAAATTTAAGCTGAGGTAGATGGAGGAGTCAGGAAAAGGTGAGGATACTTTCGCATCATTTGATCCTCTCGCTCCCAAGTAAACTCAGGTCCTCGTTTGGCATTCCATCGTACTCGTACAATCGGAATCTTGTTGCATTTCAAAGTTTTGATCTCACGATCCATAATTTCAACAGGTTCCTCCACAAAGTGGAGTTTGTCGTCAATAGTAAGTTCTTCCAATGGTATGATAAGTTCGGGTGCAGCAAGACACTTCTTCAAGTTCGATACATGGAAGGTAGGATGAACTGAGCTTAATTGTGCTGGTAGATCCAAACGGTATGCAACGGGTCCAACACGTTCCAAGATTTCAAAAGGACCAATGTATCGTGGGTTTAACTTTCCACGTTTTCCAAAACGGATCACACCCTTCCAAGGTGCAACCTTTAACATTACATGATCACCAACGTTAAATTCAAAGTCTTTACGTTTAAGATCAACATAACTCTTCTGACGATCACGGGCAGTCTTAAGTCTAGCTTGAATCTGAGCAATCTTCTCCGTCGTTTCGTGGACTACCTCGGGTCCGGTGATTTGCTTTTCGCCTACTTCGGCCCAACAAATAGGAGATCGGCACTTGCGGCCATACAATGCTTCAAAAGGTGCAACATTAATGCTAGAGTGATAACTGTTGTTGTATGAGAATTCGGCGAGTGGCAAATGTCTTTCCCAGGCCTTTCCAAAATCAATGACACATGCACGCAGCATGTCCTCCAAGGTCTGAATCGTTCGTTCACTTTGCCCGTCAGTCTGAGGATGATACGCAGTACTCATGTCGAGACGAGTTCCCATGGCTTCTTGCAAAGAACGCCAAAATCTAGAGGCAAAACGGGGATCGCGATCTGAGATGATCGATAAAGGTACACCATGACGAGACACAACCTCTTTAATGTATAATTGAGCAAGTCTTTCCATCGTATCAGTTTCCTTCATCGCTAGGAAGTGTGCATATTTGGTAAGGCGATCAACAATAACCCAGATGGTATCGTATCCGCCCACCGTCTTTGGTAGCTTGGTGATGAAGTCCATTGTTATCCTTTCCCACTTCCATTGTGGGATTTCCGGTTGTTGAAGTAAACCAGAAGGTCTCTGATGTTCGGCCTTAACTTTCGAACAAGTCAAACACTTCCCAACATAAGTTGCAACGTCCTTTTTAAGATTCGGCCACCAATACTGTTCTTTAAGGTCGTGGTACATTTTTCCCGCTCCAGGATGAATCGAATATCTCGACTTGTATGCTTCATTAAGTATCAGGTTCCGTAGATCTCCATAAAGAGGTACCCAAATTCTTCCGGCATAACATCGGAGTCCAGAATCTCTAACCTCGAATCGAGAGACAAGTATGTTCAAATGTTCGTGAGATATGTTCTCCTCTTTGAGAGCCTCATCTTAGGCTACTCTGATCTGGCTGTTGAGGTTCGAATGAATGGTGATGTTCAGAGCCCTAACACGAAGAGGTGCCGTCCTCTCCTTTCGGCTTAAAGCGTCAGCTACAACATTAGCCTTGCCAGGGTGATAACGGAGTTCACAATCGTAGTCGTTGAGCGTCTCGATCCATCGACGCTGTCTCATATTTAGTTGCTTCTGATCAAAGATGTGCTGGAGACTCTTGTGGTCGGTGAAGATAGTGCTCTTAGTTCCATACAGATAATGTCTCCACAATTTGAATGCAAAGACAACGGCTCCAAGTTCAAGATCATGTGTAGTGTAGTTCCGCTCGTGAATCTTCAATTGGCGGGAGGCATAGGCAATAACCTTTGATCGTTGCATCAGTACACAACCAAAACCACTCTTCGATGCATCACAATAAACAACAAAGTCATCACTGCCTTCAGGAAGTGATAGGATAGGTGCGGTGGTTAACTTCTTCTTCAAAGTTTGAAATGCTGATTCGTGTGCGGGTTCCCAAATGAACTTCTTGCCCTTGTGAGTCAGTGCGGTCAAAGGACGCGCAATCAGAGAAAATCCTTCGATGAATCTTCGATAGTAACCGGCGAGACCTAGGAATTGGCGAATATGCGTCGGAGTAGTGAGGGTCTCCCACTTGCTGATGGCTTCAATCTTGGCGGGATCAACTTTGATACCCTGGTCGCTTACAACATGACCCAAAAATTGTACTTCCTTCAACCAAAATTCACACTTGGAGAATTTGGCGTAAAGTTGCTCTTGTCTTAAGAGTTCAAGCACTAATCGGAGGTGTTGCTCATGTTCTTCTTAGCTCTTAGAGTAGATGAGGATATCATCTATGAAGACGATAACAAACTTGTCCAAGTAAGGCTTGCAGACACGATTCATGAGGTCCATGAACACGGCAGGTGCATTTGTCAAACCGAATGGCATCACCAGAAACTCATAATGACCATAGCGGGTTCTGAATGCAGTTTTCATCACGTCACTTTCCTTCACCCTCAACTGGTGATAACCGGATCGCAAATCGATCTTTGAGTAGACACTCGATCCTTGTAGTTGGTCAAAAAGATCGTCAATTCGTGGAAGAGGATACCGATTCTTGATAGTCAATTTGTTGAGCTCACGGTAGTCGATACACATACGAAAGGATCCATCCTTCTTCTTCACAAACAGAACCGGTGCGCCCCAAGGCAAGAAACTTGGTTGGATAAATCCTCGGTCAAGTAGCTCTTGTAGTTGACTCTGTAATTCTTGCATCTCGGAAGGTGCAAGTCTACAGGGTGCGCAAGCTACAGGTGCAGCTCCTGGCACTAAGTCAATCTGAAACTCTACGGATCTCTGCGGCGGCAATCCAGGCAATTCCTCTGGGAAGACATCGGAAAATTCGTTCACAATTCGAACGTCGTTCACGCTCCTTACCTCAGTTTCTACTGCTTTCACATGTGCTAGGACAGCAAAACGTCCCTTCTTCATAATCTTTTGCGCTTTCACGCAACTAATGAGGTTCAACTTCGAGGTACATCTCTCTCCATAGATAACCAGTGGTTCGCCATCTCCTTGTGGTATGCGAAGTGATTTATCTCCACATATAACATCGGCCTTTATCTTGCTCAACCAATCCATACCGATGATCACGTCAAAACTTCCCAGTTTGATAGGTATCAAATCAATTTCGAAATCTGCACCAGCTATGTTGATAATAGCTCCACGACTAATATGGTCAACCTTTTCAAGTTTTCCATTGGCGACCTCGACAAGCATACTTTCTTTTAACGGGACTAATGACCAATTAATCTTATCGCAGAAATGTCTACATACATAACTTCTATCCGCACCAGTATCAAACAAGACATAAGCTAAAAGATTGTTGATTGTGAATATACCTGTCACCAAGTCGGGGTTATCGCGTGCATCCCTTGCATTAACATTAAAAGCTCTAGCACGCGGTGGTCCGCCATCCTTTCGTTTGTTCGGGCACTCGTTTCTGAAATGGCCCGTCTGCCCGCATTCGTAACACTTTTTCGGCCCGTTGGTGTTCGGCCTCCCTGTCATCGTGGTAGTCTTGCAGTCTCTATCGATGTGCCCGCTCTTCTTGCACTTCTCACAAACAGCATTACAATACCCGGTGTGGTGCTTGTAGCACCTCTTGCATTGTGGTAGCGTGCCCTTGTAGTTCGGGTTGGAGTTGTTGTTGTTGGGGTTGGGGTTGTTGTTGTTTTGCCTGAACTCTTCATGTCGCTTCGCCGGGTTTTGATCATAGTTTCTACCCATGTTGTTGTTATTGTTGTTGTGGTTGTTGTGGTTGTTATCCCATTTCCTCTTTTCGCTACTACCAGCTTCAAACTTAGCCTTCTCCGGCTCATCAATAAGGATCTGATTCATGAGAGTATGCGCCATGCGCATTGCTTCGGGAACATTCGGTGGTTTGGATGAGGTGACATTTCCTTTGATGGACTTAGGAAGTCCCGAGAAGTATTTCTCCATGCGCTTGAATTCGGGGGTGACCATGGTCGGACACATTAATGCTAACTCCAAAAACCTACGGTTGTAACTGTTAAGGTCGTTCCCTATGGCCTTCAACTGCATGAATTCAATTTCCATCTTCTGAATTTCGGTTCTTGGACAATACTCATCAATCATAGCCGCCTTGAATTCCTCCCACGGCGTAGCATACGCCTCATCGATACCTTTCGCTTGAGCTAACGTGTTCCACCACGTTAGCGCGCCGTCAGATAGCGTGCAAGATGCAAACTTGGTCTTATTGTCCTCCGAACAGTTGCTAACTCGGAATACTGATTCAAGTTTTTCAAACCATCTGGTGAGACCAACTGGTCCCTCGGTGCCGCTGAAGTTATGCGGTTTGCAGCTCTGGAATTCCTTGTATGTACACCCATTTCGAACGGGTGGGATAACTGGTGGTGGTGGCGGTGGAGCTTGGAGATTTCTTTCTGCTAGGGCTGCAGCGACCCGTTCGCTGATCATGTCCTCAATCTGGGCGGCGGTAGGTGTGGTTCTTCCATTAGCCATGGTATTCTAAACAAAAATTTTGACCCAAGTCAAAATCCAGCATGCAAGTAGTAGTAATACAGTATATAGTAACCAACATGGAATCAAAACATCACATGTTATTAAATAATGCATCTAGGTTCAAATACCACAGAATCATCGTACAGCAATGTAAATAGAACATCGTGCAAGAATTAAATAACGCAAAGTTCCATTCATTAATAATAATAAGTTTCATACATCTGAATAAGTTCGTACAATACATATGAAATACGTGAAACTATATCTAGATTACATCATGAAATCTAAATACAAAGCCCTACGGTGAAGGTGGGTGAACTGCTCCTCGAGCCAACTGCTCCTCGAGCTCAGTGACTCGAGCTCGGAGAGTCTCAATCTCCCTCATCAGTTCCTCGTTAGAGGGAGCTGGTGGGGCAGGCGGTGCAGGTAGGGCGGGTGGTGCCGGTGGTGCTGATGTAGATGGTCCGGCTCCGGATGTAGACGGTACGTCCCTAGATGTAAGCGGTCCGTATCTAAATCTAGGTGGTACGGTTCCAGGAATAGTCAATACGTAACGGGGAACCTTACGTATCTGTGGTTCGGCAGGGTATGGCACAACTCGTTTACGAGCAGTAACCCTACGTCGATGGCCAAAAGCATCAGTAAAAGCACGACCTCCATTCACCCCTGGAATGACGGTGCCGTCGGAACGGTACCGCTTCTTCGGCGGGGTGGAGGGTGCCTGAATAGGTCTATCAGCAGGATCCTCATCATCGCTGGAGTCGTCTGATGATGAAGAATCGGCGGATGATGAGTCATCCGAATCGTGTGGTGGTGACACTGGTGGCTGAGCTGGTAATCCGAAGCGTCCGAAGGCGGCCAACATCTGTCTGTGTCTGCCTGGAGGAATCACGACTAAACGTTCGTCGGGAGTGCGTCGGTAAGGCGTGCGCATGTGGTTACGAAAAGGCCCTTCCCCGAACTCTGCGGGGATCTCAATACCACCAATGCGGGGCTGTGACCTCGAGGGTCCGGGAGCAGAAACTGGGGCAGGTGCACTAGTACCATCTCCGGAAGTGGAAGCGCCGAGATCACTAGTGGGTGTCGGGGCCGGTGTATCGGCAGTAGCAGCAGCAGGTGTAGCAGTAGGTAGGGCGACGGGGTCTGAGTCTGTACTGCCCGAAATGCCAGCAGGTGGAACATCCGACATCTGAACAAGGAAAAATAAATTTTCCATGTCAGTATGTCATAAAGCAAGCAAATAATAGGCCAACAGTTTAAATCATGTATAACAATAAGTAGCATGGCAATATCAGTAATCGTACGAAACTAGCATGCAATCGAAAGCAAGTAATAGCATGCAGTAGTGAAATCACGTAGTAGCATACTGCATATAGCAGTAACAGTAAGCAGCAGCATGCAGTAAGTTCAGCGGAAACAAGTAAACTAGCAAGTTGTAGATTAGTCCTATTAGTGAATCCTACTCGGGTCGGTCTTAGACTCACTAGTGCAACCTAATTCCCTACAACCAATGCTCTGATACCAAATGTGATGCCCCGTACAAAACCATCATGTACGAATCATCAACAACAGGATCATTACAAGGTTAAGTACTATATGCTGAAATTAAAGAAGTTGCATTCATGATAAAAAGGTGATGTCATAACCGACATCAAATGTTTTACATTTCAAAAACATGCTTCGCTAAGTAGAAGCAATAAATAAGTGTACGTGACCCCAAAGGTCGTTACATAACATAGTTTCAAAAGTAAATAAGTTTGAATGCAAGATAAGTAGTCATGCGATAACAACTCTAAGCAGCGGGTTCTACAGCACGACAAGTAAGACAGCAGAAGCAACCTCAAGCACCTGAGAAATACATGCTTAAAAACGTCAACACAAAGGTTGGTGAGCTATAGTTTAAGTATAACAGTATGTAAGGTAGGCCACGAGATTTCAGTGCTACAAAGAGCGTTTCAAAACAGTTTGATAAAGTATATGTTAACCGTGGGCACTTGGTAACTAACTTAACGTTTAAAATACCCCCTGAAAGTACACTTGGCGAGTGCGTATGTTTACGAAGTATTAAACACTCGTTGACTGCTAGCGCGACTAGCCCGAGTGGGGATGTCAAACCCTATGGATCCATATCTAAGATTCGCGTTCACCGGTTCATAAACCAATGATTAAACGTTACCGAGCTAAAGGGAATGTTTCTGCCGTTATATAACCCACACATATATAAGTTTAAGTACTCGTGCCTAGTATGTAAAACATAAAATCCGCATGTATTCTCAGTTCCCAAAATAAGTTAAAGTAAAAAGGGAATGCTATAACTCACAATGATATGTAGCGGTAAAGTAGTAGTCGGAAAAGGTGTGCAAGTAAATGGTCCGAAGTCCTCAACCTAAGTCAAATAGTACTAAATCAGTAAATCGTCTTAATAGGTTTAAAAGTATGTATTTAAGGTCTTAAGGGTCATCATCATTCATCATCAAACACAAGGCGTAAAGTAAGTTTCGTTTATGAAAGTAGTTTTCAACAAAGTCTGACTTCAGTCAGTCACCACGGCCTCTACCCTTACTAAATTAAGGTGAGACCAGTGGCCATGGCTCCGTCTATGAGTCCCTTAAGTGTGGTAAAATTTACAGAAGCAAACTCGTCTTGGTTTGACCGTGGCGACGGTCTAAGTGCGAGTAGGTCAGAAATTTCTGCACAACGTTAAAGGACATAGTAACGATCGGAGGGCCATAAATCCTAAACCGTAACTCGGATTAAGACGAGTCCTATATGAAAAGTTATCTACACGAACTGAGCTATCTGAAAATCAAGGTTACAGTAGCCCAGGTATACTGGTCTATTACAGAAACCAGAAAAACAGAAACTGTACACAGAAAACAGAAAAGTAAATGGACATAGTGACGCTCGGAGGGCCGTAGACTCTAAACCGTAACTCGGATTAAGATGAGTCTTATATGAAAAGTTATCTACTCGAAAATTTCTATCTAAAAATCAAGGTTAGAACAGCTCAGGTCTACTGGTCTGTTCCAGAAGCATCAGGTCAGTAGGTTTTGGACAGAACAGTGAGTTTAAAAGGGTTCCGGTGGTCTTGGTGCTTGATGTTCATCATGGTTCTCATCCTTGTTGCATATAGCTTCAAGTGTACAACTCATTGATGTATCTACATCATCTTAACCAAGTCTTGACCATCATAACCCTAGTGCAAGTCTAAGACATGAAGCACAACTCACTTAAGAGTTGTATGAAGTTTGATGAACCAAAGTTGCATCAAAGTCTTAGATCTAACACATACATGGACTTTAAAGCTAATAACAAGTTACAAACTTGAAAGTAAACTAACTAATCAAGATCATAAGTAGTAGAACATAGTTCTTAGTTTGATCTTGAAGATCCAAGACTCAAAAGTCTAGATTCAAAGTTATATTTAAAGAAACTAGTTTGTGTGTTCTTGAACTTTCAAAGTTAACTTAATTTGTTCAAGAGATATGAGATCAAGACTAACTTGTAGTACTTGACCATATAAACTAACTACATGAAATTAAAGTGTATAAAATAAAAAAACAAGTTAATTAAACAAGTAATTAGTTCAAGGGTTGCTCATACTTTAAAGATTCAACCAAAGTTGATCTTTAAGTAAAGTAAACTTTAAGTTTACTTCCATGACTTACAAGTATGATTTCAACAACAATGAACTTATATCTTTTGAAACAATATATGTAGAACATAAACTAGTAAGTTTAGTTCTTGTATGTTCTTGAAATTACAAGATAAATGAAGAATGAAACTAAAGAGTTTGATTCTTGGAAACTAGTAAGTAAATAATAACAAGTAACTACAAGTAAGTAATTAATAATCAAAGACTAGTAACAATGAATAAAAGATGATGATGATTATGGGTGTTATGGTCACGGTTTAAAGACAAGAAAAAGGAAGAACATTAAGCTAGTTTACTTACAACTTTGAGAGAGAAAAGAAAGAAAAGATGAAAGCAAGTAGTGTGTGTTTTGGAATGAGAGAGATGTAAGTGTTTCAAGTAGTTAAAAAAAAATGAATCTCCCCCATGTATGCATCATAGTTCACGGTTTAGAGGAGGGAAAGAGGGAGGCAAAAATCCACTAGTTCATGCATGGTAAAGGTTCATAAAGGTGGTTAATAAGAGGTGTTTGCATGGGAAGGTGTTGTAAGTATTATGTGACTAGATTCTTCAAGTAGCAAACTAACAAGTTTCATTCCAAAGTGATACTTACACATGAAAGACATGGGCTAAATAATCCTTGTAAGATGTAGGGTGGGCTTATAAGCCCATGTTCATGAGTCCATTACACTAATCAAAGTCCAAGTTCAAATAAATCACAAGTTAAACCAATTAAAGCCCAAGTAACTAACTAATAGCCTTAGTTAATTAAAATGATTAATAAATTTAATCATGAAATGTAAATAATATCTAAAAATATTATTCGTGAAAGTTCCGGGTGTCACAAAGACGTTTCGGGCCCTTAAAAGTCAAGTACGGACAATCAAGGCAACATGTAAATGTAATAACATACATTCGTTTAATCACACGTATTAATAATAATAATTATTAATAAATAAATGTTGAAAATTCCAGGGTCGTTACAAACGCCATGGAGCAATAGACACCAAATCACAAACATAAAAATAGTATTTTGCAGAAAAACAGTTAACGAGTGAAATACGATTAATTTAATATCGTTGTGCATAGCATGAAAAAAAAACAATTTTTCTTTTATTTCTTCTATAATAAAAATCTTTTGCCTAGAAATAACTGGATCATAAACAATATGTTGATCCTGCTCTTATACCAATTGATAGACTTTTGTTGGTAAAAAAAAATACCAATTGATAGTAAAAGTATTAAACAATAGCAAGTGCGGAAAATGAAATACATAAAAGATTTTCTCTAAGTTTAATATACATATTGATTGATTAAATAATACAAAACCTACAAACAAGAGGAGAAAAGACAATCTTAAAGTTATGAGAACGGACTTTCAAATCAGGCAAATACATTTTTCCTCACCTGTGAACTTTTTATTTATTTATTGTTTGGCAAAAATATTACTCCGTAAAATATATATATATATATATATATATATATATATATATATATATATATATATATATATATATATATATATATATAGAGAGAGAGAGAGAGAGAGATATCAAGATCCGGCGGAACAACATTGAGGAGATCATAACGATCTGTGAAGGAGTATTTGGTCACAAACGACCAAAACACGAAGAATCTCGCTCAGTTCGTTCTAAACACAAAAACTACAACAATAAAAAACTGAGCAAGCACTAAAGAAATACAATTGAAATTGAGTGCAAACAAACCACCAAACTTAAGCCTAAAACATACACATAACCATGATCTCGTATTCAACCCCGCAACAGCACTCCTCAGAAACCGAATGTCCAAACCAATCACTGGGCAACCCAAGAACACCTAAACCGAGGCCTATTTTCCGAACTCAACAAATTCCACTATGCCGACAACAACACCAAGCCCTCTAACAGGCTCGACGACGGAAAAAGTGGAATGAAAGAACCAAACAGTAACAACCGAACACAACTATAAGCAGAATCAAACCGTAAAGAAACCGGACCATCTCTACCATTCTCTAGGGAGAATACAAATCCGCTAATTCCAACCGCCACAATAGCAGGCAGCATACGTCGGCAGCCGCCAACAACGACTAGTAGCCACCAGCAGAAACCAACCACCGTTAGTACCCCCGTAAACTGTCGGCTACCTATCAGCAGCCACTAGTGGCCGCCTAGCAGTCACCGATTACACCAGCAGTAGCCGCCGACCACTATGTGTAGTCACCAACAGCCACCCGAAACCGCCAGCGACCATTAGCCACCATTCTTGGCCGCCATCATTACTAACGGCCCAAAGAAGCCGCCGACAGCCAACCAACAGCCGGAATCAACAGATTTTAACACACAATCACACATCAAACACCCAACCAACAGATCTACGCCTATACCTACAAACCAAGATCCGACCAAATGGGTCTCGCCGCCTACACCCACCAAAAATAACGAAATCGATGTAAATGAACGTCTCGAAGACAAAACAGGTTGAATCCTTCCCCAATCGAACAAAAACCAAGATCCAAGCCAACACAACCCCAAACCAAGACCAGAGACACATCCTATGTAAGAAACGCCTGAAATCGCCGCTTGTTCGCCGGATCCGAGAATGGAGGAGGGAAAGGGGCGAATGAAGATTATTTCGAGAAAAAGCTAGAAAACCAAACCACTGGCGAGATGCCGGTGGTCGAAGAGGATAGCATCAGTAGAAAACTACAAACCGGTGGTCGGAGGAAGCAGCGAGGAGAAGAATGGTGGGTGAATAAGATGAACAGCGTTCAAGGTAATCTCTTACCAGAAGTAAAAAAAGTTTTAGAGAGAGACCATGAACTTTTTATTTACAACGTTTTGAGAACAGTAAATTAAATCCCCAAAAACAAAAACAAAAACAAAAACAAAAAGAAATCCCAAAAATGAGGGCATCTATAATTGATTTATTTAATCAAATATCAAAATATATAGTGAATATTTTCGCTAGACATACATTTCATACGGCTGTATTTGTGTTGCAAAAAAAAAAACTAATAATTGGGAAAAGAAAAAGGAAAACAATTAAATATAATAGAACATTTCGATACTTATAAAATATGATTTCATTTCCATTGCCAAGAGTAAACACACAACTATATCCAAACAAAACATACAATCACAATAATATATCAAAACCACAAGTTTCAATATTATTGTAATTATTAACTCAATAAAATCGACAAATCAAACTCGTGACAATATGATCAAGTACATGGTATGATCAAGTTACACGAAGAATAACATAAGTAGCCATCCATAACGATACCCGAAAGCATTCCCAATAACGGGCCAAGCTGCCGACACTTTTTGATCACTAACGACACCATCAATCTGGAATAGGTTAGTAGTCTTCATCGTGTTAGTGGACTGACCATAAGCGATCTCATGTTTATTTGCTTTAACAGCGTACACCCTCACGAAATATGTAGCAGTTTGGGTATCTTTTGGAATGGTCCATGTGAAAGAGATGTTAGAGCGCTGGTATGGTCCGTCCGTGATGTCAAACGGGCAGGTTTTGTCGTTATCAAGGTTGTCGTCTGTTTTCCTATCATCTCAGCCCGTTTGACTCACTGGTGCGTAGCATAACTTAGCCTCGACCGTGGTGTAGTTTGTGTCTGGTGCGGTAGCTGTGAGGTTTGTGTTGTATGCCCATGTGATTGTTATGTTATCTTCCCCCGCTTTCAAGACTACAAAGATAATTAAAAGAAGTTATGTTTTAAATACTAATCCCAAGTTACATGCAGGCTATTAACAACTCGAGTATTAACAAACAGGTAAACATATAAGCTTTTTCCTGTTCATTAGGCTAATAGGCTACCCTAAAAAGTGAATATCCTGTAACCGTTATCGACCATTTTTCTTGTACACTCCAAGTTATGTTAATACTGAGTATTAGCAAGCTACTCAAATTTGAGCTCATAAATGAGCTAATCGAGGTGAGGTTTTTGATACAGTACTTCATCCGTTCTAAAATAAATGTTTAATTAGACTAAGTACTATTTTTCTAAAATAAATGTTCTACGGAGTCTTAGGGCCTGTTTACTAAAGCCTTAATGGGCTATGTGTTCTAGAACTGTTATTCGGTCAGCTACCCCCTTTGTTTCTTTAGGACTTTTTGGCTCACCAAGGTATGTATTGAAAGATTATTGGACAGTCAAAAAACTACTCTCCTCTGCATATAGATGTTCTTTTACACTAATTTTCCAAGACTACCCTTTAATGTCATGAATTAAGATTTCATCTTCTCCAATATACGTACTCATCTTCCTCTAAAATATCATCACAGCTAAAAATCGTTTTTTCTAAAACTATTCTTGAATTGTTAATTAACCAAATAACATATTCTTAAAAAGAAACAACGGATAATTATGAAAATCGTGAAAATTGAAGATCTCAAATTCAAAGATCTCAAAATCGAACTAGAAAGTGAAGATCTCGAATCAAACTTCTTGGATCTGCCCATTAGACAAAAAGGTTGAGTGGAATGAGAAAATCAGGTATACAAAATCGTAATCATAAATACGATTATTTGAAGCATGAAAATCGTAAGAACCAATCATCCGTAATCAGAAATTAGCTACACATGTTCGTAGCATATGCTTGAACAAGAAGTGCACTGTACTCACTATGGATTTTTGGTAAATAAAAGAAAGGGTATTTAAATGTTTATGTAATTGTGTAATACGGAGTATAATAAATTGAATGTTTACACAAATACAGCACAACATTTTTTATACTACGTACTATACTATTAATTACAGTAAATATTAAATTACATTAGGACTTTTAATTCAATAAAAAGAAAATAATAGTATTATTTGGTGCAAGGGTAAAATAGTCAATTTTCTAATTCAGACGGTTTATTCAGTTCAAAAGGTAAACAATATCTTTCATATTGCCATTTATATCCATATAGCCTTCCTTATTCACACTGCCATCTATATCCATATAGAGCTTAATAATAAGTTTAGTAAACAGGCCCTTAGACTATAAGACAGTTTTGCCAATGTGTACTTGTCAAATGTCTATTTTACCCCAGTTTTGAGCTATGCATTCGGGAAATTGTTTATGTAATTTTTTTTAATGTCAATCAAGATACAAATGTGTACACGACAAAGTGGAGTACAAAATGGGCAAAACATTGGGTCAAATTCGAGCCCAAAAATTGTTATTGAATCAATTCATGTCAATATCAACTCTAGGAGTTAAAAACGTATATCCAATAATATAAAAGATTTTGGCATACAAAAGCACGAAAATTGTTTCTGCAAGTGTCGGGCTTGTTGTATTGCGATAATTTGGAATGTAATAAAGGACATATAGCATACCTTGGCTCGGTGTTGGCGAAGCCGAAACAGTAAGGGATTGGATAAGAGAAGAGAGGTGAACATTGTGAGCATAAGAAGTAGTTGCAAAGCAAGAAAAAACAATAAAAAGAATGTAAAAATGAACCTCCATTGAATGGTTGACTTTAGAACTAAAATTCAGTTTGATAAGTGATAACTTATCTTAAGTTGATAATTATGATTTTAGATGTTGTGGCAAGTGACTATTTATAGGGTGTGTTTGCATTACATAATTTAGCCGTTTATGTGTGTTTAGCTTTGAGCTTATGATTTCAATAAGCTACAAGCTATAAGTTTTTATTTTTATTTTTTATTTAAGCAAGCAGAAAAATTATATAAAAACAAAATCGAGTACAAGGAGCTTATGAATTGTATAATTACTAAAAAGCCCATACAATATTATTATACAAATATAATATTATAGTTTTCTTTAGTCAACTTACAGCTATAAATTTTTCCTACAACTGCTTTACCAAAGAAATAGAGCTTTTGAATTGTACAATTACTAAAATAATAAACTTCAGCTTCGAGGTTTAAAATTAAACTCTAGATAACTACTACAACTATAGGCTCTAGCTCTAGCTCTAGCTCTAACTATAAGATCTAACTAGTTTCACTCAAACACACTCATAGTTAATTTGGTTTTATGAAAAAGAATAATACCTTATTGTACTCATCAATTTTTTTCTTTATTTGTTAAAGTCAATATTTGTTTAATTAACCGACGTATAGGTATTGTAAGTTAATATTTGGGTAATGATAAGATACTATTAAGCGTGCAGAAGAGTCGAGTTGAGCTCGAACAGTCGAACTCGCTCCATTTCGTGCTTAATGTTTCAAATTTGTGCTTAGCTCCTTCAATATAATACAAGCTCGGTTACTTGAGAAGGAAGGTTCGCTTTCTACTCCCGTGTCGGGTGTTAGGATTGATAACCCTTCGACCAATGTGTCTTCTTATGCGATTGAAAATCGAGGAGGCAAGAAGTTTAATCGGCTGAAGGTTGACGGTGTGGTTGTTAAGCCGATAATAAAGACATTGGAAAGGTAAAAGGTAAAGGTAAAGCAGTTGGCGGGTAGTCTTTTGAGTGGTTTTGGTTCGTGTTTAGGTTTCTAGTATTTGGTTAGATTTAGATTTTGTAATGGTTTCTTGTTTTCTGATTGTGTTTCGAGTTTCATTTTCGTTTTTGTGTTACGGTTGCTCAAGGCTCGGGCTTTGTTATTTTAGGCTCTTTGCTAAGTTTTAGGAAATGTAACTCCTTCCGAGCCTTGATCTGTGTTTGGGTTGGTTGTATTTTGTTCGTCTTCCTCATCGATTGATGAAAAGACTTAGTTTTATGTTATTGTTATTATTACCCCAAAAAAATGAGTGAAAAAAAAAAGATTATTTATATTAAGTTATTTTAATCATATAAACATGTATCAACTCTTATTTTACAATATAATGGTTAACAAATGTATTGAGGTTTTTTAAAAACTTAAAATTTATAAAATGATGTATCAACAAGTTTTATATAAATATAAAAATTGTATCAACTCTTCTCATAAATGTGGAATTATATCTTAAAAAAATTATTATAAAGGTAAAATGTATCAATTTATCGATATTAACGTGTCTTGCGGATCAAAAGTACGTGAATAACAGTCATAGTTAAGGATGACGGTGGATGTCCGGTCTATCGGATATCCGATCTATTAAAGTGAATATGGATTATATAAATGAGTGATAAACAAATATCCATTTGATCCGATTCATGAACGCATATGGATTCTGTGACGACCCGGAATTTTCGACCAAATTTAAACTTAATCTTTATATGATTTAATGTTTCCGACAAGATAAGCAAAGTCTGTAATGTTGAGTCTCGAAAATTTTGGAACTATGTTCATATATTCAATTACCCTTCGACTATTCCCAACGATTCACGAACAATTATATTTAACTTGATGTGCATATATAATTATATATATAAATACTAATAGAAAACATTAACAAAGTATTACGTGAATGATACCGCACATTAAACTTATTGGTTTCCATATCTATTTGATACATTGAACTATCAAAGTTAAAAGATAATATCAAATGATTGAATTATCAGATACATTGTGATATGATTACGAGTCTCTATTGTGAGGTCCACTGTGATTTAAGAGATCGTTTCATTTTTAACGGTATTCGGAATAAATGGTAAAGTGATTTACAAGTAAGAACAAATGTGTCAATCAACGAGAGTTAGACAAAAGTTAGTGGAGAACTAAAGTTCATAATATTCAATTGATTTAGTTTCAATCGTGCGGAAACGCTTTTCGATAGAATTTGATTATTAATATGTTTTTGTTTAAATAACATAATTTGAATATATTCAATAGGTTGGAATATTAATTATTAAATATATAAATAACTCGCAACGTTTATTTAAAACATGTTTATGAATATTGAATATATATATGATTTCAAATTAATTAAGTAAACAATAGTAACACTTGTTTATTGATTCGATTGATATTTAGTTATGTTAATTAGAATGTTTGAGAAATTAAAATAAACGCTAGTACATAAATGAATTATATCTATTTTAGTTTTAAAATTTAAACGTTATATGATATAATATTTTCTATTATGTAAACGATTTTAAATTATACTTTGAAATATAAATAGTTTTTGAAAGACTAAATATTATATTACTAAATAAATATTTCTAATATATATAAATCTATATTTCTAAATGAAAATATATTTATATTTTACAAAGTGATAAAATAAATATTAACTTAGTCATAAAACATTTTGATTTAAAATAATATTATTAAATATACTTTGATAAATAACGAGACATTGATTTAAAGAAGCAAATGACCAAAATACTCAAATATATAAAGTACATTTCTTGTAATATAAATTATTGGCGAATTAAGAATAATTATTAATAAAAGAACACGTCGCGAAACAAAAAGTACAAGTTTCCTAAGCGTACTAACAGACGTTCGAAAAATCGGAACCGAGACTTAAGTCGAGCGTCAACGTACAAGTCATCGGAACAAAAATTACAAGTCAACTATGCACGTGAATATAATATAATATATAATTAATTATATAAATTAAATATATTATATATATTATTTTATAAACCGTCAGCAGCAATCAAATAATTGAGAGTGAGCTGGATTTCAGGGCTTCACGATCGCGGAGCTCATTGCCCTAGAAACATCGCGATCGCGGAGATGGTGGGGATCAAATTGGGTGTGACGACCCAGAAATTTCCGACCAAATTTAAACTTTATCTTTATAAAATTCTGACACGATGTGATGACCCGGAAATTTCTAACCAAATTTAAACTTAATATTTAACGTTTTTGACACGATAAGCAAAGTCTATGAAGTTGAATCTCAAAATTTTGAACTATTCAATTACCCTTCGATTGTTCTCAACGATTCGCGAAAAATTATATGTAAATAGATACATATGCAATAACTTGAAAACGTAACAAAGTGTTATGAAAATGATACTGTGCATTAACCTTATTGGTTTGATTATCTGTTTGATATTTAGATAAGTTAACTAAAACGTTTAAGATGAACCAGTAAAACACTAATTTGCTACAGTATTTTCGAATTGCTACAGTACTCGAAAAGCTACAGTGTTTTCAAAAATCACTATTTGTTATAGTAAAAAAAACTTTGCTACAGTAACTTTGCTACAGTAAAACGCTATTTTAAAATGTATTTTAACAAATAGCGAGATGATGATTTATAAAAGTAAATGACCAAAACACTCAAATGTATAAGTTATATTTCGAGTGATATAAATTAGGGATAATTTAAGGCTATATTTTGACAAAGGTACGTGTCCCAAAATGTAAATTACAAGTTTTCTCAGCGTACGAAGGGACACTCAAAAAACCAGAACCGGGACATAAGTCGCGTAATGACGTACGACTTATCGGAACAAAAATTACAAATTAACTATGCACGAGAATATAATATAATATATAATTAATTAATTTAAATTATATATTATATATATTATATTATAATATGTCGACAAACTAGAAGTTAAAAGGTTTGTGAGCTGGATCTTCAGGCCATGCGATCGCATGGCCATTCCTCTTCAGACCCATGCGATCGCATGGGATGGCTGGACAGGAATGCCTATAAAGCTCGATCAGTTTTTCGGACGAATTCAATCATAAATCTATCTCTCAATCTCTCTGTCTCTTTAATATATATATATATATATATATATATATATATATATATATATATATATATATATATATATATATATATATTATTAAGATTAATATTATTAATCTTATTATTATTATTATTATTAGTAGTAATATTACATAAAATACTACGACGAGGTTATGAGCGTGTCACTTTCAAAATGGGTTTTCGAGCGGGATAGAGCTAAGGAAATTATGGGTTATAGCTATGGAGGTTATGGGTAATGTACATGGGTATTATTGGCAAATCAAACCTAGTGTTTATCATCTCTGTTGCGTCTACGTACTTACCTGCAATATTGAATCACAATATTGATACGTGAGCATTCATATCTTATCTTTTATATATTAATTGTGTATCCATGTCTAGTGCTCGAGTATATATGTTTATGCATGCTTGTATGCTAAATTTCGTCGTTAAACAGTTTATGATGAATCACGAATTAAATACATATATTACTGGTAAAAGGTATATGATATGCATGTTTTTGGAAAGCTGGCGAAAAATCAATAACTTTTCATTTAGAAATCACGTAATTTCGATGAACGAATCAAAAGATATGGTCAACTGAATTATGATTGACGTTAATTGAAATTGCTTTTGAATCTGCAATTAAGATTTAAACAACTTGTTTACGAGATTGATAAAATGAATTTTTGAATATTACCAACCGAGTAAAAGACTCCTTATATAAGGTATGTCTCGTTTTGTTGAACTATTATCAAAATTGACTTTTTGAAATGACTTTGGATAACTTTTTTATGTCGATCTCGAGCATTAGGATTGTGATACACTATGACCAGACCTAGCTTGATAGACATTTATTGACCAACATATGTTCTCTAGGTTAAGATCTACGGTTATTTGGTAATCCGAGTTTCAGTCACATTTTAGTGAACGACTTTATATGCTGCTAAGGTGAGTTTCATTTGCTCCCTTTTTAATTGCTTTTACAATCTATATTTTTGGGCTGAGAATACATGCACTTTATTTTAAACGCAATGGATACAAGTACATACTAAATTCTACACTGAGTTTGAACTGAAAATCCCTTAGCTTTGGTAACTAGTAACTTCCAGTTATAAGAACTGGTGGGCGCGAGTAATAGTATATGGATCCATAGGGCTTGATATCCCCGTCCGAGCTAGAGCACTAGCCTTTTAACGAACGTATGCTATTTGAGAAGCGTACACGTTGGTTTGCGTGTATTATTAAGATGATTATACAAAGGGTACAAATTATATATACGTTAAGTTTAGTTACCAGGGTGCTCAATTTCGTAGAATATTTTGATAAACGTTTCTGGATGAAACAACTGAAATCTTGTGATCAACCTTTATATACAGATTATGCAAACACTAAAACTATGAACTCACCAACCTTTGTGTTGAAACTTGTTAGCATGTTTATTCTCAGGTTTCCTAGAAGTCTTCCGTGTTTGCTTATATGTTAGACAAGCTATGTGCATGGAGTCGTACATGGCATATTTTTCAAGGAAACGTTGCATTCACCAAATCATCACCATGTATCTTATTTTTACTGCATTGTCAATGGAAGTACTATTGTAAACTATTATTTACGGTGATTGTCTATATGTAGAAATCATCAGATGTCGAAAACCATTGATTTAAATATTCATTTATGGTGTGCCTTTTCAAAAGAATGCAATGTTTACAAAACGTATCATATAGAGGTCAAATACCTCGCAATGAAATCAATGAATGACGTATTGTCCATATAGATTTGGAGCGATCGTCACAGTTGGTATCAGAGCATTGGTCTTAGTGAACCAGGTCTTGCATTAGTGTGTCTAACTGATAGTTGTTAGGATACATTCGTAAGTCTGGACTTCGACTGTGTCTGCATGTCAAAAGTTTTGTCTATCATTTCTTGTCGAAAATTACCTGTCTATCATCTTAAGTCTAAACGCGTCTTATTGCATTGATTGCATAGATAGAGTATAGACAAAATTCATATCTTGGCATATCTATTACAGCAAACTTTGCCTGACATCTTTCGTAAAATCCTCCGTAACTTATGGGATTCTGGTATTATAAATACATATGTAAACTATGTATTGAGGAGTACCAAATTAGTCCTATAATCTATTTCATTCCAAAAATCTTTTCCTTGATTATACAAAATGGATCCTGTATCTAGTTCAAATTCCTTAGATTCCGACAGCTATTCCGATATGGATTTCCACTCAAGTTCCGAAAACAGCGTAACCGGAATGGATCAACCAATTAGCCATCATCTATTCTGGATGAATTGGGGATGGGTTCGTAATCTACTTAATCATTAGAGACAAGAAGAAGGCGATCCCTTCCATCCACCACATTCACCTCTTGGCGAAGAACCCGAAGCACTTACCGGCGAACCTGTTCGTAACACCATTTTCACCCTCATTTCCAGAACAGCTCGCAACGACTACGTAATATCCAATATTCTAAATCTTGTTCATCCGCTTGTCCGAACCGCCAATCATCCCAGTATAATAGAAGAAGTCAACAAGCTTCGCGCTTGGGTAGTTGCTTTGGAGAATATGGTGCAAGGATTACAAACACCAGCAGCAGCACCAGCAGCATAACCAGTATCACCATCATCAACACCAACAGTACCATTACCACCACCAACAAACAACATCCCCATCACATGCCTCAACATCACAATCTGTACCTCGGATATCAACATCATACGCACCATAGGTACCAAGGAGTACCAACAACAATAAACGATGAAGTATTGATTCATAACTTCATCGGAAAAATATTCTACGGCGATTAGGTAATCTCTAAAATCTTAGAGATTATTTATCCCAGTTCTAACCGTAAATCAGATGAATAGAGATGATAGATGAAAGAATAGAAACCCTGACAAGAATGATGCGTAAGGTACAAGCTAGACTTGTTTTACCAACAACATCAATAGTACCCTTAGCCTCACCAGCACAGTCAGTGTTGTCAACATCGCCTCTAACATCACAAGCTCTGCCAGTTCAAGAAGGCACTGTGGATATTATTACGAGTCAACAACGAGTATATTGTATCAATGAATTATGAAGTAATAACTCAATCCCTCTAAAGAATTTATATGTATATCTTATATATATAAATTTTAAAACCATCATAAATCTTTTCGTACTAAGCTATTATGCGAGAATTGAAAAAGGGTAAATACTACTCGGTTAATTCATATTACTAATATGCTATAATGTACATCTTTCGTTAACAACTTAACCTTCGTTAACTACAATCTCTATTTCAACTCAATGAATTCCATTTCCTAATAAACCAAGTGTATTATTCAATTACATAATTGATTTTACATTTTCATTTTCGATGTACTCGAAACTTTTCAGAAAACATCATCTGTGCCTTATAAGGTTCACAAAAATTCCACGAGTACCAACATCCTTCACCAAGGAATATCAATAAGAATAAATAATGAAGTATTGATTTCATTAGCTAAATACTCCGCAAAGATTATGTAATCTTTAATATTTTAAAGATTAATCATTTTTAAGTCAAGCCGAAAATCAAATGAGCTTAATATGATATTAACTCATTAAATCTGTATTGCATCTGAAGAAAATATACATACATATATTTTCATAAAGACGGTAATAAAAATTCTTTTGTACAAAATATTAATTGTGAAATCTTTAACGGGTAGGTAATACTCGGGAAATGTATAAGTTCACAATTAATATGTTATACTGTACATTCTTCAACTTTGATTCAAAAAAAATTATTAACAATACTCACAATGATATACAATCGTTTTCATACAAATTCAATTACATATTCTGATATTGACGGACCAGAATCCAAGTCATAACTCTGAACCGGTGACATCATTCTTAGATCTCTACATCTTTCAAAGCTATACTTTGACTTTAAAACTGTGCAAGATCCTTTAGCGTTATTTTTACCAAAAATAATCTTGCAATCCCTTTTTAAAGTATCCAGTATTATCAACCATTCAACCAGTCAACCTCGACTTTTTAGATTAGCCTTATTATAATCTTGACATATACATTCTTATTACCGAGGAACCTTTCATGTTCCACCACATTAGCAGTAAATTTATCAACAACCTCATTGATCCTTGATCTTTCGAAAAATCCTTATACTCATTGAAACCCTATCATATACTCATCTACATCTTGTAACGGCAATTGCCATACCAACTACCAGGAATTAGCAATCAGTATTTCGAATTTCGCAGCAATTCTACGCCAACAGTTATATATATATAATGTCTATCTTCTAGACTTACATACTTCGAATGTGAAGTTTCTGAAAAACATCCCAAACTGTGAACTAGTTCTCTGAAATTGGAACAATGCTGATGAAGCAGCAAAAACTGTAAACGACCTTAACAGTCAAAAGTTTGATGATAAAGAATAGTATGGTGGTAAAGCTGAGAAAAAGAAAAGGTTTGGAACTAGAAAACGGATTGAGCAAAGTATGAAGGAGGCTGTGGATAAATCACAAAGACTAAACCTGCCTTCAAAGAATCTAAATGATTCAGTGTCTACTGAAGTCATTAGCAAATACCTTACTCCTTACTCTAAAACCCTTACGGATAATATTCTTCATCATCATCTTATCTTTAATATTCTAAGATATCATCGTATCTTCCATTATAAATATCCTCCATATTTCTGAAGATATTTTTTTTTCATACACATTCTTATCTGAAATCATTCATCTCTTCGCGCTATCTGTGTTACATCATAAAAGAAACTATTTTAGCTTCTAAAATCTGAAAAATTTGAAAAAATGGATGTTTTGACGTAATGTTGGGAACTGAAGCATGAGTTAGTATAATATAATGACACTTGATCAACGTGATTATATTACAGTAAGTCATGCTGAGTTTCTAATAGAACGTGATAAAGGTTCACAGATCCCACCCTCATCATGAACCATGTTACATAACTCTTTCATTCTATATAATTTCTAAATATATCAAGAAAATATATTTTTTGATGATTCGGTCTTTTCCGGATATTCTGGTAATTTGACAAATCAAGATCGTGCCATTACAATTCCCTTCTTAGAACATTAACTATGTTCATTTAAAAATCCATACCTACGAATTCTGAACCATTATTCGCTTGACTTGAAAGCGGGAAGAGAGAACGAAAGCATGAAGCTTCGAAATATAACGGAGAATATAAAGCCCGATAAAAACACATAAATTACACACCATGAATATCAATAAGTATTGCAACGTAAAGACACAGGAGAACTAAAAACACTATAAAGCCAAGAGTATAGTAAAAGTGAATAGATTCCTCCGGCGACAGATGAAAAAGAAGAATGATAGATATGAAAGTTTGGAGTATATCAAGAATCAGAACTGGATGAAGCATTTTCACAATCTATTAAGAAGTATTAAATAAGGAAGAAGATTATAGGAGTGGTGAAAATAAATGAAACGGAAGAGGTCAATTTATAGCGAAATATCAGACATAGCAATCGAGGCAGATTACGCATTTAATCAAAGAAAATCCTAAGTTTCGCAAATTCCGAAAAATCAAATCTTATTTAGATAATGAAGATTTTCTATTCCTTAAATTCTGGAAATCAATCGTTACTACGTCAAGAGTTAAAAACGAATCTCTATTCTCCATTTCACTCTATTACGATAACTTCCCTCATACGCTTCGAGTAATTGGATTGTTTTATCCATATTATTCAACGGTAATAAAAATTCTATTTATCAACTCATATTCGTCATGAAAACATTTTTATTGTTAGCCATGACGACCTCACTCAAATTTCAGGACGAAATTTCTTTAACGGGGAGGTACTGTGATGACCCGGAAATTTCTGACTAAATTTAAACTTAATCTTTAACGTTTCCGACACGATAAGCAAAATCTATGAAGTTGAATCTCAAAATTTTGAATTATTCAATTACCCTTCGAATGTTCTCAACGATTCGCGAACAATTATATGTAAATAGATACATATGCTATAACTTGAAAACGTAACAAAGTGTTATGAAAATGATACTGTGCATTAACCTTATTGGTTTGATTATCTGTTTGATATTTAGATAAGTTAACTAAAACGTTTAAGATGAACCAGTAAAACACTAATTTGCTACAGTATTTTCGAATTGCTACAGTACCCGAAAAGCTACAGTGTTTTCGAAAATCACTATTTGTTACAGTAAAAAAAACTTTGCTACAGTAAAACACTATTTTAAAATGTATTTTAACAAATAGCGAGACGATGATTTATAAAAGTAAATGACCAAAACACTCAAATGTATAAGTTATATTTCGAGTGATATAAATTAGGGATAATTTAAGGCTATATTTTGACAAAGGTACGTGTCCCAAAATGTAAATTACAAGTTTTCTCAGCGTACGAAGGGACACTCGAAAAACCGGAACCGGGACATAAGTCGCGTAATGACGTACGACTTATCGGAACAAAAATTATAAATTAACTATGCACGAGAATATAATATAATATATAATTAATTAATTTAAATTATATATTATATATATTATATTATAATATGTCGACAAACTAGAAGTTAAAAGGTTTGTGAGCTGGATCTTCAGGCCATGCGATCGCATGGCCATTCCTCTTCAGACCCATGCGATCTCATGGGATGGCTGGACAGGAATGCCTATAAAGCTCGATCAGTTTTTCGGACGAATTCAATCATAAATCTAACTCTCAATCTCTCTGTCTCTTTAATATATATATATATATATATATATTATTATTATTATTATTATTATTATTATTATTATTATTAAGATTAATATTAGTAATCTTATTATTATTATTATTATTATTATTATTATTATTATTATTATTAGTAATATTACATAAAATACTACGACGAGGTTATGAGCGTGTCACTTTCAAAATGGGTTTTCGAGCGGGATAGAGCTAAGGAAATTATTGGTTATAGCTATGGAGGTTATGGGTAATGTACGTGGGTATTATTGGCAAATCAAACCTAGTGTTTATCATCTCTGTTGCGTCTACGTACTTCCCTGCAATATTGAATCACAATATTGATACGTGAACATTCATATCTTATCTTTTATATATTAATTGTGTATCCATGTCTAGTGCTCGAGTATATGTGTTTATGCATGCTTGTATGCTAAATTTCGTCGTTAAATAGTTTATGATGAATCACGAATTAAATACATATATTACTGGTAAAAGGTATATGATATGCATGTTTTTGGAAAGCTGGCGAAAAATCAATAACTTTTCGTTTAGAAATCACGTAATTTCAATGAACGAATCAAAAGATATGGTCAACTGAATTATGATTGACGTTAATTGAAATTACTTTTGAATCTGCAATTAAGATTTAAACAACTTGTTTACGAGATTGATAAAATGAATTTTTGAATATTACCAACCGAGTAAAAGACTCCTTATATAAGGTATGTCTCGTTTTGTTGAACTATTGTCAAAATTGACTTTTTGGAACGACTTTGGATAACTTTTGTATGTCGATCTCGAGCATTAGGATTGTGATACACTATGACCAGACCTAGCTTGATAGACATTTATTGACCAACATATGTTCTCTAGGCTGAGATCTACGGTTATTTGGTAATCCGAGTTTCAATCACATTTTGGTGAACGACTTTGTATGCTGCTAAGGTGAGTTTCATTTGCTCCCTTTTTAATTGCTTTTGCAATCTATATTTTTGGGCTGAGAATACATGCAATTTATTTTAAACGCAATGGATACAAGTACATACTAAATTCTACACTGAGTTTGAACCGAAAATCCCTTAGCTTTGGTAACTAGTAACTGCCAGTTATAAGAACTGGTGGGCGCGAGTAGTAGTATATGGATCCATAGGGCTTGATATCCCCGTCCGAACTAGAGCACTGGCCTTTTAACAGACGTATGCTATTTGAGAAGCGTACACGTTGGTTTGCGTGTATTATTAAGATGATTATATAAAGGGTATAAATTATATA
Organism: Rutidosis leptorrhynchoides; assembly: GCF_046630445.1. NCBI lineage: Eukaryota > Viridiplantae > Streptophyta > Magnoliopsida > Asterales > Asteraceae > Rutidosis > Rutidosis leptorrhynchoides. The sequence goes on from NC_092341.1 coordinate 44,876,553, forward strand.
TACGTTAAGTTTAGTTACCAGGGTGCTCAATTTCGTAGAATATTTTGATAAACGTTTCTGGATGAAACAACTGAAATCTTGTGATCTACCTTTATATACAGATTATGCAAACACTAAAACTATGAACTCACCAACCTTTGTTTTGACACTTGTTAGCATGTTTATTCTCAGGTTTCCTAGAAGTCTTCCGTTGTTTGCTTATATGTTAGACAAGCTATGTGCATGGAGTCGTACATGGCATATTTTTCAAGGAAACGTTGCATTCACCAAATCATCACCATGTATCTTATTTTGACTGCATTGTCAACAGAAGTACTATTGTAAACTATTATTTACGGTGATTGTCTATATGTATAAATCATCAGATGTCGAAAACTATTGATTTAAATATTCATTTATGGTGTGCCTTTTCAAAAGAATGCAATGTTTACAAAATGTATCATATAGAGGTCAAATACCTCGCAATGAAATCAATGAATGACGTATTGTACATATGGATTTGGAGCGATCGTCACACACGATAAGCAAAGTCTGTTAGGTTGAGTCTCAAAAATTTTGAACAGTTTCATATATGCATTTAACTTTCGACCGTTCTCGACGATTCACGAACAATTAATTGTAAATAGTTATGTGTGTATATGTATATGTGTGTGTATATATATATATATATATATATATATATATATATATATATATATATAAATGGAAATTGGAAAAAAAAATGTGGATCATTATATGTTGTTGTATTTAAAATTAATTATGTAAAATAAAATAAAAATGAGATATTATAATAATTATTATTTAAAGCATAACTATATATAAATTAGGTATATTGAAAATAAATATTAAATGATTGTAATACTCGTTGGACGTTTCGATTATTATTTAGAGAAGTTTAATTTGAACTTATGTGATTTTAAAATAAATGGCATCCGAAAATGAGTTGTGTAAACTATAGGTTCATTAAAAATATATTTAGGAACTATTTGTTGAATTTTAAAACTTTTTATATTTCACTTGGGGTTGGGAGTGAATAATTAACGTAATTTTTGTTTAATAATTAATGATCGAATTTTATACCATAATGACCAAAATAAATAAATATAGTTAATTTAAAAATATGGGATTTTTCTGAATAAGTTTATCCGCCACTAATTATCAACGGAGTAGGTAATAATACCTTAAATATTAGTGTAATACAGTAGAGAGGCGGCTATCATTTTTTTCAAACATGTGAGCTGTTAATTTAACATTGTTGTCTACTATATACTACTTTAATAAAGAAAATTTATATTTATATGATATACTCTAATTACAATTATTAAACACAGCCATTCTTCTTCTTTTCTGTGAATGTATCGACCACCTTCTTTTTCATTTTTTTTTGGCAAGCATTAAAAACCAAAGCAAACCCATGTAAACTCGACTACGGTTGCTATGGTTACAAATCGAAACTCCACCACTCTAAACCCACCACCATCGCAAAACATTACAAACTCCACCTTTGAACACCCACTTACTGTTTCCTTTTCCCGTTTTCAAACAAAAGCATCAAACCAAACCAACTCAAACCGATTGTTTAATGTTGCTACTTCTCTTCGTGAACCCAACTTTAGTCTCCGTTGAAGTGCTACAATAAATAATAGATGATGTTTATTATGAACGAGGAAGCAAGAATAATCATGATAATCACGATGATATAAATAAAGATACGTAGATGATGATATACGATGGAAGTTGAGATGGTCATAATGATTAACGAAGATGTTGATGACGAAGAATAGTGACGGTGCTACAGTAATGAGTGACGAGGAAGATGGTAAATAGTTGATAGAAGATGATGAGTCGATGAGGTATATGAAGAAGATGATGAATATCCTTCTGTCGCTGCTCATATGGCTCGAGCAGCCACAACCAAAACACCATCGCTATAAATTTTCTTTCGATAATTGATGATGATGGATGTCACGATGGTATGAAGATGACGATGAATAGTGTAATTTAGATGATGATGTTGGGTATAATGATGCACGATGATGATTACAGTGTGAGATGATGGTGATTACGATGTAAGATGATGACGATGAAGAGCCACCATATCTTGCTCGATCTTTCTATTAAAACCCAAGAACAAAACCCTCATTCTACGATTTATTTTTGCTGCTTACGAATTCTGTATCTAATCTATTAAAGACGGCCCAATAGGCCCATTCAGCCCACGTATACTGATCGTTTAAAATGATGATGATCTGGTCGATTGAAGTTTTAAGAAGAATAAAAAGGAAAACGGGAATTGTCGGGTTAAATACATTAGTTGGGTAATATAATTCGGAAAGGTGTAAACAGAGGAATGGTTGGGCATATGGTTGTTAAGCGAGAGGTTGTGGGTTCAATTCCGGACCCATGCGTTATATTTTTTTTAAAGAGCATATTCATGAGGTAGCATTTTTATTATTATTCCTGTTTTATTATTATTATGATTATTATTATTATTATTTGGTTAGTATGTTGTTATTATTATTATTATTATTATTATTATTATTATTATTATTATTATTATTATTATTATTATTATCATGAATATGAATTCCAAGTATACTTATTATTATTTAGTTTTACTATTATTATGATTAAGATTGAGATTATAAAAAGATGAATATAATTTTGAAGATGTTAGGAATTATATTAACTAATAAGAATAATGATAAGATGTGATCTTTATAAATGTTATAATGATATTAGTATTAAGTTTATAAGGTGGAAGTATTATGGCATAATATTAAGATTATTATTACTACTATTATTATCATAGTTATTATTATTATTAGTATTTATTATCAAAACTAGTAATATCAATATCATTACTAAATCTAATTATTTTTAGTATTATCATTATCATAAAAAGATACAAATTTTTATTTATTATTATCAATATTACTTTACTAAATAAATAGCTATATAAGAATATATTTAATACATATCATACAACAACATTTATATTTTCATAATAAATACTAATTATTTATCTGAAGCATATAAAATAAATATAGTTAATTTAGTTATTAAGGAAACATACAAGTTACTAAAATAACAATTACTCATAATACATAAACTTATTCGATTTTGATTATATATTTTAATATATATAATTAATATAGGTTCGTGAATCCGAGGCCAACCCTGCATTGTTCAGTATTGTCGTATGAATATTTTTACTACAAAATATTGTAGAGTGAGTTTCATTTGCTCCATTTTTAATTGCTTTTGCAATATATATTTTTGGGCAGAGAATACATGCGCTGCTTTTATAAATGCTTTACGAAATAGAGACAAGTGATTAAAAATGATATATGTTATAAGAACATGTAAGCGCGAATCCTAAAGATAGATATATGGGCCTAACAAACCCCATTCTGGAATTTGGAATGCTTTAGTACTTCGATTTAAATGGTGATTGCGATTGCCAATATTATGGCATACTTGCGAGTATGCGGGGGATATTCTATATGCATTATGTTAATGTCGGTTACCAGGTATTCATCATACGAATGGATTTTATACACTTGCGAGTGTAATGTTATTTATGAAAAATGAAATCTTGTGGTCTATTAAAATGATGAAAATGAATGTTTACGATAAACTAATGAACTCATCAACCTTTTGGTTGACACTTGAAAGCATGTTTATTCTCAGGTATGAAAGAAATCTTCCGCTGTGCATTTGCTCATTTTAGAGATATTACTTGGAGTCATTCATGGCTTATTTCAAAAGACGTTACATTCGAGTCGTTGAGTTCATCAAGAATATTATTAAGTCATTTATAGTTGGATATATTATGAAACGGTATGCATGCTGTCAACTTTCGATGTAATGAAAGTTTGTCTTTCAAAAACGAATGCAATGTTTGTAAAATGTATCATATAGAGGTCAAGTACCTCGCGATGTAACCAAATGTAATGTATTCGTCCAGATGGATTAGGACGGGTCATCACATTGGGTCTATAAAAGCTTGATCGTTCTGCTCGATTCATCCATATATTTCATCTATCTCTCTCGTATCTATATATAGATATATATTATTATTATTATTATTATTATTATTATTATTATTATTATTATTATTATTATTATTATTATTATTATTATTATTATTATTATTAATTATATTATTATTATTATTAGGAGTATTAGTATTATTATTATTAGTATTATTATACATAAAATACTACGACGAGGTTCTGCTCGCATGTTTACAAAACGGGTTTTCAAACGGGTTAGAGCTAAGGAAGTTATGGGTTATAGCTATGAAAGTTATGGGTATTATTTGGGGGTATTGTTCGTGAGGTCAACCTAGCGTTTATCATTTCCGTTGCGTCTACGTACTTTCCTGCAATATTGAATCACAATATTGATACGTGAGCATTCATATCTTATCTTTTATATATTAATAGTGTATCCCTGACTAGTGCTCAAGTATATATGTTTATGCATGCTTGTATGCTTAATTTCGTCGTTAAATAGTTTATGATAAATCATGAATTTAATACATATGCTACTGAGATATGGTATATGATATGCATGTCGTTGAAAAGCTGGCGAAAAATTAATAACTTTTCTTTTAGAAAGCGTATGGTTTCGATGAACGGATTAAAAGATATGGTCAACTGAATTATTATTAATTCTATTATTATTATTATTATTATTATTATTATTATTATTATTATTATTATTATTATTATTATTATTATTATTATTATTATTATTATTATTATTATTATTATTATTATTATTATTATTATTATTATTATTATTTATTATTATTATTATTATTATTATTATTATTATAATTATTATTATTATTATTATAATTATTATTATTATTATTATTATTATTAATATCGTCGTTATTGTTATCGTCATTATTATTATGATCTAATAATTATTATTATTATTATCATTATCGTTATCAATATAAGTATTATAATTTAAATTGTTATTGTTATTATTAATACTATCGTTATTGTCACTTAGGTTATTATTAATATCATTATTATTATTATTATTATTATTATTATTATTATTATTATTATTATTATTATTATTATTATTATTATTATTATTATCATTATAAAAATTATTAGTATTATCATTAGTATTATTATAATCAGTATCATTATCATTAAAACTAATATTAGTATCATCTAATTATTATGATTACTATTATTATCATGGACTAAAAACTATTAAACAAATCGATTAGGAAAAAAGAGTATAAGTATCATGATGAAATTAAAATATTGTAAGATATTGATTTAGATAAAAATATCGTTTTCATTATTTTTATCATTATTATTATTATTATTATTAAAAGTATCATTAAAATTAAAACTATCATTTTTATTAAAATTGTCATTTTTAATAGAAATTTCATTGTTATTATAAAATATCATTATTATTATCATTTTAGTATTATTATTATTATTAAAAATTATCATTTTAAATAGAATTATTATATAAAATATTATTATTATTACAGTTAATATTAAAAAGTATCATTATTATTAAAGTTATCATGATTTTAATTATCATTTTATTATAATTAATATCATCATTAGTAAATAAATATTGTAATTATTATTATTAGTAGAATAATAATTATTATTATTATTACAAAATAATACAACTTTTACTCATTATTATTATTGTCAATATTATTTTATCAAATAAATAGGTGATACAAAGATATTTTACCACACGTAATATAATTACATTAATAATACATACCACTATATTTTTATGATATTGAGTGAACTGTATAAATTTTATTACTTGAGATATATAAAAGTATATTTTTATCATATTTAAATTTTAATATAAATTTTTATTTATTAATAAATGACTTGTATTATTTACTCTAATAAAATCTGATAAATATATTTAAATATATAAAATGACTATATTTAAGTTATATAATAAACATGTATAGATTTTGGAAGTCATTTTGGGTCAAGTTGACTTTTGTTGACTTTTGCATATCGGTCTCGAGCATTAGGATTGTGATACACTACGACTTGACCTAAATTGTTAGACAAATATTGACCAACATATAAATATATATAATTAATATAGGTTCGTGAATCCGAGGCCAACCCTACACTTGTTCAATGTCATCATATGTATTTTTACTACAAAATACAATACCGTGAGTTCATTTGATCCTTTTTATTAAATGCTTTTGCAATATATATTTTTGGGACTGAGAATACATGAAATGCTTTTATAAATGTTTGACAAGATAGACACAAGTAAAACATTCCTCTAATGAATTAGTTGGATGTTATAATTCACTAATTGACGTGAATATTTCCCCCTGATTATTATAGCTTGGTAACCTAAGAATTAGTTGGACGTTATAATTGCCACTAATTGACACGAATCGTAAAGGTAGCTACCGGGTTTAACACCCCCACCCAGAATGTTCACTAGACAGTAGAGCACGTGGGCGTGGTGTTTAGTACTTCGAGGTTTATATATTTATACAGACGAGAGGTTCTGTTTTGGGGATATTATTTATGCGCATTAAATGTTAAGGTCGGTTATCAAGCAAGGTTATATATAGAGAGAATGATTTTATACACAGGTTATGTGTATGTTATTTTGGTACACGAGATATGTGTACAGTTATTAAAAATCGCGAGACAACCTACGGGGGAGAAAAGGATACTGATGCGGTGAAACAATACCTTTATTTATGAACGGATTGAGTTGTTTTATTACACGAATTGATTTATTGTATATATAGTATTTTAATGAATTTAGGTTGGTTTCAAACATATATAGGCAACTAGTCCTATCCGTGTAGTTTAGTTTGTTGGTAAATCCGGTTCGTTCCACAGGGAGAAACGTACTCAAGAATTTAATGATAAATAATTATACTAGAAAATGGGGTTTTAGTATATTTTAACTAAATTCATATAAATTAATAGGAATTAAAATAATTAACTAGTTATAAACTAATTACTAAATATAAATTAATACTAATTTTAAACTAACAACTTAAATATAATAATAAAATAATTAAAACCCTAATTTTTAACCTAGTTCGTACAGTACCCGCAATTATACTTACGCATTTTGCGTGGTATAATACGCGTTTCGCTTATGTTTTTGAAGCTACACATTTCGTGTGATTTATACACGATCCGCGTAAGCTATAAACGATGTGACAAAACAGTAGTGTTTAAACTGAAGGAGATTAAGTTGTTTTTTTTTTTATATTTCTGTATAATAATACGTAAATAAATAACAATAATAATTATTTGCAATATATAAATGGGAGTGTTTACTTAAATGTGTCACCTCTAGATCTATGGATTGTTTTGAGTTTAAGCCCTATTAAAATGTTTTAGTATAAAACTTTATATTTTTCTTTCGAATAAATATAAAGTTATGACTAGCTAAATTAAATCTAATTTTCATCGGATTCTATTTAGATAGTTACTAGTCCCCAAGTATTTAAATTGAGACCCAACCCAGTTTTGACTTTCGCCAAAACCCAAATCATAACGGTTTCCCTTTTTACAATTTCACTATTATGTAACTAGTGATATTACCCAAACCACCGAACTTTATTTCTAATTTAGTGTTAGTAAATTATTCATAAGTTCGTCTAGATCACTTTTAATGTTGAAGCTTAATTTATATAGATAAAAATAACTTTCGTTATTTGAATCTAATAAATTAAGTGGCAAGAGTTAAATATTCAAGTACATAATAATGGTTCTTTTAATTAGGCACAGTGTTAAAAATATTAAAGTTACATTTTAATTTGTACAAATGATAACAATCCATTTCACTAGGGGCTCTACATCCAAGCAAACACTAGGGAAATTTACTAACTAATCATAATAATGGTACGGGAGTAAAAATACAAACATAATATAGTAAACATGGCAATAATAACAATAATAATAATTCTAACAAAATGATAGTAATAAAAATACTACAACTAATAACAATAACAATAACAATAACAATAATAATGAAAATAGTGATAATGAAAAATTAAATAGAACAACTTACAAACAAAGCTTCAATTTATTGATTGGAAATGGTAAGAAATGGAAATGACAGCACCCGTGCACTCGCACAATAATACCCTTAATCACAAACAATACACCCTTAATATTGAAACTATCCTAATTCTTCAAACTTGAAAATTAATTTGGTACAGAACTAAATTATACTGAGTACTTGAAAAATGCAAAATAATAACTAAAGTAATAATTTGTGATGTATAGTAATTTGTGTAGTCTCTCTTCTAACTCTCCTATACTTCTCTGTACGTCCCTCTCTGTATAAGTACTCCATATAATAAGAGTTAGAGATTCAAGAAGTAGGTGAAATGAGTGTTAATATGCTTTCTTGCTGTAAAGTTGTAAAAGTAATAATAATTAAACATAAAGCAGTCCAAAATGTACGCGTTTCGCGTAGATGTGTACGCGTTTCGCGTAAGGTATATTCATGAAATTTGTAGATTTTTGAGTTACGGACGTCTGGACACCTGATTCGCCTTTTTTCGAGTTCGTATGATTTAGTTATGATTTTTTCCGTGCAGGCGCGCTGATTTCATGATTTCGATCATTTTAACTTGTAGTCTTGAGGCGCGATGTTGTACTCTTTTGTTGCTCATTAGAAATCTTCATTTTATCTTCATTTTGATCTTTATATCATTGAAAATCCATAATAGCATATCATTCGACGCTTTGGACATTTTAACCAATTACAAACCGAAAACTACTCGAATACACATAAAATCATAACATTTTGGATTGATATTGCGACGAACTATATGTATATTTATAGCAATATCAAATTACCCCACACTTGAACGTTGCTTGTCCTCAAGCAATAACAACTTTTTAATAGACTCGGAATACTACACAATTTTCCATATCAATTTATTAATCACACGCACACACACACGAAATGAAAAACACACGCTATATGAAATATATTACACAACACAGTATTTATTAGATCACACGCACACCACACGAAATGAAATTCTGCCAACAGAAACAAAGTTTGAGGTTCGTGACTGAGGTCTAAAAATTTGGATCCTTAGGGAAAATTGGACCTTGTGAAAACGTTTTATGATTTTATAAAATGTCATGCTAGTTTTTACACTAGACACGTTTTCCGGTTTTTAACCTCAAATTCCGGTCGAGGGTAACTGAAAACCGTAGTCTCAGTCGGCGATTAGCAAGCTATCCGCCCCCATAATTGAAGTATCATGGAACTTGAAACCGAATGTCCTAAAAATGGTTTTACACAATATAATTCATAAAATAGCATAAGTTTTAGAATAAAATTATATCGTGTCCAAATATCATCGGTGAACCATGAGTTTGTACACCTCAATTTGTTATGGCATATGTATGTTGACCGCGGTCAAACATAGATGCGGTTGATCTTTACGGAGATCATCCATCTGGGGATTAGATTCATTAGTCTTAAAAGCTAATTTGCAATGTGCCCCCCATTGTACGAGACAGATCCATCTCATGGTTAGGATAAGTCTGACCACCAAAAACCCTATTTGATGCTGAGGTGAGGTGGATTTCCAGCCGATGATAGAGATGACTTTTCAAGATTTTTCGTCAACCTACAGCTGTTCTGGACTACATCTTCTAACATAAGTTAGCAAGTGTGTCATTTTGGAAGACTTTAATTCCTTAAGGGATGGACTTGATTCATCCTTTATTACTCGTATAAATGGGATATTCAGGTTTATACATTTCAAAGCAATGATATATGCAATAAACTTCATAGAAACATGTGATAAATGGTTCTAAACATATGGGTTTATAAATTCCCTTATACATGGTTTTCATTTTATATGTTTTAATCAAATAAACTTATGTATTTTTAATGTATGGAGACAATAATTTCGGTTTTTGACACCTAATCTTTAATTGCTCATAATTACCTTAAAAATTGATTAGTCATATTTGTTTAAAAATTGTAAAAATTTTCATAAAAACCACTAAATTATAAGTTCTCGAGAATTTATATATTCCCACCCCACACTTAAGATTATGTAATGCCCTCATTACATAAAATTAGATAATAATGTATAAATTTGAGAGGACAAAAAGTGTAAAGGTAGTTAGAACTTCCTTAATTAAAAATTGGAGATCGTAAAATTCTTATCGTATGAACATATCCAATCCTTATATCACAATATAAATTTGGTGTTTCGTTATGTTGAATGCATCATCATCGTAAGTACCTGTCAAACAACCATGTTAATCACACACAAGATGGGGTTGTACATTTATAGTACAAAAATTTTACCCCACACTTAAAATTTTTGTATATATATAAATAAAATAAAATACAATAAACTAAAAACACAATTATTTTATTATTATTATTATTTTGTTTTAACTTAGTAACTATTTAAAATTTTAAAATATCATTTATAATATTTATATTTCTCATAACGGAAAGTTCGGTTGTAAAACCTAGTCTTTATCCGTTTATAAATTTTAAAATTCAATTTTTAAAAATTAATGTATAAAAGAATTAAATATTTTTTTAGTTTTTTTTTTTAAATCACAAAAATTTAATAAGAATTAAATGCACTCTATTTTTTTTTACTTTTAATATTATAAATCACATAATGAATTAAAGGCACACAAAACATGATTTTTTTTTTCAACAAGTCGTTTTCTCGACTCGACCCCACACTTTATTGCCTAGCGGGGTCAAATTTCTATATTTATCGAACGACATGTAAAATCAGTGGAGAAAGTTCCACGAATCAGAAGAGTGAGCCATTCATTTACACCTCGGGTGGTATATAATATATCAGATAAATCCTTTTTCAGTTGACCGAAAAAGGATGACTCAACCCGAGAGTCAACGCACAACTCTTCTCTAAGTGCGGCTTGCAATAAAAATTTTATTCTCCTAGGTGGATCCTGCCCAAATGGATCATTTTTTAAGATATTCCAAATGTTAACCTCTTGAGGATATACGAATTCCACATGAGAAGGTGACTTCTCAAGTGGTTCTAATATATTAAACTTTTCATCCTCAATGTTTTCTAACGACTTCATCAATTTAACCTCCTCATTATCACAATTATATGCGAGTGGATTATTATAAACTGTAAAGATCTCGGGTGTAACACCCTCATTTTCCTCATCATTATACCAAAGCGGATTAGTATAACAGGAAAAGATCTCTGGCGTATGATTAACTGGTTCTACCACTTCTACCTCGGAATCATAATGCTCATCATTTTTATTTCCATTTACCCCACATTCATTTATGTTTTTCATAGAGATTTCATATTCTTTTAATTCAGGAGGGTTATGTGAATTAATTTTTACAATTTCAATTTGCACCTCGTCCTCCTCATTAATTGTTTGGTCGTTTGAAACCTGTAAAATAGGGTTAGGATAATAAAATGGAGACTCAACTGATGAATCATCCGATTGTCTTTCCGAAAGAATAGTAAACAAACGATCCATTTCTCTTTTTAGATTTTGAATAGATGTTTGATTTTGTTGGCATTGTAGATTTAGTAATTCCCTAGTTTCAGTTTGACTTTCAATAAAACTCATCATAATATTTTGAAATTTATTATACGAGAAATTTTCTTCATTTTGAGTTTGTTGAAAATTTTGTGGTATTTGGTCAGAAGATTGGTATTGTTGATAATTTTGTGAAGAGTCGTAATAAGGTTGGTTTAGATAATAAAAATCTGGATTCGAGTTATTCTCTTAATATTCATTCCATATATAGTTCATGGGTTCATAACTCTCCATTTGATCCATGGAAATATGATAATCACATTCCCAAGTCAAATGGTAACCTCCACAATTTTCACAAATATATGTAGTTTCAACCCTATTAAACATAGATGAATTGCACCAATTATCATCAAAACTTGTTTGAGAGTATTGATTAAATTGTTGGGCATTAAAAAGATTTTCCATGGTCATATTCTCAAAATCATCCATATTACAGTATGACTGGAGCCTAGTTGAAATTTAAAAAGAACAAAGAGAAAAATAAAACAGAACTTTCGTAGGAAAATAAATCCCGACGAAAGGATCAAATAACTAAAAGTAATTAAATTCCTGAATGAACAATTTCTCCCCGGTAGCGGCGCCAAAAAGTTGATGCGGTGAAACAATACCTTTATTTATGAACGGATTGAGTTGTTTTATTACACGAATTGATTTATTTTATATATAGTATTTTAATGAATTTAGGTTGGTTTCAAACATATATAGGCAACTAGTCCTATCCGTGTAGTTTAGTTTGTTGGTAAATCCGGTTCGTTCTACAGGGAGAAACGTACTCAAGAATTTAATGACAATTAATTATACTAGAAAATGGGGTTTTAGTATATTTTAACTAAATTCATATAAATTAATAGGAATTAAAATAATTAACTAGTTATAAACTAATTACTAAATATAAATTAATACTAATTATAAACTAACAACTTAAATATAATAATAAAATAATTAAAACCCTAATTTTTAACCTAGTTCGTACAGTACCCGTAATTATACTTAAGCGTTTCGCGTGGTATAATACGCGTTTCGCGTATGTTTTTGAAGCTACACATTTCGTGTGATTTATACACGATCCGCGTAAGCTATAAACGATGTGACAAAACAGTAGTGCTTAAACTGAAGGAGATTAAGTTGTTTTTTTTTATATTTCTGTATAATAATACGTAAATAAATAACAATAATAATTATTTGCAATATATAAATGGGAGTGTTTACTTAAATGTGTCACCTCTAGATCTATGGATTATTTTGAGTTTAAGCCCTATTAAAATGTTTTAGTATAAAACTTTATATTTTTCTTTCGACTAAATATAAAGTTATGACTAGCTAAATTAAATCTAATTTTCATCGGATTCTATTTAGATAGTTACTAGTCCCCAAGTATTTAAATTGAGACCCAACCCAGTTTTGACTTTCGCCAAAACCCAAATCATAACGGTTTCCCTTTTTATAATTTCACTATTATGTAACTAGTGATATTACCCAAACCACCGAACTTTATTTCTAATTTAGTGTTAGTAAATTATTCATAAGTTCGTCTAGATCACTTTTAATGTTGAAGCTTAATTTATATAGATAAAAATAACTTTCGTTATTTGAATCTAATAAATTAAGTGGCAAGGGTTAAATATTCAAGTACATAATAATGGTTCTTTTAATTAGGCTCAATGTTAAAAATATTAAAGTTACATTTTAATTTGTACAAATGATAACAATCCATTTCACTAGGGGTTCTACATCTAAGCAAACACTAGGAAAATTTACTAACTAATCGTAATAATGGTACGGGAGTAAAAATACAAACATAATATAGTAAACATGGCAATAATAACAATAATAATAATTCTAACAAAATGATAGTAATAAAAATACTACAACTAATAACAATAACGATAACAATAATAATGAAAATAGTGATAATGAAAAATTAAATAGAACAACTTACAAACAAAGCTTCAATTTATTGATTGGAAATGGTAAGAAATGGAAATGACAGCATCCGTGCACTCGCACAATAATACCCTTAATCACAAACAATACACCCTTAATATTGAAACTATCCTAATTCTTCAAACTTGAAAATTAATTTGGTACATAACTAAATTATACTGAGTACTTGAAAAATACAAAATAATAACTAAAGTAATAATTTGTGATGTATAGTAATTTGTGTAGTCTCTCTTCTAACTCTCCTATGCCTCTCTGTACGTCCCTCTCTGTATAAGTACTCCATATAATAAGAGTTAGAGATTCAAGAAGTAGGTGAAATGAGTGTTAATATGCTTTCTTGCTATAAAGTTGTAAAAGTAATAATAATTAAACATAAAGCAGCCGTCTATGTGAACTCTAATCTGAATCTCGTCCAAAACGTACGCGTTTCGCGTAGATGTGTACGCGTTTCGCGTAAGGTATATTCATGAAAGTTGTAGATTTTTGAGTTACGGACGTCTGGACACCTGAGTCGCCTTTTTTCAAGTTCGTATGATGTAGTTATGATTTTTTCCGTGCAGGGGCGCTGATTTCATGATTTCGATCATTTTAACTTGTAGTCTTGAGGCGCGATGTTGTACTCTTTTGTTGCTCATTAGAAATCTTCATTTTATCTTCATTTTGATCTTTATATCATTGAAAATCCATAATAGCATTTCATTCGATGCTTTGGACATTTTAACCAATTACAAACCGAAAACTACTCGAATACACATAAAATCATAACATTTTGGATTGATATTGCGACGAACTATATGTATATTTATAGCAATATCAGATACGAACCTACTCTGCCAAGCATTATGAAAAATGGTTTCGTACACGAGATAGGTGTACTGTATTTAAATCATGTGGTCTATCAAAATTACTGAATCTTATGGTTTTATGATAAACTTATGAACTCACCAATCTTTTGGTTGACACTTTTAAACATGTTTATTCTCAGGTATGAAAGAAATCTTCCGCTGTGCATTTGCTCATTTAAAGATATTACTTGGAGTCATTCATGGCATATTTCAAAAGACATTGCATTCAAGTCGTTGAGTTCAATAAAGATTATTATTAAGTAAAAGACAGATTAAGTCATTTATAGTTTGGATATTATGAAATGGTATGCATTCCTGTCAACTTTTGTTGTAATGAAAGTTTGTCTTTTAAAAACGAATGCAGTGTTTGTAAAATGTATCATATAGAGGTCAAATACCTCGCAATGAAACCAATTATTATGTAACGTTTATAATCGATATGAACGGGGCAATTCAGTTGGTATCAGAGCGGTGGTCTTAGCGAACCAAGTCTTGCATTAATGTGTCTAACTGATAGTTTTTAAGATGCATTAGTGAGTCTGGACTTCGACCGTGTCTGCATATCAAAAGTTTTGCTTATCATTTTTGTCGGAAATTACCTGCTTATCATCTTAAGTCTAGACGCGTCTTACTGCATTCATTGCATAGATAGTGTATAGATAAATTCATATCTTTACATATCTATTACAGTAAACTCTGTCTGACATCTTTCGAAAATTTCTCCGTAACTTATGGGATCTTGGTATTATATATACATATGTAAAACATGTATTGAAGAATACCAAACTAAGTCCTATAATATAATTCATATCAAAAATCACTTCCCTGATTATACAAACTGGATCCAGTATCTAGTTCAAATTCCTTAGATTTCGACAGCTATTCCGATATGGATTTCTACTCGAGCTCCGAAAGCAGTGTGACCGGAATGGATCAACCAATTAGCCATCATCTATTCTGAATGAATTGGGGATGGGTTCGTAGTCTACTTAATCATTGGATACAAGAAGAAGGTGATCCCTTTCATCCACCACATTTCCCTCTGGGTGAAGAACCTGAAGCACTCACCGGTGAACCAGTCCGAAACACAATTTTCTCACTTATTGCCAGGGTATCTCGCCACGAAAATATCATATCTCAGATTCTAAACTTTATTCATCCACTCGTTCGAACCGATAATCATCCCGGTGTAATAGAAGAAGTCAACGAGCTTCGAGCTCGGGTAGTAGCTTTGGAGAATATGGTGCAAAGGTTACAAGTGTAGTGACCCGAACTTTTCCATGTTTATAATTATATTAAATGAAATTTTTATTTACATGATTAAGTGTTTCCAACATGTTAAGCAATCAAACTTGTTAAGACTTGATTAATTGAAATAGGTTTCATATAGACAATTGACCACCCAAGTTGACCGGTGATTCACGAACGTTAAAACTTGTAAAAACTATATGATGACATATATATGGTTCTATATATAGTTAACATGATATTATGATAAGTAAACATATCATTAAGTATATTAACAATGAACTACATATGTAAAAGCAAGACTACTAACTTAATGATTTTGAAACGAGACATATATGTAACAATTATCGTTGTAACGACATTTAAGGTATATATATATCATATTAAGAGATATTCATACATCATAATATCATGATAATATAATAATTTAAAATCTCATTTGATATTATAAACATTGGGTTAACAACATTTAACAAGATCGTTAACCTAAAGGTTTCAAAACAACACTTACATGTAACGACTAACGATGACTTAACGACTCAGTTAAAATGTATATACATGTAGTGTTTTAATATGTATTTATACACTTTTGAAAGACTTCAATACACTTATCAAAATACTTCTACTTAACAAAAATGCTTACAATTACATCCTCGTTCAGTTTCATCAACAATTCTACTCGTATGCACCCGTATTCGTACTCGTACAATACACAGCTTTTAGATGTATGTACTATTGGTATATACACTCCAATGATAAGCTCTTAGCAGCCCATGTGAGTCACCTAACACATGTGGGAACCATTATTTGGCAACTAGCATGAAATATCTCATAAAATTACAAAAATATGAGTAATCATTCATGACTTATTTACATGAAAACAAAATTACATATCCTTTATATCTAATCCATACACCAACGACCAAAAACACTTTCATTCTTCAATTTTCTTCATCTAATTGATCTCTCTCAAGTTCTATCTTCAAGTTCTAAGTGTTCTTCATAAATTCTACAAGTTCTAGTTACATAAAATCAAGAGTACTTTCAAGTTTGCTAGCTCACTTCCAATCTTGTAAGGTGATCATCCAACCTCAATAAATCTTTGTTTCTTACAGTAGGTTATCATTCTAATACAAGGTAATAATCATATTCAAACTTTGGTTCAATTTCTATAACTACAACAATCTTATTTCAAGTGATGATCTTACTTAAACTTGTTTTCGTGTCATGATTCTGCTTCAAGAACTTCGAGCCATCCAAGGATCCGTTGAAGCTAGATCCATTTTTCTCCTTTCCAGTAGGTTTATCCAAGGAACTTAAGGTAGTAATTATGTTCATAACATCATTCGATTCATACATATAAAGCTATCTTATTCGAAGGTTTAAACTTGTAATCACTAGAACATAGTTTAGTTAATTCTAAACTTGTTCGCAAACAAAAGTTAATCCTTCTAACATGACTTTGAAAATCAACTAAACACATGTTATATATCTATATGATATGCTAACTTAATGATTTAAAACCTGGAAACACGAAAAACACTGTAAAACCGAATTTACGCCGTCGTAGTAACACCGCGGGCTGTTTTGGGTTAGTTAATTAAAAACTATGATAAACTTTGATTTAAAAGTTGTTCTTCTGGGAAAAGGATTTTTCTTATGAACATGAAACTATATCCAAAAATTATGGTTAAACTCAAAGTGTAAGTATGTTTTCTAAAATGGTCATCTAGACGTCGTTCTTTCGACTGAAATGACTACCTTTACAAAAATGACTTGTAACTTATATTTCTGACTATAAACCTATACTTTTTCTGTTTAGATTCATAAAATATAGTTCAATATGAAACCATATCAATTTGATTCACTCAAAACGGATTTAAAATGAAGAAGTTATGGGTAAAACAAGATTGGATAATTTTTCTCATTTTAGCTACGTGAAAATTGGTAACAAATCTATTCCAACCATAACTTAATCAACTTGTATTTTATATTATGTAATCTTGAGATACCATAGACACGTATACAATATTTCAACCTATCATGTCGACACATCTATATATATTTCGGAACAACCATAGACACTCTATATGTGAATGTTGGAGTTAGCTATACAGGGTTGAGGTTGATTCCAAAATATATATTGTTTGAGTTGTGATCAATACTGAGATATGTATACATTGGGTCGTGGATTGATTCAAGATAATATATATCGATTTATTTCTGTACATCTAACTGTGGACAACTAGTTGTAGGTTACTAACGAGGACAGCTGACTTAATAAACTTAAAACATCAAAATGTATTAAAAGTGTTGTAAATATATTTTGAACATACTTTGATATATATGTACATATTTGTTATAGGTTCGTGAATCAACCCGTGGCCAAGTCAAATTCTCGACGAAGTGATATTTGGTGAAAGTGAGTTATAGTCCCACTTTTAAAATCTAATATTTTTGGGATGAGAATACATGCAAGTTTTATAAATGATTTACAAAATAGACACAAGTACGTGAAACTACATTCTATGGTTGAATTATCGAAATCGAATATGCCCCTTTTTATTAAGTCTGGTAATCTAAGAATTAGGGAACAGACACCCTAATTGACGCGAATCCTAAAGATAGATCTATTGGGCCTAACAAACCCCATCCAAAGTACCGGATGCTTTAGTACTTCGAAATTTATATCATATCCGAAGGGTGTCCCGGAATGATGGGGATATTCTTATATTTGCATCTTGTTAATGTTGATTACCAGGTGTTCACCATATGAATAATTTTTATCTCTATGTATGGGATGTATATTGAAATATGAAATCTTGTGGTCTATTGTTACGATTTGATATATATAGGTTAAACCTATAACTCACCAACATTTTTTGTTGACGTTTTAAGCATGTTTATTCTCAGGTAATTATTAAGAGCTTCCGCTGTCGCATACTTAAATAAGGACGAGATTTGGAGTCCATGCTTGTATAATATTGTATAAAAACTGCATTCAAGAAACTTATTTTGTTGTAACATATTTGTATTGTAAACCATTATGTAATGGTCGTGTGTAAACAGGATATTTTATATTATCATTATTTGATAATCTACGTAAAGCTTTTTAAACCTTTATTGATGAAATAAAGGTTATGGTTTGTTTTAAAATGAATGCAGTCTTTGAAAAACGTCTCATATAGAGGTCAAAACCTCGCAACGAAATCAATTAATATGGAACGTTTTTAATCAATAAGAACGGGACATTTCAACAAGCACCATCAGCATCACCGGTATCAACAGTACCACCATCATCAACACCAACAGTACCATTACCACCACCAACAACATCCACATCCCATGCTTCAACATCATAAACTGTTCCACGAGCATCAAGGTCATACGCACCATAGATACCAAGGAGTACCAACAACAATAAACGATGAAGTATTAATTCATAACTCCGTTGGAGAAATATTCTGCGGCGATTATGTAATCTCTAAAGTCTTAAAGATTATCTATTCTAGCCTTAACCAAAAATCAGATGAGTGGACCGAAACGAAAGAAGGAAGAATAGAAACCCTGACAAGAATGGTGCGTGATTTACAAGCTAGTCTTCTTATACAAGCGCCACCAGTAGTACCACCAGCATCACCATCAGTATCACCAACACCAGCAACACCTGTAGCACCACAAGCTACACCGGCTCCATAATCATTGACGATATCAACATCACAATCATCAATGGGTATATTGAAATAACGAGTTATGAAGTATTAACTCATTTCCACTGAAGAATTTATATATATATATATATATCTTATATATATAAATTTTGAAACCATAATATATTTTTTCGTACTAAGCTATTATGTATGAATTGAAAAAGGGTAGATACTACTCGGTTAAATTCATATTACTAATATGCTATAATCCTTCGATTAACGACTTAACCATCGTTAACCACAATCTCTGTTTCAACTCAATGAATTCTATTTCATAATAAACTAAGTGTATTATTCGAATACATGTTTAATTTCACAATTTCATTTTCGATATACTCGAAACTTTCTAGAAAACATCATTCGTGTCTTACGAAGCAGACAAGAATTCCACATGCATCAACATCATTCACCGAGATATATCATTTACGTTGAAGAATTACTTCGCAAAGATTATATAATTTCTAAAGTCTTAGGAATTATTCATTTCTACTCCAACTATAAATCGAATGAGTTTAATTTAACATTAATTCAATTAAATTCATGATTACATCTGAAGAAAATATACATACATATAGATTTTCATAAAGACTGTAATAAAATTCATTTGTACAAAATATTACTTGTGAAATTTTTTTTAACGGGTAGGTAATACCCGAGAGATATAAAATTTCACAATAAAATATTACACTGTACATTCTTCGATTCTGAATCATTAACTATACTCACTACTTTCACAACAATATACATTCTTTCATATAAATCAGAACAACCATTCTCATTCAGATTCAATTACATATTCTGGTTTTGACAGATCAGAATCCAAGTCAAGATTTTATAGGAAACCTCACCCTTAGATTTCTACATCTTTCAAAAATCATACTTTAAATTCAAAATATACTAGAACATCACTTTTACTCATAAAACACAGAAAGATATTCGAATCATTCAAGATTCATGACGATTGCATCATACGGATATTGACGATGACAACCTGCGTTCAAACCCTTCAAAATTCTTGAAAACACCTAAATTAAGGAACAATCGAGAGGATGAACCAATCACACGATACATACGAAGAATATATGCACCTGGAGAACACTTGGAACCTAAGTAAAAGTTTAACACATATCTGTGTCAGATCCTTTGGCATTTATTACCAAAAATAACTTTGCGATCCCTTTTCAAAGTAGCAAATTCTGTCACAGCTCCAGCAAGTCAACTTCGACTTTTCAGTCAGACTAGCCTTAATATAACCTTGATATATACGTTGGCCTTTCGCCATTTTTACCGGGAACCTTTTACATTTCACCATATTATCAGCAGATGTACCAGCAACTTCGTTACCCTTTGGCGTAAGTCTCTTCAAAAACTCACTATATTTATTCATTGAAACCCTATCATGTACTTATCTGCATCTTGTAACGATAAGTGCCATGTTAAATACTGTAGAGACCCGTCCTAATCCATAAGGATGAATACAATAACATATGGTACATTGCGAGGTATTTGACCTCTATATGATACATTTTACAAACATTGCATTTGTTTTTAAAAGACAACTTTCATTATAATTATAATTGACATTATGAATACCATTTCCCAGTATATTCAAACTATAAATGACCTAATAATAATCTTGATGACTTCAACGACTCGAAAGCAACATCTTTTGAAATATGCCATGAATGACTTCAAGTAATATCTTTAAAATGAGCAAGTGCACAGCGGAAGATTTCTTTAATACCTGAGAATAAATATGCTTAAAAGTGTCAACCAAAAGGTTGGTGAGTTCATTAGTTTATCGTAATCAATCATTTCCATCATTTTAATAGACCACAAGATTTTCATTTCCATTTCTCATAAAAAATACGTCCCATGCATAGAGACAAAAATAATCATTCATATGGATTGAACACCTGGTAACCGACATTAACAAGATGCATATAAGAATATCCCCTATCATTCCGGGACATCCATCGGACATGATATAACAACATCGAAGTACTAAAGCATCCGGTACTTTGGATGGGGTTTGTTAGGCCCAATAGATCTATCTTTAGGATTCGCGTCAATTAATAGATCGGTTTACTAATTCTTAGGCTACCAAGCAAAAGGGGCATATTCGGCTTCGATCATTCAACCATATAATGTAGTTTCAATTACTTGTGTCTATTTCGTAATACATTTATAAAAGCGCATATATTCTCAGTCCCAAAAATATATATTGCAAAAGCATTTAAAAAGGGAGTAATGAAACTCACTCTACAATATTTTGTAGTAAAAATATTCATACGACGATACTGAACAATGCAGAGTTGCCTCGGATTCACGAACCTATATTCATTCATATATATATATATTAACACATATAATGGTAATCGAACAAATTTATATATTATTAGTGATTTAATTGTTATTTTAATTATGTGTTTCATTAATAAATTTATAACTATATTTATTTTATATACTTTAGAAAAATAAAATAAAAAAATATTAATATAGTTATGTTATATGTGATAATTATATTTTACATAAATAATATTTGTTGTAATAGTAATAATAATACTAATAGTAATATTAGTAATACAAATAATGACAATAGTAATAATAATGTTAAAAATAATAATTTTAATGTTAAGTGTAATAATGATGATAATGATAATAGTAATGATAATATTAGTATTAACAATAATAATTATAATACTTAGTAATCATAATACTAATAATAATAATAATACTAATAATAAAAATGATAAAAATAATAATGATACTTATTTTATTAATTCATAAAATGATGATATTAATAATAATAATACATATGTTAATACTAAAAATGATGCGATAATAATAATAGTAATGGTAATAGAAATACTACCTCAAAGAAGTAGCACTTAAAAAAATGCCCAAGTCCAGGTTTGAACCCGCGACGTCCCGCTAACCCAATAATAATGTAAACCATTACGCTACACTTTCATTTCTGAAACTAGTTCTTTTAATTCCGTTTTCTGTTTCCTATTTATCATTATCATCTAACACGATCATCATCAACATCATTATAGCTAACATCATCATCTAACTTATCCTATTAATCATCAAAGTCATCATTCATGCATCATAATCTTATTCATATTCTATCATCATTGTTACTAAACATCCCTATCATCATCTCATTCATGATCATCTCATAGTCATCTCGTTCATTCCCTTATCACCATCGTGACTTCTTCCCCAGATCATTAATATCACAGTAATCTCACACTATCATCCTACATGTATCTTCATCATCGATATCATACATCATCATCGAACCTCACAATGGTACCATCATCATCATCATCAAATCACGTCCTCACCATCTTTGTTATTTTATGTATGTATCATCATAATCATTCTTATTCATCATCATCATACATCTATTCCGCCATTATCAATTTACTACATCATCAATATCACTCGCGTTATACAAACAACAGAATTAGAAGCCATGTTTGTCATACTTTTACGGCCCATTTACAGCCCAACAATTAAGTTTAATTGTGTAGTCTATTTATAAAACCAAAGAAGCCCAATATACCTTGGTCCATCAGAACTTCATAAGCCTAAATACTTCAGCCCAACAGGATAAATGGCTTTCAACCCACCTTTAATCATATAAACAGCCTGCTAATATAAGATGGAATCAAGATGGCCCAACAAGTAGATATGACCCATAGCAACATTGCTGCACCTAGGATTCGGTTTGTATAAAAAGAAAAAATCAGGAAGGATGCCATTTGCAACATCCAAGCAACCACTCCCATCATAAAAAAAAAATATTAATTAGATGCCACCTTTAGAATTCATAATGTCAGCCATAAACTTTTAAACCGTCCCACATGTACTGTAACCTTATATATAATCATAATCAAGTTGTCGAACCCCAATTAGATATGTGTACCACTTCTTTCTTCTATTGTTTCTTTATTAACATTATTAATTAACTTTGTAGTAAAACGGAAACATGAACAGTTTAACAACAGCAGTAACAGTAGCAATCGACGTGTTTTTGCAGGTTTTGGTTTGATGGTGATAATGTTCGTTTGACAGAAATAGTAAAGCAACAGAAATACGGAGCAACAATGAATGATGTTTGGGTAGCCGTGAGATCGATGGTAACAGCAAGTTTAAGAGGGTTTTGATCATAGTAGAAGAAAAGAATAGTAGTAGCGAGTACTAACCATTTAAGGATCAAGGTGGTTGTAATGATATTAGGTGGGTTTGTGGTGTTCTTTTCGAATAGAATCAGAAGTATACAACAATTGAAAAGGTTTGCTTTTTTTTTTACTACTCACGACAACAAAGTAAAAAGGAAAAGAAGGTACTAGTTTCTGTAGCTTGATTGATTCCACCACTTGTTGTTGAAAACGAAAATGGCAAAAAGAGAGGGCCCAGCTTTTGGGTGGAGTTTGATAGAAAGCAAAATATAGTAATATGTAGTGTCACAATTTGTAGTCTGTTTTCAATTAGCCATAAACGAATAAAGAGTAGCAATAACATGATACCATAATAGCAGGAAATGAGTTGCAGTCTTTGTTGGGTGTATGCGGTGGTTATAGTGTGATCATGTAAGTGGGTATGGTGGTTTTAGTGGGCTTGTTAATGGTGTTACATTCACAAAGGGGACATAAATTAGCGGATAGCAATGATGGTGGTGTTTGGGTTGTCATCGAAACAAAAGTGAATAACAGCAGTGAATATGATTTGGTTATGATGGCTTTGGGTCGTTTTCAATTAGCAACCAGAATTGAGATTAAGCAGAAGTAACTGTAGCAGTAGCATATAAATCGGCGGTTTTATTATTGGGTTGATACTGTACTCATAGTAATAGCAACCGAACAGTAGATACATAACTTGTGGAGGTTATGCAAGGTGGTTAATTGATTGTTATGGTGTCATGGTTGCTCGGTTTGCAACAAAAAGGAAACGAGTACATAAACATATGATGATAGTGGTGGTGTTCTAGTTGTGATGGTGACGATTTTTGATGGTGGAAGGTGGTCTTGGTGATGGTAGGGTTCTTAACCAAAAGCCAACAAACTCTAATTACACGAGTAGTAGGAGATAGATGGTTTGAGGTTGAGTTTGATGGTTGTCTTGCCGCATTCGAAGAAACACAGAAATCATGGGTGTTGTGATTTGTGAGGAGATGTATATCTCTGATTTATCATATATCATAGATGGATAGTGAAAGGAAAGAAAAGTAACTAATTATTAGTAATCATTTTCATTTAATGGGAGACAAAGAATCACGGGTGTAAATTCGAAGGACAAAAAAATCAAAAAAAAGGCAAATTTAGTTTGAAACTGATTCGTGTAATTATTGTCCTTTTTATTTTATTTTATTTACTATTAATAATTAATAAATATATATTACTAAAAATAATACTTTTAATATTATTATTAATAGTAGAAATATTAATAATAAAAATAGAACTAATAATATTATCAATATCAAAATAATACTACTAATAATAATAAAAAATGATAAAAGTAATGATAACAATAATATTAGTAATATTACTAATAATATAAAAAATTAAATGGTTCAAATTATTATATATATATATATATATATATATATATATATATATATATATATATATATATATATATATATATATATATATATATATATATATATATATATATATGTTGAGACTCGTAATCATAATTCAATGTATCTGATAACTCAATCATTTGATATTATCTTTTAATTCCGTAGATAATTTTTCTAAATATATTTTGAAACAAATACGTTCATGTAAAATATTTATACGTCTAATACTTTGTTAACGTTTTCAAGTTATAATATATACACATATACATATATAATCTTATCCGTTCATATAATGGTTCGTGAATCATTGGAATTTGGTCGAGGTTAAATGAATGTATGAACATATTTTAAAATCCTTGAGGTTCAACTTAACAAACTTTGTTTATCGTGTCGGAATAATATAAAGATAAAGTTTAAATTTGGTCGAAAATTTCCTGGTTGTCATAGTACCTACCCGTTAAAGAAATTTCGTCCCGAAATTTGATTGGGATGGTCATGGCTGACAATAAGTATGTTTTCATGACGCATACAAGTTGATAAATAGAATTTTATTATCACGGAGTAATATGGATCAAATAATTCGATTACGCGAAGCGTATGAGTGAAGCTATCGTAAAATAGTGAAGTGAGAAATTAGAGATTTGCCTTATCTTTTGACGTCATCACGGTTGATCTTTGGATTAAAGAAAATTTTTGTAATCTATATAGGATCTGATTCTTCGGTGATTAAGGAGATTATGATCCTCTTCAATTTAATGCGATGATCCATCTCGATCTCTCTGTCGGATATTTTGAAATAAATACACCTCTTTCGTTTCCTTTTAACTCACACCCTCTATTCTTTCTCCCTCAACTCGTATTTTAAAGTATTCGTCAAT
The DNA here is from genome assembly GCF_046630445.1 of Rutidosis leptorrhynchoides. NCBI lineage: Eukaryota > Viridiplantae > Streptophyta > Magnoliopsida > Asterales > Asteraceae > Rutidosis > Rutidosis leptorrhynchoides. The sequence continues at coordinate 44,902,380 of NC_092341.1, forward strand.
ATGCTTCATCCAGTTCCGATTCTTGATATACTCCTCACTTTCATATCTGTCATTCTCCTTTTTCATCTGCCGCCGGAAGAATCTATTTACTTCTACTGTACTCTTGGTTTTATAGTGTTTTTAGTTCTCCCGTGTCTTTATATTGCTATATGCATCGATATATACGGTTTGAAATTTTTTTGGTTTGTTGTTGTGTTTTTATATCTTCCTTATACTTTGATGTCCCTGCTTCTGTCTCCCATAATCATTGTCATCCCCAGTAATTGCTCCCTTTTATTTGCTGCGATTTATACCCCAATTTCTATTTCGGAGCTTTGTCCTTTCGTTTCTTCTTCTTGCGATTAAGCACCGCTTGTAATGGTCCAGAATTCGCAGATATAAATTTTGAAATGAACATAGTTAATGTTCTAAGAAGAAAATTGTAATTGCACGATCTTGATTTGTCAAATTACCAGAATATCCTGGAAAAGACCGAATCATCAAGAAAATATTTCTTGATATTTTTAGAGGTTAAATAGAATACAAGATGTAACATGGCACATGATGACGTTATGATCTGTGAATCATCACGTTTCATTTAGAAACTCAGCATAAATTACTGTAATATAATCACGTTGATCAAGTATCATTATATTATACTAACTCATGCATCAGCTCCCAACACTACTTCGAAAACATTCATACTTCAAACTCGAAGGTTTCAGATTTTAGAAACTAAACAGTTTCTTTCATGATGTAACACAGACATCGCGAAGAGATAATTTATTTCAGATAAGAATAATTATGGAAATATCTCCAGAAATATGGAGGATATTTATAATGGAAGATACGATGATATCTTAGAACTTCTGACGTTGATGGATGATGATGACGATTTGTCCGTAAAGATTTAGAGTCAGGAGCTAGGTATTCGTTAATGACTTCAGCAGACACTGAATCATTGGGATTCTTTGAAGGCAGGTTTTGTCTTTGTGATTTGTCCACAGCCTCTTTCATGGTTTGCTCAATCCGTTTTTCAGTACCAAATCTTCTCTTTTTCTGAGCTTTGCCAACACACTACTCTTTATCATCAAACTTTTTACTGTTAAGGTCGTTTATAGCTTTTGCTGCTTCATCAGCATTTTGAGAACTAGTTCGCAGTTCAGGGTGTTTTTTAGAAATTTCACATTCAAGGTATGTAAGTCTTGGAGATAGACGTTATATAACTGTTGAGGCGAAAACGCTGCGAGATTCAAGATTGATGATTGATGATTTCCGATAGTTGATATGCCAATTATGGTTACAGGATGCAGATGAATAGATGATGGGGTTTCAATGAGTACATATAATGATTTTTCAGAGAGACTTATGCCAAAGGGTAACGAAGTTGCTGGTACATCTGCTGATAATGTCGTGGAATATAAAAGGTTCTCCGGTAACAAAAGGGTAATCGTATATATCAGGATTATAATAAGACTGTTTCAACTGATAAGTCGAAGTTGACTTACTGGAGTTGTGACAAAACTGGCTAATTTGAAAAGGAATCGCAAAGTTATTTTTGCTAATAAATGCCAAAGGTTCTGAAACAGATACATGTTAAACTATGACTTTGGTTTCGAGAGCTTTTCAGGTATATAAACGTGGGTAATATGTGGTTGGATCATCATCTCGATTGTTCATTATTTGAAGTGTCTTCAGAAATTTTGGAGGGTTTGAACACAGATTGTAATCGTTAATATACATATGATGTTCTAACACAGTTTTGAAGTCAAAGTATAGCTTTAAAAGATGTAGGAATCTAAAAATGATAATACCGGTTATATCTCGAATTGGATTTAGATTTGTCAAAAATCAGAATTCGTAATCAATTTTGGATGAGAATGGTTGTTTTGATTTCTATAAAAGAGGGTATATTGTTGTGAAAGTAGTGAGTATAGTTGATGATTTGCTTAATCAGATTTGAAGAAATGTAACATATTAATTGTGAATTTATATATCTCTCGGGTATTACCTACCCATTAAAAAAAATTTCACAATTAATATTTTGTACAAACGAATTTTTATTAAAGTCTTTAGGAAAATATATATGTTTATATTTCCTTTAGATGTAACATAGATTTAATGAGTTAATATTAAATTAAATTCATTGGTTTATGATTGAAACTAGAATTAAGTACTCCCTAAAACTTTAGAAATTACATGAGTATTTCTTCAATGATATTGGAATTATGAATCAATACTTCGTTATTTGTTGATGTATGATGTTGGTTTTCGTGAAATTCTTGTGAACTTCGCAAGGTACGAATGATTTTATTTAAAAAGTTTCGAGTACATCGATGATGAAAGTGTAAAATCAAATATATATTTGAATAATACACTTGATTTATTATGAATTGGAATTTATTGAATTGAGACAGAGATTGTAGTTAACGATGGTTAAGTTACGGACGAAGGACGTACATTATTGCATATTTGTAATATGAATTAACCGAGTAGTTAAGATCCATACATAATAGCTTAGTACAGAAAGATTTATTTTGATCTCAAAATTTATATATATATATATATATATATATATATATATATATATATATATATATATATATATATATATATATATATATATATATATATATACATATAATTTCTTCAGAGGGAATGAGTTAATACTTCATAACTCGTTGATACAATATATTAGTAGAATAATAATTATTAGTAAATAAATATTGTAATTATTATTATTAGTAGAATAATAATAATAATTATTATTATTAAATAATTAATAATAATTATTATTAGTAAATAAATATTGTAATTATTATTATTAGTAGAATATTAGTAAATAAATATTGTAATTATTATTATTAGCAGAATATTATTATTATTATTTGATCTCAAGATTTATTAGTAAATAAATATTGTAATTATTATTATTAGTAGAATAATAATAATTATTATTATTATTACAAAATAATACAACTTTTACTCATTATTATTATTATCAATATTATTTTATCAAATAAATAGGTGATACAAAGATATTTTACCACACGTAATATAATTACATTAATAATACATACCACTATATTTTTATGATATTGAGTGAACTGTATAAATTTTATTACTTGAGATATATAAAAGTATATTTTTATCATATTTAAATTTTAATATAAATTTTTATTTATTAATAAATGACTTGTATTATTTACTCTAATAAAATCTGATAAATATATTTAAATATATAAAACGACTATATTTAAGTTATATAATAAACATGTATAGATTTTGGAAGTCATTTTGGGTCAAGTTGACTTTTGTTGACTTTTGCATATCGGTCTCGAGCATTAGGATTGTGATACACTACGACTTGACCTAAATTGTTAGACAAATATTGACCAACATATAAAAATATATAATTAATATAGGTTCATGAATCTGAGGCCAACCCTACACTTGTTCAATGCCGTCATATGTATTTTTACTACAAAATATAGTACCGTGAGTTCATTTGATCCTTTTTATTAAATGCTTTTGCAATATATATTTTTGGGACTGAGAATACATGAAATGGTTTTATAAATGTTTGACAAGATAGACACAAGTAAAACATTCCTCTAATGAATTAGTTGGACGTTATAATTGCCACTAATTGACGTGAATATTTCTCCCTGATTATTATAGCTTGGTAACCTAAGAATTAGTTGGACGTTATAATTGCCCACTAATTGACGCAAATCCTAAAGGTAGCTACCGGGTTTAACACCCCCACCTAGAATGTTCACTAGACAATAGAGCTAGTGGGCGTGGTGTTTAGTACTTCGAGGTTTATATATTTATACAGACGAGAGGTTCTGTTTTGAGGATATTATTTATGTGCATTAAATGTTAAGGTCGGTTATCAACCAAGGTTATATATAGAGAGAATGATCTTATACACAGGTTATGTGTATGTTATTTTTATACACGAGATATGTGTACGGTTATTAAAAATCGCGACGCAACCTACGGGCGAGAAAAGGATACGAACCTACTCTGCCAAGCATTATGAAAAATGATTTCGTACACGAGATAGGTGTACTGTATTTAAATTTTGTGGTCTATCAAAGTTACTGAATCTTATGATTTTATGATAAACTTATGAACTCACCAACCTTTTAGTTGACACTTTTAAACATGTTTATTCTCAGGTATGAAAGAAATCTTCCGCTATGCATTTGCTCATTTAAAGATATTACTTGGAGTCATTCATGGCATATTTCAAAAGACGTTGCATTCAAGTGTTTGAGTTCAATAAAGATTATTATTAAGTAAAAGACAGATCAAGTCATTTATAGTTTGGATATTATGAAATGGTATGCATGCCTGTCAACTTTCGTTGTAATGAAAGTTTGTCTTTTAAAAACGAATGCAGTATTTGTAAAATGTATCATATAGAGGTCAAATATCTCGCAATGAAACCAATTATTATGTAACGTTTATAATCGATATGAACGGGGCATTTCAGATTCTAGTAAGTCTGACTCATTTACACCTTCTTATAAATACTCCGTACAATTACTGCATTGACATTCATTACCATATTATCTATTAGACAAAACTCATTAATAGTAACGAGGGCATTTTTGTCCTTTCATTTTTTTCCAAAAAAGGCCCCCACAATTTGTTCAAAGTACCATATTATTTATTAGACACAACTTATTAATAGTATCGAGGACATTTTCGTCCTTTCACCTTTTTTTTTTAAAAAGACCCCCACACTTTGTTTAAATATTAAAATCGACCCCTCAAACTGGGGGGGGGGGGGGGTAAAGTGTCAAACCAACCTTTTCATAAAAAATCTTAAATAAACTTCACTCAAATATTCAATGGGTCATATCTTCTCGTCTGCAACGAGTTAAATTTTTCCGACACCAATGTTAAGCTCGAAATAACTTTACGAACACAATGCCACTAACTATACGCAAAACGGAAGCTTTTTAAAAAATGCTAAATATTTTAGTCCACCTTTCATACACGTTTATTTTTGAAACGGCCCAACCCGCCGTTAAACCGTCCCATAATTTTTTTTCCTTCTTTTATAATAATTAATACTATTAAAACGACGCCATGATTATGTTTTCCAATTATCTTTAAAACACCTACTAGTACAAATGACTTTAACAACACACGCTACATAATTTAAAACCATATTTATTAAATCCGATTACATAACCAAAAGACACTAATAAGTTTTTCGACAAAAGACCGAGTATGGTGATTGGAAACGATCTACCCAATCCTATGTAATCCAAAAGCCAAGTCTTCTAAGCATCACACGCTAGTTCACTAGTCCCCGTACTTACCCTTGCCGCCTTCTTGCGAACCTATAAAAATAAAGTCAACGAGAGGGTAAGCTAATGCTTAGTGAATAAAAATATACTATATCCATATATATGCATAAGATGGACACGCCACACAATAATAATCAAATAGAGCATGCTGGAGTCCAAGCATAAAGGCAAGCTAATCAAAGCATACCGTACGATCGCTATACAACAAGCTAATATATCAACAATGTAAGTACACCAACAACGTTATGAACAACGACATCAAGCTGCACCCGGAGGGTTAACTATATCACAACAATATCAATAACATATAAATATATCTATATAACTAACGAGCCTATAATCCAAGATTAATCACTTAACCTTAATCACTCGAAGGATAGCCGTGCAACCCGGCCTTAGTGAATACGCACAACCCGAGATTCACTGCCTTCACTACATAGTATAACCGAGGATGGCTGCGCAAACCGAGCCTTAGTGAATCTGAACTACCCGATATTCACTACCTCAAACTATGAGTCCATCCAAAAGGAACAAACGTAACTACCTGAAATATTGTGAATACGAACGCCCGTTATTCACGTCCCAAACCATAACCCACGGTCCCGGGATTATATGAATCCACATAGTCGGGGTTACTCAACCGCAACTCAAATACCAAACCCACGCCATCGGGATTATATAAATCCACATCATCGGGGTTATCCAAATCACAAGCCCGTGTGATAACGTACACATAAAGTGTACACCTCGCCAAAGGTGGTCAACCAAAACGCACAACCGTGCCAATTGGACCTATTACACTAGTCCATCAAATTCACCTATACGTGAAGAGAGCTCTGTAGTCGAGGATCACTTCACCCGACCCGCACCCATCCTATACATACATATGCACATAGTATATTGACACTCACCTTGTCGTCTTGATGTATGCAATATCACAATCCGCAATCGCCAATGGAAAGTACCTATTCCATTTAACACATAACAAGCAACACGATTATGGTGGATTACAAACCAGCCCATATTGAAACCTAGTGCAATTTCGACCCAATTGCGCTTTCAAACATGATTCATGTCCAAACTTACCAATAATCACCTACACTAGTGAAAACGGTTCCAACAACGCCAACTTATCTAAACCACAAGTTTCAAACACTTGTCTTCACCAAAATCAACTTACAAACCCTTATTTTTGACCCAATTCAAAATCAAGCTTTTAACAACACCCATTTGGGTTCTATCAACAACATAATCACTAATCATAGTGATTACACCCAAATTAAAGTCTAATCATGGCTAAATCATCAACCAACCCAAAACCCACCAACAACAACTAGCTACAAATAACCCATTTGAGGTCTAGATGGGTTTTCTCAACAATTAAAGCTCAAACCCTAACTTGGATATCAAAGCAACAAAATGAAACTTGGAGTTAGAACTTACCACTACTATCAAAATGTAGCCAAGAACGCGAGAAACAACTTTAACACTTGCACCTTAGAGTGATTTCACCTTCTTCCTCCTCAAACCAAGCTTCCTCTCTCTCTACAAATAGGTTTCTCTCTCTAAAAATAGATGAGAGGGTTTGTGTGTGTGAAGGGTGAGATAGAGATAAGGTTTGGATCAGTTTTGGAGCTTATAACCCATCTACAAGTGAAAAGACTCAAATGCCCCTCAAATTTGACCTTAAAAACGAGCTAAATAATCAGATCTGCTCAAATATCGCGTTTCGCGACACCCCAAACGCGACAAACTCAATTGAAAAGTGATGAAGTGGCTAGGAAGATAGTTTTCAGCCTGTCGCATTCTGGTGCACTCTGTCGCATTCCACGACACCATGAAACGCGATAAGACATGCCAAAACGCGATAAGAGCAGCTCACTTTCATTTTCAGTTTTCAGCTTCAATTTAAAAGTTCAGGGACTGAAGTTGTCTGATTCTGATTCTGATTCTGATGTAAATTCTGAAAATGCATAAGTATAGGTAGACTTTCCCGAAAATTTCTGAGAACACTTCCTGGTGACACTTTCTGGTGACACTTTCATATGTATTAAAAAATTCAGGGTGTTACAACTCTCCTCCACTTAGATTCGATCACGTCCCCGTGATCCTCGTCACTTAACCGTCCGGACCCACACTCTATGGTCCTCAAACATACGTTCCAATCTAACTTTCACCACATTTCTCATTAACCCGAAGATTATTCCATTTACCAAATACACACTTGCATGCATTCTGAGACATGCAATGCACACAACATCCGAAGTCTACAATGATCACTTAGAATATGAAGAATCACCATGTATTCTTCCAACTCCTCTAGGAAATTCTTCTTAATGAGTCACCTTCAACAACTAAATCGTCACCAGCAATTTATCGAATCCGTAAATTCGAGCACTAAAACTTGCTCAATTCTTCGCATCAGGAAGAACCCAACCAACTCGTACCGAGATATCACCCCTTTAGCGTACCCTTACCAAGTACAATGCTAAAGTAACCACGCCCCAAAATAATGTCAACAACCAAAACGATGAAGACCGACGAAAAATGAATCCTCACGGATAACACTTACCACTTAACATCCCCTGTAGTGCGCAAACACAGCTAATACGCAACTACCATAAAATCGTAAGCAAATGGCTAAATCCGCTAGCGCCCAAAACGGCTATGGCAACGCTAACCCTAAGGGGTACAAAAACGGCTATTGTCACACCCTCAACAATCATGTGAGTGAAACACGGCTATCGCATCACTAATCACACAAAAGATGGCCGAAACAACCCGAGCCTAAACATATATGAAGGATGGTCGATACAACCCGATCCTTAGTGAATTCGCAACAACCCGAAATTCACCAACCCAATCCATATTTTAACAAAAGGGATGACCGCAACAACCCGAGTCATTGTGAATACGCGCAAACCGATATTCACTACTTTCACTACATAGTATAACCGAGGATGACCGTGCAAACCGAGCCTTAGTGAAGCCGAACAACCCGAAATTCACTACCTCAAACTATGAGTCCAACCAAAAGGGACAATCGTACTACCCGAAATATTGTGAATACGAACAACCCAATATTCACGTCCCAAATCACAACGCAAGGAATGGTACTATCATTTCCCACCGGTACTCTCATTTCCCGATAATGTTATACCATGCCGATATAACACTACTCCCAAGATGAAGTTAGCGGACCGAGTCAACGATCGTAACTCACCAATCTCACACACGCTCTTTTAGCCTCAATCAACGAGTAGTGTAGCATCGCGCACTGCACACACCATAGTGAATCCTAAAGGAATACACTAACCATCCACCCCAAGCAACAAATATATACACATACTCAGAAACATTCCACTCACTTGGAATCTTTGCACACGCATCATACGTACGCATGCACAACGCCATCACAATCGAGCAAGAACCACCAACAATAATTCTCTAGAAGCGAATCTGACATGCACATCCCTTAACCGGGGATCTCACCTTGTCCATTATCTCTCAATGATGTTCACCATATTACCATCTCGGTGATACTTTAAATCCAACTTAATATGTACAATTTAATCCAAATCGTACTCTTACCACAATCGACCAACGTAGATGTCAACACTAGCTCCGAATCTATACGGGCTCCGTCCAACATCAATTCACTAAAATCCTCTTCGTGTGGGAGTACAAACTCCCCCACTTAGAACTCCGTTCCATAACCACGTCATTTAAATAATAGTATCCCACAATATACACATCACAATACCTTGCTCTGTCCTTGAGCATACGAAGGGTTTCGGATTATCCTTCGCTACTTCAACCGAAGTACTTATCAAACCGTACAAGTATCACCCTAGCAATCATCGAGTTGCTATAACTTGTAACTTTCACACCGTTACTCGAACACCTAAGGGTTTCTTGCTGGTACCCTAAGTTCAATGTAACTGCAATACCATCGGAGTTAAATACCACGCTGGTAGGTATGAAAGAGGCACCTAACATTGCGTTACGTAGACTCCATTACCAACCTTCATCGAGATCAAAACAATCAATCTCTATGTTCCATCCACCCGACGAACCTCATGATTCATCAACTTCAACACAAGAGCAAACACGCGCTAACATCCGAACACCAAAGCCCGTTTTCATGGCTTGGTAGAAACATTTTCCGAAACACTAAGGAATGCTTGGTTGCACCAAGTCTTATGCCCTTCGTCCATTTATCAAATCATCACCATAGGGTAATTCCATTAGGAATGTCACCCATAACAATAACACGCACAACACAATGCTTTCAACAAACCCGAACTCATCTGCACAAAATAAATAATCATGACATATTTATTAAAAATGAAAAGTACCTTAATGTCTCCTCGCGGCATTCGATGCCGCCAACTCGGGACGATCCAGCTTGCGATGTCCCTCTTGATGACAATAGTAGCACATTCCGTCATCACATCTCGGAATTGTGCACTCCCATAACTTGTGGCCCCTAACACCACAATTGAAACATCTAGGTGCACGAGAACTCATCGTGCCTTTCCCCACATTACCCGTACTCGCACTTACGCCCTCGGTTTTCTTACTTGAAGCACCATACGAATCAACCCTTCACTTACTTGAAGGTTCACTAGCCATCGATTGCGAATGTGATTCGAAACCCCTAGCCACGGCGAATAATTCCGCAAACGAATTCACTTGACCTCTACTAATTTTGTTCCGCATGTCATCATTCAAAGTTCGATAGAAATCTCCCATCAACATACGATCATTCCCGATATACTCCGGGCAAAAACGAGCCTTTGCCATAAAGTTCGTCTTGAGAGTATTCAAGTCCATAGATCCTTGTCGCAAATTTCGCAACTCATCACGCAAATCCGACAAATCAGCTTTAGTCCGGAACTCCTCGAAGAATTCCTTCTTAAAATCGCCCCACGATAATCCCATAAACGATTCACCACCAACAATATCAATTTTACCATCCAACCAATCCTTCGCCCTACCTCGCAACAAGCTAGTAGTGAGTCTTGTTCTCTTTTCGGGAGGGCATTCAATAGTGCGAAAACACCCTTCGACATCCGAGATCCATGTCGTGCTTATCAAAGGATCCGGTTCCCCTCATACATTGGAGGTTTTGTCCTCATGAAGCTTTTATGACAACGCTCCATTTCATCACTACTTCGAAATTCGGAATACTTCCTATCCATTTCTTCTTGTAACACACCCAATTGCTCCGCCATGACGGCCACAACTCTAGCGTTAAACTCATCGTCGCTCGTCTCGATCCGGTTTCTCGTCATCATTTTAAAGAATGCAAAACGATTAGACCATGAATGTATAAAACCACACGCACAACACCGCCCCATCTTGCTCAACACTCGTTGTACTTCACTTGATAAACACGATTTGCACCCGTAACAATGATAGCTAGTCATTATTATGCGAACACGCCGTATCAACTTGTTAGTACAACGACCGCCTCGCTCGATGACATAAACCAATAAAACACAATAATATATTAATAATATCCGCATATTAATATAAATATTAGTCCACCTACAAACTAAGGCACTAACTACAACCCGTTCCGACCCGTAGTCCTACAAGTCCCGCAACAAATAAGCACACACAAAAGTCTAAGTCTAGGCACCTATCTCAAGTCGCCTAAATCCCTTAGACCATGCTCTGATACCACTTGAAATGACCCAACCCGCCATTAAACCGTCCCATAATTTTTTTTCCTTCTTTTATAACAATTAATACTATTAAAACGACGTCGTGATTATGTTTTCCAATTATCTTTAAAACACCTACTAGTACAAATGACTTTAACAACACACGCTACATAATTTAAAACCATATTTATCAAATTCGATTACATAACCAAAAGACACTAATAAGTTTTTCGACAAAAGACCGAGCATGGTGATTGGGAACGATCTACTCAATCCTATGTAATCCAAAAGCCAAGTCTTCTAAGCATCACATGCAAGCTCACTAGTCCCGGTACTTACCCTTGCTGCCTTCTTGCAAACCTATAAAAATAAAGTCAACGAGAGGGTAAGCTAATGCTTAGTGAATGAAAATATACTACATCCATATATATGCATATAAGATGTGTGACAACCAGGAAATTTCCAACCAAATTTAAACTTTAATCTTTATATGTTTCCGACACGATAAGCAATATTTGTTAAGTTAAATTGCAAGAATTTTAAACTATGTTCATACATTCATTCAACCTCGACCAAGTTCCAACGATTCACGAACCATTAAACGAATATGATTATATATGTATATGTGTATATATATTATAACTTGAAACGTAAACAAAATATTAGATTAAATACTTTATATGATTGTATCTGTTTCAAAATGTTTATCAATGGAATTAGAAGATAAGATCAAATGATTGAATTATCAGATATATTGAATTATGATTACAAGTCTCTGTTGAAAGGCCCACGTTGATTTGAGAAATCTTTCCATTTTAACAATATTCAGAAAATGGTAAAGTGATTTATAAATAAGAACAAATTGTCAATCATTGAGAACTAGACAAAGGATAGTGGAAGATTGAATCTCATAAAGACTCGATTGATTTATTTAGTTTCAAACGTACAAAAACGTTTTCAGTTTAAAAAGAACTTTATTATTAAAACGTATATAACTTTTATAAATATCTAGAACCACTTTTGACAACTCATTACTTAACTAGTATGATAAAGATAACGATATTTATATTTTATTTTATTAAATATATATAACAATTTAAATTAATATTATATATATTTATACGCGTATTATACGTACATAGTTTTATACTTTTACTATACTTAAACTTTACCTTTACTTTATTTTTACTTTACTTTAACTTTAATAATTCATACTTTAATAATTCACTTTAATAATTCATACTTTAATAATTCACTTTAATAATTCATACTTTAATAATTCACTTTAATAATTCATACTTTAATAATTCACTTTAATAATTCATACTTTAATAATTCACTTTAATAATTCAAAAATCTATTATAAATAGAATTCAATAGATTTCATTATTTCATAGAAACTTGAAAATATTTTTCTCTAAACTCTCTCAATCGATTTACATATATATATTTACTCCGTATTATTTCAAGATATTATTAGTATACATAAAATATTAAGACGGAGTGATGTCCGAGTGATTTCGAAATTGTTTTTCGAGTAGGATAGGATTAAGGAAATTATGGGTTATAGCTATGGAGGTGATTGAGTATGGTTCATGGGTATGCTCGTGAGGTCAATATAGTGTTTATCATTTCCGTTGCGTCTACGTACATTTCCTGCAATATTGAATCTCAATATTGATACGTGAGTACTCATAATTTAACTTTTACATACTAATAGTGTATCCCTGACTAGTGCTCGAGTATTTAGGATTATGCATGCTTGTACTATTGATATTGCCCTTAGACAGGTTAGGTTGAATATTGAATTAGTTACACTTGCGGTTGAGATAAGGTATAAGATATGCATGTCCTTAGAAAGCTAGCGAAAAATTAAGGACTTTTCCTTTAGATATCGAATGGTTTCGATGAACGGATTAAAAGTTATAATCAATTGAATTTTCGATATTTTTATTAAAAATGATTATTATTATCGTCGTTTTTATCGTCGTTCTAGTTTTATCTTATTATTATCATTATTATTATTATCTTTATCAATAAAAGGGATTTATCATTAAAAATTGTTATTTTTTTTATTATTACTATGGTTATTATCGTTAAAGTTATAATTAGTATTATTATTATTATCCAATTATTATTATTATTATTATTATTATTATTATTATTATTATTATTATTATTATTATTATTATTATTATTATTAGTATTATTATTATTATTATTATTATTATTATTATTATTATTATTATTATTATTATTATTATCATTATTAATATATATATCATTATTTAAAAATGGTTATTGTCATTGTTATTATTATTATTACTATATTATCATTAAGATAATTATTAGTATTATCGTTAATAATGTTATAGTAACTATTATTATTAATATTAGTGTAATTAAAACAAATATTTGTAACACCTAATTATTTTAATTACTATTATTATCATTATTATGAACACGATATAAAAGGCGATTAAAAGCTATTAAACAAAATGATTAGGAAATAATGAGTAAGAGTATCATGATGAAATTAAAATATTATAAGATATTGATTTAGATAAAATTATCGTTCTTATTATTTTTATCATTACTATTATTATTAAAAGTATCGTTAGTATTAAAACTATCATTTTAACAAAAATTATCATTTTAATAGAAATGTCATTGTTACTATAAAATATCATTATTATTATTATTTTAAATAGAATTATTATTTTAAAGATAATATTAAAAATTATCGTAAATATTAAAGTTATCATAAATAGAATTATCGTTTTATCATAATGTCATCTTAGTAATTATAAATATTAATATTTTTATAATAATAATTATTATTATAAAATAATACAACTTTTACTTACTATCATTATAGATATTATTTTATCAAATAAATATGTGATACAAACATATTTTACTACATGTAATAACTTACTTTAATAATAACTATCATATTATCTTTATGATATTAAATGAACCCTATAAATTTTATTACTTAATATATATAAAAGTATATTATATTATATAAATTTAATATAAAATTTTATTTATTAATAAATAAATTATATTATTTACTCTAATAAATCTTTTAAAAATATTTAAAAATATAAAACGACGATATTTAAACTATATATTAATCATGTATAGATTTTTGGAAATTATTTTGAGTCAAATTTACTTTTGTTGACTTTTGCATATTAGTGTCGAGCATTAGGATTGTGGTACACTATGACTTGACCTAATTTGTCAGACAAATATTGACCAATACATAATTATTTATAATTAATTTAGGTTCGTGAATCCGAGGCCAACCTTGCACTTGTTCAATGACGTTATATGTATTTTTACTACGAAATACAGTATGGTGAGTTTCATTTGCCTTTTTACCCTTTATATTTTTGGGACTGAGAATACATGCGCTTTTATAAATTTTTGACGAAATAGACACAAGTAATTGAAACTACATTCTATGGTTGAATTATCGAAATCGAATATGCCCCTTTTTATTAAAGTCTGGTAATCTAAGAATTAGGGAACAAACACCCTAATTGACGCGAATCCTAAAGATAGATCTATTGGGCCTAACAAACCCCATCCAAAGTACCGGATGCTTTAGTACTTCAAAATTTATATCATGTCCGAAGGAGGATCCCGGAATGATAGGGGATATTCTTATATGTATCTAGTTAATGTCGGTTACCACGTGTTCACCACATGAATGATTATTTTTGTCTCTATGCATGGGACGTATATTTATGAGAACTGGAAATCAAATTCTTGTGGTCTATTAAAATGATGGAAATAAATGATTATGATAAACTAATGAACTCACCAACCTTTTGGTTGACACTTTAAAGCATGTTTATTCTCAGGTGTTAAAGAAAATCTTCCGCTGTGCATTTGCTCATTTTAAAGATATTATTTGGAGTCTTTCATAGCATATTTCGAAGAACATTGCATTCGAGTCATTGAGTTCATCAAAGATTATTATTAAATCAATTTATAGTTGGATAGTGGATATTATGAAATGGTATGCATGCCTGTCAATTTTTGATGTAAAGAAAGTTTGTCTTTAAAAACGAATGCAATGTTTGTAAAATGTATCATATAGAGTCCAAATACCTCACAATGTAATCAACTATTGTGAATCGTTTATAATGTATATGAACGGGTCCTTTCAGTTGGTATCAGAGCAGTGATCTTAGTGAACCAGGTCTGCATTAGTGTGTCTAACTGATAAGTCGATAGGATGCATTAGTGAGTCTGGACTTCGACCGTGTCTGCATGTCAAAAGTTTTGCTTATCATTTTGTGTCAAAAATTAACTACTTATCATCCGCAGGAAATTACTTGCTTATCATTTTTAGTCTAAGACACGTCTTGCTGCATTGATTGCATGAATAGTGTATAGACAAAAATTCATATCTTAGCATATCTGCTAAATCATATCTTATCGTATCTGTTACTTTAAACTTTGCCTGACATATCCTGTAAAGTCCTCCGTAATCTACGAAATCTTTTGATCTATATATATATATACATATATATATATATATATATATATATATATATATATATATATATATATATATATATATATATATATATATATATATATATATATATATATATATATATATATATTCTATGTAATTAGAATACCATCCGTTAGCCAAAATCATTTCATATCGGGAAAAAAAATCCTTTATCCAATCGTACGAAATGGAATTCGTCATCAGTTCAAGTCACTCAGATTTCGAAATGGAATCCCATTCAAGCTCCGAAAGCAGTGTGACCGGAATATATCAACCAATCAGTCATCACCTATTCTGGATGAATTGGGGATGAGTTCGTAGCCTCCTCAATCATTGGAGACAAGAAGAAGGTGATCCCTTCCATCCACCACATTGCCCTCTTGACGAAGAACCTGAAGCACTTACCGGCGAACCTGTCCGAAACACCATTTTCTCGCTCATTTCCAGAGTATCTCGTCACGATTATATATTACATCAAATTTTAGATTTTATTTATCCGCTCATCCGAACTGACAATCACCCCGGTGTAATAGAAGAAGTCAACGAGCTTCGCGCTCGGGTAGTGGCTTTGGAGAATATGGTGCAGAGATTACAAACACCAGCAGCAGCATCAGCAGCATAACCAGTACCACCATCATCAACGCCAACAGTACCATTACCACCTCCAACCACAACCACGTCGTAAACCTCAACTTCACAATCTGTCCCTCGAGCATCAACGTCATACGCACCATAGATACCAAGGAGTACCAACAACAATAACTGACGAAGTATTAATTCATAACTTCATTGGAGAAACATTCCGCGGCGATTATGTAATCTCTAAAGTCTTAGAGATTATCTAATCTAGCCCTAACCATAAATCAGTTAAGAGAACCAAAATGATAGAAGGAAGAGTAGAAACCCTGACAAAAATGGTGTGTGATTAACAAGCTAAACTTGCTTTACCAACAGCATCAACAGTACCGTCAGCGTTACCAGCATCGTCAGTACAGTCAACATCCGAATCAACAACATCGATAACATCAAAAACTCCGTCAGTTCAAGAATCACTGTGGACATCATTACGAATCAATAACGTGTATATTGTATCAACGAGTTATGAAGAATTAACTCATTCCCTCTGAAGAAATTATATGTATTATATATATATATATATATATATATATATATATATATATATATATATATATATATATATATATATATATATATATATATATATATATATATATATATATATATATTGAAATAAATCTTTCCGTGCTAAGCTATTGTGTGTGAATCTTAACTACTCGGTTATTTCATATTACAAATATGCAATAATGTACATCCTTTGGCCGCAACTTAACTAGCGTTAACTACAATTTCTGTCACAATTCAACAAATTCCAATTCATAATAAATCAAGTATATATTTGATTTTACACTTTCATCATCGATGTACCCGAAACTTTTCAGATAACATCATTCGTACTTTGCGAAATTCACAAGAATTCCAAGAACCGAACATCATACATCAACAAATAACGAAGTATTGATTCATAATTTCAATGTCATTAAAGAAATACTGCGTAAAAGTTATGTACTTTTTAAAGCCTTTAGGGATTATTCAATTCTAGTTTCAACCGTAAATCAAATGAGTTTAATTTAACATTAACTCATTAAATCTATGTTACATCTGAAGAAAATATACATATATATATATATATTCATAAAGACTGTAATAAAATTCTTTTGTACAAAATATTAATTGTGAAATTTTTTTTTAACGGGTAGGTAATACCCGAGAGATATATAAATTCACAATTAATATGTTACATTCTTCGAATCTGATTCAGCAAATTATCCATTATACTCCCTACTTTCACAACAATATACATTCTTTTATAGAAATCAAAACAACCATACTCATTCAAAATTTAATTACATATTCTGATTTTGAAATCTCAAAATTCAACTTGAGATATGACCAAAATCATCACTCTTAGATCCTTACATTTTTCACAAGCTATATTTTGACTTCAAAACTGTGTTAGAACATCAAATGTATGTTAACGATTACAATCTGTGTTCAAACCCTTCAAAAATTTCAGAAGACACTTCGAATGATGAGCAATCGAGATAATGATCCAACTACATGTTACCCACAGTTATGTACCCGAAAAACTCTTGAAACCAAAGTAAAAGTTTAAACAACGTATCCGCGTCAGATTCTTTGGCATTTATTAGCAAAAATAACTTTGCGACTCCTATTCAAAGTAGCCAGTTTTGTCACAGCTCCAGCAAGTCAACTTCAACTTTTTAGTCAGACTAACCTTATCATAACCTTGAGATATACACCATCGTTACCAGGGAACCTTTTACATTCCACCACATTATTAGCAGATGTATCAATAACTTCATTACCCTTTTCACTTTAGCCTCTCCAAAAAGTCATTATAATTATTCATTGAAACTCCATCATTTACTCATTCGCATCTTGAAATGAGAATTGCCATACGAATCATTGGGAATTAGCAATCAGTATTTTGAAATCTCACAGGATGTCTACGCCAACAGTTATATGTGTATATATAACGTCTATCTTCTGAACTTAATTTGAATGTGAAGTTTCTGAAAAACACTCCGAACTACGAATTGGTTCTCCGAAAAAAAAAATGCTGATGAAGCAGCAAAAACTATAAACGACTTTAAACGGTAAAAGCTGGATGATAATGATGAAGTGTGCTGGCAAAGCGCAGAAAAAGTGAAGTTTTGGAACTGGAAAACGGATTGAGCAAAGTAGGAAGGAGGCTGTGGACAAATTACAAAGACTGAACCTGACTTTAAAGGATCCAAATGATTCAGTACCTGCTGAAGTCATTAACGAATACCTTGTTCCTGACTCTAAACCCCTGCGGACAATATTCTTCATCATCCTCTAATATTAGAAATTCTAAAATATCATCATATCTTTCATTATAAATATCCTCCATATTTCTGAAGATATTTTCTTAATTTTTCTTATTTGAAATCATTTACCTCTTCGCGCTATCTGTATTACATCATAAAAGAAACTATTTTAGTTTCTAAATTCTGAAACATTCAAGTTTAAAATAGGAATATTTTGAAGTAATGTTGGGAACTGAAGCATGAATTAGTATAATATAATGACACTTGATCAATGTGATTATATTACAGTAAGTCATGCTGAGTTTCTAAATGGAATGTGATGATTCACAGATCATAACATCATCATCATGTGCCATGTTATACGACTCTTGTATTCTATTTAACCTCTAAAATATCAAGAAAATATTTCTTGATGATTCGGCCTTTTCCAAGATATTCTAGTAATTTGACAATTCAAGATCGTACCATCACAATTTCCTTCCTAGAACATTAACAATGTTCATTCTGAAATTCATATCTGTGAATTCTGGACCATTACAAGAGGTGCTTAATCGCAAGAAGAATAAACGAAAGGACAAAACTCCGAAATAGAAATTGGGGTATAAATTGCAGCAAATAAAAGAGAGCATTAACTATGAATGATAATGATTATAGAAGACAGAAGCAGAGACTTTGAAATATAAGGGAACATATAAATCCCAACGACAAACCAGAAATTATAAACCATATATATCGATGCATATAGCAATATAAAGACACGGGAGAACTAGAAACACTATAAACCCAAGAGTATAGTAGAAGTAAATAGATTCTTCCGGCGGTAGATGAAAAAGAAGAATGACCGATATGAAAGTTAGAAGTATATCGAGAATCAGAACTGAATGGAGCATATTGATGAATACTTTAAAATATGAGTTGAGGGGGAAAGAATAGAAGGTGATGAAACATGACTAGGAACTTAGAAATCAACAGATTTAACTCACACAATGGCGGAATAAGTGAATCAAACCCTCTAGTGAATAGGTTAAGTTTTTTTTTTTTTTGATTAATTTAGTCAAACCACAACTAAATCAAGTGTGATTAGATCAACATCTAGAGCTATTATTCACCACCTGGGTGATATGGACTAAGAGAGAATCGGAGGAGCTCACTAGATCTGAGTGTGTGTAACAAATGAGAGGCTTAACCTAAAATGAAGAACATAAGACATTATATACCCCTGCTATTGACTCACCCATATGATTCATTCATCACACGTATGAGTTGGCTTCATCAGCCATATGGGTGATCACTCACTCGTGTCTTCTCATTTAGGTTGTAATTGTGACTTAGCTCAGCATCAACCGTGCGTATGAGCCTGTCAGCTGTACTAGTGAGGATTCACTCGTACGTCTGACTAAGTCTAACATAGTCAAACATCTAAATCTCGTTCCTGCAGTTCCTGTAACCACATACAAACACGGATAGGATAATAACGAGCAATCATGGTGGCCTGTAAACTGTTGTACCTGCAATGGACG
Organism: Rutidosis leptorrhynchoides; assembly: GCF_046630445.1. NCBI lineage: Eukaryota > Viridiplantae > Streptophyta > Magnoliopsida > Asterales > Asteraceae > Rutidosis > Rutidosis leptorrhynchoides. The sequence continues at coordinate 44,922,312 of NC_092341.1, forward strand.
TGGGTAGATGTCTAGGGACTTGCATAAAATGCATCAACAGAAGGTGTGAGTTGTAAGGAAACGAAGGAGGTGAATTTATAAGAAAATCTCCGACAGAACAATTAAAATAGACGATCGCATTTAAAGCGGATCCTAATTCCCTTGATTACCGGAGAGTCAAATCTTATTAAGAAGATTTTCTTCAAATCCCTTGAAATCTGGGAATCAATCATATCTACGTCAAATGATAAGATGAATCTACACTTACTCATTTCACTCTTCTATGTTAGCTTCATTCGTACTCTTCATATAAATGGATTGTTTATCCAAATTATTCGCTGATGATAAAACTCTAATTTTCAGCCCGTATGCATCATGAAAACATACTTATTATCATTCTCGACCTTTCCACTCAAATTTCGGGACGAAATTTCTTTAACGTGTAGGTACTGTGACAACCCGGAAATTTCCAACCAAATTTAAACTTTAATCTTTATATGTTTCCGACACGATAAGCAATATTTGTTAAGTTAAATTGCAAGAATTTTAAACTATGTTCATACATTCATTCAACCTCGACCAAGTTCCAACGATTCACGAACCATTAAACGAATATGATTATATATGTAAATGTGTATATATATTATAACTTGAAACGTAAACAAAATATTAGATTAAATACTTTATATGATTGTATATGTTTCAAAATGTTTATCAATGGAATTAGAAGATAAGATCAAATGATTGAATTATCAGATATATTGAATTATGATTACAAGTCTCTGTTGAAAGGCCCACGTTGATTTGAGAAATCTTTCCATTTTAACAATATTCGGAAAATGGTAAAGTGATTTATAAATAAGAACAAATTATTAATCATTGAGAACTAGACAAAGGATAGTGGAAGATTGAATCTCATAAAGACTCGATTGATCTATTTAGTTTCAAACGTACAAAAACGTTTTCAGTTTAAAAAGAACTTTATTATTAAAACGTATATAACTTTTATAAATATCTAGAACCACTTTTGACAACTCATTACTTAACTAGTATGATAAAGATAACGATATTTATATTTTATTTTATTAAATATATATAACAATTTAAATTAATATTATATATATTTATACACGTATTATACGTACATAGTTTTATACTTTTACTATACTTAAACTTTACCTTTACTTTATTTTTACTTTACTTTAACTTTAATAATTCATACTTTAATAATTCACTTTAATAATTCATACTTTAATAATTCACTTTAATAATTCACTTTAATAATTCATACTTTAATAATTTACTTTAATAATTCATACTTTAATAATTCACTTTAATAATTCAAAAATCTATTATAAATAGAATTCAATAGGTTTCATTATTTCATAGAAACTTGAAAATATTTTTCTCTAAACTCTCTCAATCGATTTACATATATATATTTACTCCGTATTATTTCAAGATATTATTAGTATACATAAAATATTAAGACGGAGTGCTGTCCGAGTGATTTCGAAATTGTTTTTCGAGTAGGATAGGATTAAGGAAATTATGGGTTATAGCTATGGAGGTGATTGAGTATGGTTCATGGGTATGCTCGTGAGGTCAATATAGTGTTTATCATTTCCGTTGCGTCTACGTACCTTTCCTGCAATATTGAATCTCAATATTGATACGTGAGTACTCATAATTTAGCTTTTACATACTAATAGTGTATCCCTGACTAGTGCTCGAGTATTTAGGATTATGCATGCTTGTACTTTTGATATTGCCCTTAGACAGGTTAGGTTGAATATTGAATTAGTTACACTTGCGGTTGAGATAAGGTATAAGATATGCATGTCCTTGGAAAGCTAGCGAAAAATTAAGGACTTTTCCTTTAGATATCGAATGGTTTCGATGAACGGATTAGAAGTTATAATCAATTGAATTTTTGATATTTTTATTAAAAATGATTATTATTATCTTCGTTTTTATCGTCGTTCTAGTTTTATCTTATTATTATCATTATTATTATATTTATCAATAAAAGGGATTTATCATTAAAAATTGTTATTTTTTTTTTATTATTACTATGGTTATTTCGTTAAAGTTATAATTAGTATTATTATTATTATTATCCAATTATTATTATTATTATTATTATTATTATTATTATTATTATTATTATTATTATTATTATTATTATTATTATTATTATTATTATTATTATTATTAGTATTATTATTATTATTATCATTATTAATATATATATCATTATTTAAAAATGGTTATTGTCATTGTTATTATTATTATTACTATTACTATATTATCATTAAGATAATTATTAGTATTATCGTTAATAATGTTATAGTAACTATTATTATTAATATTAGTGTAATTAAAACAAATATTTGTAACACCTAATTATTTTGATTACTATTATTATCATTATTATGAACACGATATAAAAGACGATTAAAAGCTATTAAACGAAACGATTAGGAAATAATGAGTAAGAGTATCATGATGAAATTAAAATATTATAAAATATTGATTTAGATAAAATTATCGTTCTTATTATTTTTATCATTACTATTATTATTAAAAGTATCGTTAGTATTAAAACTATCATTTTAACTAAAATTATCATTTTAATAGAAATGTCATTGTTATTATAAAATATTATTATTTTAAATAGAATTATTATTTTAAAGATAATATTATAAATTATCGTAAATATTAAAGTTATCATAATTAGAATTATCGTTTTATCATAATGTCATCTTAGTAATTATAAATATTAATATTTTTATAATAATAATTATTATTACAAAATAATACAACTTTTACTTACTATCATTATAGATATTATTTTATCAAATAAATATGTGATACAAACATATTTTACTACGTGTAATAACTTACTTTAATAATACCTATCATATTATCTTTATGATATTAAATGAACTCTATAAATTTTATTACTTAATATATATAAAAGTATATTATATTATATAAATTTAATATAAAATTTTATTTATTAATAAATAAATTATATTATTTACTCTAATAAATCTTTTAAAAATATTTAAAAATATAAAACGACGATATTTAAACTATATATTAATCATGTATAGATTTTTGGAAATTATTTTGAGTCAAATTTACTTTTGTTGACTTTTGCATATTAGTCTCGAGCATTAGGATTGTGGTACACTATGACTTGACCTAATTTGTTAGACAAATATTGACCAACACATAATTATTTATAATTAATTTAGGTTCGTGAATCCGAGGCCAACCTTGCACTTGTTCAATAAAGTTATATGTATTTTTACTACGAAATACAGTATGGTGAGTTTCATTTTCCTTTTTACCCTTTATATTTTTGGGACTGAGAATACATGCGCTTTTATAAATGTTTAACGAAATAGACACAAGTAATTGAAACTACATTCTATGGTTGAATTATCGAAATCGAATATGCCCCTTTTTATTAAAGTCTGGTAATCTAAGAATTAAGGAACAGACACCCTAATTGACGCGAATCCTAAAGATAGATCTATTGGGCCTAACAAACCCCATCCAAAGTACCGGATGCTTTAGTACTTCGAAATTTATATCATGTCCGAAGGAGGATCCCGGAATGATAGGGGATATTCTTATATGTATCTAGTTAATGTCGGTTACCAGGTGTTCACCATATGAATGATTATTTTTGTCTCTATGCATGGGACGTATATTTATGAGAACTGGAAATGAAATTCTTGTGGTCTATTAAAATGATGGATATAAATGATTATGATAAACTAATGAACTCACCAACCTTTTGGTTGACACTTTAAAGCATGTTTATTCTCAGGTGTTAAAGAAATCTTCTGCTGTGCATTTGCTCATTTTAAAGATATTACTTGGAGTCTATCATAGCATATTTCGAAGAACATTGCATTCGAGTCATTGAGTTCATCAAAGATTATTATTAAATCAATTTATAGTTGGATAGTGGATATTATGAAATGGTATGCATGCCTGTCAATTTTTGATGTAAAGAAAGTTTGTCTTTTAAAAACGAATGCAATGTTTGTAAAATGTATCATATAGAGTCCAAATACCTCGCAATGTAATCAACTATTGTGAATCGTTTATAATGTATATAAACGGGTCCTTTCAAGATGGACACGCCGCACAATAATAATCAAATAGCACATACCGGAGTCCAAACATAAAGGAAAGCCAATCTAAGCATACCGTACAATCGCTATATAACAAGCTAATATATCAACAATGTAAGTACACCAACAACGATATGAGCAACGACATGAAGCTACACCCGGAGGGTTAACTATATCACAACAATATCAATAACATATAAATATATCTATATAACCAACGAACCTATAATCCAAGGTTAACCACTTAACCTTAATCACCCGAAGGATAGCCGTGCAACCCGGCCTTAGTGAATACGCACAACCCGAGATTCACTACCTTCACTACATAGTATAACCGAGGATGGCTGCGCAAACTGAGCCTTAGTGAATCTGAACTACCCGATATTCACTACCTCAAACTATGAGTCCAACCAAAAGGGACAAACGTAACTACCCAAAATATTGTGAATACGAATGCCCGTTATTCACATCCCAAACCATAACCCACAGTCCCGAGATTATGTGAATCCACATCGTCGGGGTTACTCATTTGCAACTCAAATACCAAACCCACGCTATCGGGATTATATAAATCCACATCATCGAGGTTATTCAAATCACAAGCCCATGTGATAACGTACACATAAAGTGTGCACCTCGCCAAAGGTGGTCAACCAAAACGCACAACCGTGCCAATTGGACCTATTACACAAGTCCATCAAATTCACCTATACGTGAAGAGAGCTCTATAGCCGAGGATCACTTCACCCGACCCGCACCCATCCTATACATACATATGCACATAGTATATTGACACTCACCTTGTCGTATTGATGTATGCAATATCACAATCCGTAATCGCCAATGGAAAGTACCTATTCCATTTAACACATAACAAGCAACAAGATTAGGGTGGATTACAAACCAACCCATATTGACACCTAGTGCAGTTTCGACCCAATTGCACTTTCAAACACGATTCATGCCCAAACTTACCAATAATCACCTACACTAGTGAAAACAATTCCAACAACGCCAACTTAACTAAACCACAAGTTTCAAACACTTGTCTTCACCAAAATCAACTTACAAACCCTTATTTTTGACCCAATTCAAAATCAAGCCTCCAACAACACCCATTTGGGTTCTATCAACAACATAATCACTAATCATAGTGATTACACCCAAATTAAAGCCCTAATCATGGCTAAATCATCAACTAACCCAAAACCAACCAACAACAACAATAACTAGCTACAAATAACCCATTTGAGGTCTAGATGGGTTTTCTCAACCCGAAAATTTCTGACCAAATTCAAACTTTAATCTTTATATATTTCCGACACGATAAGCAAAGTCTGTAATGTTGAATCTCAAAAATTTTAAACTATGTTCATACATTCATTTAACCTTGACCAAACCCTGACGATTCACGAACCATTATAATTAAATTAGTATATATACATATATATATGTATATATATATATATATATATATATATATATATATATATATATATATATATATATATATATATATTATAACTTGAAAACGTTAACAAAGTATTAGGTATAATACTTTACATGATCGTATTAGATGACGGAATTATAAGACAATATCAAATGATTGAATTATCAAGATACATTATGATATGATTACGGGTCTCTGTTGAGAGGTCCACTTTGAATTAGAAAACCTATTCTTTTTAACGATATTCGGAAAATTGGTAAAGTGATTTACAAGTAAGAACAAAAGTGTCAAATAACGAGAGTTAGACAAAAGTTAGTGGAAGACTAAATTACATAATAATTAATTGATTTAGCTTCAAATGTACAAAGACATTTTTCGATCTGATAGAACTTGATTATTTAAAATGTCTTTGATTAAATAACGTGAGTTGGATTATTGGTTGTTAAATATAGAGATAATTTGCAATGTGTATTTAAAACATGTTTATGTATATTAGATAGATTTCAAATTAATTAAGTAAACGATTGTAATGCTCCTTTATTGATTTGATTGATATTTAGATATGTCAACTAGTACGTTAACAAGTAAAATAAATGCTAGTACCTATATGAACTATATCTATTTTAGTTCTAAAACGTAAACATTATATGATACAATATTTTCTATTAGGTAAATGATTTTAAATTATACTTTAGTTTTTGAAAGACTAAATAATATATTACTAAATAAATATTTCTAATATATATAAGTTACCTTCCTAAATGAAAATATAATTATATTTTACAAAGTAATAGAATATAATATTAACTTACTCATAAAATGTTTTGATTTAAAAATAATATTATTAAATATACTACGATAAATAACGAGACATTGATTCGTAGAAGCAAATGACCAAAACACTCGATTGCTCAAGTTACATTTCAAATGATATAGTTTATTGTTGATTTAAGTCTACTTACTAATAATGGTACACGTCACAAAACGTAATGTATCAGTTTTCTAAGCGTACGAAACGTCGTTCGAAAAACCGGAAGCGGGATATGAGTCGAGTGATAATGTAAAAGTCATTAGAACAAAAATTACATGATAACCCTGATCGTAAATATAATATATTATATAAATAATTATAGATTAAATATATATTATATATTATATTAATTAAAACGAGTGTCGGTAAACAAGATTGGTCGATGGAGTGATGTGGACAAGACTCATACGATCGCATGAGTCCTTCCTCTCATCCTCATGCGATTGCATGAGAAGGGTAGGTGGGCAAAGTTGTATAAAATGCTCGACTGGTTCCAGTTTGTGATCAATCTCTCGCATTCTCTATATACACATATCTAAATTATAATTATTATTATTATTAATATTAGTATTATTATTATTAATCATATTATTATTATTATTAGTAGTACTAGTAATATTAAGTATTTACATAAAATACTACGACGAGGTTATGGGCAAGTTATTTCAAAACGTGTTTTTGAGCGGGATAGAGCTAAGGAAATTATGGGTTATTGCTTTGGAGGTTATAATTATGGTTTGGGGGTATGCTTGAGAGGTCAAGCTAGTGTTTATCATCTCTGTTGCGTCTACGTACTTTTCCTGCAATATTGAATCTCAATATTGATACGTGAGCACTCATATCCAATCTTTAATATATTAATAGTGTATCCCTGACTAGTGCTCGAGTATATATGATTATTCATACTTGTATGTTTCAATTTTGTCATTAGATAGTTATGATAGATCACGAATTTGATACATATGCGATTGAGATAAGGTATATGATATGCATGTCGCGGGAAAGCTGTCGAAAAATTAATAACTTTTCATTTAGAAGTCGTGCGATTTCGATGAACGGATTTAAAAATATAGTCAACTGAATTATCATTAATCTTAGTATTATTATTAAAAATGATTATTACTACATAGTCGTTATTATCGTCATTATTATCGTCGTTATTATTATCTGATTATTATTATTATTATTATTATCATTATTATTCATGTATCGTTAATATTAAAAACTATCATTTTAATTAATATTATAATTTTAATTGAAATATCATTGTTATTATAAAATGTCATTATTATTATCATTTTAGTATTATTATTATTATTATTATTATTAAAAATTATCATTTCAAATAGAATTATTATTTTCATATAAAATATTATTATTTATTGTTAATATTAAAAATTATCATGTTTGTTTGAAAATATCATTATAAATCTTAAAACTTATATTTTCATTAAAATTATCATTTTATTAATATTATTAATAGCAACAATATTATTATCATTATTATTATCATTAACATGAATATAATATTTTTATATGAAATATTATTATTATAACATTTGTATTACTACAAAAGATTATTATTCATTATCAAGATTATTATTATCATTAGTAAACATAAATATTGTTATTATTAGTATTATATTATTATTATTATTAAAAATAATTAATATTGCTATTATAAAATAATACAAATTTACTTATTATCATTATTATTATCAATATTATTTTATTAAATAAATATGTAATACAAAGATGTTTTTACCACACGTAATATAATTACGTTAGTAATACATACTACTATATTTTTATGATATTAAGTGAACTTTTTAAATTTTATTACCTAAGATATAAAAGTATATTTTTATCAGAAATAAATTTTAATATAAATATTTATTAATAAATGACTTGTATTATTTACTCTAATAAAATCTGTTAAATATATTTAAATATATAATATGACCATATTTATGTTACATAATAAACACGTATAGATTTTAGAAGTCATTTTGGATTAGATTGATTTTTGTTGACTTTTGCATATCGATATCGAGCATTAGGATTGTGGTACACTATGACTCGACCTTAATTATTAGATAGATATTGACCATTATATAAAAATATATACTTAATATAGGTTCGTGAATCCGAGGCCAACCTTGCACTTGTTCAATGCCATCATATGCATAATTACTACGAAATACAGTATTGTGAGTTCATTTGATTCCCTTTTACTCTTTACATTTTTGGGACTGAGAATACATGCGCTGTTTATATTAACTGTTTTATTAAATGCTTTTGAGATATATTTTTGAACTGAGAATATATGAATTGCTTTTATAAATGTTTGACGAAATAGACACAAGTATTCAAAACTACATTCTATGATAGAATTATTTGGATTCAGATGTTCGATTTCTAAAAAGATTGCATTATCGACCATCGGTGAGAAATTTTTGCATTGCACGATGCATTAGCTACCAAAATGGTTTGATTTCTATAAAGATTGCATTAGCTACCATTGGTGAGAAATTTTTGCATTGCACGACGCATTAGCTACCGATTGGTGAGATCGTTTTGCATCTTGATTAATGGTTCAATTTCTATAAAGATTGCATTAGCTACCATCGATGAGAAATTTTTGCATTGCACGACACATTAGCTACCGATTGGTGAGATTGTTTTGCATCTTGATCAATGGTTCGGTTTCTATAAAGATTGCATTAGCTACCCTCGGTGAGAAATTTTTGCATTGCACGATGCATTAGCTACCGTTGTGGTGAGATTGTTTTGCATTAGCTACCCTCATTAGCTACCGTTGGTGAGATTCCGGTGTTCTTCATATGAATGATTTTACAGCAGTAGCCCGACCTGCACAGATTGTTTTTGAAATATAAGTATCTTGTGGTTTATTATATAATTGGAAATGATTGATTATGATAAACTAATGAACTCACCAACCTTTTGGTTGACACTTTAAAGCATGTTTATTCTCAGATATTAAGGAAATCTTACGCTATGCATTTGCTCATTTTAAAGATATTACTTGGAGTCATTCATGACATATTTCAAAAGACGTTGCATTCGAGTCGTTGAGTTCATCAAGATTGATAATAAGTCATTCATAGTTTGGATACATTATGAGATAGTATGCATGCATGTCAACTCGTTGTAATGAACGTTTGTCTTTTTAAAACGAATGCAATGTTTGTAACATGTATCATTTAGAGGTCAAATACCTCACAATGTAATCATATGTTATTGTATTCGTCCTTATGGATTTGGATGGGTTGTCTCATGTGGTATCAGAGCGGTGGTTTTAGCGAACCAGGTCTCGCATTAGTGTGTCTAAGGGATAATTATTAAGATGCATTAGTGAGTCTGGACTTCGACCTTAGTTGCATGTCAAAAAGTTTTGCTTATGATTTCTTATCGGAAATTACATGCTTATCATTCTTAGTCTAGACACATCTTACTGCATTGATTGCATGAATAGTGTATAGACAAAATTCATATCTTAGCGTATCTGCTAATTTATATCTTAGCGTATCTGTTACTGTAAACTTTGCCTGACATATTCCGCAAATTCCTCCGTAATCTACGAAATCTTTTGTTCTATATATATAGATATTCTATATAATTAGAATACCACCCAAAAGCCAGAAATAATTTCATATCGAAAAATTCTTTATTCAATCGTACGAAATGGAATTCGCCACTAGTTCAAGTCCCTCGGATTCCGATATGGAGTTTCACTCGAGCTCCGAAAGCAGTGTGACCGGAATGGATCAACCAATTAGCCATCATCTATTCTAGATGAATTGGGGATGGGTTCGTAGCCCTCTTGACGATGAACCTGGAGAACTTACCGGCGAACCTGTTCGAGACACCATTTTCTCTCTCATCTCCAGAGTATCTCATCATGACTATATACTATCTCGAATTTTAGATCTTATTCATCCGCTCGTCCGAACCGACAATCACCCCCGTGTAATAGAAGAATTCAATGAGCTTGGCGCTCGAGTATTGGCCTTGGAGAATATGGTGCAAAGGTTACAAGCACCAGTAGCATCACCGGCATCAACAGTACCACCATCAATACACCAACAGTACCATCACCACCACCAACAGCAACATCCGTATCCCACACCTTAACATCACAATTGGTACCTCGAGCATTAACGTCACACACACCATAGATACTAAGGAGTACCAGTAACATTAATCGATGAAGTAATGCTTCATAACTTCATTGGAGAAACGTTCTACGACGATTATGTAATCTCCAAAGTCTTAGAGATTATTTATTCAAACCGCAAATTAGAAGAATGGATAGAAATAACAGAGAATAGAAACCCTGACAAAAATGGAGCGTGAAATAAAAAAAACCAGACTTGTTTTACCAACAGCATCAACAGTACCGTCATGCATCACCAGCACCATCAGTGCCGTCAGCATTGCCAGCAGCAACAGCACCTACAACATCACAAACTCTACCAGATCTATAATCATTGCGAATAACATAACTAATCAACAACAAGTATGTCATATCAACGAGTTATGAAGTATTAACTCATACCCTCTGAAGAATTTATATGTATATATATATATATATATATATATATATATATATATATATTTTTAAACCACAATAAATCTTTCTGTACTAAGCTATTATGTGTGAATAGTAACTACTCGGTTAATTCATATTACTAATATGCTATGATGTACATCCTTCGTCAGAGACTTAATCGTCGTTAACTACAATCTCTGTTTCAATTCAATGAATTCCATTTCATATAAATCAAGTGTATTATTCAAATATATGTTTGATTTTACACTTTCATCATCGATGTACTCGAAACTTTTCAGATAACATCATTCGTACCTTGCGAAGTTCACAAGGATTCCACTAACACTAACATCATGCATCAACAAATAACGAAGTATTGATTCATAATTTCAATTTCATTGAAGAAATACTCCGTAAAAGTTATGTAATTTCTAAAGTTTTAGGGATTATTCAATTTTAGTTTCAACCGTAAATCAAATAAGTTTAATTTAATATTAACTCATTAAATCTATGTTACATCTGAAGAAAATATACACATATATATTTTCATAAAGACTGTAATAAAATTCTTTTTGTACAAAATATTAATTGTGAAAAAAATTTTAACGGGTAGGTAATACCCGAGAGATATATAAATTCACAATTAATATGTTACATTCTTCGAATCCGATTCAGCAAATCATCCACTATACTCCCTACTTTCACAACAATATACATTCTTTTATAGAAATCAAAATAACCATACTCATTCAAATCTAATTACATATTCTGATTTTGAAATCTCATAATTCAATTTGAGATATAACCGGTATCATCACTCTTAGATTCCTACATCTTTCAAAGCTATACTTTGACTTCAAAACTGTACTAAAACATCATTTCTATTCATAGAACCCATAAAAATATTTGTATCATTCAAAATCAGAGAACATCATATGTATATTAACGATTCCAATCTGTGTTCACACCCTTCGAAATTCCTGAAAACACTTCAAACAATGAACAATCGAAATGATGATCCAACCACATGTTACCCACAGTTATGCACCTGAAGAACTCTCGAAACCAAAGTTATAGTTTAACACATACTCACGCCAGAACCTTTGGCATTTATTAGCAAAAATAATTTTGCGATTCCTTTTAAAAGTAGCAAATTCTGTCACAGCTCCAGCAAGTCAACCTCGATTTTTCATCTGGAGTAGCCTTAATATAATCTTGATATATACGATTACCCTTTTGTTACCAGATTACCTTTTATATTCCACGACATTATCATCAGATGTACCAGCAACTTCGTTACCCTTTGGCGTCTCTTCGAAAAATCATTATATGTACTCATTGAAACCCCATCATCTACTCATCTACATCCTGTAACCATAATTGTCATATCAACTATCGAAAATCATCAATCATCGATCTCGAATCTCGCATCGTTTTCGCTTCAACAGTTATATATATATATATATACATATAACGTCTATCTCCTAAACTTACATACGTCGAATGTGAAGTTTCTGAAAAACACCCCAAACTACGAATTAGATCTCCGAATTTTGGAAAAGCTGAATGAAGCAGCAGAAACTGTAGACAACTGTAACAGTCAAAAGTTTGATGATAAAGAATAGTGTGTTGGTAAAGCTCAGAAAAAGAGAAGGTTTGGAACTAGAAAACGGATTGAGCAAACCATGAAGGAGGCTGTGGACAAATCACAAAGACTAAACCTGCCTTCAAAGAATCCAAATGATTCAGTGTCTGCTGAAGTCTTTAGCGAATACCATGCTCCTGACTCTAAACCCTTATGGACAATATTCTTCATCATCCTCTGATATTAGAAATTCTAAGATATCATCATATCTTTGATTATAAATATCCTCGATATTTCTGAAGATATTTTTATAACTATTCTTATCTGAAATCTTTTATCTGTTCATGCTATCTGTGTTACATCATAAAAGAAACGGTTTTAGTTTCTAAATTCTGAAACTTTTGAGATTTAAAGTATGAATATCCTGAAGCAGTGTTGGGAACTGAAGCATGAGTTAGTATAATATAATGACACTTGATCGACGTGATTATATTACAGTAAGTCATGCTGAGTTCTAATGGAACGTGATGATTTATAGATCATAACGTCATCATGTGCCATGTTACACGACTCTTGTATTCTACTTAACCTCTAAACATATCAAGAAAATATTTTTCTTGATGATTCGGCCTTTTCCGAGATATTCTGGTAATTTGACAAATCAAGATCGTGCCATTACAATTTCCTTCTTAGAACATTAACTATGTTCATTCCGAAATTCATATCTACGAATTCTGTACCATTACATGTGGTGCTTAACGGCAAGAAGAGAAAACAAAAGAATGAAGCTCCGAAATAGAAATTGGAGTATAAATCGCAGCAAATAGGAGAGAGCATTAACTGTGGATGACAATGATTATAGAAGACAGAAATAGGGACTTTGGAATATAAGGGGAGATATAAAGCCCAACAATAACCCAGAAATTACAAACCATATATATCAATGCATATAGCAATATAAAGACACGGGAGAACTAAAAACACTATAAAGCCAATAGTATAGTAAAAGTGAATAGATTCCTCTGGCGGTAGATGAAAAAGAAGAATGATAGATATGAAAGTTAGGTGTATATCAAGAATCAGAACTGGATGAAGTATATTGACGAATACTTTAAAGTATGAGTTGAGGGAGGAAGAATAGAAGGTGAGCTGTAGAAATAAAGAAACGAAGGGAGTGGATTTATAGGGAAAAAAATCTGACAGAGAAATAGTGACAGGTTATCGCATTTAATCAAAGAAGATCCTAATTTCCTTAATTACCGAAGAATCAAATCTTATTACGAAGATTTTCTTTAAATCCCTTGAACTCCGGAAATCAATCCTATCTATGTCAAAAGATATGATGAATCTACATTTATTCACTTAACTCTTTTGTGATAACTTCACTCGTACTCTTCACAAAATCGAATTGTTTTATCTATATTACTCAATGATGATAAAACTCTAATTTTCAGCTCGTATGCCTCATGGAAACATACTGATTATCAGCCAGGACCATCCCGATCAAATTTCGGGGACGAAATTTCTTTAACGGGTAGGTACTGTGACAACCCGGAAATTTCTAACCAAATTTAAACTTTAATCTTTATATGTTTCCGACACGATAAGAAAAGTCTGTAATGTTGAATCTCAAAAATTTTAAACTATGTTCATACATTCATTTAACCTTGACCAAACCCTGACGATTCACGAACCATTATAAGTGAATTGGTATATATATATATATATATATATATATATATATATATATATATATATATATATATATATATATATATATATATATATATATATTATAACTTGAAAACGTTAACAACTAGACTTTGAGAGCCCGTGCGTTGCACGGATAGCGCTAACTACACTAATGATTAAAACATAAGTTAATGATGACAATAACAAATGAACATTGAAATAAAATATCATAGTAGATAATTAAACAAACAATGTTTTTCAATCCATCAAATGCATTGAAGTTTTTGTATGATTGTGCTAAACATCAATATAGATAGAAAGCGCGTTCGTCGAAATAGTAGGTGAATATGTAGTTTGTTCCCGGCTTTAAGCGATTTTCTTTTCTGAAATGATAAAAAACGTACGTAACAGAAAGGTTTGTCTTTGACTTTGAATTTTCCTGTTTCAACCGCCATTTGTATTTTTTCCTTGCTAAATTGTAACATGAAACAATTTTTCCACTTCGTAGTCCAGGAAGTAGCATCAATTCTTTCGGAAGACGCTAAAAAAAAGATACATTTGTAAAATAAACTGTTAGTTAAATCTTAAATTTAAAAAAAAAATTCAAGATAAATGTATTGTGTTAAAACTTTGATAATAAAAAATTTGTTCATGATTATGTTTAAATAGTATGAAGATAAGAATATTTACTTACTAATACCCGACCACGCGGTATGGTAATTTCGCAATTATAAGTTTTAACTTCATGTTGTAAGAAGTCATGTTGTTCCATTTCGTTAAGATGATAAGTAGATATGCTTGTCTTTTCATCACCAACTTCATTAATCAAACCAACTGGAAACGATGAGTTTAGTGATGCGGATACAATATCCTCTCTTTTTTCTTTAACACCTGTCCAAAATCTCCGCCAAACACTCTAACCTTCTCCAAATGGTATGTCTATGCTATTAGGAGCCCGTACGTTGCATGATGGGTGTAAAAAGTAGTTTTCTTAATCATTACTGTTTATTCAGCACTGAAACATTATAATCGAGATAATCAAAGTTACCATTGAGTGATAGAGAGATCGTTTTCTGTGAAACGATGTCGTATGAATATCCATGGCGGAGAATTACATGCCGGCATATGGAGGAAAAAAATTGCAATTATAATTCAACGGGCAAACCTACATTAAATTTATCAAATAGACCAACACTTCACTAAAATATGAAGAAAATAATAAAGCCACATAAAAGTTGATTTCAATTCTTATGGATTGAAAGAGTAATTGTTTCAGCTTCTTTTAAAGTCAAGTCCTACAGATACACGTATGATAAATTTACACAATTAGTAATCAAGTATTTCAGTCAAAGAAAGTCAAAGATTGCATAAATGAAAACAAACACTGTATTCACCTTGTTATATTGCTTCTGCAGTGACCTGTCATCATATTCGGAGCCCGATCATATAGCTTTCCCATTGCATTGCCAAAATGTGCCTGAATGTATAGTATTTGTATATAAATAACAGACACCTAAAAACTTACTCTCACAAACTAATAAATATGTTAAATAATAACCCTAATAACAATGATTGTAACTAAATTCGCAAACTGGTAGGCATATTTGAAAACAACATACCTTCTTAATATAGGAGCGCACCAGGTTTTCAATGTCTTGCATAATGCTATCAGACTGACCCTCTACAAAGATTACATATGGTACTATATGAATTAATCATATCCAACTTGCCTAAATCAAAAAATGCATGATGTTAACTCACCAACATCAACTTTTGTCAGCCCAGGAAGATCAATAAGAGTTAACTTAACCACTGTCAAATATCAGAAATAAATTAGTAATTTTTTATGACCATAGCAACAAAAAAACATTAAGGGGTGAACAACATATATGTACTAATAGCAGGTACATCAACATAAGCTTCAGTATACTCTTAACTTGAAAACAACTAATGAATCCTTCATGTACATTTATAGCATTCAAATGGATTGTTAATGACCATAGCAGACCATTTTGAAACTATGCAGTCAATAGAGTGTGCATGTAAAGCTCACCTTAGTATTACACTTTTCACCAAACCACAGTTGTAGCATCGGAAAACAGCATCACAAGCATCGACGGGTATTTTTAGTAGCTTTCTTTCCACATTCTCTTCAACTGAATGTAAACCAATCGTTTTCGAACACAAAATTTGGTAAAACTTTCTCCCAATGGCAAGTATCATATTAGAGATATGTGGTATGCTAAATCTTTTCTCAAACTTTTGACTCAAAGCAATCACGAGGCCAATAATTGCCAAAACAATGCTCGGATATTCGAAATTATGTTATAGAAATCGGCGATATAAGACGAGTGGACGTAATTTTGTCCACACCACTCTGTAGTTGATGTAACAGGTCCCCAAAAACTTGATGTTGCATATGCCATGCTTAAAATTGTTTCTGTAAAAGAATAACGACGGTGTTGACGTCACCAAAAAAAAAGAAAAAACTCGAGTGCTAGTAAGATCCTACTGTTTCTAACCTGCAACAGCACACTTTTATATAACTTAACAGAAGGTAAATACCAGTGATTATATAAACTAAATCCTAACAGCTGAACAACATTTTCATAGAAGTATTATAAGAAGCATCTTAAATATTAGTCAAACTTAAGCTAAACATATAAACACGATCACATGGATCTAAAGCCACTTTACTAACAAACAATATCATATATAATATCATATCAATTTCAAACGATATTCATCAACAAACATAAATATCAGTATATAACCAAAATAAACAAAAATTCATAATACAACAACCTAAAATTGTTATTAAAATCAACATTCACACGTCAATAACAGAATTAGTGGACAAAACTAAAGAACGAATCTGAAATAACAATTCATAACACAAAAACCTAAAATAAAAATTAGACAAATTTTTTTAACGGCGAAATTAAAAAAAAAATAGACTCTAACAGCAATAATATCATAACATTAACAATAAGATGGAACAAAATTAAACGTATGCAATGAGATATATATGTAGATCTATTAAGCGTTTGTACCGTTAATCAATTTCAATTTTCTCTCTTCGTTCGTAATAATTCGTATGTACGGACATAGAGAATCAGCTGTAAAGGATTTTTGTTACAGAAGAGATTATGAATTCATTATAAATTGGAAGAAAAAAAAAGATACGCTCTCTACGCATCTAATTGTGGGGGTGGAGAAATGGAGAAGAAAGAGATGGAAGGTGTAACAACGATGATGACAACGGTATATAAATCAAATTAATTTGTAACAAAATCATACGAAACATACCCAAAAAAATTGAGAAATCGGTTGAACGTTACACTGAAATCGGTGGTGACGTGTGAACAGAAATCGGCGGTGGCGGCAGAGGTGGAGGGTGATCGGAATAGCCGGCGGTGGCGTATGTGTGTTATTTTTTTTCTTTCATCGAGCAGTTAGAAAATAATGGAGAGGTTTGATTGAGGAAGGGTTTTGTGATACCACATGTCATTTGGATATTGTGGGACAGGTGGGATGGTAGAGGCCAATAAGAGGTTGACAAATGGGTGGATGGAGGGTAACTTGATGGATGGGTGACAAGTGGCAAAAAGCCACACGGTTTGTAAAGGGTAGTGAAGTATTAGGTATAATACTTTACATGATCGTATTTGACGACGGAATTATAAGACAATATCAAATGATTGAATTATCAAGATACATTATGATATGATTACGGGTCTCTGTTGAGAGGTCCACTTTGAATTAGAAAACCTATTCTTTTTAACGATATTCGGAAAATTGGTAAAGTGATTTACAAGTAAGAACAAAAGTGTCAAATAACGAGAGTTAGACAAAAGTTAGTGGAAGAATAAATTACATAATAATTAATTGATTTAGCTTCAAATGTACAAAGATGTTTTTTGATATGATAGAACTTGATTATCTAAAATGTCTTTGATTAAATAATGTGAGTTGGATTATTGGTTGTTAAATATAGAGATAATTTGCAATGTGTATTTAAAACGTGTTTATGTATATTAGATAGATTTCAAATTAATTAAGTAAACAATTGTAATGCTCGTTTATTAATTTGATTGATATTTAGATATGTCAACTAGTACGTTAAGAAGTAAAATAAACGCTAGTACCTATATGAACTATATCTATTTAAGTTTTAAAACGTAAACGTTATATGATACAATATTTTCTATTATATAAATGATTTTAAATTATACTTTAGTTTTTGAAAGACTAAATAATATATTACTAAATAAATATTTCTAATATATATAAGTTTCATTCCTAAATGAAAATATAATTATATTTTACAAAGTAATAGAATATAATATTAACTTACTCATAAAACGTTTTGATTTAAAAATAATATTATTAAATATACTACGATAAATAACGAGACATTGATTCGTAGAAGCAAATGACCAAAATACTCGATTGCTCAAGTTACATTTCAAATGATATAGTTTATTGTTGATTTAAGTCTACTTACTAATAATGGTACACGTCACGAAACGTAAAGTATCAGTTTTCTAAGCGTACGAAACGTCGTTCGAAAAACTGAAAGCGGGATATGAGTCGAGTGATAACGTAAAAGTCATTAGAACAAAAATTACATGATAACCCTGATCGTAAATATAAGATATTATATAAATAATTATAGATTAAATATATATTATATATTATATTAATTAAAACGAGTGTCGGTAAACAAGATTGGTCGATGGAGTGATGTGGACAAGGCTCATGCGATCGCATGAGTCCTTCCTCTCATCCTCATGCGATCGCATGAGAAGGGTAGGTGGGCAAAGTTGTATAAAATGCTCGACTGGTTCCAGTTTGTGATCAATCTCTCGCATTCTCTATATACACATATCTAAATTATAATTATTATTATTATTATTAATATTAGTATTATTATTATTAATCATATTATTATTATTCGTAGTAGTACTAGTATTATTAAGTATTTACATAAAATACTACGACGAGGTTATGGGCAAGTTATTTCAAAACGTGTTTTTGAGCGGGATAGAGCTAAGGAAATTATGGGTTATTGCTTTGGAGGTTATGGGTATGGTTCGGGGGTATGCTCGAGAGGTCAAACTAGTGTTTATCATCTCCGTTGCATCTACGTACTTTTCCTGCAATATTGAATCTCAATATTGATACGTGAGCACTCATATCTTATCTTTAATATATTAATAGAATAATAGTGTATCCCTGACTAGTGCTCGAGTATATATGATTATGCATACTTGTATGTTTAAATTTTGTCGTTAGATAGTTATGATAGATCACGGATTTGATACATATGCGATTGAGATAAGGTATATGATATGCATGTCGTTGGAAAGCTGTCGAAAAATTAATAACTTTTCATTTAGAAGTCGTGCGATTTCGATGAACGGATATAAAAATATAGTCAACTGAATTATCATTAATCTTAGTATTATTATTATTAAAAATGATTATTACTACATAGTCGTTATTATCATCATTATTATCGTCGTTATTATTATCTGATTATTATTATTATTATTATTATTATTATTATTATTATTATTATTATCATTATTATTCATGTATCGTTATTATTAAAAACTATCATTTTTATTAAAATTATCATTTTAATTGAAATATCATTGTTATTATAAAATGTCATTATTATTATCATTTTAGTATTATTATTATTAAAAATTATCATTTTGAATAAAATTATTATTTTCATATAAAATATTATTATTTATTGTTATTATTAAAAATTATCATGTTTGTTTGAAAATATCATTATAAATCTTAAAACTTATATTTTCATTAAAATTATCATTTTATTAATATTATTAATAACAAAAATATTATTATCATTGTTATTATTATTAACATGAATATAATATTTTTATAAGAAATATTATTATTATAACATTTGTATTACTACAAAAGATTATTATTCTTTATCAAGATTATTATTATCATTAGTAAACATAAATATTGTTATTATTATTATTATATTATTATTATTAAAAATAATTAATATTGTTATTATAAAATAATATAACTTTACTTATTATTATTATTATCAATATTATTTTATCAAATAAATATGTAATACAAAGATGTTTTTACCACACGTAATATAATTACGTTAGTAATACATACTACTATATTTTTATGATATTAAGTGAACTTTATAAATTTTATTACCTAAGATATAAAAGTATATTTTAATCAGATATAAAGTTTAATATAAATTTTTATTAATAAATGACTTGTATTATTTACTCTAATAAAATCTGTTAAATATATTTAAATATATAAAATGACCATATTTAAGTTACATAATAAACACGTATAGATTTTAGAAGTCATTTTGGATTAGATTGATTTTTGTTGACTTTTGCATATCGATCTCGAGCATTAGGATTGTGGTACACTATGACTCGACCTTAATTGTTAGATAGATATTGACCATTATATAAAAATATATATACTTAATATAGGTTCGTGAATCCGAGGCCAACCTTGCACTTGTTCAATGCCATCATATGCATAATTACTACGAAATACAGTATTATGAGTTCATTTGATTCCCTTTTACTCTTTACATTTTTGAGACTGAGAATACATGCCCTGTTTATATTAACTATTTTATTAAATGCTTTTGAGATATATTTTTGAACTGAGAATACATGAATTGCTTTTATAAATGTTTGACGAAATAGACACAAGTATTCAAAACTACATTCTATGATAGAATTATT
The DNA here is from genome assembly GCF_046630445.1 of Rutidosis leptorrhynchoides. Classification (NCBI taxonomy): domain Eukaryota; kingdom Viridiplantae; phylum Streptophyta; class Magnoliopsida; order Asterales; family Asteraceae; genus Rutidosis; species Rutidosis leptorrhynchoides. Next base: position 44,943,332 of record NC_092341.1, read on the forward strand.
TGGATTCATATGTTCGATTTCTAAAAAAAATTGCATTATCGACTATCGGTGAGAAATTTTTGCATTGCACGATGCATTAGCTACCGAAATGGTTTGATTTCTATAAAGATTGCATTAGCTACCATCGGTGAGAAATTTTTGCATTACACGACGCATTAGCTACCGATTGGTGAGATTGCTTTACATCTTGATTAATGGTTCGATTTCTATAAAGATTGCATTAGCTACCATCGGTGAGAAATTTTTGCATTGCACGACGCATTAGCTACCGATTGGTGAGATTGTTTTGCATCTTGATTAATGGTTCGATTTCTATAAAGATTGAATTAGCTACCCTCGGTGAGAAATTTTTGCATTGCACGATGCATTAGCTACCGTTGTGGTGAGATTGTTTTGCATTAGCTACCCTCGGTGAGAAATTTTTGCATTGCACGATACATTAGCTACCATTGGTGAGATTCCGTTGTTCTTCATATGAATGATTTTACAGCAGTTAGCAGACCTGCACAGATTGTTTTCGAAATATGAGTATCTTGTGGTCTATTATATAATTGGAAATGATTGATTATAATAAACTAATGAACTCACCAACCTTTTGGTTGACACTTTAAAGCATGTTTATTCTCAGGTATTAAGGAAATCTTCCGCTGTGCATTTGCTCATTTTAAAGATATTACTTGGAGTCATTCATGGCATATTTCAAAAGACGTTGCATTCGAGTCGTTGAGTTCATCAAGATTGATAATAAGTCATTCATAGTTTGGATACATTATGAGATATTATGCATGCCTGTCAACTTTCGTTGTAATGAAAGTTTGTCTTTTTAAAACGAATGCAATGTTTGTAAAATGTATCATTTAGAGGTCAAATACCTCGTAATGTAATCATATGTTATTGTATTCGTCCTTATGGATTTGGAAGGGTCGTCTCAAACCCTAACTTGGATATCAAAGCAACAAAATGAAACTTGGAGTTAGAACTTACCACTACTATCAAAATGTAGCCAAGAACGCGAGAAACAACTTTAACACTTGCACCTTGGAGTGATTTCACCTTCTTCCTCCTCAAACCAAGCTTCATCTCTCTACAAATGGGTTTCTCTCTCTAAAAATAGATGAGAGGTTTGTGTGTGTGAAGGGTGAGATAGAGATAAGGTTTGGATCAATTTTGGAGCTTATAACCCGTCTACAAGTGAAAAGACTCGAATGCCCCTCAAATTTGGCCTTAAAAATGAGTTAAATAATCAGATCTGCTCAAATGTCGCGTTTCACGACATCTGGTCGCATTTCGCGACACACCAAACGCGAAAAACTCAATTGAAACCCGATGAAGTGGCTAGGACGATAGTTTTCAACCTGTCGCGTTCTGGTGCACTCTGTCGCGTTCCGCGACACCATGAAACGCGATAAGACATGCCAAAACGCGATAACAGCAGCTCACTTTCATTTTCAGTTTCCAGCTTCAATTTAAAAGTTCAGGGACTGAAGTTGTCTGATTCTGATGAAAATTCTGAAAATGCATAAGTATAGGTAGACTTTTCCCGACACTTTCTGAGAACACAAACTGGTGACACTTTCTGGCGACACTTTCTGATTGTATTAAAAAATTAAGGGTGTTACATTTTTTTTCCTCACAGGCTCCGTAACTATTTTCATCTATTAACAACATATACATATGGGTCTTATTATTTTTAAAAAAAATTATTTTGTAATTTTTTTGATATTACTCAGTAAATATTCTATTCTTAAATCATACGGAGTCTTAATATAAGCTAACGAGTTAATTGCGTTAAATTTTAAAAAGTCAACGACTCCATAGCGAAACGCAAAAATACCCATATATTGTTAATTTAAGATAACATCTAAATCTTTGACGAGTTATACCTTTTCGTTCGACTCGAGTTGCGCTTCAACAACATCATCGTTAGCCACAAAATAATTTTGCAAAATAACCGCAATAAAATACATTGGAAACCGAACTCCGGCGCGAAGCGAGAGTTAAAAAACTAGTTAATTATTATTTCCCAAATGTCGTTGCAACTTTTAAGAGTTGTCAATAACTAAATTTTTAAACACTAAAATAAAATAAAACTTATGATAAATAATTATTAAGGCCAATTAAGTACGTAGTATAAAGTAATCAGACATATAGCTAGTAAATAACTAAATATATTACAAACGTCGTACAAAGTGTCGTACATAATGTACTAACAAGATCGAATTACACTTTCCCATGTCATCCAATATTTTAAATCACAATTACGTCATGAAACTAAATTAAGTTTCATGAAATAAGACCAAAGAAAAAAAAAAAATATGTACTGTTCAAGATTTTCAAATAGATAGGGATGTCAATGGATCTAAAAAAAATCCGAGATCTGCGGGTACCCGAGTCCGTGATGGGCGGATAAAATCAAAAATCTTTACCCGTAGGTGGGCGATGGATTTAATCTTGTACCCGCTAGCGTGTTGCGGGCGGGTGATGGATGTATTACATCCGTCGCGGGTAAAATCCGATCCGCGGATCCGATACACCCGTTTGAAGAATCTGCGGATATACCCGTTAAATATCCGTTAAAAATCCGCGGATCCTTACATTATTGTAATATTCATTGACTTTAAAAAAATTTCAAACAATAACATAGAAATTTGGTGATCGATCACTATTAAATTCCAGTAGTTTGATGCGTGCAAGTAGTACTAGACTACTAGTATAACGTATTTTGAGTAATTTAACTTATTTTGGTGTAGCTTCTAATAGAACCGGGGTTGGCTAAGTCATTAAAATGTGTCAAGCTCGTGTTTTAGTCTCTTTTATGCATTCTTTTCCAGTATTAGCTTAAATGTAATTTAAGGGCATGTTTGTATGTAATGAGCATCATACGTTGTAAATATTGTTTATCTTTATGAAATTTATATCTTTTTAAAAAAAATTTAAATACGAATGTAGTACTAATTTATGAAAAAGATCCGCGGGTAAATCCGTAGCCCGCGAATATCCGCGGGTACGGGCGATGGATCCAAAATTAAATTCGATAATGAAGATCCGCAGGTTGACGGGTTGACAAAAAATCCGAGGGTACGGGCGATGGATCCATTGGATCCGCATCCGCGACCCGCGGGTGCCATCCCTACAAATAGATCACTGAATATGAATATCATAAATCATCAATCCGTACAATAATTATTTTCATACATCAATATAGTGGCGAATGACTCACTCTCCCTTAGGGGAGGTGAGGGTTCGATTCCCACTAGGTGAGAATTTTCCAAATAATTGGATCAAAAATCATTCTTACCGGGCCCAAATGATCACTTGGTCCCACGCATGCGAAGATTGAAACAATGACAATGCAGGTTCGTTTATCGGGTCTGGCATGCTGTGAGAAAATCGGTGATGGTGTTTCGCCAGGCTCCAGTTGGCAAACGGGGACCGCTGGATGGGTTGACAAAGTCAACACAGGGCTAACATGTCCCTGCCGATACACATATTTTGAAACAATATCCTTTCCTTTTATCTATATTAAAATTAAAAAATTTAAAAAAATATTTTGTACGTATCCTGTTGATGCATATTTGTATGATCGTCGTTTGACAAATAACGTTTATTATTACATTGTACATCTAGAGCGTGAAAGTGATCAGTTACAGGAGCATATATAACTGCTGGGTCATAATGTCTAACGGCCCATTCGTGTGAATGAGGCCCGTTAGTGTTAATGTTTAGTTGCCTATTGTTGGGATTTTAGAACCCAACAATATGAGTAATTAAAGAAAATTACTCAACTCACAAAAATAAACGAAAGAACAATGAGAAAAATTAAATCGACACGAGCAAAATAATGTGGTTATATGCAATCTTTGTGATTGCTTTAGTGTAACAACCATGTTATTTCCGTTAAGCTTCGTTAACTGACCGTTAAGTTATTTAACGGAACTTACTTGAATTTGGTTTTTTTTTTTTTTTTTGTGTATTTAATCTGATTAAGTGCATACTTGGTTCTTTGAGGACTACTATAATTAATATAAGAATATATTAATCAGAAAACTTATTTAATATTTTGAAATACTGAGTAAACGATACGGTTTTGAAAACTGCAATAGAGGTCCCGCGAGACTGCGAAACGTTCGAATTTTAGTAAAATAATTATTTTTAATAATTATTCACTTTGATAAAAACTTATTTAATTTATTATATATTTAATGAATTAAACTTGGTGGGATGCGTTTTAACGATCGGTTAACGTTCCGAGAACTCAGTACGGTTAACGGCAACTAGAAACGAACCACACTTTGTGAACAAGCAAGCAAAAACATAATATAATTCACTTTTAATGGTTATTTGATATAATTATTATGTTTTAAAAATACTTTCAATTTATTAGAATATTTATAAATTAAAAACGCGAGAAATTAACGTTTAGCGATTCGGTTCGCGTTTTCGGCTAACGAAACATAATGGGTACACTTAGAAAATTTGTCTAGCAACATGTGAGAGCCCAATGACTCTTTGTTTCAACCTTTGGTCGAAATTTACAAGAGGAGGCCCATCTTTGATTTATTTTGGGCTTATGGGCTACTAGTACTTTCAATTAGGCCCTAACTTATCTTTAAACCTAATTTAATCAAAACAAAAGATGTCATTCAACCCCTACCTCACATTCACGAATATGATCAGCCCTTAACACCCTCTACATGTCGACATCTTCATCACCCTCAGTCACTATCAATTTTTACTTGTTTGCTCTTGCACTCTACACGAACATTGTTGCTTTTTTCGTCCTCTACGCATTGATATAAGCAATTTGATCTCTAGAGGTATAAAACTATAAACCCTAATTTTATCAATATTATTTTTGTTAGATTACATAGTGTTGTTGGTCTATTGCTCAATCCTATGTGTGTATGCATGATATTAGTCGTTAATTTGCTCGGTTTGTGTGTTTTAATCGAATCCCGAATTTAAAAGGCATGCTACTGAAATTGTAATCAATTATTATGTAAATGAAAAGTATCTAGATGAAAAGCTATTGATCAAACTAAAATTGTTAGGTGCGCTTAGATTTCGGGTTTGAGTGCTTAATTTGGGAAAAAAGAGTGGGTTGATCGTTTTAACTCCAATAATTGTGCAAACCCCGATTTGGAATCTGGATTCCAAGGGCGTAAAACAACCAAGTGAATTAACCTTATTCTATTAGAATCGAATAAGTTTATATCTTAGTGTGGATTAACTCGGATGGTGATCGGAGCACCGATCGGAATTAAGTTAACGACTGGAGTAATGCTACCGTAATTGATTTCGGCATAGTAACAGTAATGCATCCAGTGTTGTGTTAATGAGAGATCTTGTTTACGTCTTTATAGATGTTTAGGAGGGAGTGGTGACGTGGCACATGTCCCTTTCATGGTTGTAACGAACTTTGTAAATCTCGAGGGGTGACGTGGCACTTGTCCTTTTCGTGGGGAATAACAGATTCTAACGAACTTCCCTATATTTGCGGGCTGACGTGGCATACAACTTGTTTGCATGCTCGTTCCGTTATCAAGTGATCATTTCGGGACAGGGTGCCTGCTCCGGGGCAATGCATTTTGTCCGAGGACAACGTGCTTGTCCCGGGAGAATGTCTTCGTGTCGGTTTGGAATGCTGTGTCGGCAGGTTGATTCCGGTTAAGGCATCACGGTGCTCTCAGTCTAGCCGGGTAGATTTCGCTAGACACTTGTAGTTAAGTGTTTCTTCACTGTTATGATCATGGTGGCTAGTTTTACGATGCCTGGTTATGATTATCATGACCGGCTGCGTGGTGCCGGTTGTGTGCGTGTCATCCGGGTTCTTGGTCTTGCCATTTGTCCGTCATGGTAGAACATCCGGGAAGACGCCAGTCGGATGTCGAGAAAAGGAATCGGTAATATGGGACACGTTGTACCGGGTAAGATTTTTACCGAGATGCTTGCCTATTTTGAGACTGATCATTATGTGTATCATTAGCTATCGAAAAATTAATAACTCTGCTCGCAAGAATCGCTTGATTTCGTTTTGTTATGCTAAAGTTATGCTCGTTTGAAGTTTCGGTATGTAATTATGTTATATTATGTAAACTGCAATTTGTGTGATTTGAATTGGCTTATGAATTGATGCTAGATGGATAGAGAATTGTGCCATCTATTTGAGACCTTTCAAGGTTTCAATTCTGAGATACCCCTTCACCCGCTTTTTCATGAAGGTTTTAAATTTCTATAGCCTTAGCATTGCTCGCTTACATCCGAATAGGGTTCGTGCGATCGTATTATTCGAGATGTATTTCAATGGTTTAGGCATGGGCCTAAGCTTGAATATTTTCAGGAGCATTTTTTGGATATCGTCCTATCGTAAAGGGTGGTACACATTTACTGACGAAATTGATTTTCTGGAGGAGGCGCCAGCGATTGCAGATAACTGGGTACAATCATTTGTTTTTGCCAAATGTTCTGACTTTCCGTTGAGGAATGCACAATCCTATTTGTTTTTGTCTGTGACTGTTCAACCGCTAAGGCAGCTTTCTGAGCTAGGTGAATCGATGGTTGACCAATTGAGGGGCCTGAGGATTCCTCAACGGTCTTATGAGGAGCAGGTGCTGGTAATGGCTAATGTTAGCAACAACTGGACTCATGCTGATAGGATCCCTGTTGCCCGAAGAGGAGGGAGAGGTATTTGATCGTTTGACATTTTCCGTCTTTTTGTATGTGACCACGATTTATAGGATGATAATTCATAATTTGCGCAGAGTTGATCGTGTCGGAAGTTCTGAGGGCGGTGAGCCTGGATGGCATGGTTTTTACTGATAAATTGGTTGAGGGGACCACGCCGGCGTCCTCCAGCCGCCGCAGGGTGTCACCTCCTGAAGATTTGGAGTCTTTAAATGGTGGCTCTTCGGAGGGCAGGCTGATCCGTCGTACCAGGAGTCGGATTGAGCCGGCAGCTGAAGGTATGCGTTGGTCCCTTATTTTCTTTGACTTAACTTTATCTTGTGCTGATTATATTATCCTTTTTTCCATGTTTTGCGTAGGTAACACAGTTGTGACTCCTGCGGGGGTGCAGGCGTCTGCCCGCTCGGTGCCGCTGCTGATGTTATGCGAGGCGTATATGAAATAGCTTATATTTTACTAGGAAATACTATTAAATATGATACAATTTTACACAAGATATTTATTTATTTATAGAATGGATATACCTAAACCTTGCTACAACACTTATAGGCAGTGTACCTAATCGTACAGTAGAATAGTTTTTAGTAAGTCCGGTTCGTTCCACAGGGATACACTTAAACAAGCTTAACGTTATATTAGTTTTAATTTATAAAAATACAAATATATATATATAAGTAATATTATTATTATAAAAAGGGGGGTTTTACCGTTTAATGACCGGTTTGTCGATTTTTAAAACTTTAGTCGCAGTTAAAACCTAATGTAAAATATTAAATAAATAAAAGACTTAATTTAAAGCGTAAAATAAATAACGATAATGAAATTGCAATAAATAAAAGTGCGATAAAATAAACTTGCGATAATTGAAAAGTACGATAATTAAAAGTGCAATTAAATACAATGACAATAAATAAAAGTGCGATAATTAAAAGTGCAATTAAATATGAAAATAAAGGAATTATGCTTATTTAAACTTCCATAATCATGATGTTTGACGTGTTGATTTTAGTTTATTCTCATGGGTTAATTGTCCTTTGTCCTAGATTATTTAATATGTCCGTCTGGTTTTTGTCCATAACAGTCCATCAGTCATAAATATAAAGTGCGAGTGTCCTCGTCAAATTATCCTTATATCCGAAGTCAAATATTCCAACTAATTGGGGACTTAAACTGTAACAAGGTCTTAATACTTTGTTTAATAATTACACCAGGATATCGACTGCGTGTAACCCAAGGTTTTAATACTTTGTTATCAATTATGCCAAGTGTACTTGTACATAATTTCACCCTTGTTTTAATAATTCCATAGACTATTAATCCATTCCCGTGTCCGGTTAAATGAACGATTATTCGTACATATAAATATCCCACCCATCGTGTCCGATCGAGTGTATATGGTTATTTATAGGGACGTCCAATTGTAAATCTTTATATTAAAATTAACAAACTATCATTTAGTTAAACAAGTATAAAGCCTATTAATAGCCCATAGTCTAATTTCCACAAGTGTCGTTCTTTTGTCCAAACCCCAATTATGGTGCAAAGCCCAATTACCCAATTTTAATATTTTTAGCCCAACATCATGATTACTTCGGTATTAAATAAGCATAATAATAACTTAGCTACGAGACATTAAATTAAAAAGGTTGAACATAACTTACAATGATTAAAAATAGCGTAGCGTTACACGGACAGAATTTCGACTTACACCCTTACAACATTCGCTAACATACCCTTATTATTAGAATTAAAATTAAAATTAAAATTAAAATATAATATATATATATATATATATATATATATATATATATATATATATATATATATATATATATATATATATATATATATCGTATGATGAATGAGGAGAAAAAGATGTGTTTGATGTTCACCAAAAACGCGAGTTTTATAGGCAATGTGGGCTGGAAAAGGGGCTCATGCGATCGCATGAGTTTTGCTCCTCCAGGTCATGCGATCGCATGGCCAGCTGGGGAGGCTCACATGTTGTTGTTTTCTTCTGCCGACGGTTTTTATAATATAATATAATATATATATTAATTTTAAGAATTAATTATATATTATATTATATTCATGTGCATAGTTGACTTGTAATTTTTAGTCCGTTGCGTCGAGCGTTGAGAGTTGACTCTGGTCCCGGTTCCGGATTTTCGAACGTCCTTGCGTATAATTTAATATCTTGTACTTTGCGTTTTGCTTCTTGTACTCTTGTAATTTTGAGACGTTTCTTATCACTAATTGGAACCTCTTTGATTGTACTTTGTACTTTTGAGCTTTTTGGTCGTTTGCGTCTTCAATTCGTCGAATCTGTCTTTTGTCTTCACCTTTTATTATTTAAACGAATATCACTTGTAAATAGAACAGTTGCAACTAAAATCTTGTCTTTCTTGAGGGATAATGCTATGAAATATATGTTCGTTTTTAGCATTATCAAATATTCTCACACTTGAGCGTTGCTTGTCCTCAAGCAATATAGTCTTGAAATATACTAGAATCACTTCTTTATTCTTCATACTTTGTACATCAGTGATTTCTATACGGCGGTATGAACAATGGTAGTAACGTTATGGTTTACAGTCCCACATGACTATAAAAATTTTAGATCCTTTAAGGAAATTGGATCTTTATGAAAACATTTGATCTTTTGAAAATTAAATCTAGCTTTTACCCTAGATAAGTTTTCAGGGATAACCCTTCACCGGTGTTTGCAAATTGTTTTTGTGGGTTTGGTGGGTTTCAGATTTGAAAATTTTAGTTCAAAACTTGCGGTTTTGTGTCACCCACTTGCTAACCTTGTATTGGGAAAGCAACACGTCCAGTATACTTGTTCAGTATATTACCTTTCGGTAAACTACCGTTCGATTGTAAAGGAAAGCGTTGAACAAGCAACTGTTAAGGCAATGTCCCCTGACATGCTTTTAATTATGGTCTATAATGTGTCGGATGCAATTACTATCCTTTGTAGGAGCAATAGTAAAGCTCACCCTTATAATTTTTTGGTCTGGCAGAAGGTCCTGTCTTTGACCATGCTATGCAACAACCTTTCTTACGGTTGACACCCGATTTGGTTCAGGTGACCTAATGAATTCCAGGTGAATTCCTAGAATTTTACGTTCAATGGTAATGAACGCATTGAAAATGGGTTTTCAGAAAACAAATCGGTTTGCAATTTTGATCAAAATATTTTCTTGTTCAAGCTCGAGTTTAGATATCATCGAATTCCATGAGTTTGTTATTCTCAATCTTTAAGGTCAATCTCTAGGATTGAGTAATATCAGGCTTAAAAGCTGATTTTTGATCTTTAAGGAGATTATCCTTTTCTGGGGATCTGATTCATTAGTCTTATCAAGCTAATTTGCACGGCGTCCTCCCCATTTTACGAGACGGATCCTCTCATGGTTAGAATAAGTCTGACCACTTGGCGACCCTGTTTGATGCTGAGGTCCGTGAATTTCCTGCTGATTTTAGTGATGAATTTTTTTGATTTTTCGTCAACCTACAGCTGGTCTGGACGACAACTTCATGACCTAAATCAAGAAGCGCGTTTCTTTTTCGGAAGACTTTACTTCCTTTTAATGATGGAATTGATTCATCGTGTAGATCCATCTTTCTTTCAAATATATTACAGTAAATCGGGTAAAACTGATTAAAATCGTCCAAAACAAAAGTATCTTCAGTTATTTGTTACAAAAATATGTGTGATATATGTTTTAAATAACTTGGTAAATTTTCCCACACTTGGCTTTTATTTTCCTTTTTATTGTCCTCTATTCCATTTTAAATGAATTCTAACATTTTGGGTTGTTTCTCAATTTATGTCCTTTCCGAGGTAACAATAATTTCGGTGTTAACACCTAGTTTTATCGTTCATAAATATGTATAAACATGATTTTGAATTCATTTAATTGAAAATTTTGAAAATTTTTACTAGAATTGGGTAGTCAGTATATAAGACTAGGGCTGTTCTTTATTATCAGAGAGCACTAGATTCTAATACAACTACTGCGTTACTAGTATTTCTAATTGTAACCAAGTGTACAAGTCAAAAATTTTTAAAATTCTGAAAGAATTTAACCCCTTCCCATACTTAAGATCTTGCAATGCCCTCATTTGCAAGAAATCAGTAACATTTTAAATTATTGAGGGTGATTAGCGTAGAAAATTGATTAAATTTTACCAAAATTTCCAAACATATTGGCGTTTGTTTGCTGAATGATAAATGGTGCACATCATTTGTTCATTCCGTCTTGTTGTTACATCACATTTGTTTTTCATTTTGTCGTCAAAAGTACTAGCTTTTGCTGAACTTAATGCCAGTCTTTGAAAATGCGCTGTTTTACCCTGTTTTGTACAATCGACAATATACATACAATACAAATATAAACATGCATGGCAATTTGAAATGGGACTTAAAATCCCACTTTCAAATCCTAAATGTGAAATATTAGTACACAATAACAATAAAAATGATAAAAATTACATAAAAATATCCAATAACATAAGTTAAAACATGAAAAAGTAAAAAGATAAAAACATAAAAATCATAAAAATAACCAATGGAACCAAATCAGTCTGGATAGGGGTTCCAGTTCATCTCGTCAGGTGGGTTCCATTGTTGGTTATAGGTGTTCTGATAAGCTTGGTTATAGTCATACCGGTTAAAGGGTGGTCGGATGTCGGGGTTGTGTGGCGGAAAATGAGCAGGTCGAGTAGGCACGTAATTATTTGGTACCTGATATGATAGCTGGCTCATGATTTGGTGCTGATGAACTAACCAGCTATCGTGTTGGCGTCGCCTATAGTCCTCGTATACTCGCTCGGAGTTCCACTGCTCGTACATACTATGTCTGGCCGCGCTCGTCATTGCTTCCTCATCTTTACGAACGTGGACGTCAAGATTAGCATCTCGAAAGACATCCCTAATGTCTTCCGCTTCCTCCATTTCCTCGTCTGAGCCTCTCTCTACCTGAGGATGATTACCTTCATAGGGAATTGCCTGGTTGCGTCTACTCTTCAATACCTTAGCACCCGTATAAACCCGCAATCCTATGGTCTCATCCTGTTCTCTACAAACCTGTAATGGACCCCCTTGGTTCCTATCAACACCTAAATACTCTCCAATGAGAGTAACAAAAATACCTCCTCCTATTATACTCCCGTCCTGCATTCCTTCTACCATTTTAGATAAATAAAAACCAACACAGTAAGGGATATTAACAAAGCTTCTCGGGTCTCGAATACACTTTAGGTAAAATAAATCATGTAAGGTCATTTTTTCCTTATTGTGACCTCTCTGTATAATCGAGTTAGCCAAAAATCTATGAATTACACGAAGCTCGGCTTTGTTAATATGTAAGTAGGAGTGTTTTCCTCCCAGTGTAAAAACATTATAGTTTGACATAAGCCTCCAAACGACGTTCACGTCAAAGTTCCTATCTACCCTTTCACCACGATAAATCAAACTCATACAATCGGGTAGTAGCAATTCACTAGGAGTGTAAATCTGTAATGCCCTGGCCATGTCCATCATGGACATCCTGTACATCCTACCGCCAAGGATAAATCTAAGAAAACTTCTATCATCTAACCTATCTACATTTACATTTAACGCAATAGTACTCATCAACTCAACACACAATTCCTTATATACAGGTCTACGAATGATGAAAAGACGTTCTCAATCTGTAAAAGAAGAACTGCCATACCTTTGAATCAAATGCTGTCTAACACGGTCAGCTAGATAGACCATTTCTAAAGGATTCCAATCAATTACCCTCGGCACCTCTACCTCTTTTCTTACTAATTTGAATTTATTACTTTGATATGATGAGTAATCTCTCCATCGTCTATCGAATCTCAAATTAGGATGCAATGTGTGTTCAGGAATCGTTGGGTATTCTACAGGTGGATGTGGCAGAAATACTATGAATTCATTAGGTAACTGTAGCGGGTCATAATAAGGTACGTACTGATCAGGCTGTTGTTGTGGTTCCTGTTGTGGTACTTGTTCAGGTTCATATTGCATTTCTGGTTCTGGTTCTGGAGCTAGAGCAGGTCGTCTAGAAGATGATGATCCTGAACCTCCAGTATCGGCTTTCTGCAAAACACATTAAACACAAAGTTTGTGCATCCAAATATGCATTAGTGTTAGCAAAATAACAACTTAAAACAATCACAATAACATGTTAAATCAAAATTAAACTTATACACATTTTCACATTTTTTACAATTGTATACTTTTTCAAATAAGCACATATGAAAATGTATACAAAGTTCATAAGCATTTAACTCAAATAACATGTCAAAATAGTCATTACTAATAATTAAACAAGTCTCAAATGGCAATTATATCAAATTAATCAAGTTCATGAATTTTAGACTTAAAAAGTCCACTTTAATCTCCAAAAATCATGTTTAGGATCAATGTTTGGATCATTTAACTACCTAAACATGTTACACTACTTAATTTAGTAATAATACATGACAAAAATCGGCTATAACCTGTTTATATCAAAAAGCCCCAAATTGCTCAAGAACACAAACCCTAGATTTCTAAAAATTTTGAAGTTTTTGGCTTCAAATCATGTTAAATAGCATCAATCTAGGTTATACATGCATAAAATACTAACAATTTAACACTAATTACACTAGAAATTAACAAAATTGCATTAGGTAAAATATTGGTAATTTTCACAAAAACTAGAAAATTTAAATGTTTAGGGGTGTAATTTTTACCTTTTTGCCGAAGAATGCGAATCTAGGCATGATTAGAGTAAGAAATTTGATGAATTACGGTGAATTTTGGTGAAATTTTGTGAAGATTTGAGAGTATTTTCGGGTATGTGTGTGTGTTGTGGTGTGAAGAACAGAACAGACTGCCTTTTGATCCTGGCCTGATTTTCAGCTCCATGCGATCGCATGGAGTTGAAGTGTAAACCCCATGCGATCGCATGAGGGTCCGGGTACAGTAATTTTGGCTTTTTTTTTTTATATATAAAACCTTACACTTTATAAAACATAAAATTAATAAAATTTTAAAAATTTGTTTCTTTTTAGGATGAGGGCGTTTCGGATCGATGTCCTAATCCGTCCATCGACAAAATTTTAAAATTTGTCACTTTTTAATCGCGGTTTTAAAAGTAAAGATTTTTGGGTTTTTTAATTTTTTTGGCATACTTTAATTCAATAAGATTAAAAATAATGATAATAAAATTTCTCGTCCCTCCCTCGGGTAAAGTAATTTCGGTTCAACGACCTAGTCTTCAACTCACGACGAATTTTAAGAATCATATTTTTAACTTAGCAAAATAAAGTAAATTTTTGTTTTTAAATTCATATCAAACTTAAATTTAAAATGCATAAAATTAAAAATTCATATTAAAAATTTACACCAAACTTAAATTATATTTTTGTTTTTATACATACAAACTTATATTAAAAATATTAATTTTTCAAATATTTACAATTTTAAATATATTGATTTAAAAAGTTTACAATATTATTTTAATATTAATTTTAAAAACAAAATAAAAATAAAATTAAAAATCTTTTTAGTCTTTTATCCCACTTTAATCAATCAAATATTATCAAAAATATACGCCCCTCTTTTCGGTAAAGTAATTTCGGTTCAAATACCTAATTTAACTCATGACGAATTTTTGAAATGTTTTGGGTTGATTGATTAAAGATATTTATACCTTAAGAAGAAACGGTAAATTTCGCAGTGATGTAATAAATTTTTGTATGATATCAATGATTTCGGTCGCAAGACCTAATTTTATCGAATACCAATTTAATACTTTATAGCGAACAAATTAGCGTTTATTATCAAAAGGTTAAAAATAAAAATAAAAATAAAAACTGTACAAACTTACCTGTGAGATAGATTTCTTAGTGATATGCTCTAGCCCACTCATAAGATAGTCGGACTAATTGGTTTTCCATAGCTACATAGGCGTAACCTCGAGCATTCAACGTTTTTTCTTCTAAACATATAAACGGTCCATCTCTGTATAAAGTAACGAACTCGGTATTGGAATATGTCTGATTCGTCGAACATTTTCCTTCGTGTGACCATTTTCCGTATTTGTGACATCTTTCAAGGTGTCGTACTCTTCTTTTCGCTGTGGATTTTGATTTTCCTTTACCAAATTTTAACTTATTATTTTCGCATCTGGATTCTTTTCTTACTTCGTCCAATTTACTTCTGATTAATGATACTATTTCACTTGGAAGGGTGTCATTATTACGTTTAGTGATCAAAGCGTGTAGCATTAGACCATGGTTTAGTTCACAGGAAGTCTTCATTTCGTAAAACCTAAAAAAAATAAAAATTCAGAATGGGGGGAGAAGACTAGTTCTTTAGGGTCTGCTAGGGAAAGACCATTCGGGTTCCATTTTCGAGAACTACACGAAAACAGAAAATCTAACTCTAACAGAAATACATATTATCCTTTAAAGACTTGATTCTCCCCACACTTAGTTAGCTGTGGTGTCGAAATTGTGATTAACTTCGTTGTCAACTTTCATCGGACTATCTATGTAATGTTTAACTCTGTGACCATTAACCTTAAATTCAACCCCATTTGAATTTATTAATTCTACTGTTCCATACGGGAAAACTCTTTTGACTATGAATAGTCCAGACCATCTTGATTTCAATTTTCCAGGAAATAGCTTGAATCGTGAATTCAAAAGAAGAACTCTGTCTCCTTCTTTAAATTTTTTTGAACTTCTGATTCTTTAATCATGCCATTTCTTCGTTCTTTCTTTATAGATTAACGAATTTTCGTATGCTTCATGTCTTAATTCTTCTAATTTGTTTAATTGACTTAACCGTAGACGTCCAGCTTCATGTAAATCAAGATTACATGTCTTTAAAGCCCAAAATGCTTTGTGTTCAATTTCTACTGGAAGATGACATGCTTTTTCGTAAACGAGTCTAAAAGGTGTGGTTCCAATTGGAGTTTTGTAGGCTGTTCTAAAAGCCCAGAGTGCATCCTCCAATTTTATGGACCATTCCTTCGGATTTGATCCTACGGTTTTCTCCTGAATGCGTTTTAAAGCTCAGTTGGTATTTTCAACTTGTCCACTTGTTTGTGGATGATATGCGGTGGAGATTTTATGAGTTACTCCATATCTTTTGAGAACTTTCTCAAGTTGATTATTACAAAAATGAGTTCCCCGATCACTTATTAAAGCTTTCGGTGTTCCAAACCTTGCAAAAAGACGTTTTAAAAAGTTGACTACAACTCGTGCATCGTTAGTTGGGAGAGCTTGTGCTTCTGCCTATTTAGATACATAATCAATGGCTACGAGAATGTAGAGATTACTATGAGATTTTGGAAATGGACCCATAAAGTCAATACCCCAAATGTTAAATACTTCACATACTTGAATGACATTTTGTGGCATTTCATCACGTTGACTTATTTTTCTGGCCCTTTGACAAGCATCACAGGATTTGCAAAGAAGGTGTGCGTCTTTGAAAATTGTAGGCCAATAGAATCCAGCATCATAAACTTTTCTAGCTGTGAGCTGAGGCTCATAATGCCCTCCTGTTGGTCCTGTGTGACAATGGTTTAAGATTTTACTAGCTTCATCTCCGAATACACATCGGCGTATTATTCCACCGGGACAACTTTTAAACAAATGTGGATCTTCCCAGAAATAGTGTTTTATATCACTAAAGAATTTCTTTCGTTTTTGGTACGACAATCCTTTTTCAAGGAATCCACATACTAAGTAGTTTGCATAGTCTGCAAACCATGGAATTTCACTATAATCTATCTTTAATAGATATTCATCAGGAAAGTTGTCTTGTATGGCTGATTCATTTAGAACTTCTAATTCAGGATTTTCAAGACGAGAAAGATGATCAGCGGCGAGATTTTATGCTCCTCTTTTATCTCGGATTTCAATATCAAACTCTTGTAAGAGTAAGATCCAACGGATTAATCGTGGTTTGGCATCTTATTTCGAAAATAGGTATCTAAGAGCAGAATGGTCGGTATAGACCACCGTTTTAGCTAGAACGAGATATGATCGAAATTTGTCAAAAGCAAAGATAATAGCAAGGAGTTCTTTTTCAGTAGTTGTGTAATTTGTTTGTGCTCCTTGTAACGTCTTACTAGCATAATAAATAGGTTGAAATCGTTTTTCAATCCTTTGTCCTAAAACGGCTCCCATTGCAAAATCACTTGCATCGCACATTAGTTCAAACGGTAGATTCCAAGTTGGTGTTATCATGATCGGCGCATTAGTGAGTTTTTCTTTAAGAATATTAAAAGATTTGATGCATTCATCTGAAAAGATGAATGGAGCATCCTTTTCTAGGAGTTTATTCATAGGAGTGGCAATTTTAGAAAAATCTTTTATGAAACGTCGGTAAAAACCGGCATGCCCTAGAAAACTCCTAACTCCTCTAACATTGGTGGGATGTGGAAGGTTAGCAATTACATCTACTTTAGCTCTATCCACTTCAATTCCTTCCTTTAAAATTTTATGTCCAAGAACGATGCCTTCTTTAACCATGAAATGGCATTTCTCCCAATTAAGAACTAGATTTGATTGTTCACATCTAATAAGCATTCGTTCAAGATTAACTAAACATGATTCAAAAGTATCACCGAAGACTGAAAAGTCATCCATGAAAACTTCCATGCATTCTTCTATCATGTCGTGAAAAATCGCCATCATGCACCTTTGAAAGGTTGCAGGGGCATTGCAAAGTCCAAATGGCATGCGTTTGTAAGCAAAAGTACCATAAGGGCACGTGAATGTGGTTTTCTCTTGATCCTCGGGTGCTATTGTAATTTGAAAATATTCGGAAAAACCATCAAGGAAACAATAGTAACTATTTCCTGCTAATCTTTCCAACATTTGATCAATAAAAGGTAAGGGAAAGTGATCTTTTCTGGTGGCGTCATTTAATTTTCTATAATCAATACAAACACGCCATCCTATTACAGTCCTAGTAGGAATAAGCTCATTTTTCTCATTTGTGATGACAGTCATGCCACCCTTCTTAGGTACGCATTGAACTGGGCTTACCCATGGACTATCAGAAATTGGATAAATTAAACCTGCATCTAGCAGTTTAATAATTTCTTTCTTAACAACATCTTGCATATTAGGATTTAGTCTTCGTTGACAATGCACATATGTTTTATGACCTTCTTCCATAAGGATTTTATGTGTGCAATACGAAGGACTTATTCCTTTAATGTCATGAATTTTCCATGCAATAGCTGGTTTATGAGCTTTTAGCACAGAAATGAGTTGAGATTTTTCATTTTCTGTAAGAGAAGACGATATTATTACAGGTAATTCAGATTCACCATGTAAATAAGCATATTCCAAATGGTTTGGAAGCGGCTTTAACTCTAATGTCGGTGGTTCTTCTATCGATGATTTATATCGATATATGTCTTCTTCTTTTAGCATTTGAATTTCTTCTGTTGTTGGTTCATATCCATTAGCCATAAGTGTAGCTAACATTTCAGTTTCATCAATTGGTTCAGTACCTTCTCCTAAAGAACATTCTCCTGTTCCTTGTAATTCTGGAAATTCTTCTAACAATTCTGCATGTGAATCTATAGTTTGAATATAATAACATGTATCATCTGCAGATTGCGGTTGTTGCATTGCTCTATCAACTAAAAAGTAACACTCTCATCCTCTATACTTAGGGTTAGTTTCTTACCAAACACGTCTATCATTGCTTTAGCCGTGTTTAAGAATGGTCTTCCTAATATGAGAGGAACTTGAGAATCTTCTTCCATATCCAGAACAACAAAATCTACTGGAAATACTAAAGTACCAACTTTAACTAGCATGTTTTCCATTATCCCTCTAGGATATTTTATTGATCGATCGGCTAGTTGTATGCTTATTCTTGTTGGTTTCAATTCTCCAAGGTCTAGTTTAGCGTATAGTGAATAAGGCATTAGATTTATACTAGCACCTACGTCTGCCAACGCTTCTATTGAACTAAGACTACCCAGAAAACATGAAATTGTGAAACTTCCTGGATCTGATAATTTTTCTGGTATCTTATTCAACAGCACTGTAGAACAATTAGCATTCATAGTAACAGCCGAGAGTTCTTCCATTTTCTTTCTATTTGTGATTAGATCTTTCAGAAATTTAGCATATCTAGGCATTCCTGAAATCACATCAAAGAAAGGAAGATTGACATTTATTTGTTTAAACATATCCAAGAATTTGGATTGCTCGGCTTCAAGTCTCTCTTTTCTCATTTTACTCGAGTAAGGAAGTGGTGGTTGATATGGTTTAACATAAGGTTTAGCCTTAACTGTGTTATCTTCATTAATCTTTTCAACTACCGGTTCTTTTTCCTTATCTTGATCAGGTTGTGGTTCTTGTGGAGTAGGAATAGCTTCCTCATAAATTACAGGTATTTCAGGTGGTTTAAGTGTCATACCACTTCTTGTGATAATGGCTTTAGCTGTTTCATTTCGGGGGTTAGCATTTGTATCACTAGGTAGACTTCCCGGTTTTCTTTCACCTATTAACCTTGCTAGGTTACTTACTTCTTGTTCCAGATTTTGAATAGAAGCTTGTTGATTTCTAAATGATTGAGCATTTTGTTCATTGGTTTGTTTCTGAGATGTGAAAAGCTGCGTTTGAGATTCAACTAGCTTCGTCATCATATCTTCTAAATTTGGCTTTTTATCATCGGTTTGTGGTGGTTTGTTTTGAAAATTAGGTCTTTGCTGATTGTAAGTATTATTAGATACTTGTTAATTGCTAGGACCTTGTTGGTTGTTGTATGGAACATTTCGGTTATAGTTCTGGTTTTGATTGTAGATCGGTCTTGGCGGTTGATAATTATTCTGATAATTATTTCCAAGCCTTTGGTTTATGTATGAAACATTCTCTCTTTGTTCCATTATTAGTTCAATACTGAGACAATCTTTTGTCAAATGTGGTCCTCCACACTGCTCACAACTTATTCGTATTGAGTGTATATAGTTAGTCATCCTTTCCATTCGTCTCTCGACAGCATCTATCTTTGTAGAAATAGAATCTAAGTCATGGCTAGAATCGGCTCTAGCTGCTTTAGATGATCTAACGATATCTTTTTCTTGGTGCCACTCATGTGAGTGGGAAGCAGTGTTATCAATAATTTTATAAGCATCAGTTTCTGTTTTCTTCATAATGGAACCACCAGCTGCTATGTCTATGTCTTTCCTTGTAGTGATGTCGCATCCTTGGTAGAATATTTGTACTATTTGACAAGTGTCTAAACCATGTAACGGACATCCTCTCAATAACTTTCCAAATCTTGTCCACGCCTCATATAGATTTTCATTTGGCTTCTGTGTGAACGTAACAATTTCTCCTTGAAGTCTTACGGCTTTAGATGCCGGAAAGAATTGTTTAAGAAAATTTTCAACTAAAACGTCCCATGTATCAATCGCCCCTTCAGGTAACGATTCCAACCAATCTTTGGCTTCTCCCTTTAAAGTCCAGGGAAATAACATGAGATATATCTGTTCATCTTCAACTTCTCTTATTTTAAATAGAGTGCAGATCCTATTAAAGGTACGAAGATGTTCATTTGGATCTTCCTTCGGCGCACCACTAAATTGGCATTGATTAGTCACCATATGTAGAATTTGTCCTTTGATTTCATAATCTGGCGCATTAATGTCTGGTTGAGTAATTGCGTGACCTTAGCCAGTGCGTTTTGCTCTCATTCGGTCTTCCATACTTAGAGGTTCCAGATTTTCCATGATTGAATTTGTTGAATCTGAATCACTAGAGGATTCTGATTTAATGGTTGGTTCCTCAACAATCTCTGTTTGAATGATTGGTGGTTCCAGAGGAAAGATTAATGGTTCAGGATCTATGAATTGTCCCTGAATATTCTCCGGATTCTCAATTGTGAGGTCGGGTTCAAAAAATGGATTATCGGAAATTTGAATTGGAGTACTTGGTCGACTGGATGACGATTCTAAAGAAAAATCAACGGCGACAATATTTTCTAGATGTCTTGATCGAGTTACAGGTGGTGAACGTACAAAAGGTGGTGAACGTTTTGCTCGGTGCATTCATTGAATATCCTATTAGTTTTTAAAAAGAAAGAAAAATTATATACGTTATCAAATTAATAGACTTTTCTGATTTTGCCCACGTTTCGAATAGCCAAAAGATGCAGCAGAGGGGCAGGATTCGTTTGGTCTCAATATAATTGAGTACTGTTTGGCTCCAATAACCCAGTCCATGTACAAATCCAACTATTACTACGCACCAGAAAATTTTGATGTCTATCAATTTAACCGCTTAAAATAAATTTTCGTAAATTTAAGAAATTTAGAGAAGAAGTAGAAAATAAAATCTAAGTCCTAAAACTAGAATAGCGAGAAATAAGAAAGAAAAAGAGCGCGTCGAAAAACGTCGAAAAATAAAAAGGCGAAAAATAATAGGCGTTGAAAAATAAAAATAAGAAAGTAGCGCGTCGAAACTTAAAAAGAAACTAAAAACTAAAAATTAAAAGTTGAGTCTAAAAATATTAAAGCTTAAAAGAAATACTATATCCCAAATGGCAATAACTTAAAAAGGTACTAAAACTTAAAAAGGCGTCGCAAAATTCTAAAGCACCTAAATCTTAGTCTAAAGAAAAAGCACTTAAGGGATTTTACGGCAAATCTTAAAAATCTAGAAGTAAAAATAACTATGGTAAAAACTATATCTTAAAACTAAATACGAGCGAAAAATACAAAAATTACGCTAAAACGAATAAAAAGGGACAAAATATAAAAATATACTAAAAGTTGTAAAAAGTACAATTTTTATAAAAATATTATTTTTATATTATTTATTTTATAAAACTATTAATTTTGTAATTTATTAAAACTAATTAAACTAAATATATAAATTAAATCTAAAAACTAAACTAAATAATAAATAATTAAAAACCTAATTAGGGTTTAAATAATAATAATAAATAATACACCGTAATTAATGCTGATTAGGGTTGACTGTTGGCGTGTCAGACACACTCATGCGATCGCATGAGTTCTAAGTTACCCAGCCATGCGATCGCATGGGCTAGGGTTTCGGGCCAGTGAGTGGGCTGCTACAGTACGGGCCGAGTGTTTTTATATTTAATTTTTTTTTTCTGTTTTAATTTCTGATTTATATAATTACAAAATATTTAAATAAAATTTATATTTTTACAAAAATAAAAATAAAGAAACTTTATAACACTTATATATATATTTTTAACAAACTATTAAAAATATATAAATTTTTTTTTCTTTTTATATTTTCGAATATATTATATTTTAAAAAGTATTTTTACAAAACCTTTTTTTTTTACAAAAGTAAACTAAAAATTAATAAAAATCTTTTTTTTAATAGCGTTGCGCTTCCGGCGTTTTACCTATTCCCCGGCAGCGGCGCCAAAAATACTTGATGTTATGCGAGGCGTATATGAAATAGCTTATATTTTACTAGGAAATACTATTAAATATGATACAATTTTACACAAGATATTTATTTATTTATAGAATGGATATACCTAAACCTTGCTACAACACTTATAGGCAGTGTACCTAATCGTACAGTAGTGTAGTTTTTAGTAAGTCCGGTTCGTTCCACAGGGATACACTTAAACAAGCTTAATGCTATATTAGTTTTAATTTATAAAAATACAAATATATATAAGTAATATTATTATTATAAAAAGGGGGTTTTTACCGTTTAATGACCGGTTTGTCGATTTTTAAAACTTTAGTCGCAGTTAAAACCTAATGTAAAATATTAAATAAATAAAAGACTTAATTTAAAGCGTAAAATAAATAATGATTATATATATATATATATATACCTATGTATGTATATACATATATATATATATGTACATACATATATATATACATATATATATATATATATATATATATATATATATATATATATACATATAATAACGATAATGAAATTGCAATAAATAAAAGTGCGATAAAATAAACTTGCGATAATTGAAAAGTACGATAATTAAAAGTGCAATTAAATACAATGACAATAAATAAAAGTGCGATAATTAAAAGTGCAATTAAATATGAAAATAAAGGAATTATGCTTATTTAAACTTCCATAATCATGATGTTTGACGTGTTGATTTTAGTTTATTCCCATGGGTTAATTGTCCTTTGTCCTGGATTATTTAATATGTCCGTCTGCTTTTTGTCCATAATAGTCCATCAGTCATAAATATAAAGTGCGAGTGTCCTCGTCAAATTATCCTTATATCTAAAGTCAAATATTCCAACTAATTGGGGACTTAAACTGTAACAAAGTCTTAATACTTTGTTTAATAATTACACTAGGATATCGACTGCGTGTAACCCAAGGTTTTAATAATTACACCAGGATATCGACTGCGTGTAACCCAAGGTTTTAATACTATTAATCCATTCCCGTGTCCGGTTAAATGAACGATTATTTGTACATATAAATATCCCGCCCATCGTGTCCGATCGAGTGTATATGGTTATTTATAGGGACGTCCAATTGTAAATCTTTATATTAAAATTAACAAATTATCATTTAGTTAAACAAGTATAAAGTCCTTTAATAGACCATAGTCTAATTTCCACAAGTGTCGTTCTTTTGTCCAAACCCCAATTATGGTGCAAAGCCCAATTACCCAATTTTAATATTTTTAGCCCAACATCATGATTACTTCGGTATTAAATAAGCATAATAATAACTTAGCTACGAGACATTAAATTAAAAAGGTTGAACATAACTTACAATGATTAAAAATAGCGTAGCGTTACACGGACAGAATTTCGACTTACACCCTTACAACATTCGCTAACATACCCTTATTATTAGAATTAAAATTAAAATTAAAATTAAAATATAATATATATATATATATATATAGTATGATGAATGAGGAGAAAAAGATGTGTTTGATGTTCACCAAAAATGCGAGTTTTATAGGCAATGTGGGCTGGAAAAGGGGCTCATGCGATAGCATGAGTTTTGCTCCTCCAGGTCATGCGATCGCATGGCCAGCTGGGGAGGCTCACATGTTGTTGTTTTCTTCTGCCTACGGTTTTTATAATATAATATAATATATATATTAATTTTAAGAATTAATTATATATTATATTATATTCATGTGCATAGTTGACTTGTAATTTTTAGTCCGTTGCGTCGAGCGTTGAGAGTTGACTCTGGTCCCGGTTCCGGATTTTCGAACGTCCTTGCGTATAATTTAATATCTTGTACTTTGTGTTTTGCTTCTTGTACTCTTGTACTTTGTATCACTAATTGGAACCTTTTTTATTGTACTTTGTACTTTTGAGCTTTTTGGTCGTTTGCGTCTTCAATTCGTCGAATCTGTCTTTTATCTTCACCTTTTATTATTTAAACGAATATCACTTGTAAATAGAACAGTTGCAACTAAAATCTTGTCTTTCTTGAGGGATAATGCTATGAAATATATGTTCGTTTTTAGCATTATCTGCTGCTGAAGGGGCTGTTCCCCGGGAGGGACTTGAGCCGGTTGCTAGGGAGAATCGGGTGACTGAAGGATCAGCCATTGAGAGAGAGTCGGTTCAAGGGAATTGTCCCGGCAAGGAACCCGCCATGGAGGCCTCGGATGGTCGTCCCCGGTTGACGACTAGTGCTGGGCAGAACGTTTATGTTCTGCCCGACTGTAATATTGGGCCATTCCGTGATCTTCTCCGCTGCAAAGCTTTAGACTATCCGGTTTATAGGGAATATCTTGATTTTATTACTTTTTCGGCTTTGAAAGAGGCACTGGCCACTCTTTCCGACACCCAGGCGCAGCACTTATGTTCTCAATTTGCCGTGTTTGCTCAGCACCTTGCGGCAGATGAACTGAACCAGAGCAAGGCTGATGCTCTTTGCATTCACGAGCATTGTGTGCTGTTTGAGAATGATATCCGTCAGGTGGCGGAATTGTCGAGCACGATTGCTCATCTTGAAGGGGAGTTGGTGTCGGCCAGGGAGGCGTTGGGGCCTATTCAAAATGAGATGCGTGTTTCCCGGGAAGCACAGGAGTCGTTGAAGGCTGCTCTTTCCCAAGAACAGGAGAAAGTCGCCTTACTCTCTGATGACAATAAAAAGTTATCGGAGAAGGTGTCGGCCACGTTAGGCGAACTCACCCGTCTCCAGCATGGTATTCCTGTGCTTTTTGCCCGCCTCCTGAAGTCATCTATTGTTCATCAGCCGTTCAATGCCTTTATTGAGGCCATTAAGAAGTTGACTAAATTTGAGGTATTGAAGGCGGTGCAGTGTTTCCTACCTCCAGGTAGCGCGGCCCAGAAGAAGAAGGCTGCTTTGAGCGCTACCTGTGTGCAGGACTGCCACCGGGCACATGAGGCTCTTGGCCAAATTAGTTTTGAAGAGCTAGATAAAATCTGTAGGGACGAGAACTCATCCGTTGAGGATATTGTAAATTACCAACCGTAGAGATATGCACTCGGTTGGGTTTTTGTATAATTAATGTGATTTCGTTATATCGTGTTGTATGCTGTGTATAAACTAGTTTACTTTTCCGTTGTGTTTCACATATTTGTCATGACAAAAACGTAGATATCTAGACTACGTGTGAGTGTGGTCGAGTTGTTTATACCATTTTCTCTCTCATCTCCAGAGTATCTCATCATGACTATATACTATCTCGAATTTTAGATCTTATTCATCCGCTCGTCCGAACCGACAATCACCCCCGTGTAATAGAAGAATTCAATGAGCTTGGCGCTCGAGTATTGGCCTTGGAGAATATGGTGCAAAGGTTACAAGCACCAGCAGCATCACCGGCATCAACAGTACCACCATCAATACACCAACAGTACCATCACCACCACCAACAGCAACATCCGTATCCCACACCTTAACATCACAATTGGTACCTCGAGCATTAACGTCACACACACCATAGATACTAAGGAGTACCAGTAACATTAATCGATGAAGTAATGCTTCATAACTTCATTGGAGAAACGTTCTACGACGATTATGTAATCTCCAAAGTCTTAGAGATTATTTATTCAAACCGCAAATTAGATGAATGGATAGAAATAACAGAGAATAGAAACCCTGACAAAAATGGAGCGTGAAATAAAAAAAACCAGACTTGTTTTACCAACAGCATCAACAGTACCGTCATGCATCACCAGCACCATCATTGCCGTCAGCATTGCCAGCAGCAACAGCACCTACAACATCACAAACTCTACCAGATCTATAATCATTGCGAATAACATAACTAATCAACAACAAGTATGTCATATCAACGAGTTATGAAGTATTAACTCATACCCTCTGAAGAATTTATATGTATATATATATATATATATATATATATATATATATATATATATTTTTAAACCACAATAAATCTTTCTGTACTAAGCTATTATGTGTGAATAGTAACTACTCGGTTAATTCATATTACTAATATGCTATGATGTACATCCTTCGTCAGAGACTTAATCGTCGTTAACTACAATCTCTGTTTCAATTCAATGAATTCCATTTCATATAAATCAAGTGTATTATTCAAATATATGTTTGATTTTACACTTTCATCATCGATGTACTCGAAACTTTTCAGATAACATCATTCGTACCTTGCGAAGTTCACAAGGATTCCACTAACACTAACATCATGCATCAACAAATAACGAAGTATTGATTCATAATTTCAATTTCATTGAAGAAATACTCCGTAAAAGTTATGTAATTTCTAAAGTTTTAGGGATTATTCAATTTTAGTTTCAACCGTAAATCAAATAAGTTTAATTTAATATTAACTCATTAAATCTATGTTACATCTGAAGAAAATATACACATATATATTTTCATAAAGACTGTAATAAAATTCTTTTTGTACAAAATATTAATTGTGAAAATTTTTTTAACGGGTAGGTAATACCCGAGAGATATATAAATTCACAATTAATATGTTACATTTTTCGAATCCGATTCAGCAATTCATCCACTATACTCCCTACTTTCACAACAATATACATTCTTTTATAGAAATCAAAATAACCATACTCATTCAAATCTAATTACATATTCTGATTTTGAAATCTCATAATTCAATTTGAGATATAACCGGTATCATCACTCTTAGATTCCTACATCTTTCAAAGCTATACTTTGACTTCAAAACTGTGCTAAAACATCATTTCTATTCATAGAACCCATAAAAATATTTGTATCATTCAAAATCAGAGAACATCATATGTATATTAACGATTCCAATCTGTGTTCACACCCTTCGAAATTCCTGAAAACACTTCAAACAATGAACAATCGAAATGATGATCCAACCACATGTTACCCACAGTTATGCACCTGAAGAACTCTCGAAACCAAAGTTATAGTTTAACACATACTCACGCCAGAACCTTTGGCATTTATTAGCAAAAATAATTTTGCGATTCCTTTTAAAAGTAGCAAATTCTGTCACAGCTCCAGCAAGTCAACCTCGATTTTTCATCTGGAGTAGCCTTAATATAATCTTGATATATACGATTACCCTTTTGTTACCAGATTACCTTTTATATTCCACGACATTATCATCAGATGTACCAGCAACTTCGTTACCCTTTGGCGTCTCTTCGAAAAATCATTATATGTACTCATTGAAACCCCATCATCTACTCATCTACATCCTGTAACCATAATTGTCATATCAACTATCGAAAATCATCAATCATCGATCTCGAATCTCGCATCATTTTCGCTTCAACAGTTATATATATATATATATACATATAACGTCTATCTCCTAAACTTACATACGTCGAATGTGAAGTTTCTGAAAAACACCCCAAACTACGAATTAGATCTCCGAATTTTGGAAAAGCTGAATGAAGCAGCAGAAACTGTAGACAACTGTAACAGTCAAAAGTTTGATGATAAAGAATAGTGTGTTGGTAAAGCTCAGAAAAAGAGAAGGTTTGGAACTAGAAAACGGATTGAGCAAACCATGAAGGAGGCTGTGGACAAATCACAAAGACTAAACCTGCCTTCAAAGAATCCAAATGATTCAGTGTCTGCTGAAGTCTTTAGCGAATACCATGCTCCTGACTCTAAACCCTTATGGACAATATTCTTCATCATCCTCTGATATTAGAAATTCTAAGATATCATCATATCTTTGATTATAAATATCCTCGATATTTCTGAAGATATTTTTATAACTATTCTTATCTGAAATCTTTTATCTGTTCATGCTATCTGTGTTACATCATAAAAGAAACGGTTTTAGTTTCTAAATTCTGAAACTTTTGAGATTTAAAGTATGAATATCCTGAAGCAGTGTTGGGAACTGAAGCATGAGTTAGTATAATATAATGACACTTGATCGACGTGATTATATTACAGTAAGTCATGCTGAGTTCTAATGGAACGTGATGATTTATAGATCATAACGTCATCATGTGCCATGTTACACGACTCTTGTATTCTACTTAACCTCTAAACATATCAAGAAAATATTTTTCTTGATGATTCGGCCTTTTCCGAGATATTCTGGTAATTTGACAAATCAAGATCGTGCCATTACAATTTCCTTCTTAGAACATTAACTATGTTCATTCCGAAATTCATATCTACGAATTCTGTACCATTACATGTGGTGCTTAACGGCAAGAAGAGAAAACAAAAAAATGAAGCTCCAAAATAGAAATTGGAGTATAAATCGCAGCAAATAGGAGAGAGCATTAACTGTGGATGACAATGATTATAGAAGACCGAAATAGGGACTTTGGAATATAAGGGGAGATATAAAGCCCAACAATAACCCAGAAATTACAAACCATATATATCAATGCATATAGCAATATAAAGACACGGGAGAACTAAAAACACTATAAAGCCAATAGTATAGTAAAAGTGAATAGATTCCTCCGGCGGTAGATGAAAAAGAAGAATGATAGATATGAAAGTTAGGTGTATATCAATAATCAGAACTGGATGAAGTATATTGACGAATACTTTAAAGTATGAGTTGAGGGAGGAAGAATAGAAGGTGAGCTGTAGAAATAAAGAAACGAAGGGAGTGGATTTATAGGGAAAAAAATCTGACAGAGAAATAGTGACAGGTTATCGCATTTAATCAAAGAAGATCCTAATTTCCTTAATTACCGAAGAATCAAATCTTATTACGAAGATTTTCTTTAAATCCCTTGAACTCCGGAAATCAATCCTATCTATGTCAAAAGATATGATGAATCTACATTTATTCACTTCACTCTTTTGTGATAACTTCACTCGTACTCTTCACAAAATCGAATTGTTTTATCTATATTACTCAATGATGATAAAACTCTAATTTTCAGCTCGTATGCCTCATGGAAACATACTGATTATCAGCCATGACCATCCCGATCAAATTTCGGGGACGAAATTTCTTTAACGGGTAGGTACTGTGACAACCCAGAAATTTCTGACCAAATTTAAACTTTAATCTTTATATGTTTCCGACACGATAAGAAAAGTCTGTAATGTTGAATCTCAAAAATTTTAAACTATGTTCATACATTCATTTAACCTTGACCAAACCCTGACGATTCACGAACCATTATAAGTGAATTGGTATATATATATATATATATATATATATATATATATATATATATATATATATATATATATATATATATATATATATATATTATAACTTGAAAACGTTAACAACTAGACTTTGAGAGCCCGTGCGTTGCACGGATAGCTCTAACTACACTAATTATTAAAACATAAGTTAATGATGACAATAACAAATGAACATTGAAATAAAACATCATAGTAGATAATTAAACAAACAATGTTTTTCAATCCATCAAATGCATTGAAGTTTTTGTATGATTGTGCTAAACATCAATATAGATAGAAAGCGCGTTCGTCGAAATAGTAGGTGAATATGTAGTTTGTTCCCGGCTTTAAGCGATTTTCTTTTCTGAAATGATAAAAAACGTACGTAACAGAAAGGTTTGTCTTTGACTTTGAATTTTCCTGTTTCAACCGCCATTTGTATTTTTTCCTTGCTAAATTGTAACATGAAATAATTTTTCCACTTCGTAGTCCAGGAAGTAGCATCAATTCTTTCGGAAGACGCTAAAAAAAAGATACATTTGTAAAATAAACTGTTAGTTAAATCTTAAATTTAAAAATAAAAATTCAAGATAAATGTATTGTGTTAAAACTTTGATAATAAAAAATTTGTTCATGATTATGTTTAAATAGTATGAAGATAAGAATATTTACTTACTAATACCCGACCACACGGTATGGTAATTTCGCAATTATAAGTTTTAACTTCATGTTGTAAGAAGTCATGTTGTTCCATTTCGTTAAGATGATAAGTAGATATGCTTGTCTTTTCATCACCAACTTCATTAATCAAACCAACTGGAAACGATGAGTTTAGTGATGCGGCTACAATATCCTCTCTTTTTTCTTTAACACCTGTCCAAAATCTCCGCCAAACACTCTAACCTTCTCCAAATGGTATGTCTATGCTATTAGGAGCCCGTACGTTGCATGATGGGTGTAAAAAGTAGTTTTCTTAATCATTACTGTTTATTCAGCACTGAAACATTATAACCGAGATAGTCAAAGTTACCATTGAGTGATAGAGAGATCGTTTTCTGTGAAACGATGTCGTATGAATATCCATGGCGGAGAATTACATGCCGGCATATGGAGGAAAAAAATTGCAATTATAATTCAACGGGCAAACCTACATTAAATTTATCAAATAGACCAACACTTCACTAAAATATGAAGAAAATAATAAAGCCACATAAAAGTTGATTTCAATTCTTATGGATTGAAAGAGTAATTGTTTCAGCTTCTTTTAAAGTCAAGTCCTACAGATACACGTATGATAAATTTACACAATTAGTAATCAAGTATTTCAGTCAAAGAAAGTCAAAGATTGCATAAATGAAAACAAACACTGTATTCACCTTGTTATATTGCTTCTGCAGTGACCTGTCATCATATTCGGAGCCCGATCATATAGCTTTCCCATTGCATTGCCAAAATGTGCCTGAATGTATAGTATTTGTATATAAATAACAGACACCTAAAAACTTACTCTCACAAACTAATAAATATGTTAAATAATAACCCTAATAACAATGATTGTAACTAAATTCGCAAACTGGTAGGCATATTTGAAAACAACATACTTTCTTAATATAGGAGCGCACCAGGTTTTCAATGTCTTGCATAATGCTATCAGACTGACCCTTTACAAAGATTACATATGGTACTATATGAATTAATCAGATCCAACTTGCCTAAATCAAAAAATGCATGATGTTAACTCACCAACATCAACTTTTGTCAGCCCAGGAAGATCAATAAGAGTTAACTTAACCACTGTCAAATATCAGAAATAAATTAGTAATTTTTTATGACCATAGCAACAAAAAAACATTAAGGGGTGAACAACATATATGTACTAATAGCAGGTACATCAACATAAGCTTCAGTATACTCTTAACTTGAAAACAACTAATGAATCCTTCATGTACATTTATAGCATTCAAATGGATTGTTAATGACCATAGCAGACCATTTTGAAACTATGCAGTCAATAGAGTGTGCATGTAAAGCTCACCTTAGTATTACACTTTTCACCAAACCACAGTTGTAGCATCGGAAAACAGCATCACAAGCATCGACGGGTATTTTTAGTAGCTTTCTTTCCACATTCTCTTCAACTGAATGTAAACCAATCGTTTTCGAACACAAAATTTGGTAAAACTTTCTCCCAATGGCAAGTATCATATTAGAGATATGTGGTATGCTAAATCTTTTCTCAAACTTTTGACTCAAAGCAATCACGAGGCCAATAATTGCCAAAACAATGCTCGGATATTCGAAATTATGTTATAGAAATCGGCGATATAAGACGAGTGGACGTAATTTTGTCCACACCACTCTGTAGTTGATGTAACAGGTCCCCAAAAACTTGATGTTGCATATGCCATGCTTAAAATTGTTTCTGTAAAAGAATAACGACGGTGTTGACGTCACCAAAAAAAAAGAAAAAACTCGAGTGCTAGTAAGATCCTACTGTTTCTAACCTGCAACAGCACACTTTTATATAACTTAACAGAAGGTAAATACCAGTGATTATATAAACTAAATCCTAACAGCTGAACAACATTTTCATAGAAGTATTATAAGAAGCATCTTAAATATTAGTCAAACTTAAGCTAAACATATAAACACGATCACATGGATCTAAAGCCACTTTACTAACAAACAATATCATATATAATATCATATCAATTTCAAACGATATTCATCAACAAACATAAATATCAGTATATAACCAAAATAAACAAAAATTCATAATAAAACAACCTAAAATTGTTATTAAAATCAACATTCACACGTCAATAACAGAATTAGTGGACAAAACTAAAGAACGAATCTGAAATAACAATTCATAACACAAAAACCTAAAATAAAAATTAGACAAATTTTTTTAACGGCGAAATTAAAAAAAAAATTAGACTCTAACAGCAATAATATCATAACATTAACAATAAGATGGAACAAAATTAAACGTATGCAATGAGATATATATGTAGATCTATTAAGCGTTTGTACCGTTAATCAATTTCAATTTTCTCTCTTCGTTCGTAATAATTCGTATGTACGGACATAGAGAATCAGCTGTAAAGGATTTTTGTTACAGAAGAGATTATGAATTCATTATAAATTGGAAGAAAAAAAAGATACGCTCTCTACGCATCTAATTGTGGCGGTGGAGAAATGGAGAAGAAAGAGATGGAAGGTGTAACAACGATGATGACAACGGTATATAAATAAAATTAATTTGTAACAAAATCATACGAAACATACCCAAAAAAATTGAGAAATCGGTTGAACGTTACACTGAAATCGGTGGTGACGTGTGAACAGAAATCGGCGGTGGCGGCAGAGGTGGAGGGTGATCGGAATAGCCGGCGGTGGCGTGTGTGTGTTATTTTTTTTCTTTCATCGAGCAGTTAGAAAATAATGGAGAGGTTTGATTGAGGAAGGGTTTTGTGATACCACATGTCATTTGGATATTGTGGGACAGGTGGGATGGTAGAGGCCAATAAGAGGTTGACAAATGGGTGGATGGAGGGTAACTTGATGGATGGGTGACAAGTGGCAAAAAGCCACACGGTTTGTAAAGGGTAGTGAAGTATTAGGTATAATACTTTACATGATCGTATTTGACGACGGAATTATAAGACAATATCAAATGATTGAATTATCAAGATACATTATGATATGATTACGGGTCTCTGTTGAGAGGTCCACTTTGAATTAGAAAACCTATTCTTTTTAACGATATTCGGAAAATTGGTAAAGTGATTTACAAGTAAGAACAAAAGTGTCAAATAACGAGAGTTAGACAAAAGTTAGTGGAAGAATAAATTACATAATAATTAATTGATTTAGCTTCAAATGTACAAAGACGTTTTTTGATATGATAGAACTTGATTATCTAAAATGTCTTTGATTAAATAATGTGAGTTGGATTATTGGTTGTTAAATATAGAGATAATTTGCAATGTGTATTTAAAACGTGTTTATGTATATTAGATAGATTTCAAATTAATTAAGTAAACAATTGTAATGCTCGTTTATTAATTTGATTGATATTTAGATATGTCAACTAGTACGTTAAGAAGTAAAATAAACGCTAGTACCTATATGAACTATATCTATTTAAGTTTTAAAACGTAAACGTTATATGATACAATATTTTCTATTATATAAATGATTTTAAATTATACTTTAGTTTTTGAAAGACTAAATAATATATTACTAAATAAATATTTCTAATATATATAAGTTTCATTCCTAAATGAAAATATAATTATATTTTACAAAGTAATAGAATATAATATTAACTTACTCATAAAACGTTTTGATTTAAAAATAATATTATTAAATATACTACGATAAATAACGAGACATTGATTCGTAGAAGCAAATGACCAAAATACTCGATTGCTCAAGTTACATTTCAAATGATATAGTTTATTGTTGATTTAAGTCTACTTACTAATAATGGTACACGTCACGAAACGTAAAGTATCAGTTTTCTAAGCGTACGAAACGTCGTTCGAAAAACTGAAAGCGGGATATGAGTCGAGTGATAACGTAAAAGTCATTAGAACAAAAATTACATGATAACCCTGATCGTAAATATAAGATATTATATAAATAATTATAGATTAAATATATATTATATATTATATTAATTAAAACGAGTGTCGGTAAACAAGATTGGTCGATGGAGTGATGTGGACAAGGCTCATGCGATCGCATGAGTCCTTCCTCTCATCCTCATGCGATCGCATGAGAAGGGTAGGTGGGCAAAGTTGTATAAAATGCTCGACTGGTTCCAGTTTGTGATCAATCTCTCGCATTCTCTATATACACATATCTAAATTATAATTATTATTATTATTATTAATATTAGTATTATTATTATTAATCATATTATTATTATTCGTAGTAGTACTAGTATTATTAAGTATTTACATAAAATACTACGACGAGGTTATGGGCAAGTTATTTCAAAACGTGTTTTTGAGCGGGATAGAGCTAAGGAAATTATGGGTTATTGCTTTGGAGGTTATGGGTATGGTTCGGGGGTATGCTCGAGAGGTCAAACTAGTGTTTATCATCTCCGTTGCATCTACGTACTTTTCCTGCAATATTGAATCTCAATATTGATACGTGAGCACTCATATCTTATCTTTAATATATTAATAGAATAATAGTGTATCCCTGACTAGTGCTCGAGTATATATGATTATGCATACTTGTATGTTTAAATTTTGTCGTTAGATAGTTATGATAGATCACGGATTTGATACATATGCGATTGAGATAAGGTATATGATATGCATGTCGTTGGAAAGCTGTCAAAAAATTAATAACTTTTCATTTAGAAGTCGTGCGATTTCGATGAACGGATATAAAAATATAGTCAACTGAATTATCATTAATTTTAGTATTATTATTATTAAAAATGATTATTACTACATAGTCGTTATTATCATCATTATTATCATCGTTATTATTATCTGATTATTATTATTATTATTATTATTATTATTATTATTATTATTATCATCATTATTATTCATGTATCGTTATTATTAAAAACTATCATTTTTATTAAAATTATCATTTTAATTGAAATATCATTGTTATTATAAAATGTCATTATTATTATCATTTTAGTATTATTATTATTAAAAATTATCATTTTGAATAAAATTATTATTTTCATATAAAATATTATTATTTATTGTTATTATTAAAAATTATCATGTTTGTTTGAAAATATCATTATAAATCTTAAAACTTATATTTTCATTAAAATTATCATTTTATTAATATTATTAATAACAAAAATATTATTATCATTGTTATTATTATTAACATGAATATAATATTTTTATAAGAAATATTATTATTATAACATTTATATTACTACAAAAGATTATTATTCTTTATCAAGATTATTATTATCATTAGTAAACATAAATATTGTTATTATTATTATTATATTATTATTATTAAAAATAATTAATATTGTTATTATAAAATAATATAACTTTACTTATTATTATTATTATCAATATTATTTTATCAAATAAATATGTAATACAAAGATGTTTTTACCACACGTAATATAATTACGTTAGTAATACATACTACTATATTTTTATGATATTAAGTGAACTTTATAAATTTTATTACCTAAGATATAAAAGTATATTTTAATCAGATATAAAGTTTAATATAAATTTTTATTAATAAATGACTTGTATTATTTACTCTAATAAAATCTGTTAAATATATTTAAATATATAAAATGACCATATTTAAGTTACATAATAAACACGTATAGATTTTAGAAGTCATTTTGGATTAGATTGATTTTTGTTGACTTTTGCATATCGATCTCGAGCATTAGGATTGTGGTACACTATGACTCGACCTTAATTGTTAGATAGATATTGACCATTATATAAAAATATATATACTTAATATAGGTTCGTGAATCCGAGGCCAACCTTGCACTTGTTCAATGCCATCATATGCATAATTACTACGAAATACAGTATTATGAGTTCATTTGATTCCCTTTTACTCTTTACATTTTTGAGACTGAGAATACATGCGCTGTTTATATTAACTATTTTATTAAATGCTTTTGAGATATATTTTTGAACTGAGAATACATGAATTGCTTTTATAAATGTTTGACGAAATAGACACAAGTATTCAAAACTACATTCTATGATAGAATTATTTGGATTCAGATGTTCGATTTCTAAAAAAAATTGCATTATCGACTATCGGTGAGAAATTTTTGCATTGCACGATGCATTAGCTACCGAAATGGTTTGATTTCTATAAAGATTGCATTAGCTACCATCGGTGAGAAATTTTTGCATTACACGACGCATTAGCTACCGATTGGTGAGATTGTTTTACATCTTGATTAATGGTTCGATTTCTATAAAGATTGCATTAGCTACCATCGGTGAGAAATTTTTGCATTGCACGACGCATTAGCTACCGATTGGTGAGATTGTTTTGCATCTTGATTAATGGTTCCATTTCTATAAAGATTGAATTAGCTACCCTCGGTGAGAAATTTTTGCATTGCACGATGCATTAGCTACCGTTGTGGTGAGATTGTTTTGCATTAGCTACCCTCGGTGAGAAATTTTTGCATTGCACGATACATTAGCTACCATTGGTGAGATTCCGTTGTTCTTCATATGAATGATTTTACAGCAGTTAGCAGACCTGCACAGATTGTTTTCGAAATATGAGTATCTTGTGGTCTATTATATAATTGGAAATGATTGATTATAATAAACTAATGAACTCACCAACCTTTTGGTTGACACTTTAAAGCATGTTTATTCTCAGGTATTAAGGAAATCTTCCGCTGTGCATTTGCTCATTTTAAAGATATTACTTGGAGTCATTCATGGCATATTTCAAAAGACGTTGCATTCGAGTCGTTGAGTTCATCAAGATTGATAATAAGTCATTCATAGTTTGGATACATTATGAGATATTATGCATGCCTGTCAACTTTCGTTGTAATGAAAGTTTGTCTTTTTAAAACGAATGCAATGTTTGTAAAATGTATCATTTAGAGGTCAAATACCTCGTAATGTAATCATATGTTATTGTATTCGTCCTTATGGATTTGGAAGGGTCGTCTCAAACCCTAACTTGGATATCAAAGCAACAAAATGAAACTTGGAGTTAGAACTTACCACTACTATCAAAATGTAGCCAAGAACGCGAGAAACAACTTTAACACTTGCACCTTGGAGTGATTTCACCTTCTTCCTCCTCAAACCAAGCTTCATCTCTCTACAAATGGGTTTCTCTCTCTAAAAATAGATGAGAGGTTTGTGTGTGTGAAGGGTGAGATAGAGATAAGGTTTGGATCAATTTTGGAGCTTATAACCCGTCTACAAGTGAAAAGACTCGAATGCCCCTCAAATTTGGCCTTAAAAATGAGTTAAATAATCAGATCTGCTCAAATGTCGCGTTTCACGACATCTGGTCGCGTTTCGCGACACACCAAACGCGAAAAACTCAATTGAAACCCGATGAAGTGGCTAGGACGATAGTTTTCAACCTGTCGCGTTCTGGTGCACTCTGTCGCGTTCCGCGACACCATGAAACGCGATAAGACATGCCAAAACGCGATAACAGCAGCTCACTTTCATTTTCAGTTTCCAGCTTCAATTTAAAAGTTCAGGGACTGAAGTTGTCTGATTCTGATGAAAATTCTGAAAATGCATAAGTATAGGTAGACTTTTCCCGACACTTTCTGAGAACACAAACTGGTGACACTTTCTGGCGACACTTTCTGATTGTATTAAAAAATTAAGGGTGTTACATTTTTTTTCCTCACGGGCTCCGTAACTATTTTCATCTATTAACAACATATACATATGGGTCTTATTATTTTTAAAAAAAATTATTTTGTAATTTTTTTGATATTACTCAGTAAATATTCTATTCTTAAATCATACGGAGTCTTAATATAAGCTAACGAGTTAATTGCGTTAAATTTTAAAAAGTCAACGACTCCATAGCGAAACGCAAAAATACCCATATATTGTTAATTTAAGATAACATCTAAATCTTTGACGAGTTATACCTTTTCGTTCGACTCGAGTTGCGCTTCAACAACATCATCGTTAGCCACAAAATAATTTTGCAAAATAACCGCAATAAAATACATTGGAAACCGAACTCCGGCGCGAAGCGAGAGTTAAAAAACTAGTTAATTATTATTTCCCAAATGTCGTTGCAACTTTTAAGAGTTGTCAATAACTAAATTTTTAAACACTAAAATAAAATAAAACTTATGATAAATAATTATTAAGGCCAATTAAGTACGTAGTATAAAGTAATCAGACATATAGCTAGTAAATAACTAAATATATTACAAACGTCGTACAAAGTGTCGTACATAATGTACTAACAAGATCGAATTACACTTTCCCATGTCATCCAATATTTTAAATCACAATTACGTCATGAAACTAAATTAAGTTTCATGAAATAAGACCAAAGAAAAAAAAAATATATGTACTGTTCAAGATTTTCAAATAGATAG
This sequence comes from Rutidosis leptorrhynchoides, assembly GCF_046630445.1. NCBI lineage: Eukaryota > Viridiplantae > Streptophyta > Magnoliopsida > Asterales > Asteraceae > Rutidosis > Rutidosis leptorrhynchoides. The sequence goes on from NC_092341.1 coordinate 44,981,760, forward strand.
GGATGTCAATGGATCTAAAAAAAATCCGAGATCCGCGGGTACCCGAGCCCGTGATGGGCGGATAAAATCAAAAATCTTTACCCGTGGGTGGGCGATGGATTTAATCTTGTACCCGCTAGCGGGTTGCGGGCGGGTGATGGATGTATTACATCCGTCGCGGGTAAAATCCGATCCGCGGATCCGATACACCCGTTTGAAGAATCTGCGGATATACCCGTTAAATATCCGTTAAAAATCCGCGGATCCTTACATTATTGTAATATTCATTGACTTTAAAAAAATTTCAAACAATAACATAGAAATTTGGTGATCGATCACTATTAAATTCCAGTAGTTTGATGCGTGCAAGTAGTACTAGACTACTAGTATAACGTATTTTGAGTAATTTAACTTATTTTGGTGTAGCTTCTAATAGAACCGGGGTTGGCTAAGTCATTAAAATGTGTCAAGCTCGTGTTTTAGTCTCTTTTATGCATTCTTTTCCAGTATTAGCTTAAATGTAATTTAAGGGCATGTTTGTATGTAATGAGCATCATACGTTGTAAATATTGTTTATCTTTATGAAATTTATATCTTTTTAAAAAAAATTTAAATACGAATGTAGTACTAATTTATGAAAAAGATCCGCGGGTAAATCCGTAGCCCGCGAATATCCGCGGGTACGGGCGATGGATCCAAAATTAAATTCGATAATGAAGATCCGCAGGTTGACGGGTTGACAAAAAATCCGAGGGTACGGGCGATGGATCCATTGGATCCGCATCCGCGACCCGCGGGTGCCATCCCTACAAATAGATCACTGAATATGAATATCATAAATCATCAATCCGTACAATAATTATTTTCATACATCAATATAGTGGCGAATGACTCACTCTCCCTTAGGGGAGGTGAGGGTTCGATTCCCACTAGGTGAGAATTTTCCAAATAATTGGATCAAAAATCATTCTTACCGGGCCCAAATGATCACTTGGTCCCACGCATGCGAAGATTGAAACAATGACAATGCAGGTTCGTTTATCGGGTCTGGCATGCTGTGAGAAAATCGGTGATTGTGTTTCGCCAGGCTCCAGTTGGCAAACGGGGACCGCTGGATGGGTTGACAAAGTCAACACAGGGCTAACATGTCCCTGCCGATACACATATTTTGAAACAATATCCTTTCCTTTTATCTATATTAAAATTAAAAAATTTAAAAAAATATTTTGTACGTATCCTGTTGATGCATATTTGTATGATCGTCGTTTGACAAATAACGTTTATTATTACATTGTACATCTAGAGCGTGAAAGTGATCAGTTACAGGAGCATATATAACTGCTGGGTCATAATGTCTAACGGCCCATTCGTGTGAATGAGGCCCGTTAGTGTTAATGTTTAGTTGCCTATTGTTGGGATTTTAGAACCCAACAATATGAGTAATTAAAGAAAATTACTCAACTCACAAAAATAAACGAAAGAACAATGAGAAAAATTAAATCGACACGAGCAAAATAATGTGGTTATATGCAATCTTTGTGATTGCTTTAGTGTAACAACCATGTTATTTCCGTTAAGCTTCGTTAACTGACCGTTAAGTTATTTAACGGAACTTACTTGAATTTGGTTTTTTTTTTTTTTTGTGTATTTAATCTGATTAAGTGCATACTTGGTTCTTTGAGGACTACTATAATTAATATAAGAATATATTAATCAGAAAACTTATTTAATATTTTGAAATACTGAGTAAACGATACGGTTTTGAAAACTGCAATAGAGGTCCCGCGAGACTGCGAAACGTTCGAATTTTAGTAAAATAATTATTTTTAATAATTATTCACTTTGATAAAAACTTATTTAATTTATTATATATTTAATGAATTAAACTTGGTGGGATGCGTTTTAACGATCGGTTAACGTTCCGAGAACTCAGTACGGTTAACGGCAACTAGAAACGAACCACACTTTGTGAACAAGCAAGCAAAAACATAATATAATTCACTTTTAATGGTTATTTGATATAATTATTATGTTTTAAAAATACTTTCAATTTATTAGAATATTTATAAATTAAAAACGCGAGAAATTAACGTTTAGCGATTCGGTTCGCGTTTTCGGCTAACGAAACATAATGGGTACACTTAGAAAATTTGTCTAGCAACATGTGAGAGCCCAATGACTCTTTGTTTCAACCTTTGGTCGAAATTTACAAGAGGAGGCCCATCTTTGATTTATTTTGGGCTTATGGGCTACTAGTACTTTCAATTAGGCCCTAACTTATCTTTAAACCTAATTTAATCAAAACAAAAGATGTCATTCAACCCCTACCTCACATTCACGAATATGATCAGCCCTTAACACCCTCTACATGTCGACATCTTCATCACCCTCAGTCACTATCAATTTTTACTTGTTTGCTCTTGCACTCTACACGAACATTGTTGCTTTTTTCGTCCTCTACGCATTGATATAAGCAATTTGATCTCTAGAGGTATAAAACTATAAACCCTAATTTTATCAATATTATTTTTGTTAGATTACATAGTGTTGTTGGTCTATTGCTCAATCCTATGTGTGTATGCATGATATTAGTCGTTAATTTGCTCGGTTTGTGTGTTTTAATCGAATCCCGAATTTAAAAGGCATGCTACTGAAATTGTAATCAATTATTATGTAAATGAAAAGTATCTAGATGAAAAGCTATTGATCAAACTAAAATTGTTAGGTGCGCTTAGATTTCGGGTTTGAGTGCTTAATTTGGGAAAAAAGAGTGGGTTGATCGTTTTAACTCCAATAATTGTGCAAACCCCGATTTGGAATCTGGATTCCAAGGGCGTAAAACAACCAAGTGAATTAACCTTATTCTATTAGAATCGAATAAGTTTATATCTTAGTGTGGATTAACTCGGATGGTGATCGGAGCACCGATCGGAATTAAGTTAACGACTGGAGTAATGCTACCGTAATTGATTTCGGCATAGTAACAGTAATGCATCCAGTGTTGTGTTAATGAGAGATCTTGTTTACGTCTTTATAGATGTTTAGGAGGGAGTGGTGACGTGGCACATGTCCCTTTCATGGTTGTAACGAACTTTGTAAATCTCGAGGGGTGACGTGGCACTTGTCCTTTTCGTGGGGAATAACAGATTCTAACGAACTTCCCTATATTTGCGGGCTGACGTGGCATACAACTTGTTTGCATGCTCGTTCCGTTATCAAGTGATCATTTCGGGACAGGGTGCCTGCTCCGGGGCAATGCATTTTGTCCGAGGACAACGTGCTTGTCCCGGGAGAATGTCTTCGTGTCGGTTTGGAATGCTGTGTCGGCAGGTTGATTCCGGTTAAGGCATCACGGTGCTCTCAGTCTAGCCGGGTAGATTTCGCTAGACACTTGTAGTTAAGTGTTTCTTCACTGTTATGATCATGGTGGCTAGTTTTACGATGCCTGGTTATGATTATCATGACCGGCTGCGTGGTGCCGGTTGTGTGCGTGTCATCCGGGTTCTTGGTCTTGCCATTTGTCCGTCATGGTAGAACATCCGGGAAGACGCCAGTCGGATGTCGAGAAAAGGAGTCGGTAATCTGGGACACGTAGTACCGGGTAAGATTTTTACCGAGATGCTTGCCTATTTTGAGACTGATCATTATGTGTATCATTAGCTATCGAAAAATTAATAACTCTGCTCGCAAGAATCGCTTGATTTCGTTTTGTTATGCTAAAGTTATGCTCGTTTGAAGTTTCGGTATGTAATTATGTTATATTATGTAAACTGCAATTTGTGTGATTTGAATTGGCTTATGAATTGATGCTAGATGGATAGAGAATTGTGCCATCTATTTGAGACCTTTCGAGGTTTCAATTCTGAGATACCCCTTCACCCGCTTTTTCATGAAGGTTTTAAATTTCTATAGCCTTAGCATTGCTCGCTTACATCCGAATAGGGTTCGTGCGATCGTATTATTCGAGATGTATTTCAATGGTTTAGGCATGGGCCTAAGCTTGAATATTTTCAGGAGCATTTTTTGGATATCGTCCTATCGTAAAGGGTGGTACACATTTACTGACGAAATTGATTTTCTGGAGGAGGCGCCAGCGATTGCAGATAACTGGGTACAATCATTTGTTTTTGCCAAATGTTCTGACTTTCCGTTGAGGAATGCACAATCCTATTTGTTTTTGTCTGTGACTGTTCAACCGCTAAGGCAGCTTTCTGAGCTAGGTGAATCGATGGTTGACCAATTGAGGGGCCTGAGGATTCCTCAACGGTCTTATGAGGAGCAGGTGCTGGTAATGGCTAATGTTAGCAACAACTGGACTCATGCTGATAGGATCCCTGTTGCCCGAAGAGGAGGGAGAGGTATTTGATCGTTTGACATTTTCCGTCTTTTTGTATGTGACCACGATTTATAGGATGATAATTCATAATTTGCGCAGAGTTGATCGTGTCGGAAGTTCTGAGGGCGGTGAGCCTGGATGGCATGGTTTTTACTGATAAATTGGTTGAGGGGACCACGCCGGCGTCCTCCAGCTGCCGCAGGGTGTCACCTCCTGAAGATTTGGAGTCTTTAAATGGTGGCTCTTCGGAGGGCAGGCTGATCCGTCGTACCAGGAGTCGGATTGAGCCGGCAGCTGAAGGTATGCGTTGGTCCCTTATTTTCTTTGACTTAACTTTATCTTGTGCTGATTATATTATCCTTTTTTCCATGTTTTGCGTAGGTAACACAGTTGTGACTCCTGCGGGGGTGCAGGCGTCTGCCCGCTCGGTGCCGCTGCTGATGTTATGCGAGGCGTATATGAAATAGCTTATATTTTACTAGGAAATACTATTAAATATGATACAATTTTACACAAGATATTTATTTATTTATAGAATGGATATACCTAAACCTTGCTACAACACTTATAGGCAGTGTACCTAATCGTACAGTAGAATAGTTTTTAGTAAGTCCGGTTCGTTCCACAGGGATACACTTAAACAAGCTTAACGTTATATTAGTTTTAATTTATAAAAATACAAATATATATATAAGTAATATTATTATTATAAAAAGGGGGGTTTTACCGTTTAATGACCGGTTTGTCGATTTTTAAAACTTTAGTCGCAGTTAAAACCTAATGTAAAATATTAAATAAATAAAAGACTTAATTTAAAGCGTAAAATAAATAACGATAATGAAATTGCAATAAATAAAAGTGCGATAAAATAAACTTGCGATAATTGAAAAGTGCGATAATTAAAAGTGCAATTAAATATGAAAATAAAGGAATTATGCTTATTTAAACTTCCATAATCATGATGTTTGACGTGTTGATTTTAGTTTATTCTCATGGGTTAATTGTCCTTTGTCCTAGATTATTTAATATGTCCGTCTGGTTTTTGTCCATAACAGTCCATCAGTCATAAATATAAAGTGCGAGTGTCCTCGTCAAATTATCCTTATATCCGAAGTCAAATATTCCAACTAATTGGGGACTTAAACTGTAACAAGGTCTTAATACTTTGTTTAATAATTACACCAGGATATCGACTGCGTGTAACCCAAGGTTTTAATACTTTGTTATCAATTATGCCAAGTGTACTTGTACATAATTTCACCCTTGTTTTAATAATTCCATAGACTATTAATCCATTCCCGTGTCCGGTTAAATGAACGATTATTCGTACATATAAATATCCCGCCCATCGTGTCCGATCGAGTGTATATGGTTATTTATAGGGACGTCCAATTGTAAATCTTTATATTAAAATTAACAAACTATCATTTAGTTAAACAAGTATAAAGCCTATTAATAGCCCATAGTCTAATTTCCACAAGTGTCGTTCTTTTGTCCAAACCCCAATTATGGTGCAAAGCCCAATTACCCAATTTTAATATTTTTAGCCCAACATCATGATTACTTCGGTATTAAATAAGCATAATAATAACTTAGCTACGAGACATTAAATTAAAAAGGTTGAACATAACTTACAATGATTAAAAATAGCGTAGCGTTACACGGACAGAATTTCAACTTACACCCTTACAACATTCGCTAACATACCCTTATTATTAGAATTAAAATTAAAATTAAAATTAAAATATAATATATATATATATATATATATATATATATATATATATATATATATATATATATATATATATATATATCGTATGATGAATGAGGAGAAAAAGATGTGTTTGATGTTCACCAAAAACGCGAGTTTTATAGGCAATGTGGGCTGGAAAAGGGGCTCATGCGATCGCATGAGTTTTGCTCCTCCAGGTCATGCGATCGCATGGCCAGCTGGGGAGGCTCACATGTTGTTGTTTTCTTCTGCCGACGGTTTTTATAATATAATATAATATATATATTAATTTTAAGAATTAATTATATATTATATTATATTCATGTGCATAGTTGACTTGTAATTTTTAGTCCGTTGCGTCGAGCGTTGAGAGTTGACTCTGGTCCCGGTTCCGGATTTTCGAACGTCCTTGCGTATAATTTAATATCTTGTACTTTGCGTTTTGCTTCTTGTACTCTTGTAATTTTGAGACGTTTCTTATCACTAATTGGAACCTCTTTGATTGTACTTTGTACTTTTGAGCTTTTTGGTCGTTTGCGTCTTCAATTCGTCGAATCTGTCTTTTGTCTTCACCTTTTATTATTTAAACGAATATCACTTGTAAATAGAACAGTTGCAACTAAAATCTTGTCTTTCTTGAGGGATAATGCTATGAAATATATGTTCGTTTTTAGCATTATCAAATATTCTCACACTTGAGCGTTGCTTGTCCTCAAGCAATATAGTCTTGAAATATACTAGAATCACTTCTTTATTCTTCATACTTTGTACATCAGTGATTTCTATACGGCGGTATGAACAATGGTAGTAACGTTATGGTTTACAGTCCCACATGACTATAAAAATTTTAGATCCTTTAAGGAAATTGGATCTTTATGAAAACATTTGATCTTTTGAAAATTAAATCTAGCTTTTACCCTAGATAAGTTTTCAGGGATAACCCTTCACCGGTGTTTGCAAATTGTTTTTGTGGGTTTGGTGGGTTTCAGATTTGAAAATTTTAGTTCAAAACTTGCGGTTTTGTGTCACCCACTTGCTAACCTTGTATTGGGAAAGCAACACGTCCAGTATACTTGTTCAGTATATTACCTTTCGGTAAACTACCGTTCGATTGTAAAGGAAAGCGTTGAACAAGCAACTGTTAAGGCAATGTCCCCTGACATGCTTTTAATTATGGTCTATAATGTGTCGGATGCAATTACTATCCTTTGTAGGAGCAATAGTAAAGCTCACCCTTATAATTTTTTGGTCTGGCAGAAGGTCCTGTCTTTGACCATGCTATGCAACCACCTTTCTTACGGTTGACACCCGATTTGGTTCAGGTGACCTAATGAATTCCAGGTGAATTCCTAGGATTTTACGTTCAATGGTAATGAACGCATTGAAAATGGGTTTTCAGAAAACAAATCGGTTTGCAATTTTGATCAAAATATTTTCTTGTTCAAGATCGAGTTTAGATATCATCGAATTCCATGAGTTTGTTATTCTCAATCTTTAAGGTCAATCTCTAGGATTGAGTAATATCAGGCTTAAAAGCTTATTTTTGATCTTTAAGGAGATTATCCTTTTCTGGGGATCTGATTCATTAGTCTTATCAAGCTAATTTGCACGGCGTCCTCCCCATTTTACGAGACGGATCCTCTCATGGTTAGAATAAGTCTGACCACTTGGCGACCCTGTTTGATGCTGAGGTCCGTGAATTTTCTGCTGATTTTAGTGATGAATTTTTTGATTTTTCGTCAACCTACAGCTGGTCTGGACGACAACTTCATGACCTAAATCAAGAAGCGCGTTTCTTTTTCGGAAGACTTTACTTCCTTTTAATGATGGAATTGATTCATCGTGTAGATCCATCTTTCTTTCAAATATATTACAGTAAATCGGGTAAAACTGATTAAAATCGTCCAAAACAAAAGTATCTTCAGTTATTTGTTACAAAAATATGTGTGATATATGTTTTAAATAACTTGGTAAATTTTCCCACACTTGGCTTTTATTTTCCTTTTTATTGTCCTCTATTCCATTTTAAATGAATTCTAACATTTTGGGTTGTTTCTCAATTTATGTCCTTTCCGAGGTAACAATAATTTCGGTGTTAACACCTAGTTTTATCGTTCATAAATATGTATAAACATGATTTTGAATTCATTTAATTGAAAATTTTGAAAAATTTTACTAGAATTGGGTAGTCAGTATATAAGACTAGGGCTGTTCTTTATTATTAGAGAGCACTAGATTCTAATACAACTACTGCGTTACTAGTATTTCTAATGGTAACCAAGTGTACAAGTCAAAAATTTTTAAAATTCTGAAAGAATTTAACCCCTTCCCATACTTAAGATCTTGCAATGCCCTCATTTGCAAGAAATCAGTAACATTTTAAATTATTGAGGGTGATTAGCGTAGAAAATTGATTAAATTTTACCAAAATTTCCAAACATATTGGCGTTTGTTTGCTGAATGATAAATGGTGCACATCATTTGTTCATTCCGTCTTGTTGTTACATCACATTTGTTTTTCATTTTGTCGTCAAAAGTACTAGCTTTTGCTGAACTTAATGCCAGTCTTTGAAAATGCGCTGTTTTACCCTGTTTTGTACAATCGACAATATACATACAATACAAATATAAACATGCATGGCAATTTGAAATGGGACTTAAAATCCCACTTTCAAATCCTAAATGTGAAATATTAGTACACAATAACAATAAAAATGATAAAAATTACATAAAAATATCCAATAACATAAGTTAAAACATGAAAAAGTAAAAAGATAAAAACATAAAAATCATAAAAATAACCAATGGAACCAAATCAGTCTGGATAGGGGTTCCAGTTCATCTCGTCAGGTGGGTTCCATTGTTGGTTATAGGTGTTCTGATAAGCTTGGTTATAGTCATACCGGTTAAAGGGTGGTCGGATGTCGGGGTTGTGTGGCGGAAAATGAGCAGGTCGAGTAGGCACGTAATTATTTGGTACCTGATATGATAGCTGGCTCATGATTTGGTGCTGATGAACTAACCAGCTATCGTGTTGGCGTCGCCTATAGTCCTCGTATACTCGCTCGGAGTTCCACTGCTCGTACATACTATGTCTGGCCGCGCTCGTCATTGCTTCCTCATCTTTACGAACGTGGACGTCAAGATTAGCATCTCGAAAGACATCCCTAATGTCTTCCGCTTCCTCCATTTCCTCGTCTGAGCCTCTCTCTACCTGAGGATGATTACCTTCATAGGGAATTGCCTGGTTGCGTCTACTCTTCAATACCTTAGCACCCGTATAAACCCGCAATCCTATGGTCTCATCCTGTTCTCTACAAACCTGTAATGGACCCCCTTGGTTCCTATCAACACCTAAATACTCTCCAATGAGAGTAACAAAAATACCTCCTCCTATTATACTCCCGTCCTGCATTCCTTCTACCATTTTAGATAAATAAAAACCAACACAGTAAGGGATATTAACAAAGCTTCTCGGGTCTCGAATACACTTTAGGTAAAATAAATCATGTAAGGTCATTTTTTCCTTATTGTGACCTCTCTGTATAATCGAGTTAGCCAAAAATCTATGAATTACATGAAGCTCGGCTTTGTTAATATGTAAGTAGGAGTGTTTTCCTCCCAGTGTAAAAACATTATAGTTTGACATAAGCCTCCAAACGACGTTCACGTCAAAGTTCCTATCTACCCTTTCACCACGATAAATTAAACTCATACAATCGGGTAGTAGCAATTCACTAGGAGTGTAAATCTGTAATGCCCTGGCTATGTCCATCATGGACATCCTGTACATCCTACCGCCAAGGATAAATCTAAGAAAACTTCTATCATCTAACCTATCTACATTTACATTTAACGCAATAGTACTCATCAACTCAACACACAATTCCTTATATACAGGTCTACGAATGATGAAAAGACGTTCTCAATCTGTAAAAGAAGAACTGCCATACCTTTGAATCAAATGCTGTCTAACACGGTCAGTGATGTCAAAGCGAGGTGTATATAAAATAGTATTATTTTTTTACAAGGAAATACTATTAAATACGATACAATTTTACACAAGATATTTATTTATTTATAGAATGGATATACTTAAACCTTGCTACAACACTTATAGGCAGTGTACCTAATCGTACAGTAGTGTAGTTTTTAGTAAGTCCGGTTCGTTCCACAGGGAAATCTTTAAACAAAGCTTAACGCTATATTAGTTTACTTTTATAAAAATACAAATATATATATAAGTAATATTATTATTATAAAGGGGGGTTTTTACCGTTTAATGACCGGTTTGTCGATTTTAAAACTTTAGTCGCAGTTAAAACCTAATGTAAAATATAAAATAAATACAAGACTTAAATTAAAGCGTAAAGTAAATAACGATAATGAAATTGCGAATAATAAAAATGCGATAAAATAAAATTGCGATAATTAAAAAGTACGATAATTAGAAGTGCAATTAAATATAAAATAAAGGAAATTAAATATGAAATAAAAGAATTATGCTTATTTAAACTTCCGTAATCATGATGTTTGTTGATTTTAGTTTTATGCCCATGGGTTAATTGTCCTTTGTCCTGGATTATTTAATATGTCCGTCTGGTTTTTGTCCATAACAGTCCATCAGTCATAAATATAAATTGCAAGTGTCCTTGTCAAATTATTATTATACCCGAAGATAAATATTCCAACTAATTGGGGATTCGAATTGTAACAAGGTTTTAATACTTTGTTTAATGAATACACCAGGTTATCGACTGCGTGTAAACCAAGGTTTTACTACTTTGTTAACAATTACACCAATTACCCTTGAATGTAATTTCACCCCTGTTTTAATTATTCTAGTGGCTATTAATCCATTCCCGTTTCCGGTTAAATGAACGATTATTCGTACATATAAATACCCCGCCCATCGTGTCCGATCGAGTGTATATGGTAATTTATAGGGACGCCCAATTGTAAATCTTTATATTAACATTAACAAACTTTCATTTAGTTAAACAAATATAAAGCCCATTAATAGCCCATAGTCTAATTTCCACAAGTGTCGTTCTTTTGTCCAAACCCCAATTATGGTACAAAGCCCAATTACCCAATTTTAGTAATTAGCCCAACATCATGATTACTTCGTTTTAAATAAGCATAATAATAACTTAGCTACGAGACATTAATATAAAAAGGTTGAACATAACTTACAATGATTAAAAATAGCGTAGCGTTACACGGACAGAATTTCGACTTACACCCTTACAACATTCGCTAACATACCCTTATTATTAGAATTAAAATTAAAATTAAAATATAAATTATATATATATATATATAAGTTTTACGTATGAATGAGGAAGAAAAGATGATAATTTTGATCAGAATTCGGTTGGCTTTATAGCCAGAGTTGATTTTTGGGGCTCCGCGACTCGCGGCAAAATGCTCTTCAAACTCCGCGAGTCGCGGAGATAGAAATTACAGCTCAGTCCTTGGAGTTTTCTCTGCCGACGGTTTTATATATATAAATATAATATATATATAATTAATATAATTAATTATATATTATATTATATTTATATACATAGTTAACTTGTAATTTTTAGTCCGTTGCGTCGAGCGTTAAGAGTTGACTCTGGTCCCGGTTCCGGATTTTCGAACGTCCTTGCGTACAATTTTATATTTTGTATTTTGCGTTTTGAATCTTGTACTCTTGTAATTTCGAGACGTTTCTTATCAATAATTGGAACCTTTTTGATTGTCTTTTGTACTTTTGAGCTTTTTGGTCGTTTGCGTCTTCAATTCGTCGAATCTGTCTTTTGTCTTCACCTTTTATTATTTAAACGAATATCACTTGTAAATAGAACAATTGCAACTAAAAGCTTGTCTTTGTTGAGGAATAATGCTATGAAATATATGTTCGTTTTTAGCATTATCAAATATTCCCACACTTGAGCGTTGCTTGTCCTCAAGCAATATTGTCTTGAAATACTAGAATCACTTCTTTATTCTTCACACTTTGTACATCAGTGATTTCTATACGGCGGTATAAACAATGGTAGTAACGATATGGTTTACAGTCCCACATGACTATAAAAATTTAGATCCATTAAGGAAATTGGATCTTTATGAAAACATTTGATATTTTGAAATCTAGTTTTTACCCTAGATAAGTTTTCCGGAATAACCCTTTACCGGTGTTTGCAAAATATTTTTGTGGGGTTGGTGGGTTTCAGATTTGAAAATTTTAGCTCAAAACTTGCGGTTTTGTGTCACCCACTTGCTAACCTTGTATTAGGAAAGCAACACGTCCAGTTTACTTGTTCCGTATATTACCTTTCGGCAAACTACCGTCCGGTTGAAAGGAAAGCGTTGAACAAGCAACTGTTAAGGCAATGTCCCGTGACATGCTTTTGATTATGGTCTATAACGTGTCGGACGCAATTACTATCCTTGGTAGGAGCAATAGTAAAGCTCACCCTTATAATTTGTCGGTTTGGCACAAGGTCCTGTCTTTGACCACTATGCAACCACCGTTCTTACGGTTGACACCCGATTTGGTTCAGGTGACCTAATGAATTCCAGGTGAATTCCTAGGATTTTACGTTCAATGGTAATGAACGCATTGAAAATAGGGTTTTCAGAAAACAAATCGGTTTGTAATTTTGATCAAAATATTTTCTCGTTTAAGCTCGAGTTTAGATATCATTGAATTCCATGAGTTTGTAATTCTCAATCTTTAAGGTCAATCTCTAGGATTGAGTAATATCAGTCTTAAAAGCTGATTTTTAATCTTTAAGGAGATTATCCTTTCTGGGGATCTGATTCATTAGTCTTATCCAGCTAATTTGCATGGTGCCCCCCCATTCTACGAGATAAATCCTTCTCATGGTTAGGATAAATCTGACCACTTGGCGACCCTGTTTAATGCTGAGGTCCGTGGATTTCCTGCTGATTTTAGTGATGACTTTTCTAGATTTTTCGTCAACCTACAGCTGGTCTGAACGACAACTTTATGACCTAAATCAAGAAGCGCGTGTCTTTTTCGGAAGACTTGACTTCCTTTTAATGATGGAATTGATTCATCGTGTAGATCCATCTCTTCTTTTCTTTCATCGGGTAAAACAGTTTAGTTTAGTCCAAAGCAAAAGTATTTTCAGTTATTTGTTACAGATATATGTGACATATGTTTAAAATAACTTGGTAAATTTTCCCACACTTGGCTTTTTATTTTTCTTTTTATCATCCTCTATTCCATTTTAAATGAATTTTAACATTTTAATTTGTTTCTCAATTTATGTCCTTTCCGAGGTAACAATAATTTCGGTGTTAAAACCTAGTTTTATCGTTCATAAATATGTATAAACATGATTTGAATTCATTTAATTGAAAAATTTTTACTAGAATTGGGTAGTCAGTATATAAGACTAGGGCTGTTCTTTTTTATCAGAGAGCACTAGATTCTAATACAACTACTGCTTTACTAGTATTTTTAATGGTAACCAAGTGTTTAATATAAAAATTTTAAAATCCGAAAGAATTTAACCCCTTCCCACACTTAAGATCTTGCAATGCCCTCATTTGCAAGAAATCAGTAACAATTTAAATTATTGAGGGTGATTTGTGTGAAAATGATTAAATTTTTACCAAAGTTTCCAAATATATTGGCGTTTGTTTGCTGAATGATAAATGGTGCACATCATTTGTTCATTCCGTCTTGTTGTTATTTCACATATATTTTGCATCTTGTCGTCAAAATTAGTTGCTTTTGCTGAACTTAATGCCAGTCTTTGAAAATGCGTTGTTTTACCCTGTTGTGTACATAAGATAAACTGCAAACATATATACATATTTTTGAAGTTTGGTATATTACCCCACATTCAAAAATTATTAAAATCTAAGAATAAAAGTTAGATAATTATAAAAATGATTACAATATTAACAAAAGTATTAAACATATCAATAATTACAAATTACAAAATAATAAAAAATAATAAGTAAACTAAGGATGATATTGGTACCAATAGGGGTTCCAGGCATAACCATAAGTGCTATAGAATGCTTCGGCAGGGTCATACGTAGGATATGGTGGCTGCATCTCTATAGACCAAGGAGGGAAGACGGGTTTCGGTGTAGGAATATAGTTTCTACCTATATGTTGGCAATGCGCTATGATCTGGTTCTGATGAACTTGCCAATCTTCAAATGCTCTCTGTCTAGCATTTTCGTATTCCTGAGAAGCTATAAACCTATGCATTTCTTGCATCTCATTCCCCCCTCCTACATTACCTTGTTGCTGGTTTCTCTCCACCTGTGGATGTCTACCATGGTATCGTACTGCGGCGTTATTTCGCCTCTTCAAAACTTTCGCACCATGGTATACATTTAAACCTATAGTATCGCGAGGTTCCGGCTCTTCTAGTAATAATCCCCCCCGACTTATATCCACACCGAGATATTCACCAATCAAAGTAATAAAAATACCACCTCCTATTATGCTATGTGGTCGCATCCCCCGAACCATAGCTGATAAATAATAACCCACACAATATGGTATACTTACAGCGCTCTGTGGGTCTCGAATACACATATGGTAAAACAAATCTTGTTCATTTACTTTTTCTTTGTTCTTACCCCTTTGTGTAATCGAATTAGCTAAAAACCTATGTATCACTCTTAATTCGGCTCTATCTATATCCAAATAAGAGTAGTTTCCCCCTTTGAAACGGTGATGGCTTGTCATTTGACTCCACACACCGTGTGTATCAAAATTCTCATCTATCTTTCTACCGTTTAGTATCAATCCTCTACAATCGGCAGACGCTAACTCCTCAGGCGTATATATACGTAAAGCCTGAGCCATGTCCAGTAAAGACATGTGGCGCATCGAACCGCCTAACAAAAATCTAATAAAAGAACAATCGGTTAAACTAGCTACCCGATCATTCAACTCTATACTACATAACAACTCTTCACACCATACTTTATATACAGGTCTGCGTATGGTGAATAAACATATCCAGTCATTAAAAGAAGAATTACCATACCTCTGTACAAGTAATTCCCTAATTGGCCCGGCCAATTCTACAGCTTCTAAGGGTCCCCATTCTATGACCCTCGGTACCTCAACAACCTTGGAATGAAGAGTATGCAAACCCCGTTGATATTTTGGATAATCTATCCAAAGTCTGTCAAATCTCAGGTTCGGGTGCAACTCTTCCAAATGCATATCGGAAAAGGTCATGACTGGATGAGGTACATCCTGCTTGTAGTAATTATCCACCTCCTGTTGTTCCAAATTCTCGGCAGGAGCATTGCGGGCTTGGGATGAAGATTCACCCCTTTCATTCTGCAAAACACATCAAACACAAATTTTGTGCATCCAAATATGCATTAGTGTCAGTAAAATCATCAATCAAAATAATTACAATGACATTATCAATTTATATCAAACTTAAACTCATTTTCATATTTTCATCAAATCTACACTTTCTCAAATAAGCATATACGAAAATGTTCGCCAAGTTCATAAGCATTCAACTCAAATAACATGTCAAAATAATCATTACTAACAATCAAACAAGTCTCAAATGGCATTATCTTTCAAAAATCAAGTTCATGAATTTTAGACTTGAAAAAGTCCACTTTAATTCTCAAAATCATGTTTAGGCTCAAAGTTTGGATCATTTAACTACCTAGACATGTTACACTACTCAATTTAGCAACAATTCATGACAAAAATCGGCCATAACCTGTTTATATCAAAAAGCCCCAAATTTGCTCAAGAACACAAACCCTAGATTATTCAAAATTTGAAGTTTAAGGCTTCTAATCATGTTAAACAGCATCAATCTAGGTTATACAAGCATAATACATAAACAATTTAAGTCTAATTACACTAAAAAGCATCAAAATCAAATTGGGGAAAAAATAGCTCAAGAACACCTAATTTCGAATTAATGGTGTTTAGGTGTAGAAATTTACCGTTTTTCTTGAGTAATTCTTAGATATCATCCTTCTCAACATGATTTTAGCAAAAAATTTGGTGATTAACGGTTAAAAATTGGGATTTTTGGGGTTTTCTCTCGGGTTTTTCGGGGTGTTTTTCGCAGTGTTTTTGGGTGTTTTTGTGTGGGGGAAGTGAACTGATCGTGCAGCTCTTTTTATTTTTTTTTCTGATTTTTGATCCCTCCGCGAGTCGCGGAGGTTTTGTACTTCAAACTCCGCGAGTCGCGGAGTTTGCTCTTTTTTTTTTTTTTTTTTTATATATATATCTTTAACTTATAAAACAATTAAGTATTTAATTTTAAAATTTTGTTTCCTTTGTTATTTAGGACGAGGTCGTTTCGGATCGATGTCCTAGTCCGTCCTTCGACAAAATTTTAAAATTTGTCTTTTTGTAGCGATTGTTTTAAAAGCTAAGATTTTTGGGTTTTTTTTTTTTTTTAATGTTTTTGGCATACTTTAAATCAATAAGATTAAAAATAATGATAATAAAAGTTCTCGTCCCTCCCTCGGGTAAAGCAATTTCGGTTCAAACACCTAGTCTTCAACTTACGACGAATTTTAAAAATCATATTCTTAACTTAATGAGATAAAGTAAATTTTTGTTTTTAAATTCACACAACTTAAATATAAAATTCAAAATTAATATTAAAAATTCACACCAAACTTAAAATTTGAAATGCATAAAATTAAAAATTCATATTTTAAAAATTCACACCAGACTTAATTTAAAAATTCATATATTTACAATTTTAAATATATTGTTTTTACAAAGTTACAATATTAATTTAAGATTTAAATATTAATTTTAAAAACATGGTGAAAATAAATTTAAAAATCTTTTTGTCTTTTTATCCCACTTTAATTAATCAAATATTATCAAAAATATGCGCCCCTCTTTTCGGTAAAGTAATTTCTGTTCCAAGACCTAATTTAACTCATGACGAATTTTTGAAATATTTTGGGTTGATTGATTAAAGATATTTATACCTTAAGAATAAACGTTAAATTTCGCAGTGATGTAATAAATTTTTGAATGATATCAATAATTTCGGTCGCCAAACCTAATTTTATTCAATACCAATTTAATACTTTTTAGCGAACAAATTAGCGTTTATTATCAAAAGGTTAAAAGTAAAAAAAAATAAAAACTGTACAGACATACCTGTGAAATAGATCTTAGTTATATGATCTATTCCATTCATAAGATAGTCGGTTTAATTGGTTTTCCATGGCTCCAAAGGCGTAACCTCGAGCATTCAGTGTCTTTTCTTCTAAACATATGAACGGTCCGTCTCTGCATAAAGTAACAAATTCGGTATTTGAATAGGTTTGATTATTTGAACATTTACCTCCATGTGACCATTTTCCGCATTTGTGACATCGTTCTAGGTGTCGTGCTCTTCTTTTCGCTGCGGATTTTGATTTTCCTTTACCAAATTGTAACTTATTATCTTCGCATCTGGATTCTTTTCTAACTCCGTCCATTCTTTCTCTGATTACTGATACTAATTCACTCGGTAGTATGTCATTATTACGTTTAGTGATCAAAGCGTGTAGCATTAGACCATGGTTTAGTTCACAGGCAGTCTTCATTTCGTAAAAACCTAAAAAAATAAAAATTCAGAATGGGGGGAGAAGACTAGTTCTTTAGGGTCTGCTAGGGAAAGACCATACGTGTTCCATTTTCGAGAACTACACGAAAACAGACAATCTAACTCTAACAGAAATATATATTATCCTTTAAAGACTTGATTCTCCCCACACTTAGTTAGCTGTGGTGTCGAAATTGTGATTAACTTCGTTGTCGACTTCCATCGGACCATGTATGTAATGTTTAACTCTGTGACCATTAACTTTAAATTCAATCCCATTTGAATTTATCAATTCTATCGTTCCGTATGGGAAAACTCTTTTGACTATGAATGGTCCA
Organism: Rutidosis leptorrhynchoides; assembly: GCF_046630445.1. NCBI lineage: Eukaryota > Viridiplantae > Streptophyta > Magnoliopsida > Asterales > Asteraceae > Rutidosis > Rutidosis leptorrhynchoides. The sequence continues at coordinate 44,999,733 of NC_092341.1, forward strand.
GACCATCTTGATTTCAATTTTCCAGGAAATAGCTTGAATCGTGAATTGAAAAGAAGAACTCTGTCTCCTTCTTTAAATTCTTTTGAACTTCTGATTCTTTTATCATGCCATTTCTTCGTTTTTTCTTTATAGATTAACGAATTTTCGTATGCTTCATGTCTTAATTCTTCTAATTCGTTTAGTTGACTTAATCGTAGACGTCCGGCTTCATGTAAATCAAGATTACATGTCTTCAAAGCCCAAAATGCTTTGTGTTCAATTTCTACTGGAAGATGACATGCTTTTCCATAAACAAGTCTAAAAGGTGTGGTTCCAATTGGAGTTTTGTAGGCTGTTCTAAAAGCCCAGAGTGCATCCTCCAATTTAATGGACCATTCCTTCGAATTTGATCCTACGGTTTTCTCTAGAATACGTTTTAAAGCTCGGTTGGTATTTTCAACTTGTCCACTTGTTTGTGGATGATATGCGGTGGAGATTTTATGAGTTACTCCATATCTTTTAAGAACTTTCTCAAGTTGACTATTACAGAAATGAGTACCCCGATCACTTATTAAAGCTTTCGGTGTTCCAAACCTTGCAAAAAGACGTTTTAAAAAGTTGACTACAACTCGTGCATCGTTAGTTGGGAGAGCTTGTGCTTCCGCCCATTTAGATACATAATCAATGGCTACGAGTATATATAGATTATTATGAGATTTTGGAAATGGACCCATAAAGTCAATACCCCAAATGTCAAATACTTCACATACTTGGATGACATTTTGTGGCATTTCATCACGTTGACTTATTTTTCCGGCCCTTTGACATGCATCACAGGATTTGCAAAGAAGGTGTGCGTCTTTGTAAATTGTAGGCCAATAGAATCCAGCTTCATAAACTTTTCTTGCTGTTAGTTGAGGCCCATAATGCCCTCCTGTTGGTCCTGTGTGACAATGGTTTAAAATTTTACTAGCTTCATCTCCAAATACACATCGGCGTATTATTCCATCGGGACAACTTTTAAACAGATGTGGATCTTCCCAGAAATAGTGTTTTATATCACTGAAGAATTTCTTTCGTCTTTGGTACGATAATCCTTTTTCAAGGAATCCACAAACTAAGTAGTTTGCATAGTCTGCAAACCATGGGATTTCTTTATAATCTATCTTCAATAGATATTCATCAGGAAAGTTGTCTTGTATGGCCGATTCATTTAGAACTTCTAATTCGGGATTTTCAAGACGAGAAAGATGATCAGCGGCGAGATTTTCTGCTCCTTTTTTATCTCGGATTTCAATATCAAACTCTTGTAAGAGTAAGATCCAACGGATTAATCTTGGTTTAGCATCTTGTTTTGAAAATAGGTATCTAAGAGCAGAATGGTCGGTATAGACCACCGTTTTTGCTAGAACTAGATATGATCGAAATTTGTCAAATGTAAAGACAATAGCAAGGAGTTCTTTTTCAGTGGTTGTATAGTTCGTTTGTGCTCCTTGTAACGTCTTACTAGCATAATATATAGGTTGAAATCATTTTTCAATCCTTTGTCCTAAAACGGCTCCCATTGCAAAATCACTTGCATCGCACATTAGCTCAAATGGTAGATTCCAATTTGGTGTTATCATGATCGGTGCATTAGTGAGTTTTTCTTTAAGAATATTAAAAGATTTGATACATTCATCTGAAAAGATGAATGGCGCATCCTTTTCTAGGAGTTTATTCATAGGAGTGGCAATTTAGAAAAATCTTTTATGAAACGTCGGTAAAAACCGGCATGCCCTAGAAAACTCCTAACTCCTCTAACATTGGTGGGATGTGGAAGTTTAGCAATTACATCTACTTTAGCTCTATCCACTTCAATCCCTTCTTTTGAAATTTTATGTCCAAGAACGATGCCTTCTTTAACCATGAAATGGCATTTCTCCCAATTAAGTACTAGATTTGATTTTTCGCATCTAATTAGCATTCGTTCCAGATTAACTAGACATGATTTAAATGTATCACCGAAGACTGAAAAGTCATCCATGAATACTTCCATGCATTCTTCTATCATGTCATGAAAAATCGCCATCATACACCTTTGAAAGGTTGCAGGGGCGTTACAAAGTCCAAATGGCATTCTTTTGTAAGCAAAAGTACCATAAGGGCACGTGAATGTGGTTTTCTCTTGGTCCTCGGGTGCTATTGGAATTTGAAAATATCCGGAAAATCCATCTAGAAAACAATAGTAACTATTTCCGGCTAATCTTTCCAACATTTGATCTATAAAAGGTAAGGGAAAGTGATCTTTTCTGGTGGCGTCATTTAATTTTCTATAATCAATACATACACGCCATCCTGTTACAGTCCTAGTAGGAATAAGCTCATTTTTCTCATTTGTAATGACAGTCATGCCACCCTTCTTAGGTACGCATTGAACTGGGCTTACCCATGGACTATCAGAAATTGGATAAATTAAACCTGCATCTAGCAGTTTAATAATCTCTTTCTTAACTACATCTTGCATATTAGGATTTAGTCTTCGTTGGCGTTGCACATACGTTTTATGACCTTCTTCCATAAGGATTTTATGTGTGCAATACGAAGGACTTATTCCTTTAATATCATGAATCTTCCATGCAATGGCTGGTTTATGAGCTTTCAACACCGAAATGAGTTGTGATTTCTCATTTTCAGTAAGAGAAGACGATATTATTACAGGTAATTCAGATTCACCATGTAAATAAGCGTATTCCAAATGGTTTGGAAGTGGCTTTAACTCTAATTTCGGAGGTTCTTCTATCGATGATTTATATCGATATCTGTCTTCTTCTTTTAGCATTTGAATTTCTTCTGTTGTTGGTTCATATCCATTAGCTATAAGTGTAGCTAACATTTCAGCTTCATCAATTGGTTCATTACCTTCTCCTAAAGAACATTCTCCTGTTCCTTGTAATTCTGGAAATTCTTCTAATAATTCTGCATGTGCATCTATAGTTTGAATATAATAACATGTATCATCTGCAGATTGTGGTTGTTGCATTGCTCTATCAACTGAAAAGGTAACACTCTCATCCTCTATACTTAGGGTCAGTTTCTTACCGAACACGTCTATCATTGCTTTAGCCGTGTTTAAGAATGGTCTTCCTAATATGAGAGGAACTTGAGAATCTTCTTCCATGTCCAAAACAACAAAATCTACTGGAAATACTAAAGTACCAACTTTAACTAGCATGTTCTCCATTATCCCTCTAGGATATTTTATTGATCTATCGGCTAGTTGTATGCTTATTCTGGTTGGTTTCAATTCTCCAAGGTCTAGTTTAGCGTATAGTGAATACGGCATTAAATTTATACTAGCACCTAAGTCTGCCAATGCTTCTATTGAACTAAGACTACCCAGAAAACATGGAATTGTGAAACTTCCTGGATCAGATAGTTTTTCTGGTATCTTATTCAACAGCACTGCTGAACAATTTGCATTCATAGTGACAGCCGAGAGTTCTTCCATTTTCTTTCTATTTGTGATTAGATCTTTTAAGAATTTAGCATATCTAGGCATTCCTGAAATCACATCAATGAAAGGAAGATTTACATTTATCTGTTTAAACATATCCAAGAATTTGGATTGCTCGGCTTCAAGTTTTTCTTTCTTCATTTTACTCGGGTAAGGAAGTGGTGGTTGGTATGGTTTAACATAAGGTTTATCCTTAACTGTGTTATCTTCATTAACCTTTTCAACTACCGGTTCTTTTTCCTTATCTTGATCAGGTTGTGGTTCTTGTGGAGTAGGAATAGTTTCATCAGAAGTTACAGGTATTTCAGGTGGTTTAAGTGTTGTACCACTTCTTGTGGTAATAGCTTTAGCTGTTTCATTTCGTGGGTTAGCATTTGTATCACTAGGTAGACTTCCCGGTTTTCTTTCACCTATTAACCTTGCTAGGTTACTCACTTCTTGTTCCAGATTTTGAATAGAAGCTTGTTGATTTCTAAATGCTTGAGCATTTTGTTCATTAGTTTGTTTTTGAGATGTGAAAAACTGTGTTTGAGTTTCAACTAGCTTCGTCATCATATCTTCTAAATTCGGCTTTTTATCATCGGTTTGTTGTGGTGGTTTGTTTTGAAAATTCGGTCTTTGCTGATTATAAGTATTATTGGATACTTGTTGATTGCTAGGACCTTGTTGGTTGTTGTATGGAATATTTCGGTTATAATTCTGGTTTTGATTGTAAATCGGTCTTGGCGGTTGATAATTATTCTGATAATTATTTCCAGGCCTTTGGTTTATGTATGAAATATTCTCTCTTTGTTCCATTGTTAATTCAATACTGAGACAATCTTTTGTCAAATGTGGTCCTCCACACTGCTCACAACTAATTCGTATTGAGTGAATATCCTTAGTCATCTTTTCCATTCGTCTCTCCACATCATCTATCTTTGCGGAAATGGAATCTAAGTCATGGCTAGAATCGGCTCTAGCTGCTTTAGATGATCTAATGATATCTTTTTCTTGGTGCCACTCATGTGAGTGGGAAGCAGTGTTATCAATAATTTTGTAAGCATCAGTTTCGGTTTTCTTCATAATAGAACCACCAGCTGCTATATCTATATCTTTCCTTGTAGTGATGTCGCATCCTTGGTAGAATATTTGTACTATTTGACAGGTGTCTAAACCATGTTGCGGACATCCTCTTAACAACTTTCCATATCTTGTCCACGCCTCATATAGAGTTTCATTTGGCTTTTGTGTGAACGTAACAATTTCTGCTTGAAGTCTTACGGCTTTAGATGCAGGAAAGAATTGTTTAAGAAATTTGTCAATTAAAACATCCCATGTATCAATCGCCCCTTCAGGTAACGATTCCAACCAATCTTTGGCTTCTCCCTTTAAAGTCCAGGGAAATAACATGAGATATATCTGTTCATCCTCCACTTCTCGTATTTTAAATAGTGTGCAGATCCTATTAAAGGTACGTAGATGTTCATTTGGATCTTCCTTCGGCGCACCACTAAATTGGCATTGATTAGTCACCATGTGTAGAATTTGTCCTTTGATTTCATAATCTGGCGCATTAATGTCTGGATGAGTAATTGCGTGACCTTGGCCAGTGCGTTTAGCTCTCATTCGGTCTTCCATACTTAGAGGTTCTAGATTCTCCATAATTGAATTTGTTGAATCGGTATCACTAGATGATTCTGTTTTAATGGTTCGTTCCTCAACAATCTCTGTTTGAATGATTGGTGGTTCCGGAGGAAAGTTTAATGGTTCAGGATCTATGAACCGTTCCTGAATATTCTCTGGATTCTCAATTGTGAGGTTGGGTTCAAAAAATGGATTATCGGAAATTTGAACTGAAGTACTTGGTTGACTGGATGACGATTCTAAAGAAAAATCAACGGCGGTTATATTTGTTAAACGATGTCTTGATCGAGTTACAGGTGGTGAACGTACAAAAAGTGATGAACGTCTTGCTCGGTGCATTCACTGAATATCCTATTAGTTTTTAAAAGGAAAGAAAAATTATAATAAGTTATCCAATCAATAGACTTTTCTGATTTTGCCCACGTTTCGAATAGCCAAAAGATGCAGCAGAGGGGCAGGATTCGTTTGGTCTCAATATAATTGAGGACTGTTTGGCTCCAATAACCCGGTCCACGTACAAATCCAACTATTACTACGAACCAGAAAATTTTGATGTCTATCAATTTAACCACTTAAAATAAATTTTCGTAATTTTAAGAAATTTAGATAAGAAGTAGAAAAAATTCTAAGTCCTAAAACTAGAATAGCGAGAAATAAGAGAGAAAAAGAGTTCGTCGAAAAAGGTCGAAAAAGAAAAAAAAAATGGTTGAAAAATAAAAGGTGACGAAAAAAAAATAATAAAAGAAACTTATCAAAACTTAAAAATACTTTACTAACCTAACCTTATTACTACAACTAACTTAAAATTATAATCGCAAATTGAAATTACTAATTGGAATGATAATTGGTACATAGTAAAAGGTCTAAAAATATTAAAGCTTACAGGAAAAACTAAATCCCAAATGGAAATAACTTAAAAAGAAACTAAAACTTAAAATGGCGTCGCAAAATTCTAAAGCACCTAAATCTTAGTCTAAAGAAAAAGCACTTAAGGAATTCTACGGCAAAGCCTAAAAATCTAGGAGTAAAAATAACTAAAGCAAAAACTAAGTTTAAAATTAATTATGAGCTAAAAATACAAAAGTTATGCTACAGCGATTAAAAAGGTACAAAATATAAAAATATACAAAAAGTTGTAAAAAGTACAATTTTTATAAAAAATATTATTTTTATATTAATTTTTTAATAAAACTACTAATTTTATAATTTAATTAAACTTATTTAAACTAAAATATAAATTAAATAAAACTTAAATTAAAATAAAACTTAATTATAATATTAATTAGGGTTAATAATAATAATAATAATTAAAAATCCGTAATAAATGCTGAATTAGGGCATCTGTTCGCGTGTCAGACAAGCTCCGCGAGTTGCGGCAATTTATAAAGAAAACCCCGCGAGTCGCGGGGTTCAGAATTTCAGCTGACAGGTTTGAAATTTTACGCGTTTTCTTTATTTTTATTTTTTTTTTTTTTATTTTCTGTTTTCTGTTTTTTTAATAAATAAAAGATTTTAAAATAAAACTTATATTTTTATAAACTAAAATAAAAATAAAGAAACTTATAAAACTTAAATATTTAACAAAATCTTAAAAATACATATATTTTTGTTTTTCTTTTTATATTTTTCGAATATTTAAAACGTATTTTTACAAAACGAATTTTAATAAAAGTAAACTAAATTTTTTTTTTATATTAGCGTTGCGCTTCCGGCGTTTAAGATGAGTCCCCGGCAGCGGCGCCAAAAATACTTGATGTCAAAGCGAGGTGTATATAAAATAGTATTATTTTTTTACAAGGAAATACTATTAAATACGATACAATTTTACACAAGATATTTATTTATTTATAGAATGGATATACTTAAACCTTGCTACAACACTTATAGGCAGTGTACCTAATCGTACAGTAGTGTAGTTTTTAGTAAGTCCGGTTCGTTCCACAGGGAAATCTTTAAACAAAGCTTAACGCTATATTAGTTTACTTTTATAAAAATACAAATATATATATAAGTAATATTATTATTATAAAGGGGGGTTTTTACCGTTTAATGACCGGTTTGTCGATTTTAAAACTTTAGTCGCAGTTAAAACCTAATGTAAAATATAAAATAAATACAAGACTTAAATTAAAGCGTAAAGTAAATAACGATAATGAAATTGCGAATAATAAAAATGCGATAAAATAAAATTGCGATAATTAAAAAGTACGATAATTAGAAGTGCAATTAAATATAAAATAAAGGAAATTAAATATGAAATAAAAGAATTATGCTTATTTAAACTTCCGTAATCATGATGTTTGACGTGTTGATTTTAGTTTTATGCCCATGGGTTAATTGTCCTTTGTCCTGGATTATTTAATATGTCCGTCTGGTTTTTGTCCATAACAGTCCATCAGTCATAAATATAAATTGCAAGTGTCCTTGTCAAATTATTATTATACCCGAAGATAAATATTCCAACTAATTGGGGATTCGAATTGTAACAAGGTTTTAATACTTTGTTTAATGAATACACCAGGTTATCGACTGCGTGTAAACCAAGGTTTTACTACTTTGTTAACAATTACACCAATTACCCTTGAATGTAATTTCACCCCTGTTTTAATTATTCTAGTGGCTATTAATCCATTCCCGTTTCCGGTTAAATGGACGATTATTCGTACATATAAATACCCCGCCCATCGTGTCCGATCGAGTGTATATGGTAATTTATAGGGACGCCCAATTGTAAATCTTTATATTAACATTAACAAACTTTCATTTAGTTAAACAAATATAAAGCCCATTAATAGCCCATAGTCTAATTTCCACAAGTGTCGTTCTTTTGTCCAAACCCCAATTATGGTACAAAGCCCAATTACCCAATTTTAGTAATTAGCCCAACATCATGATTACTTCGTTTTAAATAAGCATAATAATAACTTAGCTACGAGACATTAATATAAAAAGGTTGAACATAACTTACAATGATTAAAAATAGCGTAGCGTTACACGGACAGAATTTCGACTTACACCCTTACAACATTCGCTAACATACCCTTATTATTAGAATTAAAATTAAAATTAAAATATAAATTATATATATATATATATATATATAAGTTTTACGTATGAATGAGGAAGAAAAGATGATAATTTTGATCAGAATTCGGTTGGCTTTATAGCCAGAGTTGATTTTTGGGGCTCCGCGACTCGCGGCAAAATGCTCTTCAAACTCCGCGAGTCGCGGAGATAGAAATTACAGCTCAGTCCTTGGAGTTTTCTCTGCCGACGGTTTTATATATATAAATATAATATATATATAATTAATATAATTAATTATATATTATATTATATTTATATACATAGTTAACTTTTAATTTTTAGTCCGTTGCGTCGAGCGTTAAGAGTTGACTCTGGTCCCGGTTCAGGATTTTCGAACGTCCTTGCGTACAATTTTATATTTTGTATTTTGCGTTTTGAATCTCGTACTCTTGTAATTTCGAGACGTTTCTTATCAATAATTGGAACCTTTTTGATTGTCTTTTGTACTTTTGAGCTTTTTGGTCGTTTGCGTCTTCAATTCGTCGAATCTGTCTTTTGTCTTCACCTTTTATTATTTAAACGAATATCACTTGTAAATAGAACAATTGCAACTAAAAGCTTGTCTTTGTTGAGGAATAATGCTATGAAATATATGTTCGTTTTTAGCATTATCAGTCAGCTAGATGGACCATTTCTAAAGGATTCCAATCAATTACCCTCGGCACCTCTACCTCTTTTCTTACTAATTTGAATTTATTACTTTGATATGATGAGTAATCTCTCCATCGTCTATCGAATCTCAAATTAGGATGCAATGTGTGTTCAGGAATCGTTGTATATTCTACAGGTGGATGTGGCGGAAATACTATGAATTCATTAGGTAACTGTAGCGGGTCATAATAAGGTACGTGCTGATCAGGCTGTTGTTGTGGTTCCTATTGTGGTACTTGTTCAGGTTCATATTGCATTTCTGGTTCTGGTTCTGGAGCTAGAGCAGGTCGTCTAGAAGATGATGATCCTGAACCTCCAGTATCGGCTTTCTGCAAAACACATTAAACACAAAGTTTGTGCATCCAAATATGCATTAGTGTTAGCAAAATAACAACTTAAAACAATCACAATAACATGTTAAATCAAAATTAAACTTATACACATTTTCACATTTTTTACAATTGTATACTTTTTCAAATAAGCACATATGAAAATGTATACAAAGTTCATAAGCATTTAACTCAAATAACATGTCAAAATAGTCATTACTAATAATTAAACAAGTCTCAAATGGCAATTATATCAAATTAATCAAGTTCATGAATTTTAGACTTAAAAAGTCCACTTTAATCTCCAAAAATCATGTTTAGGATCAATGTTTGGATCATTTAACTACCTAAACATGTTACACTACTTAATTTAGTAATAATACATGACAAAAATCGGCTATAACCTGTTTATATCAAAAAGCCCCAAATTGCTCAAGAACACAAACCCTAGATTTCTAAAAATTTTGAAGTTTTTGGCTTCAAATCATGTTAAATAGCATCAATTTAGGTTATACATGCATAAAATACTAACAATTTAACACTAATTACACTAGAAATTAACAAAATTGCATTAGGTAAAATATTGGTAATTTTCACAAAAACTAGAAAATTTAAATGTTTAGGGGTGTAATTTTTACCTTTTTGCCGAAGAATGCGAATCTAGGCATGATTAGAGTAAGAAATTTGATGAATTACGGTGAATTTTGGTGAAATTTTGTGAAGATTTGAGAGTATTTTCGGGTATGTGTGTGTGTTGTGGTGTGAAGAACAGAACAGACTGCCTTTTGATCCTGGCCTGATTTTCAGCTCCATGCGATCGCATGGAGTTGAAGTGTAAACCCCATGCGATCGCATGAGGGTCCGGGTACAGTAATTTTGGCTTTTTTTTTTATATATAAAACCTTACACTTTATAAAACATAAAATTAATAAAATTTTAAAAATTTGTTTCTTTTTAGGATGAGGGCGTTTCGGATCGATGTCCTAATCCGTCCATCGACAAAATTTTAAAATTTGTCACTTTTTAATCGCGGTTTTAAAAGTAAAGATTTTTGGGTTTTTTAATTTTTTTGGCATACTTTAATTCAATAAGATTAAAAATAATGATAATAAAATTTCTCGTCCCTCCCTCGGGTAAAGTAATTTCGGTTCAACGACCTAGTCTTCAACTCACGACGAATTTTAAGAATCATATTTTTAACTTAGCAAAATAAAGTAAATTTTTGTTTTTAAATTCATATCAAACTTAAATTTAAAATGCATAAAATTAAAAATTCATATTAAAAATTTACACCAAACTTAAATTATATTTTTGTTTTTATACATACAAACTTATATTAAAAATATTAATTTTTCAAATATTTACAATTTTAAATATATTGATTTAAAAAGTTTACAATATTATTTTAATATTAATTTTAAAAACAAAATAAAAATAAAATTAAAAATCTTTTTAGTCTTTTATCCCACTTTAATCAATCAAATATTATCAAAAATATACGCCCCTCTTTTCGGTAAAGTAATTTCGGTTCAAATACCTAATTTAACTCATGACGAATTTTTGAAATATTTTGGGTTGATTGATTAAAGATATTTATACCTTAAAAAGAAACGGTAAATTTCGCAGTGATGTAATAAATTTTTGTATGATATCAATGATTTCGGTCGCAAGACCTAATTTTATCGAATACCAATTTAATACTTTATAGCGAACAAATTAGCGTTTATTATCAAAAGGTTAAAAATAAAAATAAAAATAAAAACTGTACAAACTTACCTGTGAGATAGATTTCTTAGTGATATGCTCTAGCCCACTCATAAGATAGTCGGACTAATTGGTTTTCCATAGCTACATAGGCGTAACCTCGAGCATTCAACGTTTTTTCTTCTAAACATATAAACGGTCCATCTCTGTATAAAGTAACGAACTCGGTATTGGAATATGTCTGATTCGTCGAACATTTTCCTTCGTGTGACCATTTTCCGTATTTGTGACATCTTTCAAGGTGTCGTACTCTTCTTTTCGCTGTGGATTTTGATTTTCCTTTACCAAATTTTAACTTATTATTTTTGCATCTGGATTCTTTTCTTACTTCGTCCAATTTACTTCTGATTAATGATACTATTTCACTTGGAAGGGTGTCATTATTACGTTTAGTGATCAAAGCGTGTAGCATTAGACCATGGTTTAGTTCACAGGAAGTCTTCATTTCGTAAAACCTAAAAAAAATAAAAATTCAGAATGGGGGGAGAAGACTAGTTCTTTAGGGTCTGCTAGGGAAAGACCATTCGGGTTCCATTTTCGAGAACTACACGAAAACAGAAAATCTAACTCTAACAGAAATACATATTATCCTTTAAAGACTTGATTCTCCCCACACTTAGTTAGCTGTGGTGTCGAAATTGTGATTAACTTCGTTGTCAACTTCCATCGGACTATCTATGTAATGTTTAACTCTGTGACCATTAACCTTAAATTCAACCCCATTTGAATTTATTAATTCTACTGTTCCGTACGGGAAAACTCTTTTGACTATGAATAGTCCAGACCATCTTGATTTCAATTTTCCAGGAAATAGCTTGAATCATGAATTCAAAAGAAGAACTCTGTCTCCTTCTTTAAATTTTTTTGAACTTCTGATTCTTTAATCATGCCATTTCTTCGTTCTTTCTTTATAGATTAACGAATTTTCGTATGCTTCATGTCTTAATTCTTCTAATTTGTTTAATTGACTTAACCGTAGACGTCCAGCTTCATGTAAATCAAGATTACATGTCTTTAAAGCCCAAAATGCTTTGTGTTCAATTTCTACTGGAAGATGACATGCTTTTTCGTAAACGAGTCTAAAAGGTGTGGTTCCAATTGGAGTTTTGTAGGCTGTTCTAAAAGCCCAGAGTGCATCCTCCAATTTTATGGACCATTCCTTCGGATTTGATCCTACGGTTTTCTCCTGAATGCGTTTTAAAGCTCAGTTGGTATTTTCAACTTGTCCACTTGTTTGTGGATGATATGCGGTGGAGATTTTATGAGTTACTCCATATCTTTTGAGAACTTTCTCAAGTTGATTATTACAAAAATGAGTTCCCCGATCACTTATTAAAGCTTTCGGTGTTCCAAACCTTGCAAAAAGATGTTTTAAAAAGTTGACTACAACTCGTGCATCGTTAGTTGGGAGAGCTTGTGCTTCCGCCTATTTAGATACATAATCAATGGCTACGAGAATGTAGAGATTACTATGAGATTTTGGAAATGGACCCATAAAGTCAATACCCCAAATGTTAAATACTTCACATACTTGAATGACATTTTGTGGCATTTCATCACGTTGACTTATTTTTCTGGCCCTTTGACAAGCATCACAGGATTTGCAAAGAAGGTGTGCGTCTTTGAAAATTGTAGGCCAATAGAATCCAGCATCATAAACTTTTCTAGCTGTGAGCTGAGGCCCATAATGCCCTCCTGTTGGTCCTGTGTGACAATGGTTTAAGATTTTACTAGCTTCATCTCCGAATACACATCGGCGTATTATTCCACCGGGACAACTTTTAAACAAATGTGGATCTTCCCAGAAATAGTGTTTTATATCACTAAAGAATTTCTTTCGTTTTTGGTACGACAATCCTTTTTCAAGGAATCCACATACTAAGTAGTTTGCATAGTCTGCAAACCATGGAATTTCACTATAATCTATCTTTAATAGATATTCATCAGGAAAGTTGTCTTGTATGGCTGATTCATTTAGAACTTCTAATTCAGGATTTTCAAGACGAGAAAGATGATCAGCGGCGAGATTTTATGCTCCTCTTTTATCTCGGATTTCAATATCAAACTCTTATAAGAGTAAGATCCAACGGATTAATCGTGGTTTGGCATCTTGTTTCGAAAATAGGTATCTAAGAGCAGAATGGTCGGTATAGACCACCGTTTTAGCTAGAACGAGATATGATCGAAATTTGTCAAAAGCAAAGATAATAGCAAGGAGTTCTTTTTCAGTAGTTGTGTAATTTGTTTGTGCTCCTTGTAACGTCTTACTAGCATAATAAATAGGTTGAAATCGTTTTTCAATCCTTTGTCCTAAAACGGCTCCCATTGCAAAATCACTTGCATCGCACATTAGTTCAAACGGTAGATTCCAAGTTGGTGTTATCATGATCGGCGCATTAGTGAGTTTTTCTTTAAGAATATTAAAAGATTTGATGCATTCATCTGAAAAGATGAATGGAGCATCCTTTTCTAGGAGTTTATTCATAGGAGTGGCAATTTTAGAAAAATCTTTTATGAAACGTCGGTAAAAACCGGCATGCCCTAGAAAACTCCTAACTCCTCTAACATTGGTGGGATGTGGAAGTTTAGCAATTACATCTACTTTAGCTCTATCCACTTCAATTCCTTCCTTTGAAATTTTATGTCCAAGAACGATGCCTTCTTTAACCATGAAATGGCATTTCTCCCAATTAAGAACTAGATTTGATTGTTCACATCTAATAAGCATTCGTTCAAGATTAACTAAACATGATTCAAAAGTATCACCGAAGACTGAAAAGTCATCCATGAAAACTTCCATGCATTCTTCTATCATGTCGTGAAAAATCGCCATCATGCACCTTTGAAAGGTTGCAGGGGCATTGCAAAGTCCAAATGGCATGCGTTTGTAAGCAAAAGTACCATAAGGGCACGTGAATGTGGTTTTCACTTGATCCTCGGGTGCTATTGTAATTTGAAAATATTCGGAAAAACCATCAAGGAAACAATAGTAACTATTTCCGGCTAATCTTTCCAACATTTGATCAATAAAAGGTAAGGGAAAGTGATCTTTTCTGGTGGCGTCATTTAATTTTCTATAATCAATACAAACACGCCATCCTATTACAGTCCTAGTAGGAATAAGCTCATTTTTCTCATTTGTGATGACAGTCATGCCACCCTTCTTAGGTACGCATTGAACTGGGCTTACCCATGGACTATCAGAAATTGGATAAATTAAACCTGCATCTAGCAGTTTAATAATTTCTTTCTTAACAACATCTTGCATATTAGGATTTAGTCTTCGTTGACAATGCACATATGTTTTATGACCTTCTTCCATAAGGATTTTATGTGTGCAATACGAAGGACTTATTCCTTTAATGTCATGAATTTTCCATGCAATAGCTGGTTTATGAGCTTTTAGCACAGAAATGAGTTGAGATTTTTCATTTTCTGTAAGAGAAGACGATATTATTACAGGTAATTCAGATTCACCATGTAAATAAGCATATTCCAAATGGTTTGGAAGTGGCTTTAACTCTAATGTCGGTGGTTCTTCTATCGATGATTTATATCGATATCTGTCTTCTTCTTTTAGCATTTGAATTTCTTCTGTTGTTGGTTCATATCCATTAGCCATAAGTGTAGCTAACATTTCAGTTTCATCAATTGGTTCAGTACCTTCTCCTAAAGAACATTCTCCTGTTCCTTGTAATTCTGAAAATTCTTCTAACAATTCTGCATGTGAATCTATAGTTTGAATATAATAACATGTATCATCTGCAGATTGCGGTTGTTGCATTGCTCTATCAACTGAAAAGGTAACACTCTCGTCCTCTATACTTAGAGTTAGTTTCTTACCAAACACGTCTATCATTGCTTTAGCCGTGTTTAAGAATGGTCTTCCTAATATGAGAGGAACTTGATAATCTTCTTCCATATCCAGAACAACAAAATCTACTGGAAATACTAAAGTACCAACTTTAACTAGCATGTTTTCCATTATCCCTCTAGGATATTTTATTGATCGATCGGCTAGTTGTATGCTTATTCTTGTTGGTTTCAATTCTCCAAGGTCTAGTTTAGCGTATAGTGAATAAGGCATTAGATTTATACTAGCACCTACGTCTACCAACGCTTCTATTGAACTAAGACTACCCAGAAAACATGAAATTGTGAAACTTCCTGGATCTGATAATTTTTCTGGTATCTTATTCAACAGCACTGCAGAACAATTAGCATTCATAGTAACAGCCGAGAGTTCTTCCATTTTCTTTCTATTTGTGATTAGATCTTTCAGAAATTTAGCATATCTAGGCATTCCTGAAATCACATCAAAGAAAGGAAGATTGACATTTATTTGTTTAAACATATCCAAGAATTTGGATTGCTCGGCTTCAAGTCTCTCTTTTCTCATTTTACTCGAGTAAGGAAGTGGTGGTTGATATGGTTTAACATAATGTTTAGCCTTAACTGTGTTATCTTCATTAATCTTTTCAACTACCGGTTCTTTTTCCTTATCTTGATCAGGTTGTGGTTCTTGTGGAGTAGGAATAGCTTCCTCATAAATTACAGGTATTTCAGGTGGTTTAAGTGTCATACCACTTCTTGTGATAATGGCTTTAGCTGTTTCATTTCGGGGGTTAGCATTTGTATCACTAGGTAGACTTCCCGGTTTTCTTTCACCTATTAACCTTGCTAGGTTACTTACTTCTTGTTCTAGATTTTGAATAGAAGCTTGTTGATTTCTAAATGATTGAGCATTTTGTTCATTGGTTTGTTTCTGAGATGTGAAAAACTGCGTTTGAGATTCAACTAGCTTCGTCATCATATCTTCTAAATTTGGCTTTTTATCATCGGTTTGTGGTGGTTTGTTTTGAAAATTAGGTCTTTGCTGATTGTAAGTATTATTAGATACTTGTTAATTGCTAGGACCTTGTTGGTTGTTGTATGGAACATTTCGGTTATAGTTCTGGTTTTGATTGTAGATCGGTCTTGGCGGTTGATAATTATTCTGATAATTATTTCCAGGCCTTTGGTTTATGTATGAAACATTCTCTCTTTGTTCCATTATTAGTTCAATACTGAGACAATCTTTTGTCAAATGTGGTCCTCCACACTGCTCACAACTTATTCGTATTGAGTGTATATCGTTAGTCATCTTTTCCATTCGTCTCTCGACAGCATCTATCTTTGTAGAAATAGAATCTAAGTCATGGCTAGAATCGGCTCTAGCTGCTTTAGATGATCTAACGATATCTTTTTCTTGGTGCCACTCATGTGAGTGGGAAGCAGTGTTATCAATAATTTTATAAGCATCAGTTTCTGTTTTCTTCATAATGGAATCACCAGCTGCTATGTCTATGTCTTTCCTTGTAGTGATGTCGCATCCTTGGTAGAATATTTGTACTATTTGACAAGTGTCTAAACCATGTTGCGGACATCCTCTCAATAACTTTCCAAATCTTGTCCACGCCTCATATAGATTTTCATTTGGCTTCTGTGTGAACGTAACAATTTCTCCTTGAAGTCTTACGGCTTTAGATGCCGGAAAGAATTGTTTAAGAAAATTTTCAACTAAAACGTCCCATGTATCAATCGCCCCTTCAGGTAACGATTCCAACTAATCTTTGGCTTCTCCCTTTAAAGTCCAGGGAAATAACATGAGATATATCTGTTCATCTTCAACTTCTCTTATTTTAAATAGAGTGCAGATCCTATTAAAGGTACGAAGATGTTCATTTGGATCTTCCTTCGGCGCACCACTAAATTGGCATTGATTAGTCACCATATGTAGAATTTGTCCTTTGATTTCATAATCTGGCGCATTAATGTCTGGTTGAGTAATTGCGTGACCTTAGCCAGTGCGTTTTGCTCTCATTCGGTCTTCCATACTTAGAGGTTCCAGATTTTCCATACTTAGAGGTTCCAGAGATTGAATTTGTTGAATCTGAATCACTAGAGGATTCTGATTTAATGGTTGGTTCCTCAACAATCTCTGTTTGAATGATTGGTGGTTCCAGAGGAAAGATTAATGGTTCAGGATCTATGAATTGTCCCTGAATATTCTCCGGATTCTCAATTGTGAGGTCGGGTTCAAAAAATGGATTATCGGAAATTTGAATTGGAGTACTTGGTCGACTGGATGACGATTCTAAAGAAAAATCAATAGCGACAATATTTTCTAGATGTCTTGATCGAGTTACAGGTGGTGAACGTACAAAAGGTGGTTGATAATGCTAAAAACGAACATATATTTCATTGCATTATTCCTCAACAAAGACAAGCTTTTAGTTGCAATTGTTCTATTTACAAGTGATATTCGTTTAAATAATAAAAGGTGAAGACAAAAGACAGATTCGACGAATTGAAGACGCAAACGACCAAAAAGCTCAAAAGTACAAAAGACAATCAAAAAGGTTCCAATTATTGATAAGAAACGTCTCGAAATTACAAGAGTACAAGATTCAAAACGCAAAGTACAAAATATAAAATTGTACGCAAGGACGTTCGAAAATCCGGAACCGGGACCAGAGTCAACTCTTAACGCTCGACGCAATGGACTAAAAATTACAAGTTAACTATGTATATAAATATAATATAATATATAATTAATTATATTAATTATATATATATTATATTTATATATATAAAACCGTCGGCAGAGAAAACTCCAAGGACTGAGCTGTAAATACTATCTCCGCGACTCGCGGAGTTTGAAGGGGATTTTGCCGCGAGTCGCGGAGCCCCAAAATTCAACTCTGGCTATAAAGCAAACCGAATTCTGATCAAATTAGATATCTTATTTCTCTCTTCTCTATCTATACGATATATATATATATATATAATTTATATTTTAATTTTAATTTTAATTATAATTCTAATAATAAGGGTATGTTAGCGAATGTTGTAAGGGTGTAAGTCGAAATTCTGTCCGTGTAACGCTACGCTATTTTTAATCATTGTAAGTTATGTTCAACCTTTTTATATTAATGTCTCGTAGCTAAGTTATTATTATGCTTATTTAAAACGAAGTAATCATGATGTTGGGCTAATTACTAAAATTGGGTAATTGGGCTTTGTACCATAATTGGGGTTTGGACAAAAGAACGACACTTGTGGAAATTAGACTATGGGCTATTAATGGGCTTTATATTTGTTTAACTAAATGAAAGTTTGTTAATGTTAATATAAAGATTTACAATTGGGCGTCCCTATAAATTACCATATACACTCGATCGGACACGATGGGCGGGGTATTTATATGTACGAATAATCGTTCATTTAACCGGAAACGGGAATGGATTAATAGCCACTAGAATAATTAAAACAGGGGTGAAATTACATTCAAGGGTAATTGGTGTAATTGTTAACAAAGTAGTAAAACCTTGGTTTACACGCAGTCGATAACCTGGTGTATTCATTAAACAAAGTATTAAAACCTTGTTACAATTCGAATCCCCAATTAGTTGGAATATTTATCTTCGGGTATAATAATAATTTGACAAGGACACTTGCAATTTATATTTATGACTGATGGACTGTTATGGACAAAAACCAGACGGACATATTAAATAATCCAGGACAAAGGACAATTAACCCATGGGCATAAAACTAAAATCAACACGTCAAACACCATGATTACGGAAGTTTAAATAAGCATAATTCTTTTATTTCATATTTAATTTCCTTTATTTTATATTTAATTGCACTTCTAATTATCGTACTTTTTAATTATCGCAAATTTTATTTTATCGCATTTTTATTATTCGCAATTTCATTATCGTTATTTACTTTGCGCTTTAATTTAAAGTCTTGTATTTATTTTATATTTTACATTAGGTTTTAACTGCGACTAAAGTCTTAAAATCGACAAACCGGTCATTAAACGGTAAAAACCCCCCTTTATAATAATAATATTACTTATATATATATTTGTATTTTTATAAAAGTAAACTAATATAGCGTTGAGCTTTGTTTAAAGATTTCCCTGTGGAACGAACCGGACTTACTAAAAACTACACTACTGTACGATTAGGTACACTGCCTATAAGTGTTGTAGCAAGGTTTAAGTATATCCATTCTATAAATAAATAAATATCTTGTGTAAAATTGTATCGTATTTAATAGTTTTTCCTAGTAAAATATAAACTATTTTATATACTACCCCGCTGCACATCAAGTTATTTTTGGCGCCGCTGCCGGGGAAACTCTTAAACGCCGGAAGCGCAACGCTAATATATATAAAAAAAAAAAAATTTTAGTTACTTTTATTAAAAGTCGTTTTTGTAAAAATACGTTTTAAATATTCGAAAAATATAAAAAGAAAAACAAAAATATATGTATTTTTAAGATTTTGTTAAATATTTAAGTTTTATAAGTTTCTTTATTTTTATTTTAGTTTATAAAAATATAAGTTTTATTTTAAAATCTTTTATTTATTAAAAAACAGAAAACAGAAAATAAATTAAAAAAAAAAAAATAAAGAAAAACGCGTAAAAATTGAAAGCTGTCAACTGAATTTCTGAACCCCGCGACTCGCGGGGTTTTCTTCTTTAATTGCCGCAACTCGCGGAGCCACTCTGACACGCGAACAGAAGCCCTAAAACAGCATTAATTACGGTAATTATTAATTATTATTATTTAAACCTAATTATTATTATTATTATTATTAGTTTTATTTTTATTTTTACTTTTTATTTAATTTGTTTTATTTAGTATTAATTAGTTTTATTAATTTGTAAAATTAGTAGTTTTATTAAAAAATTAATATAAAAATAATATTTTTATAAAAATTGTACTTTTTACAACTTTTTGTATATTTTTATATTTTGTACCTTTTTAATCGTTGTAGCGTAATATTTGTATTTTTTAGCTCATAATTAATTTTAAACTTAGTTTTTGCTTTAGTTATTTTTACTCCTAGATTTTTAGGCTTTGCCGTAGAATTCCTTAAGTGCTTTTTCTTTAGACTAAGATTTAGGTGCTTTAGAATTTTGCGACGCCTTTTTAAGTTTTAGTTTCTTTTTAAGTTATTTCCATTTGGGATTTAGTTTTTCCTGTAAGCTTTAATATTTTTAGACCTTTTACTATGTACCAATTATCATTCCAATTAGTAATTTCAATTTGCGATTATAATTTTAAGTTAGTTGTAGTAATAAGGTTAGGTTAGTTAAGTATTTTTAAGTTTCTTTTATTTTTTTCCG
Source organism: Rutidosis leptorrhynchoides (assembly GCF_046630445.1). NCBI lineage: Eukaryota > Viridiplantae > Streptophyta > Magnoliopsida > Asterales > Asteraceae > Rutidosis > Rutidosis leptorrhynchoides. The sequence goes on from NC_092341.1 coordinate 45,019,853, forward strand.
TCACCTTTTATTTTTCAACAATTTTTTTCTTTTTCGACCTTTTGCGACGAACTCTTTTTCTCTCTTATTTCTCGCTATTCTAGTTTTTAGGACTTAGAATTTTTTCTACTTCTTATCTAAATTTCTTAAAATTACGAAAATTTATTTTAAGTGGTTAAATTGATAGACATCAAAATTTTCTGGTTCGTAGTAATAGTTGGATTTGTACGTGGACCGGGTTATTGGAGCCAAACAGTCCTCAATTATATTGAGACCAAACGAATCCTGCCCCTCTGCTGCATCTTTTGGCTATTCGAAACGTGGGCAAAATCAGAAAAGTCTATTGATTGGATAACTTATTATAATTTTTCTTTCCTTTTTAAAACTAATAAGATATTCAGTGAATGCACCGAGCAAGACGTTCATCACCTTTTGTACGTTCACCACCTGTAACTAGATCAAGACATTTAGCAAATATAACCGCCGTTGATTTTTCTTTAGAATCGTCATCCAGTCAACCAAGTACTTCAGTTCAAATTTCCGATAATCCATTTTTTGAACCCAACCTCACAATTGAGAATCCAGAGAATATTCAGGAACGGTTCATAGATCCTGAACCACTAAACTTTCCTCCGGAACCACCAATCATTCAAACAGAGATTGTTGAGGAACGAACCATTAAATCAGAATCATCTAGTGATACCGATTCAACAAATTCAATTATGGAGAATCTGGAACCTTTAAGTATGGAAGACCGAATGAGAGCTAAACGCACTGGCCAAGGTCACGCAATTACTCATCCAGACATTAATGCGCCAGATTATGAAATCAAAGGACAAATTCTACACATGGTGACTAATCAATGCCAATTTAGTGGTGCGCCGAAGGAAGATCCAAATGAACATCTACGTACCTTTAATAGGATCTGCACACTATTTAAAATCCGAGAAGTGGAGGATGAACAGATATATCTCATGTTATTTCCCTGGACTTTAAAGGGAGAAGCCAAAGATTGGTTGGAATCGTTACCTGAAGGGGCGATTGATACATGGGATGTTTTAATTGACAAATTTCTTAAACAATTCTTTCCTGCATCTAAAGCCGTAAGACTTCAAGCAGAAATTGTTACGTTCACACAAAAGCCAAATGAAACTCTATATGAGGCGTGGACAAGATATGGAAAGTTGTTAAGAGGATGTCCGCAACATGGTTTAGACACCTGTCAAATAGTACAAATATTCTACCAAGGATGCGACATCACTACAAGGAAAGATATAGATATAGCAGCTGGTGGTTCTATTATGAAGAAAACCGAAACTGATGCTTACAAAATTATTGATAACACTGCTTCCCACTCACATGAGTGGCACCAAGAAAAAGATATCATTAGATCATCTAAAGCAGCTAGAGCCGATTCTAGCCATGACTTAGATTCCATTTCCGCAAAGATAGATGCTGTGGAGAGACGAATTGAAAAGATGACTAAGGATATTCACTCAATACGAATTAGTTGTGAGCAGTGTGGAGGACCACATTTGACAAAAGATTGTCTCAGTATTGAATTAACAATGGAACAAAGAGAGAATATTTCATACATAAACCAAAGGCCTGGAAATAATTATCAGAATAATTATCAACCGCCAAGACCGATTTACAATCAAAACCAGAATTATAACCGAAATATTCCATACAACAACCAACAAGGTCCTAGCAATCAACAAGTATCCAATAATACTTATAATCAGCAAAGACCAAATTTTCAAAACAAACCACCACAACAAACCGATGATAAAAAGCCGAATTTAGAAGATATGATGACGAAGCTAGTTGAAACTCAAACGCAGTTTTTCACATCTCAGAAACAAACCAATGAACAAAATGCTCAAGCATTTAGAAATCAACAAGCTTCTATTCAAAATCTGGAACAAGAAGTAAGTAACCTAGCAAGGTTAATAGGTGAAAGAAAACCGGGAAGTCTACCTAGTGATACAAATGCTAACCCACTAAATGAAACAGCTAAAGCTATTACCACAAGAAGTGGTACAACACTTAAACCACCTGAAATACCTGTAACTTCTGATGAAACTATTCCTACTCCACAAGAACCACAACCTGATCAAGATAAGGAAAAAGAACCGGTAGTTGAAAAGGTTAATGAAGATAACACAGTTAAGGATAAACCTTATGTTAAACCATACCAACCACCACTTCCTTATCCGAGTAAAATGAAGAAAGAAAAACTTGAAGCCGAGCAATCCAAATTCTTGGATATGTTTAAACAGATAAATGTAAATCTTCCTTTCATTGATGTGATTTCAGGAATGCCTAGATATGCTAAATTCTTGAAAGATCTAATCACAAATAGAAAGAAAATGGAAGAACTCTCGGCTGTCACTATGAATGCAAATTGTTCAGCAGTGCTGTTGAATAAGATACCAGAAAAATTATCTGATCCAGGAAGTTTCACAATTCCATGTTTTCTGGGTAGTCTTAGTTCAATAGAAGCATTGGCAGACTTAGGTGCTAGTATAAATCTAATGCCGTATTCACTATACGCTAAACTAGACCTTGGAGAATTGAAACCAACAAGAATAAGTATACAACTAGCCGACCGATCAGTAAAATATCCTAGAGGGATAATGGAGAACATGCTAGTTAAAGTTGGTACTTTAGTATTTCCAGTAGATTTTGTTGTTTTGGACATGGAAGAAGATTCTCAAGTTCCTCTCATATTAGGAAGACCATTCTTAAACACGGCTAAAGCAATGATAGACGTGTTCGGTAAGAAACTGACCCTAAGTATAGAGGATGAGAGTGTTACCTTTTCAGTTGATAGAGCAATGCAACAACCACAATCTGCAGATGATACATGTTATTATATTCAAACTATAGATGCACATGCAGAATTATTAGAAGAATTTCCAGAATTACAAGGAACAGGAGAATGTTCTTTAGGAGAAGGTAATGAACCAATTGATGAAGCTGAAATGTTAGCTACACTTATAGCTAATGGATATGAACCAACAACAGAAGAAATTCAAATGCTAAAAGAAGAAGACAGATATCGATATAAATCATCGATAGAAGAACCTCCGAAATTAGAGTTAAAGCCACTTCCAAACCATTTGGAATACGCTTATTTACATGGTGAATCTGAATTACCTTTAATAATATCGTCTTCTCTTACTGAAAATGAGGAATCACAACTCATTTCTGTGTTGAAAGCTCATAAACCAGCCATTGCATGGAAGATTCATGATATTAAAGGAATAAGTCCTTCGTATTGCACACATAAAATCCTTATGGAAGAAGGTCATAAAACGTATGTGCAACGCCAATGAAGACTAAATCCTAATATGCAAGATGTAGTTAAGAAAGAGATTATTAAACTGCTAGATGCAGGTTTAATATATCCAATCTCTGATAGTCCATGGGTAAACCCAGTTCAATGCGTACCTAATAAGGGTGGCATGACTGTCATTACAAATGAGAAAAATGAGCTTATTCCTACTAGGACTGTAACAGGATGGCGTGTATGTATTGATTATAGAAAATTAAATGACGCCACCAGAAAAGATCACTTTCCCTTACCTTTCATAGATCAAATGTTGGAAAGATTAGCCGGAAATAGTTACTATTGTTTTCTAGATGGATTTTCCGGATATTTTCAAATTCCAATAGCACCCGAGGACCAAGAGAAAACCACATTCACGTGCCCTTATGGTACTTTTGCTTACAAACGCATGCCATTTGGACTTTGTAACGCCCCTGCAACCTTTCAAAGGTGTATGATGGCGATTTTTCATGACATGATAGAAGAATGCATGGAAGTTTTCATGGATGACTTTTCAGTCTTCGGTGATACATTTGAATCATGTCTAGTTAATCTGGAACGAATGCTAATTAGATGCGAAAAATCAAATCTAGTACTTAATTGGGAGAAATGCCATTTCATGGTTAAAGAAGGCATCGTTCTTGGACATAAAATTTCAAAAGAAGGAATTGAAGTGGATAGAGCTAAAGTAGATGTAATTGCTAAACTTCCACATCCCACCAATGTTAGAGGAGTTAGGAGTTTTCTAGGGCATGCCGGTTTTTACCGACGTTTCATAAAAGATTTTTCTAAAATTGCCACTCCTATGAATAAACTCCTAGAAAAGGATGCGCCATTCATCTTTTCAGATGAATGTATCAAATCTTTTAATATTCTTAAAGAAAAACTCACTAATGCACCAATCATGATAACACCAAATTGGAATCTACCATTTGAACTAATGTGCGATGCAAGTGATTTTGCAATGGGAGCCGTTTTAGGACAAAGGATTGAAAAACGATTTCAACCTATATATTATGCTAGTAAGACATTACAAGGAGCACAAACAAACTATACAACTACTGAAAAAGAACTCCTTGCTATTGTATTTGCTTTTGACAAATTTCGATCATATCTCGTTCTAGCAAAAACGGTGGTCTATACCGACCATTCTGCTCTTAGATACCTATTTTCAAAACAAGATGCTAAACCAAGATTAATCCGTTGGATCTTACTCTTACAAGAATTTGATATTGAAATCCGAGATAAAAGAGGAGCAGAAAATCTCGCCGCTGATCATCTTTCACGTCTTGAAAATCCCGAATTAGAAGTTCTGAATGAATCGGCCATACAAGACAACTTTCCTGATGAATATCTATTGAAGATAAATTATAAAGAAATCCCATGGTTTGCAGACTATGCAAACTACTTAGTTTGTGGATTCCTTGAAAAAGGATTATCGTACCAAAGACGAAAGAAATTCTTCAGTGATATAAAACACTATTTCTGGGAAGATCCACATCTGTTTAAAAGTTGTCCCGATGGAATAATACGCCGATGTGTATTTGGAGATGAAGCTAGTAAAATTTTAAACCATTGTCACACAGGACCAACAGGAGGGCATTATGGGCCTCAACTAACAGCAAGAAAAGTTTATGAAGCTGGATTCTATTGGCCTACAATTTACAAAGACGCACACCTTCTTTGCAAATCCTGTGATGCATGTCAAAGGGCCGGAAAAATAAGTCAACGTGATGAAATGCCACAAAATGTCATCCAAGTATGTGAAGTATTTGACATATGGGGTATTGACTTTATGGGTCCATTTCCAAAATCTCATAATAATCTATATATACTCGTAGCCATTGATTATGTATCTAAATGGGCGGAAGCACAAGCTCTCCCAACTAACGATGCACGAGTTGTAGTCAACTTTTTAAAACGTCTTTTTGCAAGGTTTGGAACACCGAAAGCTTTAATAAGTGATCGGGGTACTCATTTCTGTAATAATCAACTTGAGAAAGTTCTTAAAAGATATGGAGTAACTCATAAAATCTCCACCGCATATCATCCACAAACAAGTGGACAAGTTGAAAACACCAACCGAGCTTTAAAACGTATTCTAGAGAAAACCGTAGGATCAAATTCGAAGGAATGGTCCATTAAATTGGAGGATGCACTCTGGGCTTTTAGAACAGCCTACAAAACTCCAATTGGAACCACACCTTTTAGACTTGTTTATGGAAAAGCATGTCATCTTCCAGTAGAAATTGAACACAAAGCATTTTGGGCTTTGAAGACATGTAATCTTGATTTACATGAAGCCGGACTTCTACGATTAAGTCAACTAAACGAATTAGAAGAATTAAGACATGAAGCATACGAAAATTCGTTAATCTATAAAGAAAGAACGAAGAAATGGCATGATAAAAGAATCAGAAGTTCAAAAGAATTTAAAGAAGGAGACAGAGTTCTTCTTTTCAATTCACGATTCAAGCTATTTCCTGGAAAATTGAAATCAAGATGGTCTGGACCATTCATAGTCAAAAGAGTTTTCCCATACGGAACGATAGAATTAATAAATTCAAATGGGATTGAATTTAAAGTTAATGGTCACAGAGTTAAACATTACATACATGGTCCGATGGAAGTCGACAACGAAGTTAATCACAATTTCGACACCACAGCTAACTAAGTGTGGGGAGAATCAAGTCTTTAAAGGATAATATGTATTTCTGTTAGAGTTAGATTGTCTGTTTTCGTGTAGTTTTCGAAAATGGAACACGTATGGTCTTTCTCTAGCAGACCCTAAAGAACTAGTCTTCTCCCCCCATTCTGAATTTTTATTTTTTTAGGTTTTTACGAAATGAAGACTGCCTGTGAACTAAACCATGGTCTAATGCTACACGATTTGATCACTAAACGTAATAATGACATACTACCGAGTGAATTAGTATCAGTAATCAGAGAAAGAATGGACGGAGTTAGAAAAGAATCCAGATGCGAAGATAATAAGTTACAATTTGGTAAAGGAAAATCAAAATCCGCAGCGAAAAGAAGAGCACGACACCTAGAACGATGTCACAAATGCGGAAAATGGTCACATGGAGGTAAATGTTCAAATAATCAAACCTATTCAAATACCGAATTTGTTACTTTATGCAGAGACGGACCGTTCATATGTTTAGAAGAAAAGACACTGAATGCTCGAGGTTACGCCTTTGGAGCCATGGAAAACCAATTAAACCGACTATCTTATGAATGGAATAGATCATATAACTAAGATCTATTTCACAGGTATGTCTGTACAGTTTTTATTTTTTTTTTATTTTTAACCTTTTGATAATAAACGCTAATTTGTTCGCTAAAAAGTATTAAATTGGTATTGAATAAAATTAGGTTTGGCGACCGAAATTATTGATATCATTCAAAAATTTATTACATCACTGCGAAATTTAACGTTTATTCTTAAGGTATAAATATCTTTAATCAATCAACCCAAAATATTTCAAAAATTCGTCATGAGTTAAATTAGGTCTTGGAACCGAAATTACTTTACCGAAAAGAGGGGCGCATATTTTTGATAATATTTGATTGATTAAAGTGGGATAAAAAGAAAAAAAAAGATTTTTAATTTTATTTTTACCATGTTTTTAAAATTAATATTTAAATCTTAAATTAATATTGTAAACTTTATAAAAACAATATATTTAAAATTGTAAATATTTGAAAAAAATAATATAAGTTTGATATGAATTTATAAATTTTTAAATTAAGTTTGGTATGAATTTTTAATTTTTAAAATATTAATTTTTAATTTTATGCATTTCAAATTTTAAGTTTGGTGTGAATTTTTAATATTAATTTTGAATTTTATATTTAAGTTGTGTGAATTTAAAAACAAAAATTTACTTTATCTCATTAAGTTAAGAATATGATTTTTAAAATTCGTCGTAAGTTGAAGACTAGGTCTTTGAACCGAAATTGCTTTACCCAAGGGAGGGACGAGAACTTTTATTATCATTATTTTTAATCTTATTAATTTAAAGTATGCCAAAAACATTTAAAAAAACCCAAAAATCTTAGCTTTTAAAACAATCGCTACAAAAAGACAAATTTTAAAATTTTGTCGAAGGACGGACTAGGACATCGATCCGAAACGACCTCGTCCTAAATAACAAGGGAAACAAAATTTTAAAATTAATTACTTAATTGTTTTAATAAGTTAATGATTATAAAAAAAAAAAAAAAAAAAAAAAAAAAGAGCAAACTCCACGACTCGCGGAGAGACTAAAAACCGGAAAAAAAATATAACTGAACAACAGATCAGTTTCACTCCCCACACATAAACACCCGAATTCTGCACGCGAAAAACCCCGAAAATACACCCAAAAACACCCCAAAAATCCCAATTTTTAACCGTTAATCACCAAATTTTTTGCTAAAATCATGTTGAGAAGGATGCTATCTAAGAATTACTCAAGAAAAATGGTAAATTTTTACACCTAAACACCATTTAATCCGAATTTTGGTGTTCTTGAGCTATTTTTTCCCCAATTTGATTTTGATGCCTTTAGTGTAATTAGACTTAAATTGTTTATGTATTATGCTTGTATAACCTAGATTAATGCTGTTTAACATGATTAGAAGCCTTAAACTTCAAATTTTGAGTAATCTAGGGTTTGTGTTCTCGAGCAATTTGGGGCTTTTTGATATAAACAGGTTATGGCCGATTTTTGTCATGAATTGTTGCTAAATTGAGTAGTGTAACATGTCTAGGTAGTTAAATGATCCAAACTTTGAGCCTAAACATGATTTTGAGAATTAAAGTGGACTTTTTCAAGTCTAAAATTCATGAACTTGATTTTTGAAAGATAATGCCATTTGAGACTTGTTTGATTGCTAGTAATGATTATTTTCACATGTTATTTGAGTTGAATGCTTATGAACTTGGCGAAAATTTTCGTATATGCTTATTTGAAAAAGTGTAGATTTGATAAAAATGTGAAAATAAGCTTAAGTTTGATATAAATTGATAATGTCATTGTAATTATTTTGATTGATGATTTTGCTGACACTAATGCATATTTGTATGCACAAAATTTGTGTTTGATGTGTTTTGCAGAATGAAAGGGGTGAATCTTCATCCCAAGCCCGCAATGCTCCTGCTGAGAATTTGGAACAACAGGAGGTAGATAACTACTACAAGCAGGATGTACCTCATCCAGTCATGACCTTTTCCGATATGCATTTGGAAGAGTTGCACCCGAACCTGAGATTTGACAGACTTTGGATAGATTATCCAAAATATCAACGGGGTTTGCATACTCTTCATTCCAAGGTTGTTGAGGTACCGAGGGTCATAGAATGGGGACCCTTAGAAGCTGTAGAATTGGCCGGGCCAATTAGGGAATTACTTGTACAGAGGTATGGTAATTCTTCTTTTAATGACTGGATATGTTTATTCACCATACGCAGACCTGTATATAAAGTATGGTGTGAAGAGTTGTTATGTAGTATAGAGTTGAATGATCGGGTAGCTAGTTTAACCGATCGTTCTTTTATTAGATTTTTGTTAGGCGGTTCGATGCGCCACATGTCTTTACTGGACATGGCTCAGGCTTTACGTATATATACGCCTGAGGAGTTAGCGTCTGCCGATTGTAGAGGATTGATACTAAACGGTAGAAAGATAGATGAGAATTTTGATACACATGGTGTGTGGAGTCAAATGACAAGCCATCACCGTTTCAAAGGGGGAAACTACTCTTATTTGGATATAGATAGAGCCGAATTAAGAGTGATACATAGGTTTTTAGCTAATTCGATTACACAAAGGGGTAAGAACAAAGAAAAAGTAAATGAACAAGATTTGTTTTACCATATGTGTATTCGAGACCCACAAAGCGCTGTAAGTATACCATATTGTGTGGGTTATTATTTATCAGCTATGGTTCGGGGGATGCGACCACATAGCATAATAGGAGGTGGTATTTTTATTACTTTGATTGGTGAATATCTCGGTGTGGATATAAGTCGGGGGGGATTATTAGTAGAAGAGCCGGAACCCCGCGATACTATAGGTTTAAATGTATACCATGGTGCGAAAGTTTTGAAGAGGCGAAATAACGCCGCAGTACGATACCATGGTAGACATCCACAGGTGGAGAGAAACCAGCAACAAGGTAATGTAGGAGGGGGGAATGAGATGCAAGAGATGCATAGGTTTATAGCTTCTCAGGAATACGAAAATGCTAGACAGAGAGCATTTGAAGATTGGCAAGTTCATCAGAACCAGATCATAGCTCATTGCCAACACATAGGTAGAAACTATATTCCTACACCGAAACCCGTCTTCCCTCCTTGGTCGATAGAGATGCAGCCACCATATCCTACGTATGACCCTGCCGAAGCATTCTATAGCACTTATGGTTATGCCTGGAACCCCTATTGGTACCAATATCTTCCTTAGTTTACTTATTATATTTTTTTTTTATTTTGTAATTTGTAATTATTGATACATTTAATATTTTTGTTAATATTGTAATCATTTTTATAATTATCTAACTTTTATTCTTAGATTTTAATAATTTTTGAATGTGGGGTAATATACCAAACTTCAAAAATATGTATATATGTTTGCAGTTTATCTTATGTACACAACAGGGTAAAACAACGCATTTTCAAAGACTGGCATTAAGTTCAGCAAAAGCAACTAATTTTGACGACAAGATGCAAAATATATGTGAAATAACAACAAGACGGAATGAACAAATGATGTGCACCATTTATCATTCAGCAAACAAACGCCAATATATTTGGAAACTTTGGTAAAAATTTAATCATTTTCACACAAATCACCCTCAATAATTTAAATTGTTACTGATTTCTTGCAAATGAGGGCATTACAAGATCTTAAGTGTGGGAAGGGGTTAAATTCTTTCGGATTTTAAATTTTTTACTTTATACACTTGGTTACCATTAAAAATACTAGTAAAGCAGTAGTTGTATTAGAATCTAGTGCTCTCTGATAAAAAAAGAACAGCCCTAGTCTTATATACTGACTACCCAATTCTAGTAAACTTTTTCAATTAAATGAATTCAAATCATGTTTATACATATTTATGAACGATAAAACTAGGTTTTAACACCGAAATTATTGTTATCTCAGAAAGAACATAAATTAAGAAACAAACTAAAATGTCAAAATTCATTTAAAATGGAATAGAGGACGATAAAAAGAAAAATAAAAAGCCAAGTGTGGGAAAATTTACCAAGTTATTTTAAACATATGTCACATATATCTGTAACAAATAACTGAAAATACTTTTGCTTTGAACTAAACTAAACTGTTTTACCCGATGAAAGAAAAGAAGAGATGGATCTACACGATGAATCAATTCCATCATTAAAAGGAAGTAAAGTCTTCCGAAAAAGACACGCGCTTCTTGATTTAGGTCATGAAGTTGTCGTCCAGACCAGCTGTAGGTTGACGAAAAATCTAGAAAAGTCATCACTAAAATCAGCAGGAAATCCACGGACCTCAGCATTAAACAGGGTCGCCAAGTGGTCAGATTTATCCTAACCATGAGAAGGATTTATCTCGTACAATGGGGGGCACCATGCAAATTAGCTGGATAAGACTAATGAATCAGATCCCCAGAAAGGATAATCTCCTTAAAGATTAAAAATCAGCTTTTAAGACTGATATTACTCAATCCTAGAGATTGACCTTAAAGATTGAGAATTACAAACTCATGGAATTCGATGATATCTAAACTCGAGCTTAAACGAGAAAATATTTTGATCAAAATTACAAACCGATTTGTTTTCTGAAAACCCTATTTTCAATGCGTTCATTACCATTGAACGTAAAATCCTAGGAATTCACCTGGAATTCATTAGGTCACCTGAACTAAATCGGGTGTCAACCGTAAGAACGGTGGTTGCATAGTGGTCAAAGACAGGACCTTGTGCCAAACCGACAAATTATAAGGGTGAGCTTTACTATTGCTCCTACCAAGGATAGTAATTGCGTCCGACACGTTATAGACCATAATCAAAAGCATGTCACGGGACATTGCCTTAACAGTTGCTTGTTCAACGCTTTCCTTTCAACCGGACGGTAGTTTGCCGAAAGGTAATATACGGAACAAGTAAACTGGACGTGTTGCTTTCCTAATACAAGGTTAGCAAGTGGGTGACACAAAACCGCAAGTTTTGAGCTAAAATTTTCAAATCTGAAACCCACCAACCCCACAAAAATATTTTGCAAACACCGGTAAAGGGTTATTCCGGAAAACTTATCTAGGGTAAAAACTAGATTTCAAAAGATCAAATGTTTTCATAAACATCCAATTTCCTTAATGGATCTAAATTTTTATAGTCATGTGGGACTGTAAACCATATCGTTACTACCATTGTTTATACCGCCGTATAGAAATCACTGATGTACAAAGTGTGAAGAATAAAGAAGTGATTCTAGTATTTCAAGACAATATTGCTTGAGGACAAGCAACGCTCAAGTGTGGGAATATTTGATAATGCTAAAAACGAACATATATTTCATAGCATTATTCCTCAACAAAGACAAGCTTTTAGTTGCAATTGTTCTATTTACAAGTGATATTCGTTTAAATAATAAAAGGTGAAGACAAAAGACAGATTCGACGAATTGAAGACGCAAACGACCAAAAAGCTCAAAAGTACAAAAGACAATCAAAAAGGTTCCAATTATTGATAAGAAACGTCTCGAAATTACAAGAGTACAAGATTCAAAATGCAAAGTACAAAATATAAAATTGTATGCAAGGACGTTCGAAAATCCGGAACCGGGACCAGAGTCAACTCTTAACGCTCGACGCAACGGACTAAAAATTACAAGTTAACTATGTATATAAATATAATATAATATATAATTAATTATATTAATTATATATATATTATATTTATATATATAAAACCGTCGGCAGAGAAAACTCCAAGGACTGAGCTGTAAATACTATCTCCGCGACTCGCGGAGTTTGAAGGGGATTTTGCCGCGAGTCGCGGAGCCCCAAAATTCAACTCTGGCTATAAAGCAAACCGAATTATGATCAAATTAGATATCTTATTTCTCTCTTCTCTATCTATACGATATATATATATATATATATATATATATATATATATATATATATATATATATATATATATATAATTTATATTTTAATTTTAATTTTAATTATAATTCTAATAATAAGGGTATGTTAGCGAATGTTGTAAGGGTGTAAGTCGAAATTCTGTCCGTGTAACGCTACGCTATTTTTAATCATTGTAAGTTATGTTCAACCTTTTTATATTAATGTCTCGTAGCTAAGTTATTATTATGCTTATTTAAAACGAAGTAATCATGATGTTGGGCTAATTACTAAAATTGGGTAATTGGGCTTTGTACCATAATTGGGGTTTGGACAAAAGAACGACACTTGTGGAAATTAGACTATGGGCTATTAATGGGCTTTATATTTGTTTAACTAAATGAAAGTTTGTTAATGTTAATATAAAGATTTACAATTGGGCGTCCCTATAAATTACCATATACACTCGATCGGACACGATGGGCGGGGTATTTATATGTACGAATAATCGTTCATTTAACCGGAAACGGGAATGGATTAATAGCCACTAGAATAATTAAAACAGGGGTGAAATTACATTCAAGGGTAATTGGTGTAATTGTTAACAAAGTAGTAAAACCTTGGTTTACACGCAGTCGATAACCTGGTGTATTCATTAAACAAAGTATTAAAACCTTGTTACAATTCGAATCCCCAATTAGTTGGAATATTTATCTTCGGGTATAATAATAATTTGACAAGGACACTTGCAATTTATATTTATGACTGATGGACTGTTATGGACAAAAACCAGACGGACATATTAAATAATCCAGGACAAAGGACAATTAACCCATGGGCATAAAACTAAAATCAACACGTCAAACACCATGATTACGGAAGTTTAAATAAGCATAATTCTTTTATTTCATATTTAATTTCCTTTATTTTATATTTAATTGCACTTCTAATTATCGTACTTTTTAATTATCGCAAATTTTATTTTATCGCATTTTTATTATTCGCAATTTCATTATCGTTATTTACTTTGCGCTTTAATTTAAAGTCTTGTATTTATTTTATATTTTACATTAGGTTTTAACTGCGACTAAAGTCTTAAAATCGACAAACCGGTCATTAAACGGTAAAAACCCCCCTTTATAATAATAATATTACTTATATATATATTTGTATTTTTATAAAAGTAAACTAATATAGCGTTGAGCTTTGTTTAAAGATTTCCCTGTGGAACGAACCGGACTTACTAAAAACTACACTACTGTACGATTAGGTACACTGCCTATAAGTGTTGTAGCAAGGTTTAAGTATATCCATTCTATAAATAAATAAATATCTTGTGTAAAATTGTATCGTATTTAATAGTTTTTCCTAGTAAAATATAAACTATTTTATATACTACCCCGCTGCACATCAGTGGTGAACGTTTTGCTCGGTGCATTCATTGAATATCCTATTAGTTTTTAAAAAGAAAGAAAAATTATATACGTTATCAAATTAATAGACTTTTCTGATTTTGCCCACGTTTCGAATAGCCAAAAGATGCAGCAGAGGGGCAGGATTCGTTTGGTCTCAATATAATTGAGTACTGTTTGGCTCCAATAACCCAGTCCACGTACAAATCCAACTATTACTACGCACCAGAAAATTTTGATGTCTATCAATTTAACCGCTTAAAATAAATTTTCGTAAATTTAAGAAATTTAGAGAAGAAGTAGAAAATAAAATCTAAGTCCTAAAACTAGAATAGCGAGAAATAAGAAAGAAAAAGAGCGCGTCGAAAAACGTCGAAAAATAAAAAGGCGAAAAATAATAGGCGTTGAAAAATAAAAATAAGAAAGTAGCGCGTCGAAACTTAAAAAGAAACTAAAAACTAAAAATTAAAAGTTGAGTCTAAAAATATTAAAGCTTAAAAGAAATACTATATCCCAAATGGCAATAACTTAAAAAGGTACTAAAACTTAAAAAGGCGTCGCAAAATTCTAAAGCACCTAAATCTTAGTCTAAAGAAAAAGCACTTAAGGGATTTTACGGCAAATCTTAAAAATCTAGAAGTAAAAATAACTATGGTAAAAACTATATCTTAAAACTAAATACGAGCGAAAAATACAAAAATTACGCTAAAACGAATAAAAAGGGACAAAATATAAAAATATACTAAAAGTTGTAAAAAGTACAATTTTTATAAAAATATTATTTTTATATTATTTATTTTATAAAACTATTAATTTTGTAATTTATTAAAACTAATTAAACTAAATATATAAATTAAATCTAAAAACTAAACTAAATAATAAATAATTAAAAACCTAATTAGGGTTTAAATAATAATAATAAATAATACACCGTAATTAATGCTGATTAGGGTTGACTGTTGGCGTGTCAGACACACTCATGCGATCGCATGAGTTCTAAGTTACCCAGCCATGCGATCGCATGGGCTAGGGTTTCGGGCCAGTGAGTGGGCTGCTACAGTACGGGCCGAGTGTTTATATATTTAATTTTTTTTTCTGTTTTAATTTCTGATTTATATAATTACAAAATATTTAAATAAAATTTATATTTTTACAAAAATAAAAATAAAGAAACTTTATAACACTTATATATATATTTTTAACAAACTATTAAAAATATATAAATTTTTTTTTCTTTTTATATTTTCGAATATATTATATTTTAAAAAGTATTTTTACAAAAGCTTTTTTTTTTACAAAAGTAAACTAAAAATTAATAAAAATCTTTTTTTTAATAGCGTTGCGCTTCCGGCGTTTTACCTATTCCCCGGCAGCGGCGCCAAAAATACTTGATGTTATGCGAGGCGTATATGAAATAGCTTATATTTTACTAGGAAATACTATTAAATATGATACAATTTTACACAAGATATTTATTTATTTATAGAATGGATATACCTAAACCTTGCTACAACACTTATAGGCAGTGTACCTAATCGTACAGTAGTGTAGTTTTTAGTAAGTCCGGTTCGTTCCACAGGGATACACTTAAACAAGCTTAATGCTATATTAGTTTTAATTTATAAAAATACAAATATATATAAGTAATATTATTATTATAAAAATGGGGTTTTTACCGTTTAATGACCGGTTTGTCGATTTTTAAAACTTTAGTCGCAGTTAAAACCTAATGTAAAATATTAAATAAATAAAAGACTTAATTTAAAGCGTAAAATAAATAATGATTATATATATATATATATATATATACCTATGTATGTATATACATATATATATATGTACATACATATATATATACATATATATATATATATATATATATATATATATATATATATATATATATATATATATATATATATATATATATATATGTACATACATATATATATACATATAATAACGATAATGAAATTGCAATAAATAAAAGTGCGATAAAATAAACTTGCGATAATTGAAAAGTACGATAATTAAAAGTGCAATTAAATACAATGACAATAAATAAAAGTGCAATAATTAAAAGTGCAATTAAATATGAAAATAAAGGAATTATGCTTATTTAAACTTCCATAATCATGATGTTTGACGTGTTGATTTTAGTTTATTCCCATGGGTTAATTGTCCTTTGTCCTGGATTATTTAATATGTCCGTCTGCTTTTTGTCCATAATAGTCCATCAGTCATAAATATAAAGTGCGAGTGTCCTCGTCAAATTATCCTTATATCTAAAGTCAAATATTCCAACTAATTGGGGACTTAAACTGTAACAAAGTCTTAATACTTTGTTTAATAATTACACTAGGATATCGACTGCGTGTAACCCAAGGTTTTAATAATTACACCAGGATATCGACTGCGTGTAACCCAAGGTTTTAATACTATTAATCCATTCCCGTGTCCGGTTAAATGAACGATTATTCGTACATATAAATATCCCGCTCATCGTGTCCGATCGAGTGTATATGGTTATTTATAGGGACGTCCAATTGTAAATCTTTATATTAAAATTAACAAACTATCATTTAGTTAAACAAGTATAAAGTCCATTAATAGACCATAGTCTAATTTCCACAAGTGTCGTTCTTTTGTCCAAACCCCAATTATGGTGCAAAGCCCAATTACCCAATTTTAATATTTTTAGCCCAACATCATGATTACTTCGGTATTAAATAAGCATAATAATAACTTAGCTACGAGACATTAAATTAAAAAGGTTGAACATAACTTACAATGATTAAAAATAGCGTAGCGTTACACGGACAGAATTTCGACTTACACCCTTACAACATTCGCTAACATACCCTTATTATTAGAATTAAAATTAAAATTAAAATTAAAATTAAAATATAATATATATATATATATATATATATATATATATATATATATATATATATATATATATATATATATATATAGTATGATGAATGAGGAGAAAAAGATGTGTTTGATGTTCACCAAAAATGCGAGTTTTATAGGCAATGTGGGCTGGAAAAGGGGCTCATGCGATAGCATGAGTTTTGCTCCTCCAGGTCATGCGATCGCATGGCCAGCTGGGGAGGCTCACATGTTGTTGTTTTCTTCTGCCGACGGTTTTTATAATATAATATAATATATATATTAATTTTAAGAATTAATTATATATTATATTATATTCATGTGCATAGTTGACTTGTAATTTTTAGTCCGTTGCGTCGAGCGTTGAGAGTTGACTCTGGTCCCGGTTCCGGATTTTCGAACGTCCTTGCGTATAATTTAATATCTTGTACTTTGTGTTTTGCTTCTTGTACTCTTGTACTTTGTATCACTAATTGGAACCTTTTTTATTGTACTTTGTACTTTTGAGCTTTTTGGTCGTTTGCGTCTTCAATTCGTCGAATCTGTCTTTTATCTTCACCTTTTATTATTTAAACGAATATCACTTGTAAATAGAACAGTTGCAACTAAAATCTTGTCTTTCTTGAGGGATAATGCTATGAAATATATGTTCGTTTTTAGCATTATCAGCTGCTGAAGGGGTTGTTCCCCGGGAGGGACTTGAGCCGGTTGCTAGGGAGAATCGGGTGACTGAAGGATCAGCCATTGAGAGAGAGTCGGTTCAAGGGAATTGTCCCGGCAAGGAACCCGCCATGGAGGCCTCGGATGGTCGTCCCCGGTTGACGACTAGTGCTGGGCAGAACGTTTATGTTCTGCCTGACTGTAATATTGGGCCATTCCGTGATCTTCTCCGCTGCGAAGCTTTAGACTATCCGGTTTATAGGGAATATCTTGATTTTATTACTTTTTCGGCTTTGAAAGAGGCGCTGGCCACTCTTTCCGACACCCAGGCGCAGCACTTATGTTCTCAATTTTCCGTGTTTGCTCAGCACCTTGCGGCAGATGAACTGAACCAGAGCAAGGCTGATGCTCTTCGCATTCACGAGCATTGTGTGCTGTTTGAGAATGATATCCGTCAGGTGGCGGAATTGTCGAGCACGATTGCTCATCTTGAAGGGGAGTTGGTGTCGGCCAGGGAGGCGTTGGGGCCTATTCAAAATGAGCTGCGTGTTTCCCGGGAAGCACAGGAGTCGTTGAAGGCTGCTCTTTCCCAAGAACAGGAGAAAGTCGCCTTACTCTCTGATGACAATAAAAAGTTATCGGAGAAGGTGTCGGCCACGTTAGGCGAACTCACCCGTCTCCAGCATGGTATTCCTGTGCTTTTTGCCCGCCTCCTGAAGTCATCTATTGTTCATCAGCCGTTCAATGCCTTTATTGAGGCCATTAAGAAGTTGACTAAATTTGAGGTATTGAAGGCGGTGCAGTGTTTCCTACCTCCAGGTAGCGCGGCCCAGAAGAAGAAGGCTGCTTTGAGCGCTACCTGTGTGCAGGAATGCCACCGGGCACATGAGGCTCTTGGCCAAATTAGTTTTGAAGAGCTAGATAAAATCTGTAGGAACGAGAACTAATCCGTTGAGGATATTGTAAATTACCAACCGTAGAGATATGCACTCGGTTGGGTTTTTGTATAATTAATGTGATTTCGTTATATCGTGTTGTATGCTGTGTATAAACTAGTTTACTTTTCCGTTGTGTTTCACATATTTGTCATGACAAAAACGTAGATATCTAGACTACGCGTGAGTGTGGTCGAGTTGTTTATACGGTAAAACCGGGCCACTAACGATATGGTCGGACGTCCTTGTTATCCGTTCGTACCAACGAAAGCTAGAGAGCATTTCTTCTGGAGGTTGGTCTGAAATATGCCAAAGGACTTTTGATTTTAATTGTGTCATATTCAGAGTCATTACAGTGCATAAGTATATAAAATGAAGCTTTATTGATGACTTATACATAGAAATTATTTGAGTACATAAGTGTTTCTGCCGTCCGAGTGGGTGATGAGTCCTCCCGGTTGCAGGTAATTTACACGTGATATTTCTTTAAATGGAAGGCGTGCCAAGGGCGTTGTATCGGAACTCCATCTGGTGTCTCCATGTGGTATGCACCATACTCAGTTATCCCGACAACCTTATAGGGGCCCTCCCATCTAGGGCCTAATTTGCCGACATCTTGCTGCCGACTGGCCTCGTTGCTGCGCAACACCAAATCGTTTAACCGAAAGTCCAGTGGTTTGACTTTTTTTGTCATAATGGTTTGCGATTTGTTGCTTCTTTTTAGCTTGCCGGATATGTGTTATTGTTCGTCGTTCTTCCAGAGCATCCAAATTTTCTTGTAATGCGTCATCGTTTTGTTGTTCATCGAATTCTGTTATTCGATCAGTTGAAACAAGTACTTCAGCCGGTATAACCGCTTCAGTTCCTTATACCAGACTGAAGGGTGTTTCGTTGGTACTATCTTTCGGCGTTGTCCGATGTGCCCACAGTACATGTTAGAGTTCATCCACCCACCCTTGTCAGTGTTTGCCTAATCTTGCCTTTATGCCGGCAACGATGTCTCTGTTTGTGACCTCGACCTGCCCATTGGCTTGCGGGTAGGCTACGGAAGTAAATGACTGTTGAATGTCCATGTCTGCGCACCAGTCTTTGAATGGATTATGTGCGAACTGCGTGCCATTGTCGCTGACTATCTCTCGTGGTAAGCCGAAACGACAAACAATGTCTTCCCACACAAATGTTAAGATTTTCCTTCCTGTAATTGTGCTTAGCGGTTTCGCCTCAACCCACTTGGTAAAATAGTCGATTGCGACTACTAAAAATTTAACATTACCGACACCTCTTGGGAATGGGCCGATGATATCGATCCCCCATTTGCAGAATGGCCAAGCGGCGGGTATTGGAATCATGTTTCGAAGGGGGGATCTGTTGACGGGAGCATGTATTTGACATGCTTCGCAGTTAACGATTAGGTCATACGTATCCATGTACATGTGTGGCCAGAAATAACCCATTCTCTTGATCCTGCTAACTACCGTTCGGTATCCAGAGTGTGTTGAGCAGGCTCCTTCGTGCATTTCCCGTATTATCTCTTTGGCATGTGCCGGGCCAACTGATGTTAAAGCAGAGGTGTATACGAAATAGTTATATTTTTATATGAAATACTATTAAATACGATACAATTTTACACAAGTTATTTATTTAATTTATTTACAGATGGGATATACCTAAACCTTGCTACAACACTATAGGCAGTGTACCTAATCGTAGAGTAGTATAGTTTTTAGTAAGTCCGGTTCGTTCCACAGGGAGACGGCTTATTTTACACTATATTTTTATATAACTATATTTGTACAAAATATATATATATATATATATATATATATATATATATATATATATATATATATATATATATATATATATATATATATATATTACAATTATTATTATTATAAAAAGGGGGTTTTACCGTTTAATGACTGCTTTGTCGATTTTATATTTTAAACGAAGCGTAAAGTAAATGACGATATTTAACTAACGATAAAATAAATAACAATAATTAAAATGACAATAAATAAAAGTACGAGAAAATATAAAATAAAATATATTATGCTTATTTAAACTTCCGTAATCATGATGTTTAACGTTTTGATTTTAATTTATTACTCTGAGTTAATTGTTCTTTGTCCTGAATTATTTGATAAGTCCATCTGGTTTTATCCATAATAGTCCATCGGTCATAATTATAAAGTGCGAGGGTCTTCGCCAAATTAACCTTATACCCGAAGTCAAATATTTCAACTAATTGGGGACTTAAACTCTAATAAGGTTTTAATACATTGTTAATGATTACACTAGGTTATCGACTGCGTGTAACCCAAGGTTTTATAACTTTATTAACAATTACACCAAGTGTCCTTTGAATGTAATCCACCCCTGTTTTAATGAATTCATTGACTATTAATGTAGTGACCCGAACTTTTCCATGTTTATATATATTAATTGAGATTGATATTTACATGATTAAATGTTTTCAACATGTTAAGCAATCAAACTTGTTAAGACTTGATTAATTGAAATATGTTTCATATAGACAATTGACCACCCAAGTTGACCGGTGATTCACGAACGTTAAAACTTGTAAAAACTATATGATGACATATATATGGATATATATATATATAGTTAACATGATACTATGATAAGTAAACATATCATTAAGTATATTAACAATGAACTACATATGTAAAAACAAGACTACTAACTTAATGATTTTTAAACGAGACATATATGTAACGATTATCGTTGTAAAGACATTTAATGTATATATATCATATTAAGAGATATTCATACATGATAATATCATGATAATATAATAATTTGAAATCTCATTTGATATTATAAACACTGGGTTAACAACATTTAACAAGATCGTTAACCTAAAGGTTTCAAAACAACACTTACATGTAACGACTAACGATGACTTAACGACTCAGTTAAAATGTATATACATGTAGTGTTTTAATATGTATTTATACACTTTTGAAAGACTTCAATACACTTATCAAAATACTTCTACTTAACAAAAATGCTTACAATTACATCCTCGTTCAGTTTCATCAACAATTCTACTCGTATGCACCCGTATTCGTACTCGTACAATACACAGCTTTTAGATGTATGTACTATTGGAATATACACTCCAATGATCAGCTCTTAGCAGCCCATGTGAGTCACCTAACACATGTGGGAACCATCATTTGGCAACTAGCATGAAATATCTCATAAAATTACAAAAATATGAGTAATCATTCATGACTTATTTACATGAAAACAAAATTACATATCCTTTATATCTTATCCATACACCAACGAACAAAAACACCTACAAACACTTTCATTCTTCAATTTTCTTCATCTAATTGATCTCTCTCAAGTTCTATCTTCAAGTTCTAAGTGTTCTTCATAAATTCTACAAGTTCTAGTTACATAAAATCAAGAATACTTTCAAGTTTGCTAGCTCACTTCCAATCTTGTAAGGTGATCATCCAACCTCAAGAAATCTTTGTTTCTTACAGTAGGTTATCATTCTAATACAAGGTAATAATCATATTCAAACTTTGGTTCAATTTCTATAACTATAACAATCTTATTTCAAGTGATGATCTTACTTGAACTTGTTTTCGTGTCATGATTCTGCTTCAAGAACTTCGAGCCATCCAAGGATCCGTTGAAGCTAGATCCATTTTTCTATTTTACAGTAGGTTTATCCAAGGAACTTAAGGTAGTAATGATGTTCATAACATCATTCGATTCATACATATAAAGCTATCTTATTCGAAGGTTTAAACTTGTAATCATTAGAACATAGTTTAGTTAATTCTAAACTTGTTCACAAACAAAAGTTAATCCTTCTAACTTGACTTTTAAAATCAACTAAACACATGTTCTATATCTATATGATATGCTAACTTAATGATTTAAAACCTGGAAACACGAAAAACACCGTAAAACCGGATTTACGCCGTCGTAGTAACACCGAGGGCTGTTTTGGGTTAGTTAATTAAAAACTATGATAAACTTTGATTTAAAAGTTGTTATTCTGAGAAAATGATTTTTATTATGAACATGAAACTATATCCAAAAATTATGGTTAAACTCAAAGTGGAAGTATGTTTTCTAAAATGGTCATCTAGACGTCGTTCTTTCGACTGAAATGATTACCTTTACAAAAATGACTTGTAACTTATTTTTACGACTATAAACCTATACTTTTTCTGTTTAGATTCATAAAATAGAGTTCAATATGAAACCATAGCAATTTTATTCACTCAAAACGGATTTAAAATGAAGAAGTTATGGGTAAAACAAGATTGGATAATTTTTCTCATTTTAGCTACGTGAAAATTGGTAACAAATCTATTCCAACCATAACTTAATCAACTTGTATTGTATATTATGTAATCTTGAGATACCATAGACACGTATACAATGTTTCGACCTATCATGTCGACACATCTATATATATTTCAGAACAACCATAGACACTCTATATGTGAATGTTGGAGTTAGCTATACAGGGTTGAGGTTGATTCCAAAATATATATAGTTTGAGTTGTGATCAATACTGAGATACGTATACATTGGGTCGTGGATTGATTCAAGATAATATTTATCGATTTATTTCTGTACATCTAACTGTGGACAACTAGTTGTAGGTTACTAACGAGGACAGCTGACTTAATAAACTTAAAACATCAAAATATATTAAAAGTGTTGTAAATATATTTTGAACATACTTTGATATATATGTATATATTGTTATAGGTTTGTGAATCAACCAGTGGCCAAGTCTTACTTCCCGACGAAGTAAAAATCTGTGAAAGTGAGTTATAGTCCCACTTTTAAAATCTAATATTTTTGGGATGAGAATACATGCAGGTTTTATAAATGATTTATAAAATAGACACAAGTACGTGAAACTACATTCTATGGTTGAATTATCGAAATCTAATATGCCCCTTTTTATTAAGTCTGGTAATCTAAGAATTAGGAAACGACACCCTAATTGACGCGAATCCTAAAGATAGATCTATTGGGCCTAACAAACCCCATCCAAAGTACCGGATGCTTTAGTACTTCGAAATTTATATCATATCCGAAGGGTGTCCCGGAATGATGGGGATATTCTTATATATGCATCTTGTTAATGTCGGTTACCAGGTGTTCACCATATGAATGATTTTTATCTCTATGTATGGGATGTGTATTGAAATATGAAATCTTGTGGTCTATTATTATGATTTGATATATATAGGTTAAACCTATAACTCACCAACATTTTTGTTGACGTTTTAAGCATGTTTATTCTCAGGTGATTATTAAGAGCTTCCGCTATTGCATACTTAAATAAGGACGAGATTTGGAGTCCATGCTTGTATGATATTGTGTAAAAACTGCATTCAAGAAACTTATTTTGTTGTAACATATTTGTATTGTAAACCATTATGTAATGGTCGTGTGTAAACAGGATATTTTAGATTATCATTATTTGATAATCTACGTAAAGCTTTTTAAACCTTTATTGATGAAATAAAGGTTATGGTTTGTTTAAAAATGAATGCAGTCTTTGAAAAAGTCTCATATAGAGGTCAAAACCTCGCAACGAAATCAATTAATATGGAACGTTTTTAATCAATAAGAATGGGACATTTCAGTTGGTATCCGAGCCTTGGTCTTAGAGAACCAGAATTTTGCATTAGTGTGTCTTATCGAGTTTGTTAGGATGCATTAGTGAGTCTGGACTTCGACCGTGTTTACTTAAAAAATGATTGCTTAACAAATTTTGTTGGAAACTATATATTTTTAACATGTGAATATTATGTGATATATTAATCTCTTAACGCGTTTGATATTATGTGATAGATGTCTACCTCTAGAAAAAGTCCCATTGACTCACCTAATAATAATGAAGAGTCAAATGTAAATTGGAATGATTCGTGGACTGATTCACAAGTTCCCGAAGAGGAACCGGAAGAAGAGTCGGAACCGGAAGAAGAATCGGAACCGGAAGAAGAATCGGAACCGGATGAAGAAATAGAACCGGTGGGGGAAATAATAAAACGGTTAAGTAAAAGAAAATCCTCAACCAACCGACCAAGGTTAATTATGGTCAATGGTGTTTCCGCCAAGGAAGCAAAATATTGGGAGGATTACCAATTCTCCGATGAATCGGATTCCGAAGAGAATTCCGATGATGTTATAGAAATTACCCCAACTGAATTTAAAAAGGAAAAAGAAAATAATAAGGGAAAGGGCATAAAAATAGAGAAATCTAATTCCAACCCCGATGAACTTTATATGTATCGTCAACCCCCGAAGTCCTTAAGTTGTAACAATGACCCGGGAACCTCTAAACCACCAGGTTTTTCTAAACCAATGTGGAAAACGACGGCTCGTATTAGGGGAACATCATATATTCCTAGAAACTTGGCAAAACGAACCAAAACCGAAGAAAAAGAAACAAGCGAGTCGGAATAAGATAGTTGTATTCGTGTGGTGTAATATATGTAATATAGTGTGCTTATGCTTTATGATATATGTAAAAATTGCTTGTATTAATAAGTATTTTTTTTATGAATCTAACTCTTGTCTATTTTACAGTATAAAAACACAAAATGGATAGACAACCCAATATTTTAAGAGACCTACCCGGAGACATGATTGATGAAATCTTGTCTAGAGTGGGTTAGAATTCTTTGGCACAACTATTTAAGGCGAGATCAGTTTGTAAGACATTCGAAGAACGTTCCAAGAATGCCTTGGTTTATAAAAGGCTTTCGTTCGAAAGATGGGGGATATCACATTGGGAAATCCATAAGTTACGATGTGTTTACTTTGACGCATATATTGCGGGGAACCCAAATGCTATTTTATGTAATGGGTTAAGAAATTATTTTGACTCAATATATCCGAATATTGGACTTCGTGATTTAGAAAAAGCGGCTAACATGCAACATAAAGAAGCATGTTATGCTTACGGATTAGTAATGTTCGCTTCTCACCAAAGTGAGAACAAGAACATCGGGCTACAACTATTAAACAAAACGTTCCCACAAGTGACGGAGTCGGTAATTGGGGTAAGAAATGAGGTTTTTAGATTGTTACGGGACTTTTGGACATTACGTAACCCTCGTCCCTTTGACGACGTTACAACACGCTGTCTTATCAACGGCCATAACGGTTATGTTCCACAAGACCAAGGATGGGAAGTAATCCTAGTAAAACCAGAATGCATGACTTGTTTCTGGACGTATGAATTACGTGTCTTTATCAGCGTGTACTAGCTAGAATTATCTTCACAACCATCTTGTATCAAATTTATTGTGTGCTATATTTCATGCTATATGTAAAATAAGCGGTATTGTAAGTTTGTAAAATATTGTGTAAAAGTTTGAACGCGAAATATTATTATAATCAGTTTTTCATATAGAATTGTAGTAGTTGAATTGTATATTAGCTACTAAGTATGAACTTAACGGGTAGGTACTACCCGAATTTAAACTTATAAAACGCTAATATGAAGAAAAAGCTTTTATAAATGAGTTCATATTATGCTACGAAATACTATTAACTACTCTTAATATTCTGTATGATTAACTTGTTCCATTTGACTATTTTAAAGGAAATGGCACCTACTACTCGACACACCGTGAATATGAATGAAGAGTAATTCCGTACTCTTCTAGCTTCAAACATAGCCACAGTATAGGCTGCGCTACATACCAACAATAACTTTGGATCTAGCAGTACAGGAAATCGTGTAGGATGCACCTACAAAGAATTCACTGCCTGCAAACCTTTGGAATTTGATGGAACCGAAGGACCGATCGGATTGAAATGGTGGACCGAGAAGGTCGAATCGGTGTTTTCCATAAGTAAGTGTACTGAAGAGGACAAAGTGAAGTACGCTACGCATACCTTCACAGGTTCTGCGTTAACATGGTGGAATACCTATCTAGAGCAAGTGGGACAAGATGATGCTTACGCACTACCGTGGTCAGCATTCAAGCACTTGATGAACGAGAAGTACCGTCCTAGAACCGAGGTCAATAAGCTCAAGACAGAACTTAGAGGGTTACGAACCCAAGGATTTGATATTACCACATACGAAAGACGATTCACAGAATTGTGCCTATTGTGTCCGGGAGCATTCGAAGATGAGGAAGAGAAGATCGACGCGTTTGTGAAAGGATTACCGGAAAGAATCCAAGAAGATATAAGTTCACACGATCCTGCCTCCATACAACAGGCATGTAGAATGGCTCACAAACTAGTGAACCAGATTGAAGAAAGAATTAAAGAACAGACTGCTGAAGATGCCAATGTGAAGCAAGTCAAAAGAAAGTGGGAGGAAAACGGTGATAAGAATCACCAATACAACAACAACAGCAATTACAACAATAATCGCAACAATTATCCCAACAATCGCAACATCAATCGCAACAACAACAAATGGTCCAACAACAACAACAACAACAACAACAACAACAACAACAACAACAACAACAACAACAACAACAACAACAACAACAACAACAACAACAACAACAACAACAACAACAACAACAACAGCAACTACAACAATCATCCCAACAACAATAATAACCGCAACAACAACAAAAATCAGAAGCAGCTATGCCAAAGGTGTGAAAAGTATCACTCGGGGTTCTGCACCAAATTTTGCAACAAGTGTAAAAGAAATGGTCATAGCGCGGCGAAGTGTGAGGTCTACGGACCAGGGGTTAATAGAACGAAAGGAACAAATGGTGTCGGAACGAGTAATGGCGGAGCAAGTAGTGTCGGAGCAAGTTATGCTAATGTAGTTTGTTATAAATGTGGAAAACCGGGCCACATTATTAGAAATTGCCCGAACCAGGAGAACACGAATGGACAAGGCCACGGAAGAGTTTTCAATATTAGTGCGGCAGAGGCACAGGAAGACCCGGAGCTTGTTACGGGTACGTTTCTTATTAACAATAAATCTGCTTACGTTTTATTTGATTCGGTTGCGGATAGAAGCTATATGAGTAGAGATTTTTGTGCTAAATTAAGTTGTCCATTGACGCCTTTGGATAGTAAATTTTTACTCGAATTAGCAAATGGTAAATTAATTTCAGCAGATAATATATGTCGGAATCGAGAAATTAAACTGGTTAGCGAAACATTTAAGATTGATTTGATACCGGTAGAGTTAGGGAGTTTTGATGTGATAATCGGTATGGACTGGTTGAAAGAAGTGAAAGCAGAGATCGTTTGTTACAAAATGCAATTCGCATTATACGAGAAAAAGGAAAACCCTTAATGGTGTACGGAGAAAAGGGCAACACGAAGCTACATCTTATTAGTAATTTGAAGGAACAAAAACTAATAAGAAAAGGTTGCTATGCTGTTCTAGCACACGTCGAGAAAGTACAAACTAAAGAAAAGAGCATCAATGATGCTCCCATTGCAAAAGAATTTCCCGATGTATTTCCGAAAGAATTACCGGGATTACCCCCACATCGATCCGTTGAATTTCAAATAGATCTTGTACCAGGAGCTGCACCAATAGCTCGTGCTCCTTACAGACTCGCACCCAGCGAGATGAAAGAACTGCAAAGCCAATTACAAGAACTTTTAGAGCGTGGTTTCATTCGACCAAGCACATCACCGTGGGGAGCTCCTGTTTTGTTTGTCAAGAAGAAAGATGGTACATTTAGGTTGTGTATCGACTACCGAGAGTTGAACAAACTTACCATCAAGAACTGCTACCCACTACCGAGAATCGACGACTTATTTGATCAACTACAAGGCTCGTCTGTTTATTCAAAGATTGACTTACGTTCCGGGTATCATCAAATGCGGGTGAAAGAAGATGATATTCCAAAAACTGCTTTTAGGACGCGTTATGGTCATTACGAGTTTATGGTTATGCCGTTTGGATTGACTAACGCACCAGCTGTGTTCATGGACCTTATGAACTGAGTGTGTGGGCCATATCTTGACAAGTTTGTCATTGTTTTAATCGATGACATACTTATTTACTCAAAGAATGATCAAGAGCACGAAGAACATTTGAGAAAAGTGCTAGAAGTATTGAGGAAAGAAAAACTATACGCTAAGTTTTCAAAGTGTGCATTTTGGTTGGAAGAAGTTCAATTCCTCGGTCACATAGTGAACAAAGAAGGTATCCAGGTGGACCCGGCAAAGATCGAAACCGTTGAAAAGTGGGAAAACCCAAAAACTCCGAAGCATATACGTCAATTTTTAGGATTGGCTGGTTACTACAGAAGATTCATCCAAGATTTCTCCAAAATAGCAAAACCCTTGACTGCATTAACGCATAAAGGGAAAAAATTTGAATGGAATGATGAACAAGAGAAAGCGTTTCAGTTATTGAAGAAAAAGCTAACTACGGCACCTATATTGTCATTGCCTGAAGGGAATGATGATTTTGTGATTTATTGTGACGCATCAAAGCAAGGTCTCGGTTGTGTATTAATGCAACGAACGAAGGTGATTGCTTATGCGTCTAGACAATTGAAGATTCACGAACAAAATTATACGACGCATGATTTGGAATTAGGCGCGGTTGTTTTTGCATTAAAGACTTGGAGGCACTACTTATATGGGGTCAAAAGTATTATATATACCGACCACAAAAGTCTTCAACACATATTTAATCAGAAAGAACTGAATATGAGGCAGCATAGTTGGATTGAATTGTTGAATGATTACGACTTTGAGATTCGTTACCACCCGGGGAAGGCAAATGTGGTAGCCGATGCCTTGAGCAGGAAGGACAGAGAACCCATTAGAATAAAATCTATGAATATAATGATTCATAATAACCTTACTACTCAAATAAAGGAGGCGCAACAATGAGTTTTAAAAGAGGGAAATTTAAAGGATGAAATACCCAAAGGATCGGAGAAGCATCTTAATATTCGGGAAGACGGAACCCGGTATAGGGCTGAAAGGATTTGGGTACCAAAATTTGGAGATATGAGAGAAATGGTACTAAGAGAAGCTCATAAAACCAGATACTCAATACATCCTGGAACGGGGAAGATGTACAAGGATCTCAAGAAACATTTTTGGTGGCCGGGTATGAAAGCCGATGTTGCTAAATATGTAGGAGAATGATTAACGTGTTCTAAGGTCAAAGCTGAGCATCAGAAACCATCAGGTCTACTTCAACAACCCGAAATCTCGGGATGGAAATGGGAAAACATTACCATGGATTTCATCACTAAATTGCCAAGGATTGCAAGTGGTTTTGATACTATTTGGGTAATAGTTGATCGTCTCACCAAATCAGCACATTTCCTGCCAATAAGAGAAGACAACAAGATAGAGAATTTAGCACGACTGTATTTGAAGGAAGTCGTCTCCAGACATGGAATACCAATCTCTATTATCTCTGATAGGGATGGCAGATTAATTTCAAGATTCTGGCAGACATTACAGCAAGCATTAGGAACTCGTCTAGACATGAGTATTTCCTATCATCCACAAACTGATGGGCAGAGTGAAAGGACGATACAAACGCTTGAAGACATGCTACGAGCATGTGTTATTGATTTTGGAAACAGTTGGGATCGACATCTACCGTTAGCAGAATTTTCCTACAACAACAGTTACCATTCAAGCATTGAGATGGCACCGTTTGAAGCACTTTATGGTAGAAAGTGCAGGTCTCCGATTTGCTGGAGTGAAGTGGGGGATAGACAGATTACGGGTCCGGAGATTATACAAGAAACTACCGAAAAGATCATCCAAATTCAACAACGGTTGAAAACCGCCCAAAGTCGACAAAAGAGCTACGCTGACATTAAAAGAAAAGATATAGAATTTGAAATTGGAGAGATGGTCATGCTTAAATTTGCACCTTGGAAAGGCATTGTTCGATTTGGTAAACGATGGAAATTAAATCCAAGGTATATTGGACCATTCAAGATTATTGATCGTGTCGGACCAGTAGCTTACCGACTTGAGTTACCTCAACAACTCGTGGCTGTACATAACACTTTCCACGTCTCGAATTTGAAGAACTTTTTTGCTAAAGAAGATCTCACTATTCCGTTAGATGAAATCCAAATCAACGAAAAACTTCAATTCATCGAAGAACCCATCAAAATAATGGATCGTGAGGTTAAAAGACTTAAGCAAAACAAGATACCAATTGTTAAGGTTCGATGGAATGCTCGTAGAGGACCCGAGTTCACCTGGGAGCGTGAAGATCAGATGAAGAAGAAATACCCGCATCTATTTCCAGAAGATTCGTCAACACCTTCAACAGCTTAAAATTTCGGGACGAAATTTATTTAACGGGTAGGTACTGTAGTGACCCAAACTTTTCCATGTTTATATATATTAATTGAGATTGATATTTACATGATTAAATGTTTCCAACATGTTAAGCAATCAAACTTGTTAAGACTTGATTAATTGAAATATGTTTCATATAGACAATTGACCACCCAAGTTGACCGGTGATTCACGAACGTTAAAACTTGTAAAAACTATATGATGACATATATATGGATATATATATATATATATCTAGTTAACATGATACTATGATAAGTAAACATATCATTAAGTATATTAACAATGAACTACATATGTAAAAACAAGACTACTAACTTAATGATTTTTAAACGGGACATATATGTAACGATTATCGTTGTAAAGACATTTAATGTATATATATCATATTAAGAGATATTCATACATGATAATATCATGATAATATAATAATTTGAAATCTAATTTGATATTATAAACATTGGGTTAACAACATTTAACAAGATCGTTAACCTAAAGGTTTCAAAACAACACTTACATGTAACGACTAACGATGACTTAACGACTCAGTTAAAATGTATATACATGTAGTGTTTTAATATGTATTTATACACTTTTGAAAGACTTCAATACACTTATCAAAATACTTCTACTTAACAAAAATGCTTACAATTACATCCTCGTTCAGTTTCATCAACAATTCTACTCGTATGCACCCGTATTCGTACTCGTACAATACACAGCTTTTAGATGTATGTACTATTGGTATATACACTCCAATGATCAGCTCTTAGCAGCCCATGTGAGTCACCTAACACATGTGGGAACCATCATTTGGCAACTAGCATGAAATATCTCATAAAATTACAAAAATATGAGTAATCATTCATGACTTATTTACATGAAAACAAAATTACATATCCTTTATATCTTATCCATAAACCAACGAACAAAAACACCTACAAACACTTTCATTCTTCAATTTTCTTCATCTAATTGATCTCTCTCAAGTTCTATCTTCAAGTTCTAAGTGTTCTTCATAAATTCTACAAGTTCTAGTTACATAAAATCAAGAATACTTTCAAGTTTGCTAGCTCACTTCCAATCTTGTAAGGTGATCATCCAACCTCAAGAAATCTTTGTTTCTTACAGTAGGTTATCATTCTAATACAAGGTAATAATCATATTCAAACTTTGGTTCAATTTCTATAACTATAACAATCTTATTTCAAGTGATGATCTTACTTGAACTTGTTTTCGTGTCATGATTCTGCTTCAAGAACTTCGAGCCATCCAAGGATCCGTTGAAGCTAGATCCATTTTTCTCTTTTCCAGTAGGTTTATCCAAGGAACTTAAGATAGTAATGATGTTCATAACATCATTCGATTCATACATATAAAGCTATCTTATTCGAAGGTTTAAACTTGTAATCATTAGAACATAGTTTAGTTAATTCTAAACTTGTTCGCAAACAAAAGTTAATCCTTCTAACTTGACTTTTAAAATCAACTAAACACATGTTCTATATCTATATGATATGCTAACTTAATGATTTAAAACCTGGAAACACGAAAAACACCGTAAAACCGGATTTACGCCGTCGTAGTAACACCGCGGGCTGTTTTGGGTTAGTTAATTAAAAACTATGATAAACTTTGATTTAAAAGTTGTTATTCTGAGAAAATGATTTTTATTATGAACATGAAACTATATCCAAAAATTATGGTTAAACTCAAAGTGAAAGTATGTTTTCTAAAATGGTCATCTAGACGTCGTTCTTTCGACTGAAATGACTACCTTTACAAAAATGACTTGTAACTTATTTTTCCGACTATAAACCTATACTTTTTCTTTTTAGATTCATAAAATAGAGTTCAATATGAAACCATAGCAATTTGATTCACTCAAAACGGATTTAAAATGAAGAAGTTATGGGTAAAACAAGATTGGATAATTTTTCTCATTTTAGCTACGTGAAAATTGGTAACAAATCTATTCCAACCATAACTTAATCAACTTGTATTGTATATTATGTAATCTTGAGATACCATAGACACGTATACAATGTTTCGACCTATCATGTCGACACATCTATATATATTTCGGAACAACCATAGACACTCTATATGTGAATGTTGGAGTTAGCTATACAGGGTTGAGGTTGATTCCAAAATATATATAGTTTGAGTTGTGATCAATACTGAGATACGTATACACTGGGTCGTGGATTGATTCAAGATAATATTTATCGATTTATTTCTGTACATCTAACTGTAGACAACTAGTTGTAGGTTACTAACGAGGACAGCTGACTTAATAAACTTAAAACATCAAAATATATTAAAAGTGTTGTAAATATATTTTGAACATACTTTGATATATATGTATATATTGTTATAGGTTCGTGAATCAACCAGTGGCCAAGTCTTACTTCCCGACGAAGTAAAAATCTGTGAAAGTGTTTTATAGTCCCACTTTTAAAATCTAATATTTTTGGGATGAGAATACATGCAGGTTTTATAAATGATTTACAAAATAGACACAAGTACGTGAAACTACATTCTATGGTTGAATTATCGAAATCGAATATGCCCCTTTTTATTAAGTCTGGTAATCTAAGAATTAGGGAACAGACACCCTAATTGACGCGAATCCTAAAGATAGATCTATTGGGCCTAACAAACCCCATCCAAAGTACCGGATGCTTTAGTACTTCGAAATTTATATCATATCCGAAGGGTGTCCCGGAATGATGGAGATATTCTTATATATGCATCTTGTTAATGTCGGTTACCAGGTGTTCACCATATGAATGATTTTTATCTCTATGTATGGGATGTGTATTGAAATATGAAATCTTATGATCTATTATTATGATTTGATATATATAGGTTAAACCTATAACTCACCAACATTTTTGTTGACGTTTTAAGCATGTTTATTCTCAGGTGATTATTAAGAGCTTCCGCTGTTGCATACTTAAATAAGGACGAGATTTGGAGTCCATGCTTGTATGATATTGTGTAAAAACTGCATTCAAGAAACTTATTTTGTTGTAACATATTTGTATTGTAAACCATTATGTAATGGTCGTGTGTAAACATGATATTTTAGATTATCATTATTTGATAATCTACGTAAAGCTTTTTAAACCTTTATTGATGAAATAAAGGTTATGGTTTGTTTTAAAATGAATGCAGTCTTTGAAAAACGTCTCATATAGAGGTCAAAACCTCGCAACGAAATCAATTAATATGGAACGTTTTTAATCAATAAGAACGGGACATTTTAATTAATCCATCCCCTTGTCCGGTCAAATGAATAATTATTAGTATTTATAAATATCCCTCTCACCGTACCCAGTCAAGTGTATGTGGTTATATATAGATACGTCAAATTATAAATCTCTATATTAAATTAACAATATATCATTTAGTTAATCAAATATAAAGCCTATTAATAGCCCATAGTCCAATTTCCACTAGTGTCGGTCTTTTGTCCAAACCCCAATTATGGTCCAAAACCCAATAACCCCGTCTTTATATTTAGCCCAACATCACGATTACTTCAGCTCAAATAAGCATAATAATAACTTAAGTACGATACATAATTGAAAAGGGAGAATTTAGCTTACATTGATTATTAATCGCGTAGTGTTACAGAGACAGAGTTCCGACTTTAAAACCTGTAAAATAACCTTTACATTACCCAAACTAATCTAATATAAAACTAAACTAATATATATATATATATATATATATATATATATATATATACTATCTTACAGAGGGAGTAATATATTTTTGGTGTTCTTATTCTGGCCAAATTCGTTGGTATTTATAGATGTGGCCAGGATTTTTAGCCCATGCGATCGCATGGAAAAATGGCTTCCAGGCCATGCGATCGCATGGCCACCTGGATCTAGCCCACATGCCTTGTTTTCTAGCTTGTTGACGTTATTTAATATAATATATATAATATATAAATAATTTATATAATTATTTAAATATTATATTATATTCTTGTACATAGTTGACTTGTAATTTTTTGTCCGTTGAGTCGGGCGTTGAGAGTTGGCTCAGGTCCCGGTTTCGGATTTTCGAACGTCCTTTCGTACGATTTAATATCTTTTACTTTGCGTTTCACAACTTGTACTCTTGTCATTTTTAGATGTTTCTTATCAATAAATTGAACCACTTGGATTGTATCTTGTACATTTGAGCTTTTTGGACGTTTGCGTCTTCAAATCTTCATTTTCGCCTTTTGTCTTCGCACTTATTTAATATAAACGATTACAACTTAAAATAGAACAATTACAACTAAATACTTTACATATTGGAAGGATATTGATACTAAATATATGTTCATTTATAGTACTATCATCAACGCATCGTAAGTAGCGCTCCGTGAACGATTTCCTGTACAAGATGCCATTTTTGAAGTAATACATTGGTGCCCGCATTCGTATCCTGCGGTCTTGTAGCTTGTCTTCCGGGAGAGTACCGTCAGTGAGGTATCTTATGAAGGGTGTCATCCAACATTCTTCTTCTGTTGTGACTGTCGCCATGAGGGTATCCTCTTCAGTTGACTTTCTTTCCAGAACTTCAACCATAACTTTTTTGGTAAAGTGGTCATACAGCAGGGAGGCAAGCTTGCTCAGGGCATCCGCTTTCTTGTTACAGTTTTGGGGGATTTGTTTTATTTCAAATGACGCAAAGGTGTTGGTTAGTGCTTTCGTAATTTCTAGGTATTTTTGTATCGATGTATCTCTTGCTTCGAAGCTGCCATTCAGCTGGCTTGCGACCAGCTGAGAGTCGACATAAGCTGTAAGTTGTGGCACATGAATATTTTTGCCAAGCGTAATCCGGCTATTAGTGCTTCGTACTCGGCCTCGTTGTTTGAGGCGGCGAATTTCAGCCGGATAGCGTAAGTAATCTCTTCTCCGATTGGGGAAACGAGGAGAATGCCTACGCCAGCTCCCTCCTCACTTGATGCCTAGTCCATATATAGTTCCCAGGTTTCATCCATATCCCTTCTTGTAACGGTGGTTTCGCCTTGTTTGATCATGTCGGAAGGGAGCTCTACCAGGAAGTCTGCTATGACTTGACCCTTGACCGAATGCCTCGGGAGAAAAGTGATCCCGTGTTCTTTGAGTTCTATTGCCCATTTTGCCATTCTACTGGAGATTTCTGGCCTGGTCAGGACGTCTTTGATTGGTTGGTCCGTAAGAACTTGTATCGGGTGTGCCTGGAAATATCGCCGTAGCCGTCTGGCTGTGTGTACTAAAGCGTAAATCAGTTTTTCCATGGCTGGGTAGTTTACCTCCCCATTTTGCAATACTTTGCTTATAAAGGACACCGGCATTTGAGTCTTGCCTCTATTGGCAATTAAAATTGAGTTGATTGCCTCGGAGGAGGCGGCGAGATATACCGTGAGGGTTTCTCTCGGTATAGGTGCCATTAACGCTGGCATCTCTTTTAAGAATGCCTTCATATCCTGGAAGGCTCTCTCGGCCTCATCCGTCCATATGAAATCTTTTTTGCTAAAGCACCCTTTTAACGTTTGGAAAAAAGGGAGAGCCCTGTCAGCGGCCCGTGACAGGAACCTTGTGAGTGCCGCTAGCTTCTCGTTTAGGCTCTGCACGTCCTTTTTACTCTTGGGTGACTGCATGTTCTCGATTGCTTGAATCTTCTTCGGGTTTGTCTTGATCCCTCGCGGAGTGATCATGAAACCCAAGAAACGGCCTTCTTCCATTCCGAAAGAACATTTGGACAGATTTAGCTTCATATTGATTTTGCGTAGCGAATCAAATGTTTTGATGATTTCTAGGATCATTTGCTCTTCTGTTTTGCTCTTGATGACGATGTCTTCCACGTATGCTTCGATATTTCGTCCGATTTGCTCCTGAAATACTTTGTCGATTAGCTGTTGGTATGTTACTCCGGCATTCTTTAGCCCGAATAACATTTTGGTATAGCAAAAGATGCCTTTGTTCGTGAAGAATGCGGTTTTTTCTTCATCAATTTCTGCCATTGGGATTTGTTGGTAGCCCCTGTATGCGTCCAGGAAGCTTAGAAACTGGTAACCTGAGAGAGACTCAACTTTCCAGTCAATTTTCGGCAGAGGGTAATTGTCTTTTGGGCATGCTTTGTTGATGTCTTTATAGTCGACACACATGCGCCAAGATCCGTCCGCCTTCGTTACCATTACGGGGTTCACTACCCATATTTGATATTTTACTTTTTTTATTATGCCGGCATCAACTAGTCGTTGTACTTCGTTATCCATGAATTCACTTCGTTCTAACGCCATTGCCCTTTTCTTCTGGACGACTGGTGTGATATTCGGGTTTACGTTTAGCCGATGTTGGGCTATTTCCCGTGGGACACCTGTCATGTCAGATGGTTCCCAGGCGAAGACGTCAATACTTGCTGCTAGTAGTTTGCAGAGCGTATCCTTTGCATTTATGCTCAAAGTGGTACCAATCTGGATCCGTTGGTCCGGATGCTTGGGATTTTGGGATACGTAACTGTTGTCATGGACTACGATATCGCTTGCTCCGTTGAATATTTGCATGCATTCAATTGGTTCCATTTCTTGCGTCCGGATTGTGGCGATTTCGGCTGGAGTCGGGAATTTCAGCATGCCATGGACTGTGGAAGCAATTGCGCCAAATTTCTGCATGGCATTACGTCCCAAAATGACGTTATACCGTGAGTCTGTTTTGACTATAGAGAATTCTATGTCTGCTGCACTTTGAAAGGGTAATGTCCCAAAACAACCTCCAGGGTTATGGAGCCTACCGGCCAAGTTACAGCGCTATTGAATCCTTCCAGTGGCAAAGTTGCTGCTTTCTTTTGCCGTCTGATGTTTTCTGGTAGCTGCAGAAAACAATGCTCGAACATGACCTCTGCTCCTGCACCAGTGTCGGTGTATATTCGCCCGATCTGGCAATTGGAGATATGTGCTCATATGATAACAGGGTCTGAAGATGGTTTAATGTAAAATAATGAGGGGAAAATGATGGGTTCGTGCTTCCATTCATCTAACACCCATGATTTTCGTCTCTGTACCACGACCCGCGAATGAATCATATGAACATCGGTGTCGCTGGTGCTGCGTATGCTTGCTTCTTTGTTTTCTAGCTATATATATATATATATATATGATTAATTTCGTACCTTTAGATAGCGCCATTTGATCAAACCAAAATCGTTAGGTGCGCTTAGATTTCAGGTTTGAGTGCTTGATTCGGGAAAAATAGTGGGTTGATCGTTTTAACTCCAATAATTGTGCAAACCCCAATTTGGAATCTGGATTCCAAGGGCGTAAAACAACCAAGTGAATTAACCTTATTCGATTAGAATCAAATAAGTTAATATCTTAGTGTGGATTAACTCGGATGGTGATCGGAGCACCGATCAGAATTAAGTTAACGGCCGGAGTAATGCTACCGTAATTGATTTCGGCAGAGTAACAATAGTGCATCCAGTGTTGTGTTAATGAGAGATCTTATTTACGTATTTATTGATGTTTAGGAGGGAATGGTGATGTGGCACATGTCCCTTTCATGGTTGTAAAGAAACTTTGTAAATCTCGAGTGGTGACGTGGCACCTGTCCTTTTCGTGGGGAATAACAGATTCTAACGAACTTCCCTAGATTTGCGGGCTGACTTGGCATGAAACTTGTTTGCATACTCGTTCCGTTATCAAGTGATCATTCCGGGACAGGATGCCTGCTCCGGGGTAATTCATTTTGTCCGGGGACAACGTGCTTGTCCCAGGAGAATGTCTTCATGTCAGTTTGGAATTCCGTGTCGGCAAGTTGATTCCAGTTAAGGCATCACGGTGCTCTCAGTCTAGCCGGGTAGGTTTCGCCAGACACTTGTAGTTAAGTGTTTCTTCACGGTTATGATCATGGTGGCTGGTTTTACGATGCCTGGTTATGATTATCGTAACCGGCTGCGTGGTGCCGGTTGTGTGCGTGTCATCTGGGTTCTTGGTCTTGCCATTTGTCCGTCATGGTAGAACATCCAGGAATACGCCAGTCGGATGTCGAGAAAAGGAGTCGGTAATCTGGGACACGTAGTACCGGGTAAGATTTTTACCGATATGCTTGCCTATTTTGAGATGGATCATTATACGTATCATTAGTTATCGAAAAATTAATAACTCTGCTAGCAAGAATCGCTTGATTTCGTTTTGTTTTGCTAAAGTTATGCTCGTTTGAAGTTTCGGCATGTAATTATGTTATATTATGTAAATTGCAATTTGTGTGTTTTGAATTGGCTTATGAATTGATTCTAGATGGATAGGGAATTGAAAAACGCATAAAATGGACTAGGATATCATAGTAATTGGATTCGTGAAAGTCGTTTGATGACTACTTGAATGTTTGCGGTAAAACGTGTTGACTAGCAATTTGTTCATGAACCAAACGACTATTTAACATGCATTTTGTCAACCAAGATTTTGTATTCTGGAAAGTGCATGATTATTACTTGATATTTCATTTAGACTTCACATGCTAATTGTCTTTAGATGCTTGTATAATTGACCCCGAAAATGACTACCTGAACGGGATCGAATCTGTCTATTGTGCACAAATAATTCTCTAACATGAAGTAGAAGTTGAATTAGACCTTGTGCTTCTGGTATGTTGTTATATGTATATTTCTTAGCATATCTTTTTACATGTCTAGCTCTAAAAGTATTATTTTCTATGAGTTGTATGCGCGCCGAGACCAAAGGTCTGGATTCTATCTAAATCAGAAAGTCCGACAAGTTGGTTAAAACTGTACAAATTGGCTAAATAGTTTTCTTTGATTATTTTACCATTGATAATTTGGAGTGTTTAGAGTCATCTCTAATTGGTCGTTCATTAATTTCTATTTTTTAAATTAAATGAGAATTAATATGAAACTGAGGCGCAAACACAAACTGAACTTGAATGTGTTGCATGCTACGTGAGTTCTAGGAATCGTATGATAGTGTGCTTAGTCTTTTTAGAAATCTTATAACATGGACTAATGATCTAGAGTTGTTCATAATTGTTTGATGTGTCATTTATGAACTATGCTTGTCCGATTGCATGACCGTTGTGAAAGCATACAATAGCTAAACTAGTAAACGTTAATTGGCTAAACGACTATGTGAAACTTATGACTTAACCTTGATTGACTTCATGACATCATTTACATGACCTACTAATGTAGTTGACTTAGGTTGACCAATTTGACCAAGTTTGACTTTTTGCTGACTTGCTTGACTAATTGACTTGTGTGTTGACTTTTACTATACAAGTGCGTCGGTCTGAGCAATAGGACAACTATACTATGGAACAACTTCTATATATTGAGATGGACTTATGTGACCACATATTGATATATATATTTAGGTTACATTACTCGGTCATAGTATTCGACTACTCTTTACTTGTGATTTATTCAAGTGTACTCAAGGTGAGCCTACAGTCCCATTTTCATTAACATTTTTGGGATGAGATACATGCTGCGTTAGAATCTGTTTCTTAAACTATTTTTAAATTGTTTTACGCATTAGACATGAGTACTATTATACATTTTGAGTTAATGTTCACAAAGCCCCTAGCTTGAATACTTTAATTACCTTCAGGTAAGCACAAATTAGATGGACGGATCCGTTAGGTTAGACAAATCTCACTCTACTATAACTGTGGTGCATTTACTTTGAACTATAAGTACATTCGAACAAGTGTATACGATATACGGGGTAAAGGATAAGTGTAGTTATAATCAATACGCAGGTCTTTAGCTAGTATTCAAGTGCTCATGGATGTATGTACAACACTTGGGTTGTACGTTATGAAATCTCGTTGTCTAAAAAAAATAATTATTTTTCTGAATACTGTTTTTGAGACTCTGTGTAACACCGTA
This sequence comes from Rutidosis leptorrhynchoides, assembly GCF_046630445.1. NCBI lineage: Eukaryota > Viridiplantae > Streptophyta > Magnoliopsida > Asterales > Asteraceae > Rutidosis > Rutidosis leptorrhynchoides. The sequence goes on from NC_092341.1 coordinate 45,060,378, forward strand.
CATTTTTTTTAAATCACAACGGAAACATAAACATATATACTTACAAACATATTTAAGTAATAACCCAAAGCACATTTATTACAGTAACCAGGTGTTACGTTATTACCAAACCATAACTTAATAGTATCAAAATATAGACATCAGAGTGTAGCCTATCAAACATATCCAAAAGCAACCACTCCCAAAACTATAGCATGCAAAGCTTAACCTGTAAGGGAGGAACTGTGGGGGGGTTAGCATAAAGCTAAGTGAATGGAATTATCCTAACAGTCATAGGTATCTAGCATTAAGCTAAGCACAATTGCATAACAGCAAATAAACAATCAGCACAGTAACATGTAAGACCCAAATAATTGTTGTACAGATTGTAAATAGAGTACATAAAGTGTGGGCTGCAGTGTGTATTTAAACAGAAGACAGAACCTGCCCAGAACCTTGTGCGCGCCGCGTACTAGCCCTATGCACAGATTCCAGCTTTTAAATTAAAGTTTAATGAGGGGCATTATTGTCTTTTCACATGAGGCCGGGTTTAGGTCACTTATGGCCAGTTTTGTGGTGGTTGAAACACATTCAACACAACCACCAACACCATCTTCAATTCCATTTCAATTTTAGAGAGAGAAACCCTTTGAGAGAGAGAAAGCTCAAATCAAGGAGGAAGAAGTTTGATTCGGGTTAAAGCGCAAGTATTAAAGTTGTTCATCTAGCCTTTAGCTGCGTTTTGATTATGGTGGTATGTCCTAACTTTGATTTTCCTTATTTTAATTTGTTTAAGGGTTAGGGTTAGGGTTAGGGTTTGGGTTTGGGTAAGTGATGAATATAAAACCCATATTTGGTGAATTTGGGTGTTCTTGGGTAAGACTGAGTCATGAGGACTCAATAATAAATAACCTAGGGTTTCAAAGTGTATTAAGACCATAATCGAATTAATGTTAGGGGTTTTGGCGTAAACCCGACCAAGTGTTAGAGTTAATGGTGCAAATGGGTCATGTTTGCACTATGGGTCAAAATGACACTTGTGTGGTGAGTGAGTTGGTTCACCAACTTGAATGTGTGATTGATATTGTGCAAATATAATAGGTACGTTATATTGAAGTTGGCGAGCTCGAGTTATCATTCACCAAAAAGGCGTTGAGGTGAGTGGAGTAATTATACATGTGTGTATGTAATGTATTTACTTGTGTGAAATGCGGTGTGGGTTTTAAGTTCGGGTATGCGATACCACATCGTGTTGGCATGGGATGAGGGTTTAAAGTTCGGGTATGCTATACCTCATCATCATCGTGTGTGTATGTGCGGGCGTGAAGTGTGGGTTTTAAAGTTCGGGTATGCGATACCACATTTCACGTGACGGGTGGGTTTTAAGTTCGGGTATGCGATACCACCCAAGGGACTAGTGACGCATACTAGTAGCGTCTGCGTGGCTAACGGTTCATTCGCGAGAATCGTTCCCTTTGTATGGTTGGTTAACCATGGTTATGTGATGTAGTGTAGCATATTATATTATTTGCGTTATATGCTATTGTTTTGCTAGCTTGTGTTATCGGAGGTTTAGCTTTATACTTTGCGATGGTATGCTAATTTAAATGCTAGAGTGTATGAGGTAATTGTGTAAGTGATTGCAAGTAAGTAGGTTATATATGTATGTTTATAATTATTGTATTCACTAAGCTTTGCTTACCCTCTCGTTGTTTACCTTTTTATAGGCTCCGGCGTGGACAAGAGAAAGGGTATACGTTTGGACTAGTGATCCCGCTTCATTGTGTTAGGAGAAGCTTTTGGGACGTTTAGCTTTTGGAAGTTCGACCAAGTTATGGGTAGTTTAACCCCAAACACCATGCTCGAAGTGTCGTTTAGAAATTAAACTTTTGTCGTCGAAACTTATATTTTATACGAAACTCGTATTTCGGCATATGTGGGCCCGGTTTCGTAAAACTTGTTTTATTATTGAAACGTGTTAGTTTTAACTATTATAATGTGTTGTGAAAAGCGTTTCGTCTAAAAGTGTCGGGAAGTGGGAGATCTTTAAACGAAAACTGAACATTTTAGACAGCGGGCTGCCAGGCCTTGTGCGCGCTGCGCACAATAGGGCTGCGCGCCGCGCACTACACAGTGTATAAAAAAAATCTCGCGTATGCAGTTGGACAATGTTACGACCCGGAAATTTCCGACCAAATTTAAACTTTAATCTTTACATTATTCCGACACGATAAGCAAAGTCTGTTAAGAATTTTAAACTGTGTTCATACATTCAATTAACCTCGACCAAATTTCGACGATTCACGACCCAATACATAAATGGATATGATTATATATATATATATATATATATATATATATATATATATATATATATTATAACTTGAGAATATTAACAAAGTATTAAACGTATAATACTTTACGTGAACGTATTTGTTTCAATATGTTTATCGACGGAATTAAAAGATAATATCAAATGATTGAATTATTAGATACATTGATTGATGATTACGAGTCCCTATTGAGAGGTCCACTTTGATTTAGGAAACCTTTCCCTTTTAACCATATTCGGAAAATGGTAAAGTGATTTTACAAATAAGAACAAAGTGTCAACTAACGAGAACTAGACAAGAGTTAGTAAAGATTCCTATTTGATTTTCAATTCATACCTTACAACATTTTCCTCGTGATGTTAATAAGATAACTATTATGACTATCATTTTAAAGTTAGAATGTGGAATGTAAATAACTTAGACATTGGGTATTGACATTTTACATTAAGGTGATTTCGCACGTTTATCTAACCTTTAGACTTTATATCACGTTGCACCAACAAACGTTAAAAAAAACTTGAAACCTATGAAAAGTATATTCAATCTTACTTCTCTAAAATGTTTTACGATATAAGAATTTCTACTAATATAACCTTTTTAGTAAAATGATTCTAAAATATACTTAGTTTTGGAAAACAAAGTTTTCATATTTATTTAATATTGTTTCAAACGTACAAAAATAATTTTTAAAGAACTTTATTAGTGAAACGTTTTATAAGGTAAATTGTTCATAAGTTTTAAGGAACTAATTAAAGCTTGTATTATATATATATATATATATATATATATATATATATATATATATATATATATATATATATATATATATATATATATAGTTTCAAAAACATAAAACGTGATACGACATGATATTTTCTATTAGTTAAACGTTCTGAACTTTGAAATATAATTAGTTAGATATTTCAATTATATATAAGATATACAAAATTATATTTTTTAAGAATATATATATTTTTTACAAACGCGTTAATGTATAATTTAAAACGTTTCGAGATTATTAAACGTATTTTAATAAACAAACGAGTCACTGATTTATAGAAGCAAATGACCACAACACTCAAACGCATAAGTTACACTTCGTGTAATATTGTTTACTAATGATTTAAGATTATATTTTGATAATGGTACGAGTCACTAAACATAAAAGGCTAGTTTTCTTAAGTGTACGAAAGGTCATTCGAGAAATCGGAACCAGGAGATGAGTTTAGCGACAACGTCCATGTCATTTGAGTAAAAATTTCATTTTTACCATGTACATAAATATAATATAATATATAAATAATTATATAAATTAAATAATTATATATATATATAATAATAATAATAATAAATCACGAGTGTCGGCAAGGATTTTAGTGGATCATAGCTGGAAGAGATGCTCATGCGATCGCATGGCATCCTCCTTGACAACCATGCGGTCGCATGGTGACTTTGGCCAAGAACTATCCATAAAACTCGAACGAACTAGTGCACCTCATTCCCAATTTCAATCTCTCTATATCTCTGCTCTCTATAACATATATTTATATTATTATTATTATTATTATTATTATTATTATTATTATTATTATTATTATTATTATTATTATTATTATTATTATTATTATTATTATTAAGATTAATAATATAGTTAGGAGTATTATTAGTAGTATTTATACATAAAATACTACGACGAAGTGCTGTTCAAGTAATTTTCGAAACTAGTTTGCGAGTAGGATAGGGCTAAGGAAATTATGGGTTATAGCTATGGAGGTGATGGGTATAGTTCATGGGTATGCTCGTAAGGTCAATCTAGTGTTTATCGTCTCCGTTGCGTCTACGTACCTTTCCTGCAATATTGAATCTCAATATTGATACGTAAGCACTCATAATTTAACTTTTACATATTAATAGTGTATCCCTGACTAGTGCTCGAGTATATAGGATTATGCATGCTTGTACTTTTGATAGTGTCATTAGATTGGTTATGTTGAATCCTGAATTAGTTACATATGCGATTGAGATAAGGTATAAGATATGCATGTCGTTGGAATGCTAGCGAAAAATTAAGAACTTTTCATTTAGATATCGAATGGTTTCAATGAACGGATTAGAAGTTATAGTCAATTGAATTTTTGTATTATTATTAAAAATGATTATTATTATCGTCGTTATTATCGTCGTTCTAGTTTTTACCTAATTATTATTATTATTATTATTATTATTATTATTATTATTATTATTATCAATAAAAGGTATTATCATTAAAAATTGTTATTTTTATTATTATTACTATCGTTATTATCGTTAAAGTTATAATTAGTATTATCATTAATATTATCATAATATTTATTATCATTAGTATTAATATGATTAAAAATTAATATTAGTAACACCTAACTATTATGGTTACTATTATTATCATTAACATGAACGTGATATAAAAGACGATTAAAAGCTATTAAACGAATCGATTAGGAAATGATGAGTATGAGTATCATGATGAAATTAAAATATTGTAAGATACTAATTAGATAAAATTATCGTTCTTATTATTTTTATCATTATTATTATTATTAAAAGTATCGTTAGTATTAAAACTATCATTTTAACAAAAATTATCATTTTAATAAAAATGTCATTGTTATTATCATTTTAAATAAAATTATTATTTTAAAGTTAATATTAAAAAGTATCGTAAATATTAAAGTTATCATAATTAGAATTATCACTTTATCATAATATCACTTTTAGTAAATATAAATATTGATATTTTTATTAATAGAATAATAATAATTATTATTACAAAATAATACAAATTTTACTTACTATTATTATAGATATTATTTTATCAAATAAATATGTGATGCAAACATATTTTACTACATGTAATAAAATTACTTTAATAATACCTATCATATTATCTTTATGATATTAAATGAACTCTATAAATTTTATTACTTAATATATATAAAAGTATATTTTATTATATAAATTTTAATATAAAATTTTAATTATTAATAAATGAATTATATTATTTACTCTAATAAATCTTTTAAAAATATTTAAAAATATAAAACATTGATATTTAAACTATATATTAATCATGTATAGATTTTGGAAATTATTTTGAGTTAAATTGACTTTTATTGACCTTTGCATATTAGTCTCGAGCATTAGGATTGTGATACACTATGACTTGACCTAATTTGTTAAACAAATATTGACCAACAAAATATATATAATTAATTTAGGTTCGTGAATCCGATGCCAACCTTGCACTTGTTCAATGACGTTATATGTATTTTTACTACGAAATACAGTATGGTGAGTTTCATTTGCCTTTTTACCCTTTATATTTTCGGGCTGAGAATACATGCGAAATTTTTATAAATGTTTTACGAAATAGACACAAGTAATCGAAACTACATTATATGGTTGAATGATCGAAGCCGAATATGCCCCTTTTGCTTGGTAACCTAAGAATTAGGGAACATCACTAATTTTGAGAATTAGTGCACCCCTAATTGATGCGAATCCTAAAGATAGATCTATTGGGCCCAACAAACCTCATCCATTGTAGCGGGTGCTTTAGTACTTCGATGTTTTTTTTATCATGTCCGATGGATGTCCCGGAATGATGGGGATATTCTTATATGCATCTTGTTAATGTCGGTTACCAGGTGTTCAATCCATATGAATGATTTTTGTCTCTATGCATGAGACGTATATTTATGAGAAATGGAAATGAAATTCTTGTGGTCTATTAAAATGATGGAAATGAATGATTATGATAAACTAATGAACTCACCAACCTTTTGGTTGACACTTTAAAGCATGTTTATTCTCAGGTATTAAAGAAATCTTCCGCTGTGCATTAGCTCATTTTAAAGATATTACTTGGAATCATTCATGGCATATTTCAAAAGACGTTGCATTCAAGTCGTTGAGTTCAGTAAAGATTATGATTAAGTAAATGATAGATTAGATCATTTATATATGGATATTACGAAATGGTATGCATGCCTGTCAACTTTCGATGAAATGAAAGTTTGTCTTTTAAAACGAATGCAATGTTTGTAAAATGTATCATATAGAGGTCAAATACCTCGCGATGTAATCATATGTTATTGTATTCGTTCTTATGGATTAGGATGGGTATTTACATGTGGTATCATAGCGGTGGTCTTAGTGAACCAGGTCTGCATTAGTGTGTCTAACTGATAAGTCATAAGGATGCATTAGTGAGTCTGGACTTCAATCGTGTCTGCATGTCAAAAGTTTTGCTTATCATTTCTCGTCGGAAATCATCTGCTTATCATCCTTAGGAAATTACCTGCTTATCATTATTAGTCTAGACACGTCTTGCTACATTAATTGCATGAGTAGTGTATAGACAAAATTCATATCTTAGCGTATCTGCTAAATCATATCTTATCGTATCTGTTACTTTAAACTTTGCCTGATATATTCCGTAAATTCATCCGTAATCTACGAAATCTTTTGATCTATATATATATATATATATATATATATATATATATATATATATATATATATATATATATATATATATATATATATATATATATAGATAGATATCCTATGTAAATAGAATACCACCCGATAGCCGGAAAATCATTTTTATAAAAAAAAATCCTTTATTCAATCTTACGAAATGGAATTCGTCATTAATTCAAGTTCCTCGGATTCCGAAATGGAATCCCAATTCAGCTCCGAAAGCAGTGTGACCAGAATGGATCAACCAAAATCAGCCATCATCTATTCTGAATGAATTGGGGATGGGTTCGTAGCCTCCTCAATCATTGGAGATAAGAAGAAGGTGATCCCTTCCATCCACCACATTGCCCTCTTGATGAAGAACCTGAAGCACTTACCGACGAACCAATCCGAAACACCATTTTCTCTCTCATTTCCATAGTATCTCGTCACGATTATATACTACATCAAATTCTAGATTTTATTTATCCGCTCGTCCGAACCGACAATCACCCCGGTGTAATAGAAGAAGTCAACGAGCTTCGCGCTCGGGTAGTGGCTTTGAAGAATATGGTGCAAAGATTACAAACACCAGCAGCAGCACCAGCAGCATAACCAATACCACCATCATCAACGCCAACAGTACCATTACCACCTCCAACCACAACCGCGTCGTAAACCTCAACTTCACAATCTGTCCCACGAGCATCAACGTCATACGCACCATAGACACCAAGGAGTACTAACAACAATAACTGATGAAGTATTAATTCATAACTTCATTGGAGAGATCCGTTAAAAATCACATGTTTTATCTCTGACATCGAGGGGGCTTTCCGTACCGCCGAATGTCCTCCCGTGAAGAAAACAAGATACGGTTCTAGTATGTTGCGTGAAAATGCTAAGTTGTGGTGGGACGATAAGATTAAGTTGTATGGTGAAGAGCAATGTATGAGCTTGACGTGGGATGAGTTTAAAAACGAGTTCTTTGATGAATATCGGACTCCATCCGACCTTAACAAAATCCGGGACGAGTTGCGCGATTTGCGACAAGGTTCGATGGACTTGGTTACTCTTAAGTCTACCTTCTTGTCAAAGACTCATTTTTGTCCAGTGTATGTAGGTGATGACCGAATGTTGATGCTATATTTTTATCGTACACTAAGCGATGAGTTGAAGCGTAAGATTAGTCGGGGAATGGCTAAGACTTTTGATGAATTGTTTGAGTTAGCCCAGGGTTTCGAGCCAGAGGTTCCAAAAAGAAGTGAATTCTCTTTTTCTAAGAGAAAATTCGAAGGTTCGAGTCAATCGAACTTTTCAAGCAAGAAGGGCTTCGAAAGTGTAAATAGCGTTAAGAAGAGTGGTTTCGGAAGTTTTCTCCCTAATTGCTATAATTGTGGGCAAAAGGGTCACATCTCGAGTGAATGCCCAAAGCCGGTTACGAACACGCTCACATGTTTTAATTGCCAAAAGCAAGGACACCTAAAGTCGGAGTGTCCCGATTTGTATGGTGATCAAGTGAAAAAGTTAGAGAAAGCGGCGGGTACGGCTAGGGGTCTCAACTACTTGATGACCAATGATGAAGCTAAACAATTCAATGAAGTTGTCTCAGGTACATTCATGGTTAACTCTAATCCGGTAAGGATACTTTATGATAGTGGTGCTAATTTGTCATTTGTGTCTCCAAGATTTGTGCCTAAACTTGATAAACCGCTAGCTAAGTTAAGTCATCCGGTAGAAGTTGAAATAACGGATGACAAGACGGTGCTAGGGGTTGATGTTTGTAAAGATTGTAATGTTGTGTTTGGTACAGAAGCGTTTAAAATTGATCTTATCCCGATGACTTTGAGTGAATTTGATATATTTTGGGTATGGATTGGCTCAATCGCTATAGAGTCGATATTGCATGCCATGAAAAGTCTATTCATGTAAAGACCCCAAGTGGGGGAGAGTTAATTATTCATGGTGAGAAACGAAGAAGACTTGTGCCTTTATGCACTTATGCACGGGCACGTCGTTTTCTTACTAGTAGTGGCAGGGATTTTCTTACCCATGTTGTTGATACTCGTGAAGAGCCACCATCCATTTGTGAAATTCCGGTGGTTAATGAATTTGATGACGTTTTTCCGGATGAATTACCGGGTGTTCCGGCGGAAAGACAAGTTGAATTTCGCATCGAGTTGGTTCCGGGGGCTACCCCCATTGCTAAAACTCCTTATCGTTTAGCACCAACGAAAATGCAAGAGTTTTTAAAACAAACCCAAGAGTTGCTTGAAAAGGGTTTTATTCGACCGAGTGCTTCGCCATGGGGCGCTCCAGTTTTATTCGTGAAGAAGAAAGATGGTAGTATGCGGATGTGCATCGATTATCGGGAGTTGAACAAAGTGACAATCAAGAATCATTATCCGTTGCCTCAGATTGACGATTTGTTTGACCAACTCCAAGGTGCTACGTATTTTTCTAAAATTGACTTACGGTCCGGCTATCATCAAATGCGGGTCCGTGAGGAAGATATTGAGAAAACGGCTTTTCGAATGCGTTACGGGCATTTTGAGTTTGTAGTTATGCCTTTTGGTCTTACGAATGCACCGGTGGCATTCATGGATCTTATGAACCGAGTGTGCTAACCTATGTTGGACAAGTTAGTAATTGTGTTCATTGACGACATACTTGTTTATTCTAAGAGTATGAAGGAACATGAACTGCATTTGCGTGAATTGTTGAAGACGTTGAGGAAGGAGAAGTTGTATGCTAAACTCTCCAAGTGTGAATTTTGGCTAAGGAAGTTCAATTCCTTGGACATATTGTGAACAAAGATGGTATTCAAGTGGATCCGGGGAAGATAGAGACGGTGAAGAGTTGGGAACGACCGACTACGCCTACGGAAATTCGAAGTTTTCTCGGATTGGTCGGTTATTATCGTCGGTTTATCCAAGACTTTTCTAAAATCGCTTCTCCATTGACGAAGTTGACGAGGAAGAACGTGAGATTCAATTAGGAGAACGAGCAAGAAATTGCTTTTCAATTGTTAAAAGAGAAATTGTGTCAAGCTCCAGTCTTGGTGTCACCGGAAGGTGTAGAAGATATGAAGGTTTATTGTGATGCTTCTTTAAATGGGCTCAGGTTTGTTCTAATGCAACGAGGTAAAGTTATCGGTTATTCCTCTTGACAATTAAAGGAGCACGAAAAGAGATACCCGACTCATGATCTTGAATTGGCGGTGGTGGTTCATGCGTTGAAAATTTGGCGCCACTACTTGTATGGTGTTAAGTGTACGATTTATTCAGATCATAAGAATTTGAAACATCTCTTTAACCAATGGGATTTGAATTATCGTCAACGAATGTGGATGGACGTGGTAAAGGATTATGATTGTGAGATACTTTACCATCCGGGTAAAGCGAATGTTGTCACGGATGCGTTAAGTCGAGAGAGTCAACATCCGGCAATACGAGTAGGATCGTTACACGTGATTATTACTAACGATTTTCTTGTAAAGCTTGGTGAGATTCAAATTGAAGCTTTTGTTAACAACAAGTATGAGGAACGAATCCTGGGCCAAACGGAGTTTATTACTATAGGCCCGCATGGTTTGTTGTCCTTTCAAGGATGAGTGTGGGTGCCTAGAATGGGAGATTTCCGACAAGTGCTACTTGATGAAGCGCATAAGTCAAAGTATTCCATTCATCCGGGCGCGACAAAAATGTATCTTGATTTGAAGAAAGAGTATTGGTGGCCGGGCATGAAACGTGATGTTGTAAAGTATGTTGAACAATGCGTCATGTGTTTGCAAGTTAAGGCCGAGCACCAAAAGCCGTATGCTATGTTACAACCGTTAGAAATTCTGAAATGGAAATGGGAGCACATTACCATGGATTTCATTACAAAGTTACCAAAGAAGGCGAGAACCCAATTTGATACCATTTGGGTAATAGTTGATCGATTGACGAAGAGTGCGTTGTTTCTTCCCATTCGGGAAACGATATCGTCGAAGGCTTTATCAAAGTTGTTTATCAAGGAGGTGGTATCGAGACATGGGGTTCCTATATCTATTATTTCGGATCGAGACACTCGTTTGACGTGTCAATTTTGGAATAAGTTTCATGAGGATATGGGTACACAATTGAGAATGAGCATGGTGTACCATCCTCAAACGGACGGTCAAACCGAACGTACGAGTCAAACATTGGAGGATATGTTACGAGCGTGTATTATTGATTTCGGTGGTAGTTGGGATGAGCATTTACCTTTGGTGAAATTCTCGTATAATAATAGTTACCATGCTAGTATTGGAATGCCACCGTATGAGATGCTTTATGGGCGAAGGTGTCGAAGTCCTATTTTTTGGGGTGAAATGGGACAAAGGGAAATCGGGAGTACCGATATGGTTTTAGAGACGAATAACAAGATTAAGATGATTCGGATGCATTTGAAAGCGGCTCAAGATAGGCAAAAGTCGTATGCCGATAAGCGTAGACGACCGATTGAGTTCCAAGAAGGTGACATGGTGATGCTTAAAGTTTCGCCATTGAAGGGTATTATTCGTTTTCGAAAATGGGGAAAGTTAGCTCCTCGGTTTATTGGGCCATTTAAAATTCTAGCTCGTGTTGGTGAAGTTGCGTATCGATTGGAATTACCCAAAGAGCTTGCGGGGATCCATAATACATTTCATGTTTCCCATCTCCGTAAGTGTCTTGCGGATGATTCTTCATGGATGCCATTAGACGAGATTGAGTTAAACAATAAGTTAGAATATATTGAGGAGCCGATTGCTATACTCGATGAGAAGGTGAAAAGGTTGAGAAATAAAGAGGTGAAAACTTTTAAAGTTCAATGGCGTCGGAGTAAAGGTTCCGAGTTTACATGGGAACCCGAAGAATTTGTATTAATTTATCTTCCCTCTTGTCATGCGGCTTGGATCGCGAGGACGCGCTCCAATTCAAGTGGGGGAGAGTTGTAACACCCAAATAATTGTTGTACGGATTGTAAATAGAGTACATAAAGTGTGGGCTGCACTGTGTATTTAAATAGAAGACAGAACCTGCCCAGAACCTTGTGCGCGCCGCGCACTAGTCCTGTGCACAGATTCCAGCTTTTAAATTAAGGTTTAATGAGGGCCATTATTGTCCTTTCACATGATGCCGGGTGATGTGCGAAAAGTGGTATATGAATTATCGTATGGAAAATACCGGTTTTAGAGATTGCTACACACTAACGGGCAGTGTACCCGATCGTGTAGTAGTATAGTAACTGGTTTAGTTCCGTCTATCGTTCCAAGGACAGTTATATCAGTCAAACTAGAATTAGAAACTATATTATGATTAACTAAGTGAATGAAAGTTAAAAGTACAAGTTTTATGTTTTGGTGGCTATTTAACGATTTAGCCAAATCAAAGAAGGTTAAATGTAAAAACAATATTTTTGTCTTTTAAGTTTATGAAATGAGAATAAATGCAAATAAAGCAAGTAAGATAGTTTTGAATTAAATCAAAGAGATGAAATGTTTATCTAGATATTTTACCCTCGGTATTGGATGTATTTTTAGATATTAAGTCCTGATTGAATAATTATGTGTGTAGTTATCTAATAGGTTCACTAAGAGTTCTCTCGGATAAACACGCAAATACAATAACAAGATCAAGGGTTCCCTTTTCACTATGGTTCTTGTATTTGTAATCAAATAACTATAAGCATGCTAATCACCTAAATCGACTCGCCAAGAGTTCTCTTTAGCAAGTACTCAAACTAGAATTACTAAGCGAGGGTTCCCTATTACTTAGACCTTTTCGTTTGTGACTAGTTGATCAACAAGATCAAAGACTTGAATAACAATTGTCTTTGCGTTCGCTCTACACAATTCATTCCTATTTTGTTTAACCGTTTTAATCTAGTTTACCCCCTTGGTCCGGTTTAGCAAACAATCAATCTAAGACAAGTTGATTGTAAATCAATATGATACATCAACAAGAGTTCTCTTTATCAACAACATATCAATTAACTAGATACAAATGATTTTAACAACAATAAACATGGTTCTTAATTCAAGCTTCAATCTATCACGCATAATACATTCAATCAATAAGATTACATCCAATACCTTGGTTATTAATCTAGACAAACATTATAGAAACTAGCCAACAATCATGGTAACAGACAACAATACAATCAATTTATTAACTGAAATCATTGCTGAGAACAAGTAAATAACCTACAAGAACAAGAGTTCTTGGATGAAGAAGGTTTTGATGGATGATGCCTTGATGTTGAGCCTCTTCAAAGAGGTTGGAGTTCTCCAATTTGCTCCTGAAAATCGCCTCTAAACTCTCTGGTTCGTATCCTCTTGAAACAGTCCCAAAAATGAAGCTTTAAAGTGGAGAAATTAGGTAAAAAGCAGAAAAGTCGGGTACACCTACTACGGGACGTCGTCCCAAAAGGCAGGACGGCGTCCCACAAAACACGACAGGACGGCGTCCTAATAATGCTAGACGGCGTCCCAGATAAAAGGCCAGGACGGCGTCCTCTTATGCTAGACGGCGTCCCGAATGGTTTTTAGGCACTGTTTCGTTTTCTTTTCAATATTAGTTCATTTGGACGAAGCCTAACATATCAGAAGCCTTGTTTTATCATTTTAGAGTGCTACCTTGACCCTAACTCGTATCGGGATCGACCAATGTCATAAATCATCAAAATTCTTTGCAGATCATTCTTCCGATACAAATTCGCGCATCTTGGCTTATCACTTGTAGATCACCTTCATTATCTTCGATTCTAGAGCGTTTTAAGTGATATTGCGATAGATATATATGATGTTATTGAGCAATATCAAAACACCCCACACTTAAACCTTGCTTGTCCTCAAGCAATTCTTTCGTTACAAAGTAGAACAATATCAAACATAATCACAAAATATAGATTACAAACATTACATGAATTACTCGAAGCACACGAAACACACACGTTGATATGAAACACAATACACACTATATGAAACACACGCTTTAAGTAACACACTTTTATTGGAATCACACGCACGCTTTACACACAATGGAAACACACGCTTTAAGTATAGTACACTTTTATTGAAATCACACGCACGCTATATACACAATGGAAACACACACACACATTTTTGGTAGATTAGAGCCAAGTATCCGAAAAATTTGATCCTAGGGAAATCAGGACCTTGATGAAAACGTTTTATGGTTTTGAAAATATCATGCTAGTTTTTAATACTAGACACGTTTTCCGATTTTGTCGGATTTTCTGAATTTTGAAAAATGAGTGCGGGTTTCCCGCTATTGGTCAAGCCAATCCCTCCCACGGTACCTAACATCACGAGATGTTGGTAGAAAATAATGTGCTTAGGGGGATACACATTACGTCCGGATATCATTGACAATTATGAGGTAATCATCTAATCCGTTAAGTCAATCATAAAGATCGAAGTTCATCAGGCTTAAAAGCTGATATATTACCTTTCCGGAGGTTATCCACTGGGAATCTGATCAATCACTGACAATTTGTGTATCATGGTGCGCTTCCCATTTGGCTAGCAAATCTCCCTCATTGAGATAAGCTTTGACTACCAGTTTTCCTGTTTGATGTTGAGGCCTGGTAGATTTCCAGTCGATTTTAGCAATGACTTTTCAAGACTTTTCGTCACCCTACAACTGGTCTGGACTACAACTTCTGAAATAAATCAGCAAGTGTGTCGTTCGGGAGACTTGACTCCCTTTAGGATGGAATGGATACATCCTGTATGGTCATATAAGTGGTCGGACGCAACATTGTCCTTGTTAGGAGAAACAATGAGGATCGCCCTTAGGGTTTTTGATCTGGCGCGAGATCCGGTTTCCGACCACGCTATACAATCACCGCTCTCTCACGGTTTACACTCGTTTTGGTACAAGTGACCTACAAGTTAGCTTACTAAACTAGTAGGATTTTCATTCAAATAATTGAATGATGGAGCAACTTCAAAGACTATTAATAATTTAAAATGTAAACCAACATTTATTTTCTAGATTTTAAGACCATAATGTGTATAACGTGGTTTTTGGGCTTTTAATCGTTTTTAAGGCAACTTGAAAATTTTAAAAATTTTTAAATAAGCTTATAATCAATTAAGTTTATAAAATATCTTTTAAAAATTTATATTTATAACGGAAATTCGGTTGTTATACCTGATCTTAATCCGTCGATAAATTTTAAAATCAATTTTATAAAATTTAACCTTTTACAAGTTATGTTGCCTTGAACGCCTTAATTTTAGTAAAACGAGTTCCCGATAAATTTCTACTCCCCACCCCACACTTGAGATCATGCAAGGCCCTCATTGCATGAAATCAGAAAAAAAAAATTAAATTTAGAGGGCAAAGTGATAGGGTGATTGTAGAAATTTCCAATTTTTTAACCTGTAAATAATGGAACAAGTAGACGGATGCCGCTGAACTTACTGCCAGCATAAGAGCATCGTCTAGTCCGCGATTATCATCATACACAAATCATAATATCAAATGTCGCTGAACTTAATGCCAGTCTTTGAAGTTCAATCATGCTGCACAAATAAACAAACCACACAAATCACAATAAAAATAACGGTGTTTTTACAACCACATCCGTTTATCAAACCACACCATTAGTATATTATTACAAACCGAAATTGTATCAAAATACATCACACAAATAAAATAGTCTAAAAACAAGGTACAAAATGATCCAATAGGCACGCAGGCCTAGTTATCAAACGGCCAAAAATAATTACCCGAACCATCTCTGTACGGGCGTCCCTGTGGATATTGCTGCTCAAATCTGTTCCGAGCATCCTGCAACGCAGCGGTATTATCATAAATCGGGTGAGGCGGAGGTGGGTTTTGAGGATCCGTGTAATATTGGGGTGTCAGACGTGTCGTCCCATAGTACTGCTCGGGGTTGGAATAAAACAACTCTGAGTTATGGTTATTCCAATCAATACCATAACTCATCCATCCCTGGTCGTGCACTTGAGCAATCTGTCGTTGCTCCATTCGCTGCTGACTATCCCACATTCGATCGTTGTTCATCCTTTGTTCGTTCGGGCTCAACCTCATGTTATTAACACTACCAACCAAACTGTCCCAACTTGATTGGGACGGATGCCACGGAACCTGTTCACCCACATTAGTCTGTGCCTCCATTTCTGCCTCCTCTTCCTGCCGCTGCTCTTGCTGAACACCACTGCCACTTGCGTCACCTGCACCAACTGCCACAAAAGGCACCAAATGCCCATTTCTATCTTTCATAATGATTTCAGCATTAATATAAAAAATCTTTTTTAATGGTTTCATTACGCTCGTGTACTCCTGTAATCTACTGAAATCAATGTTAAAATGTCGGGCAATTCGGGTGATGTAGTGGCCTCCCAGAAGTGGCTTCTGTAGCCGTGTCTCAGTCGCAATGGCAAGGAAATAATTACCGATTAGCCCAGGAATGTCGGTATAGGAACCCCGCTTGATTTGATCCATAATCCACAAATCTAATGTTTTCACCTTCTCATTACCCTCAATCCTCGCATTAAACGTGCATGCGATGAGTCGATGAAGCAGCCTATCATCCCGGGCTGCGATTTCGTTGTACCTGTGCTTGCTTGATCTAAAATGTGCAGGCGCAATATTTGGCTTACAAATTCTGTGCCAATAAGAGGTGTCATCAAAAACATGCCGGCCAACGTAATCAGAAGCCCGCAAATATTCACCTAACTGATTATCGGTGAATTCCTCAAAAATTCCCAGAACTCTACAAAGCTGTAAACTGCTTATACCCCTATCTTGGCCCCCGAGACGAAACTGTAGAAACTCATTCGATAAATAATCGCTGACATTGTTAAACCGCATGGTAGAGTAAAATTCTTTAAGCAGCACCGGATAGATTGGTTCATTAATGCTAAAAACATGTTCCCAAGCGTGGGCGACTACTCTATTATACGGGATGGCTAGTAAATTAGTAACATGTCGGCGCATGCCCGCTTCTTCCAATGGCCCCCAGAAAAAATACCAAGTGGCATTAATCGGCCTGCGGTTTATTCTCTCAAACGTTTCGGTGTAGTCTTCGTCGTTCTGAACCCGTGTTAACCAAACTCGAGGATCATTTAGATCCTCCTCCTCTTCTTCTCCGGAAGACGATGATGAATGATGTTGTTGTTGTTGTGGTGGTGGTTGTCGTGGAGGAGCCAAACCTGCTGTCCTTCCTCTTTTTGCCGGTCCTCCTCTGCTTGGTTGTCCCTGCAAAACATTATACACCAAACCAAAAGAACATAGAAACCGTTGTGTTAATGTTAGCTAAAAACAAAACCGAGTAGCAGGAGAACTTAATCATTCCATTCCTAGTTCAAAAAGTTATTATGATTCATTTAAACAAAAGTGCATGTTCACAAGTTTATACCAGAGTCAACCAAAGTCAACTTGAATTCATTAACACACTTTCAAAAACGAAAATCACAACTTAACAAAGTAGCACAAACTTAGGACTTAAAGGATTCAAGTATGTTGTGTCATAGGTCATAACATTTAACTTTGCATTCTAATCATATTCATCACAAATCATAATACAATTTTCACAACTTTTAGCTCAAATGACCTTATAACATCATACATTATGGCATTCCATTCCCTTATTTGATTCAACATGACCTTACAAATGAAAAACAAGCATACACATTTCATAAATTCATTATAATTCATCATATGCTTAGAAATTTACTAATATTCAAAAACGACCCGGCCAAGTTGACATCAACATCACCAACACAATCATATACTTCACAAGAATCATAAACATCATACATAAACTCAACTTCATAAGTTAAGCACCCTAAATTCGGATTTATTTTCTACAAACCCTAGAATCATGAACAAAACCCTTAAAAGCATGTAATCTTTGCAAAATAAACACATTAAGGGCAATTAAAACATCTAAGGCATGTTAATCTTAATAATAATCATGCAAATCAAACACCCCACACTTATCCTTAACCAATTTATAGATATAAACATATAATTCAAGTAATTGATAAAGAAAAGTGAAGAAATGGAGTATTCATACCCAAAAGTTCATGATTTAAAGCTTGAATTTGAAGAGGAAATCACGAATTTGAAGTAGAAATTAGGGTTTTTGGAGAGTGGTTCGGGTTAGGGCAGAGAGAAATAGAGAAGAGTGTGTTTTGTGGATGAAAAATGAGTGGGATAAGTGTTAAAACGTATTTTTTTTTTCTGACTCAGGGGTTGGGACGATGTCTTGGGAACCTAGACGGCGTCTAGGCTAATGAAACGAGACGGCGTCTTGCATAGTGGGACGGCGTCTAGAAGTTTAAACTGGGACGGCGACTTGCATAGTGGGACGGCGTCCCAATGTGCTAAAACCCACTGACCTGATTTTCTGAGTCGTTCGCGTTTAGGGGTCATACGTTAATCATTTTGTACCAAACTAAAATTTAACGTGCACACAATACAAACCTAATTACAATCGTGAACCATTCTTTTACGAGTCGTTCACCAAACTCGTCCCCGTTTTGATTTAGGCGTTTTTCTTGAAGTTGAGGCTAACCTCATCCTCAATTTCCAGGGGACCATCAACATAGTGTTTGACCCGGTGGCCATTCACTTTAAAAGTATCACCTTTCCAGTTTACCATTTCAATTGTACCATAAGGGTACACCCTTCTAACCACGAATGGTCCCGTCCATCGGGACTTAAGCTTTCCTGGTGATAACTTGAAACGGGAGTTATAAACAAGGACACGATCTCCTTCCATGAATTCTTTTGGATGTTTCAATCTTTTGTCGTGCCATTGTTTGGTTTTTTTCTTGTAAATTAGAGAGTTGTCATAGGCTTCAAGCCTCAACTCATCTAATTCGTTTAATTGGGTCAAACGTAACCGACCCGCTTCTTGGTAATCCAAATTGCATGCCCTTAATGCCCAATGTGCTTTATGTTCAATCTCCAACGGGAGATGGCATGCTTTTCTGTATACCATACGGAAAGGAGTTGTTCCAATCGGTGTTTTGTAGGCCGTGCGAAAGGCCCACAATGCATCGTTTAACTTGGTTTACCACTCTTTTGGATTGGCACCAACGGTCTTTTCAAGTATGCGTTTTAATGACCGATTGGTGTTTTCTACTTGCCCACTCGTTTGGGGATGATAAGATGTCGAAATTTTATGGATTACTCCATATCTTTTCAACACCTTTTCCAATTGCTTATTGCAAAAGTGGGTGCCCCGGTCACTTATAAGAGCTTTTGGTGTGCCGAACCTAGAGAAAAGTTCCATCAAAAAGTTTACCACTACTCGGCCATCATTTGTTGGTAGAGGTTTTGCCTCCGCCCATTTAGAAACATAATCTATGGCGACAAGTATGTAGAGGTAAGAATGAGATTTTGGAAAGGGGCCCATAAAGTCAATTCCCCAAACATCGAACACCTCGCATACTTGGATGCTTTGTTGAGGCATTTCATCCCGTTTAGTTATTTGACCGGCCCGTTGGCACGCGTCACAAGCTTTACAGACAGCGTAGGCATCTTTGAATATGGTAGGCCAATAGAAACCGGCCTCGTAAACTTTCTTCCCCGTGATTTGGGGACCAAAGTGCCCACCTGTTGGACCAAGGTGACAGTCAAGCAGAATTTCAGTGCATTCCTTCCCCGAAACACACCGACGGATTATCCCATCGGGACACTGTTTAAAGAGATATGGGTGTTCCCAAAAATAGTATTTTAAGTCACTAAAGAATTTCTTTCTTTTCTGGTGTGACATACCGGTTTCTAGGAATCCACCCGCAAGATAGTTGGCAATGTCTACAAACCATGGATCATCAATTTTCTCAACCCTCATGAGATTTTCATCGGGAAAATTATCTTGGATAACTGTCTCATGTAGAACCCCAAGATTCGGGTTCTCAAGTCGAGAAAGGTGATCGGCAGCTAGGTTTTCGGCACCCTTTTTATCTTTTATATCGATGTCGAATTCTTGCAAAAGCAAGACCCAACGTATTAAACGGGGTTTAGCATCTTGCTTAGAAAGCAAGTACTTTAATGCCGAGTGGTCTGTGTAGACAACCGTCTTTGCTAGCACCAAATAGGATCGGAATTTGTCAAACGAAAAGACGATTGCAAGGAGTTCCTTCTCGGTGGTAGTGTAATTAAGTTGGGCTCCTTGCAGTGTCTTACTAGTATAGTAAATGGGCTTGAAATGTTTTTCTATTCTTTGCCCCAAGACGGCACCAATAGCAAAGTCACTGGCGTCACACATAAGTTCAAATGGTATTGACCAATTCGGCGATATGAGAATCGGTGACTGCGTGAGCTTTGCTTTAAGAAGATTAAAGGCGGTAAGACACTCGTCCGTAAAGACAAATGGAGCGTCCTTCTCAAGAAGTTTGTTCATGGGAGTTGCAATTTTGGAAAAATCTTTAATGAACCGCCGGTAAAAACCGGCGTGCCCCAGAAAACTTCTAACACCTTTCACATTCGTTGGTGGTGGTAATTTGGCTATTACTTCCACTTTAGCCCGATCCACCTCAAGACCTGCACAAGAAATTTTATGACCCAATACAATTCCCTCTTTTACCATAAAATGGCATTTTTCCCAGTTTAGTACAAGATTTGATTCTTCACACCTAATCAACATAAGCTCAAGATTTTTAAGACATGAGTCAAAAGAATCACCGAAGACTGAGAAGTCATCCATGAATACTTCCATAAAGTCTTCAATCATGTCATGAAAAATAGCTACCATACACCTTTGAAAGGTAGCAGGAGCATTGCATAAGCCAAAAGGCATACGCCGATAGGAGAAAGTACCATAAGGACATGTAAAGGTCGTTTTCTCTTGGTCCTCGGGTGCTATAGGGATTTGGAAATATCCCGAGAAACCGTCAAGAAAACAATAAAAATTCTTTCCCGCTAATCTTTCCAACATTTGATCAATGTAAGGAAGGGGAAAATGGTCTTTTCGGGTAGCATCATTTAATTTCCTGTAATCAATGCATACCCTCCAACCCGTGATAGTCCTGGTAGAAATTAATTGGTCGTCTTCATTTGTGACAACGGTCATGCCACCCTTTTTGGGCACGCATTGGACCGGACTCACCCAAGGACTATCCGAAATTGGATAAATAAGACCCGCATCTAGGAGTTTTACAATCTCCTTCTTAACAACTTCTTGCATATTGGGGTTGAGTCGCCTTTGTCTTTGTACACACGGCTTATAGTTATCTTCCATTAATATCTTATGTGTACAATAAGAGGGACTTATACCCTTGATGTCATAAATTTTCCATGCTAGAGCCGTTTTATGGGCTTTTAACATGGAAACAAGCTTAGATTTCTCACTTACAGAGAGTTCGGATGAAATGATCACCGGGAGAGTAGAACCTTCTTGTAGGTAAGCATATTCCAAGTGACTTGGAAGTGGCTTTAGTTCCAAAACGGGAGGTTCTTCAATCGATGTTTTACATCGGTATTCATTCCCTAAATCCAACTTTCTGTACTCTTCATCATTTGGCTCATACCCCTTAGCCATCAAAGTGGTCAACATCTCCACTTCTTCCACCATTGTTTCATCATCACCTTCCGCAAAAATGCATTCTCCTGTACCTTGCAATTCTGGAAATTCCTGCAATAACTCCGAATACGTGTCTACGGTTTGCAAATAATAACATTGATCATCAGTAGACTTGGGGTATTGCAAGGCATGGTCAACGGAAAAGGTAACCTTCATATCCTCAATACTAAGGGTCAATTTCTGCCCATGAACATCTATCATAGCTCTAGCGGTATTGAGGAAAGGTCGACCTAATATAAGAGGCACACGTGTGTCCTCCTCCATGTCTAGAATTACAAAATCAGCCGGAAATACTAGGGTACCTACTTTTACTAACATATTCTCTAAAATTCCACGAGGGAATTTAACAGAGCGGTCTGCTAGTTGGATTGCCATTCGAGTTGGTTTCAGTTCCCCGGGGTTTAGCTTAACATATAATGAATAAGGCATTAAATTTATGCTAGCCCCTAAATCCGCTAATGCTTTAATGCATTCCAAATCTCCCAGGAGACATGGTATGGTAAAACTTCCAGGATCAGCTAACTTTTTCGGTATTTTGTTCATCAAAATTGCTGAACAATTAGCATTCATGGTGACGGATGAAAGTTCCTCCATTTTCTTCCGATTAGTAAGTAAGTCTTTTAAAAACTTAGCATACTTGGGCATACCTGAGATTACATCAATGAAAGGCATGTTTATGTTAATTTGTTTAAACATATCTAGGAATTTCGACCTTTCGGCCTCTAGCCTCTCTTGTTGTTGTTTTCTTGGGTATGGGAGCGGTGGTTGATATGGTTTCACTACGGGTTTTTCCCGTTCTTCCTTTTCAACCACTTTTTCCGGCTCCTTAACCGGTTCATCGTTTTGGTTCAATGGAACACTGAAATCAGAATTTTCGGGCATTTTTGGAGCATCGTATGCTAGACCACTCCGTGTGGTGATAACATTTGCGTGCTCATTTCGTGGGTTTTTACTGGTATCGCCCGGTAAACTACCTGGTTTCCTCTCGCTCAGTAAATTGGCTAAACCACTCATTTGTTTTTCTAAATTTTGAATTGATGCTTGTTGGTTTCTAAATTGATGTTCATTTTTCTCGTTGGTTTGGTTTATATTTGTGACAAGCTGAGTTTGTGATGTAATTAACTTTTCCAGCATACTCTCTAAATTTGACTTTTTCTCTTCCTGTTGGGGTTTTTGGTAAAAACCCGGAGTTTGTTGTTGAAACCCACTACCTGACCCTTGTTGAAAATTGGAAGTTTGACCTTGAGGGTTGTAGGGGTTGTTAAAGTTCCGGTTAAATTGGGCTCTTCCCTGAAACTGGTTATTATTTCTTTGGCTTATGAAAGCCACTTCTTCTTTTTGAGCCATGGTTAACCCGGCATCACAATCTTTTCCTAAGTGGAGACCTCCACAGTATTCACAACCTACTTTCATACTATGGATTTCCTTGGTGATTTTGTCCATGTTTCGGACAACACCATCTATTTTTACACCTAGGGAGCTTAAGTCATCATAAGCACCGGCGCTTTGGACTTGAGCATTTCGAGTAATTGGGCGTTCTTGATGCCACTCATGAGAATAATCAGCTAGTTTCTCGATTATCTCATAAGCCTCTTGCTCGGTTTTGTCCATAAGAGAACCACCGGCCGCTTGGTCAATTGAAATTCGGGTTGCTACATCACAACCTTTGTAAAAGATTTGGACCTTTTGAAAGGTATCCAAACCATGGTTTGGACAACCTCTTAGCATTTTGGAAAATCGATTCCATGCTTCGTACAGGGTTTCCATCGGCTTTTGACAGAATTGGGTAATTTCGTGTTGGAGTCTCGCGGACTTGGATGCTGGAAAATATTTCTTAAGAAATTTTTCCAACATACCATCCCACGTTTCTATCGTAGCCTCGGCCAATGAATCTAACCAACTTCGTGCTTCCCCTTGGAGTGTCCACGGGAAAAGTCTTAAAAATATGGCCTGGTCAGTTTCTGGTTTAAGTTTGAATAGAAGACATATCTCTTCAAAGAGACGAATATGTTCGTTTGCGTCTTCATTAGGACCGCCACTAAATTGACACCTATTATTAATCATTTGAAGAATAGGTCCTTTTATTTCAAAAGTTACCTCACCAGTAGGTGGAGTAATAGCACTACCTTGTCCGGTCCGGGTTGCTTTCATCTTTGCTGCCATTGATTGTCGTGGTACCAACGGTCTTTCTCCTTCCATTTCAAAATTTGGGGGTTGAACGGGTTTACCAAAGTCTGAATATCGAGGCTTGGTCGTACTTGATTCTGAATCAAAGGTTTCTTGCTTTGATGAAGATTCAAAAATTTCAAGTACTTCTTTTGAAATCCTACCAAGCTTTCTATCCGGTTCTGTCAATGGTGTAAATAATGGAGATTCTGAACTTCGGGTATGTGGCATATGCAACCTATAATCTGTCAATCACACAACTAACAAAAACTATCACACATACCGATTCTATAAAATTAAAATCAAAGACTATCGATAATTAAAAATAATTAAGAACTACTTAATCACAAATTAGTTAATAGTCCTATTTTGACACAAAACTGTCCCCGGCAGCGGCGCCAAAAACTTGATGTGCGAAAAGTGGTATATGAATTATCGTATGGAAAATACCGGTTTTAGAGATTGCTACACACTAACGGGCAGTGTACCCGATCGTGTAGTAGTATAGTAACTGGTTTAGTTCCGTGTATCGTTCCAAGGACAGTTATATCAGTCAAACTAGAATTAGAAACTATATTATGATTAACTAAGTGAATGAAAGTTAAAAGTACAAGTTTTATGTTTTGGTGGCTATTTAACGATTTAGCCAAATCAAAGAAGGTTAAATGTAAAAACAATATTTTTGTCTTTTAAGTTTATGAAATGAGAATAAATGCAAATAAAGCAAGTAAGATAGTTTTGAATTAAATCAAAGAGATGAAATGTTTTTCTAGATATTTTACCCTCGGTATTGGATGTATTTTTAGATATTAAGTCCTGATTGAATAATTATGTGTGTAGTTATCTAATAGGTTCACTAAGAGTTCTCTCGGATAAACACGCAAATACAATAACAAGATCAAGGGTTCCCTTTTCACTATGGTTCTTGTATTTGTAATCAAATAACTATAAGCATGCTAATCACCTAAATCGACTCGCCAAGAGTTCTCTTTAGCAAGTACTCAAACTAGAATTACTAAGCTAGGGTTCCCTATTACTTAGACCTTTTCGTTTGTGACTAGTTGATCAACAAGATCAAAGACTTGAATAACAATTGTCTTTGCGTTCGCTCTACACAATTCATTCCTATTTTGTTTAACCGTTTTAATCTAGTTTACCCCCTTGGTCCGGTTTAGCAAACAATCAATCTAAGACAAGTTGATTGTAAATCAATATGATACATCAACAAGAGTTCTCTTTATCAACAACATATCAATTAACTAGATACAAATGATTTTAACAACAATAAGCATGGTTCTTAATTCAAGCTTCAATCTATCACGCATAATACATTCAATCAATAAGATTACATCCAATACCTTGGTTATTAATCTAGACAAACATTATAGAAACTAGCCAACAATCATGGTAACAGACAACAATACAATCAATTTATTAACTGAAATCATTGCTGAGAACAAGTAAATAACCTACAAGAACAAGAGTTCTTGGATGAAGAAGGTTTTGATGGATGATGCCTTGATGTTGAGCCTCTTCAAAGAGGTTGGAGTTCTCCAATTTGCTCCTGAAAATCGCCTCTAAACTCTCTGGTTCGTATCCTCTTGAAACAGTCCCAAAAATGAAGCTTTAAAGTGGAGAAATTAGGTAAAAAGCAGAAAAGTCGGGTACACCTACTACGGGACGTCGTCCCAAAAGGCAGGACGGCGTCCCACAAAACACGACAGGACGGCGTCCTAATAATGCTAGACGGCGTCCCAGATAAAAGGCCAGGATGGCGTCCTCTTATGCTAGACGGCGTCCCGAATGGTTTTTAGGCACTGTTTCGTTTTCTTTTCAATATTAGTTCATTTGGACGAAGCCTAACATATCAGAAGCCTTGTTTTATCATTTTAGAGTGCTACCTTGACCCTAACTCGTATCGGGATCGACCAATGTCATAAATCATCAAAATTCTTTGCAGATCATTCTTTCGATACAAATTCGCGCATCTTGGCTTATCACTTGTAGATCACCTTCATTATCTTCGATTCTAGAGCGTTTTAAGTGATATTGCGATAGATATATATGATGTTATTGAGCAATATCACCGGGTTTAGGTCACTTATGGCCAGTTTTGGGGTGGTTGAAACACATTCAACACAACCACCAACACCATCTTCAATTCCATTTCAATTTTAGAGAGAGAAACCCTTTGAGAGAGAGAAAGCTCAAATCAAGGAGGAAGAAGTTTGATTCGGGTTAAAGCTCAAGTATTAAAGTTGTTCATCTAGCCTTTAGCTACGTTTTGATTATGGTGGTATGTCCTAACTTTGATTTTCCTTATTTTAATTTGTTTAAGGGTTAGGGTTTGGGTTAGTGATGAACATAAAACTCATATTTGGTGATTTTGGGTGTTCTTGGGTAAGATTGAGTCATGAGGACTCAATAATAACTAACCTAGGGTTTCAAAGTGTATTAAGACCATAATCGAATTAATGTTAGGGGTTGTGGCGTAAACTTGACCAAGTGTTAGAGTTAATGGTGCAAATGGGTCACGTTTGCACTACGGGTCAAAATGACACTTGTGTGGTGAGTGAGTTGGTTCACCAACTTGAATGTGTGATTGATATTGTGCAAATATAATAGGTACGTTATATTGAAGTTGGCGAGCTCAAGTTATCATTCACCAAAAAGGCGTTGATGTGAGTGGAATAATTATACATGTGTGTATGTAATGTATTTACTTGTGTGAAATGCGGTGTGGGTTTTAAGTTTGGGTATGCGATACCACATCGTGTTGGCATGGGATGCGGGTTTAAAGTTCGGGTATGCGATACCTCATTATCATCGTGTGTGTGCGGGCGTGAAGTGTGGGTTTTAAAGTTCGGGTATGTGATACCACATTTCACGTGACGGGTGAGTTTTAAGTTCGGGTATGTGATACCACCCAATGGACTAGTGATGCATACTAGTGGCGTCTGCGTGGCTAACGGTTCATTCACGAGAATCGTTCCCTTTGTATGATTGGTTAACCATGGTTATGTGATGTAGTGTAGCATATTATTTTGTTCGCGTTATATGCTATTGTTGTGCTAGCTTGTATTATCGGAGGTTTAGCGTTATACTTTGCGATGGTATGCTAATTTAAATGCTAGCGTGTATGAGGTAATTGTGTAAGTGATTGCAAGTAAGTAGGTTATATATGTATGTGTATAATTATTGCATTCACTAAGCTTTGCTTACCCTCTCGTTGTTTACCTTTTTATAGGCTCCGGCGTGGACAAGTGGAAGGGTATACGTTTGGATTAGTGATCCCACTTCATTGTGTTAGGAGAAGATTTTAGGACGTTTAGCTTTTGGAAGTTCGACCAAGTTATGGGTAGTTTAACCCCAAACACCATGCTCGAAGTGTCGTTTAGAAATTAAACTTTTGTGGTCGAAACTTATATTTTGTACGAAACTCGTATTTCGGCATATGTGGGCCCAGTTTCGTAAAACTTGTTTTATTATTGAAACGTGTTAGTTTTAACTATTATAATGTGTTGTGAAAAGCGTTTCGTCTAAAAGTGTCGGGAAGTGGGAGACCTTTAAACAAAAATTGAACATTTTGGACAGCGGGCTGCCAGGCCTTGTGCGCGCCGCGCACAATAGGGCGGCTCGCCGCGCACTACACAGTATATAAAAAAAATCGCGTATGCAGTTGGATAACGGGTTGGGTTGTTACATAACAGAGGACTGGCAGCTGTACGGGCCATTCCACACCTAGCTGATCGGGATAGAGTTTACCGATAGTTCCTGTTACTATCTCCTTCGCATAGTAATCCGAACGCAGCGGATGTGTTATTCAATACTATACTACACGAATAGTAACACTTTGAACCCAACCTCATAACTCAAGGTTGACCTCTGCCCAGCCTTCAAAACCCAAGGCTGGATGTCAAAAACTATCCGACACTACCCCGGTGCACATATATGCATCAATCAATACAGTATATCATATACTCATCAAATCAGGTATACAAGGTAGGACATCAGTAGCATAACCCGCTACTACATACATATAAATGTTAAGACAGTCTCACTCACCTGATAAACAGCAAGAACTCAGAAGTCTTATATTACTGAGCATTCTCCGTTCCCTTATTACCTGAGAATATCATATCTTAAGTTAGCACAATGTCAGTAGATTACGAAGAAAAAAAAAAATTTAAATTGGAGCTCTAATGTAAAAGATATAAAAATCTCATTTTACTTATCCCCTTATCTCAAAAATACCACTTATCCCTTGATCTCCCCTATATATATATATATATATATATATATATATATATATATTCACTGAAATGAAACATATTACATGATCATTTGATGTACGTTCATATAAAGATTGCAATAAATATGTTAAAAGGAATATATGCAACCAAACTATTTGAGTGCTTGTATACAGTTTAGTAACTAACTTGTATACAGTTTAGTAACTAATCAACATAGACAAATCATGATCAAGATTAAATTACCAACATTGCTAATTTTCTTAATGGAATGTTTACAACTAATAAACAAAAAAAAATAAAAATTAGCATTTAATCGGGAAATAAACTACATGCTCTGATATCAATGTAGAACATAAGATAAGTTCTAGACATACCAGAAACTATACGGCGGAAGTGGTCGGATCGGGGTTTAGATCACCGGTCGAGAAAGCGATCACCAAAGAAAAGCTGTCAAATTTCACAACATAATTTCTTTCAACGGTTTGCCACGCACCAAAGCGAACACTATGTTTTTCTCTCAACTCAATTGTGTATGTATTTCACTCTTTTTTCTTGTGTGTTTCAACAAAGAGATGAACTCTCTTTATATAGCCACAAAGATGAAGACCACAAGTCTCCATTAATTCAATCATAATAAAAGACAATCTTCATTAGTTTTCAATTTAATGTGGCATACAAAGAGTTTGTGGGTGTAATCAATTTATTATTTCCAACAAGTAACGAGCAGGAGTAACGAATCCGTACCTATGACGCCAAATGGGGAGCAAATGCCACATAGGATGGTAACGAGTGATAATGAAACCATAGGTATTGGTCTAAGAATAATGAATTAAAAATCATATCTCGAGGATAAAACATCATGCAATGACTATATCTTAGGTAATGTTTGATTGCTTGTTAAGTAAAAGATTCATTATTGAATACTGAACTCAATACATTTATTTGCAATCTCCAAATAGCAATTAATATTGAATAACAAGAAAATGTGTGTTGGATGTTTGACTCTTGTTAAATCAGTGTTAAATAGTTTACCGTTGTATTACTTTTCGTTCTTTCATTTCCCGCCATGCGTGCTAAAAAAACTCGAGTGTTTAAGACGTAGTTTTTTAGAAAGAGGGGGGGGGGGGGGGGGTCGGGTAATAACTCAAAATTTGTGGGTCAAATGGATAGCATTATCCGTCCTTTCTAGGAGGGTGGACTAAACTTGGGTTCTTTTTTTTCTTTTTTTTTTAAGCGAGGAAACCCAGCTATAAACGAGCACATTGGCTCCCCTATAGAAGGTAAAATCTCAGGTAATCAAGCCCCCCGAATGCGAGACCTGGTACCGAGTGAATTGCACATTATATGCACCCTCTAGTCACACTCCCTTTTTGAACAATCTGGCATAGCCATGAATTGAACCCGGTGGTGTGTTTCATTGAGCAACTCGGTGACCACTCAGGCAAGCATGCGTAGTTAAAACTTGGGTTCTTTAAAAAGTAAAAATATAGATTTCATTGGTAAGTGGTGGTGGAGGTTTAAAACCGAAACCACTTCCTTGTGGATTAAAATCATCAAAAGTACTTATGGGGATTTAGGTTTGCTTGATTTGTGGGATCACCTCCACACTTGTGCTTCTAATTCTACTTGGCTTAATATTATTAAAACATGTGATTCTCTCGATTCTCTTGGAGTTCATTTAAGGAATTATTTTGTCAAAGTTGTTAGTGATGGTAGGGGAACCTCGTTTTGGAAAGACTTTTGGTTGACCAAGGTGCCTCTTAAGATCAGATTCAGCAGATTGTTTTGTTTGGAATCTGAATCGAATGGTACATTACATGATCGTATGGGCTCAGACTGGTCAAAGTGTATTGGGTCTTGGGGCTGGTCAAGAGAGTCGAGCAGAAGTACGGGGGATAAATTTAATGAGCTTAGCAGACTTCTGAATTCGTTGGTGTTCAAGCCTCAATGTGATTCGTGGCGTCGGATGTTAAGTGGTTGTGGCAAATTTATAACTAAAACTCTTTCTGATGTGATTACACCAAAGCTTTTAAATACATAAACCAACTCGTCTGAAACAATGTGAAATGATTTGGTCCCTAAAAAGGTAGAGGTGTTCGTGTGGAGGGCTAAAAGGAGATTGCTCGTGTTGTAAAAACTCGACAATCGCGGTATTGCTCTTCATTCCGTTAGATGCCTGCTTTGCAATGAAGGTATAGAGACGATTGACCATTCTCTTTTCCTATGTAAAGATGTGTTAGATATATAGGCAAAGGTTCATAACTAGTGGGGTATGAATGGTGTTAATATTTACTGTATTAGTGATGCTTTTAATGGGAACTCGTTGCATCGAATATTATCTTTGGGTGCAAAGATTGGCGGTAGAGTGGACGTACAGTTATCTCATTTGGAAGAATCGGAATCAATAGGTTTTTAAAAACAAATGTTGGAATCCTCAGATCGCGTTAAATGAAATACAAGTTAAAAGCTTCGAGTGGATCACGAAACATTGCAAGACAAAGATCGGTTGTTTAATTGGCTTCATGGTCCGTAAAATTTTGTTTTCTAAATTGTTATTTCTTGACTTACTTGTTAGGATACAACCTTAACATCTCAGATTGTTAGTGTTTGCTATAGTTTTTGTTACACTATAGTGAGAAAGCGTGTATTGGGGTGGCTATGTTTTTGTTCTATAACTTGTTCTCTTTTAATATTATTCTTTAATTTATATACATACTACTTCCCGTAAGTAAAACTGCAATCCTATTGCCTAAAGGCCCTCCTACTCACTGTTATACTCTAGCCACCTTTTCCTTTAAACCCTGCCTGAAGCTTCTACTTAGACTGCAGAGCCTCCATCGCCATCGACCACCACCGTCACCATCGTCTCCATCGCCATCGCTTACATCACCCACCATCTCCGGCGTGAAACCGTTGGCTTCTCCTCTCTGCTCTTCCGTATGCGACCTAAATCTTGCACCTACACACCCTAACTTCAATCCATGAGGGTTTTTGCAACATACACTTGAAGGTATGAACTTTTGTTAAATTTTTATGAAATTGATCATATTTTTTTGTGTATTTAGTGTGATTTGAGTTGTTTATACTAATATTATGCTTCAAAAACGAACATAAGAAGATGAGAATATATAAACAAGTGATCTGTAAGCAATTTGTAACTTGGTTTTCTTTGTGATGATGATTGTTGGGTGTTGTGGTGATTAATTTTTAGTTAACAAATTTTGTATTAGTTGCTTTATTTGAAGGAGTATGTTGTAAAGTGTTAATCTCAGTTTCATGAAAGTATTAAGTTTTGATGAAATTTGGTCACTTTGTAAGAACTTTACGTAAAGAAGATGATATGTGTGTAGATGAAGTTGAAAACAAGAAGGATGATGTTAAAAGAGTGCTTCGCTAAAATAGTTGAAAGTTATTGAAGCACACCAAGTGTTTGATAAAATGTCAACTTGGTGATGAGTTTGTGATTTTCAGCTAATTTATAAAGTGTATGCAAATTTGGTAAGATTATGTGTTTGCTACATAAAGATGATGGTATGGTAAATTTGTAAAGATGATGATGTTGAGTCAAATAAAGGAAACTAGGAAGTTCATGTTAAATTGATGTTATGGTGTCAAAGGAAATTAATGTCTTTGTTTAAGGTATAATTTATCCTAGAAATTAAGATTTAAGTGTGATGTTATGATTTGTGGTGGTTGTCTTTCAACCACAATTAGTATATGTGCAGGGCCGGACCTGGGGTGGGGCTGGAGGTGCAACCGCACCTGGGCATAATGAAAGAGAGGGCATCATGTGTTCAATGGTTATTTTTGAGTTTTTACATATTTGAGATGTGTAAGTGTGTAAAAATCGAGTTTTGAACAATTTAATTATGTTATATGATACTTATACTTATATATATAGTATTTTTAGATGGTTAATTTTTGTTTCTTGGCCCAAACTTAAAAGCTTCATTTAGGTTTTATGGGGTTAGGATGTTGCAGAGAATTTTGGAGAAAATTTGGGAAGGTGATTCCCTGACACTAGGGGTGTAAACGAGCCGAGCCGAGCCCGAGCTCTATAGTGTTCGAGCTCTGCTCGTTTGATTTTCATAAAGCTCGAGCTCGAGCTCGGTTCGAATCGAGCCTTAATTTTTAAGCTCGAGCTCGGCTCGTGAAATATGTTAAAAGCTCGAGCTCGGCTCATTATAAGCTCGTTTTTTGTCTAAAAAGATTAAATAGTCTTGAGCTCGAATTGAGCTCGGCTCGTTAAGCAAAAACACAAGCTCGTTAATTTGTTTGAGGAAGCTTGTTAAAAAAAACAAAATAGTTATAAGTCATAAGTTCATCTACTCAAGTAATATTAATATCTTCTTAGTTCAACACACTTGGAGATACATAAACATAAGTAAATATTGTCATTCAGGATAAGATTACAAATTTAAAATATAAAAAGTCAAAATTGAAATGCATACAAAGAATACACCGCCTAATCATGATAAACCTAAATAACCATTTCTAAACAAGATCTAAAGCGTGTAGTATGGATTCCAAGCCAATAAGCTAGATTAATGACAACACGGTAACTTCACAGAATAAACTTCTTCATTCCAAGTTCAAATCAACCATTTCCGTTCGTTCAAAACAACCTGCAAAAATTAAACAAGCAAAGTAACATATTATGTACGGAGTATAACATAACAATAACAATTTGCATTGAAGATTAGGATAATATAAAAGGTAACAATTGTTATGGTGGAACTAAAAACATGAACTACTATGCTACATTTTTCTAATACCGGAATGTATATAAAATTAACTTACCAGTTACCACTACTATATAGATAGATTGCATGTATATGAAAACATAAGATCTACATTTTTCATGTATAATTTCTTGTTTGAAGTTCTGACTTTTGAGACTGGAAGCGAATCAACGATACTGAAAGAATAGAATCAAAAGATATAAAGATCAATAGGGAGAAAGGGTAAATAAAATTAGAGAATTAGAGAATAAAGATGAAAAAGGGAGTAGTGATAAATAAAAAAGAAGATGAGAAGATTACTTGTTTGATAGTCGAAGTTGGGTATCGTGAAATTCTTGGGAAACATGAATATGTTTAAATGGGTGGATAAAGCTGAAATGTACTGCATCCTCGATAATGGAGTACTATTTTGAAGTACTAGTAATACTGAGTAGTACGTACTAATTTACTACTAGCAAAATACTCCGTGTGTGTGTATATATATATATATATATATATATATATATATATATATATATATATATATATATATATATATATATATATATATATAAAGTAAAGCTCGTTTAGGCTCGCGAGCTTAAACGAGCTCGACATCTAAAGCTCGAGCTCGAGCTCGAGCTCGTTTACTAAACGATCTTTATCATAGGCTCGAACTCGAGCTCTTTTAGGCTCGGCTCGAATCGAGTTTTTAACGAGCCGAGCTCGAGTAGCTCACGAGTAGCTCGGCTCATTTACAGCCCTACCTGACACGATCAATTAACATTTTTGCTACTTATCCCTTCACTATTATACTAACTTACATATTAACCCTTCTCTTTAGATTTTATTATTTAAAACTTTTTTATTAATACTCCATTATTTTAATTATATACGAGTAGTACTGTATGTGAGTATATTAAGGAATTAAAGAACACTTTTGTACTTGTAATACAAAATAAAATAGGACCATATAATGTACTCGTATGTTATTTAGTTTGTGTCAATTTATATCTAGACTAAAAGATATAGTTTAAATAATAAATTAATAAAAAAGTATTTTAATATTAATATATAAGCATATTTGAAATCTAATTCAATGAATATATTAATATTACCGTGATATTTTTACAAACTATAATAAGTGAAATATTTATTTGAATTCTTAATTTTGTTTGAGAATCGTACACTCACATATGATTGGATCTTACAATCACATGTGATTGTCATAACAATCACATGTGATGGATCCGCCAAATCACATTTGATTTTAATTCTAGCCATTGATTATTTTAATCTAAAGGCTGAGTTTTAGCTCTTGGTTTTCAAAAAAAATTAAGGACTTAAATGAATATTTCTTAATAGAACATATGTAGCATGTATTAATAAACCTTGCAAGTTGACTTGAAATGAGGTTACATTTTTTTAGTGTCTATATTCTTCTATAAATGTATGTATTTTAACATATATTCAGTTAAATAAAACATAAAACTTAACACAAGGTTAAAACCATTTATTTATACTTATATTTATAAAGATAGTATAATAGTACTATTTGCTTACAAAAATTAAAGGGGCATATTTTTATATTTACGCACCGGGCATCAAAAATGACAGGACTGGCCCTGTATATGTGATGACAATATCATTGATAGCATGAACGTGATGTTATGTATGGGTAGAGGATTGATAGAAGCACTTGAAAAAATTTTATTCTCTTTGCGATAAACCTCAAGGTGAGTAGTAGTGGTAATTTGGGCGGGTCAAGTGGGTTGTAAGTGGTACAAGTTGTACTTAACGATTAATGTGGGTTACGAGCCATAAGTCTCATAACCATAACGTGATGTTTTATAGCGTGATATTCGACTACTTATGAATTGGAATCGAAGAAAATTAGGGAATCGAAACACAAAACGTCATTGGTTGTTGTTGATCAGAATCTGATTGAGTAAACATAACAACATGAACAGGTGAATTCAGGTGAACGCCGTAATCGGATTATGAATCAAAAGGAAGTTATGGAATGGAAACACAAAACCGCACAGGTTGTTGTTTATCAGAATCTGGTTGAGGAAATAAAATAACAAGAACAGGTGAATTCAGGGGAATCGAAACACAAAACGGCAATGGTTGTTTATCAGAATCTGGTTGAGGAAATAAAACAACATGAACATGGGAAATCAGGTGAACGCCATAATCGGATTAAGATTAAAAAGAAATTAGGGAATCGAAATAGAAAACGGTACCAGTTGTTGTTGTTCAGAATGTGGTTTATG
Organism: Rutidosis leptorrhynchoides; assembly: GCF_046630445.1. NCBI lineage: Eukaryota > Viridiplantae > Streptophyta > Magnoliopsida > Asterales > Asteraceae > Rutidosis > Rutidosis leptorrhynchoides. Next base: position 45,095,201 of record NC_092341.1, read on the forward strand.
AGGTGGTGGTTGTTGTTCCTGCTGCTGCTGTGAAAGAAATTAAAGTGAACAACGTGAGTGAGGTGAATAACAGTAGCAGAGGCGGTTCGAGTTCAGGTTCAGGTAATGAAAGATTTTATGGTTCAAAATACGCGCAACGGAAATCACTTTATTGGGAGAACACTAAGGGGAAAATGTCACAGATGTGGGTCAAAAAGGGGGAATCTGTGCGTAACTCATGTATATAGGTATTAAGCTTTCAATATCGGGTTAATTTTCCCTTAATTATATGTATGTTTTATTTATATATTTTGTTAATGTGTTATGTTGGGTGCATACTGCTTGTGAAACAAACTAAAACACAGTAATAGGACACTTTAAATTCAAAAATGTGAAAGGGTAGTGGTAATTGTAGTCTTAAGTGGTTACTTGGTAGTTATATTGCATGTTTTAGTGATAGGATGGAGCGATTAGAGTATTCTACATGTTTTATAACGAAGATTTTTGAATGTGTTTGGGCAGTGTGGACGAGAATGGTTTGTTTGTCAATATTTTAGAAATTCAGACCACCATAGTGTTAGTAGAAATCGTTACAGCCAAACATATTTATATGTGGATCACTCCTTTGACACTTTTTTGGCATTAATCTTTTTGGTTTGGATTTAATTTGTCAAATACTCCTCGGTAAACACTTTGCATTCCCCATGATAGATTTTTGATAATGTTTTTTATTCTTTGTTCGAGCTTATGATACATAGTGATTTTAGTCCAAGGCTACACTTAGTGATTTGAAATTGTTGTGGATACATACATTTACATGGTAACACATTTCGGGTTCTAAATATTTTCACTTATTGGGTTTCGATGTATGAAACCCGCCGCAACGCGCGGACCACCAGCTTGTTTTATTCAATTTACGTAACATATACCGTAGTTATATTTTTTAGTTATTCATGTTAAATGTTATTAATGTAATTGTTAAGTATAATTTAAAGTGTCTATTCAAAAAGATTATCAAATAGACTATTGTCATTCATAACTAAGTTTAATCAAGATCATTGAATTATTCAGATTTTAAATTCTGACACGCAACAGAGAAAAACAACAAGACCTGAACTTGAAAGTCATATACTTAGACACTTCAAGATTATAATGAATGGCGATTATAATGTCTTACACGTTCGTTAGTTGTTTGCACAATACTAATTAAGTTATAGAGTGAACTATTTAACCAACGAGCGAACATGATCTTCTTCCAAAAAGGTTAATTAAACATTTGGAAGAAAAAAAGAAAAAAAAAAGAGACAATAGCATTTTATATGACTCGGCATATTAATCTAGACCCACCCAGTAACGTTGAACTGCCTGTAACATAATCATGATCCGACAACTTTATAATATTATCATGTGTTAATGTTATTAATGTGTTATTATCAGGTTTTACTCGAGTGAATGTTTTGCTGAGGTGAAGCAATCTTTGTAAGGCTTGTAGCCCATAATTCTTTATGATATTTTCCCCCATCATATAGGGAGATGATTCTCACACACTGTTTTTTGATCCTCACACACCCTTTTACCCTATTATTAGGGAGGAGTTCAAGTAAATTGGTGTGTGAGGATCAAAAAACAGTATGTGAGAATCATCCCCCATCATATATGGTATTATTTTCGTTTGCAGTTACTTTGTAAAAGTTTGTGGACCCGGAATTGGAATGATTCCCATTTCAACATATAACCAAACACCCAAAAAGTATGTTCAGGAAAGTATATTTTTCTGTTGGCCCTTCCTTTCTACACATACAAATAGCCTAATACTACCTCCGTCTCATTCCAATAGGGCAGTTTTTTATTTTGAGCTGTCCCATTCTGATAGTCCACTTCCATAAATAGAAAGGAAAGAAGATATTTCATTGGTGGATCTGGAGAGAGAAGATATTTCATTGGTGGAGAAATGAAGTTAGTGGAGTTTCCTAAAACTGCGTGTTTTTTGTCTGTGGACTATTGGAATGAGACGGAGGGAGTAAGTAATAACTAGCCTCATCCTCCCACATGCCATGTTTATGATCAAGTCGCACATATTAAAAATATCACGAGTTTATTTTCAGAATAGCTTATGTTAGACCATTCCCATCGAAGCATCAGTTCACCCCGTCAGATTACGTGGCCTATTGGACAAAAACTGACATAAATTAAAGAGGCGTCAGTTTTCGTCAGATGAGGGCGTCAGTTGAACTATTGACGCCAAAAAAAAAAAAAAAAAAACGGTAGTGACAGGTGGCGGCTAGCGATTGGACCAATTTTTTGACGCGTTTTACCAAATGCAACGGTCATCCGACCGTTTCAAATATTATAATTTTTTTCGAAAAATTAATACTTTTACCATTTATTATCTTCTATATATACATATATATATATATCCTTTTATCATCTTCTTCATCCTTTAACTCACATAATATTTTAACAATTTCTCGAAAAAAAATAATCATGTCCAACCCAAATCTAAGACCTCCAAACCCCAACGAGTACAACGAATGGTTGAGATACGGAGCATACTTGGGTGGTAGTTCATCGAATCCGAACAATCTTCAACAAATTCCAATTGTTATGCCCATTATCGTTATCTCACTCAAGAACAACAACATCAAATTTACTTGGAGCAACAACACCTTTTGGAACAAAAGTGGATGACGCTTTGGAAGTTATTTCAAAGTCTAAGGCGGAAAGATCAAAAGGTGTTGAACATGCGAAAAAAACAAGAGACGCTCTGAACCGCTTTTGCAGGTGCTAGTATTTTGACCGTCAATGCCATTGATATCAAGGACCCAGGTCACAAAAGCTATATTGAAAAGCTTCAAAAATTGTACCTCGATGAATTTAAGCATTTGGTCGACAAACCACCACAACAACCCGACGCATCATCCGAAGACGACAACTAGTTTACTAGTCTATGTTTTTTTTATTTTAATTTCAAGAACTTTTTTTTTAGTTTGTAAATTTTTTTTTTTTTTTGTACTTTTATTATTTGTAGTTTGTAATTTTTTTAATTTAATGAATTTTATATTATTACTTTTATTAAATAATGTGTTAACTATATATAAAACAGGTAAAAATCAAAAAAAAAACTAGTAGACCCTACAGAAAACTAACACAAAAAACTGACATTTGGGGTTAGAAAATGTCAGAAACTAACACTGTCTAATCACAGGCAGTTTACACTTTTTGAGCAAAAAGTGCACAAACTGTCTGTGATATCACAGACACGGTTAAAAATGAACTTACCTAAGAAATAAAAAAAACTTTTGCAATTTTTGATTTCTTTAATTTATTTGATTCGATTTGTCCATTTTGAAATTTTTCAAAGCATTTGAAAATTTGGAGAGCAGAATCAAATATCAAAACTCATACGAAATTTAAATTTTGTTACTATGTTTCAGTTGAAATCGAAAAATAAAAAAAATTATTAAACCATGTTGATCATTAAAATTCGAATTTTAATTCGGACTTTTGATTTAAAATTGATTTGTGATTGTGATCTACTAATAATTACTGTAATAATTTACTATATTAATAGTTGAATTAGGTTTCAAGATTAGCTAAATTTGTATAAAAGTCAAATCGAAAATTGTACAGATAATCGAATTTAGATATTTAAATTTAATCAGAAACTAAATTCAAATTCAATTTTTTATTATTATTTCAATTAGTTAAGTTTTTTAAATAAAGAGTTTCAAACTGAAAATTGAACACCCAAAATGCCTACTCGTCCCATGGTTTAATGAACAAAAACGTAGTCGAACCTCACTATCTCAAATGAATTTATATGTGCATTAGCAAAGTATGATCTCGAATATTACAAATACTACAAGAAATTATATGATTATTTGATATTTGATTCTATCGCGTTTGAACGAGTAAAATAAGATATAACAAAACGTCTCACTCAACTTTCCAAGCATATAAAAACAGGCAAAACTCATGTAACCCACTTGGATCAAACCCATCACCCGAAACCGAACCCGAACTAATAGACGACAACGGTGACGACGGTGCCGAAATGGCCGGAGAATTCGCCGGAAAATTAAGTTTAAAAATAAACAATGCATGTCTTAAACCAGGACTAAAAAGCCAATCATGAACATCCCAAAATACTTCAATTCTCACTTTACTCAAATGAATACATTCATTACCTCTAAACTTCCATTGAAGATTCTTCACATGAATCATTAAATCTCCATCTATTCTTATCTCCATTTCCGGATAATTTTCATTTCCAGTCCCTCGACTTTTACATTCGATCGAAATATCATGAAATCTTCCCTTTTCATGAAACTTTAATCTTGTACAAAACTTTTTCTTACCAAAAACATGTTCTTTTCTTGACACTAAAACAGGATCAATCAAAGCAGGTCTACATCCTGTTTTTCTATAAGCATTTTTCTTCAAATCACCTAACAAAAGCACAACTTCTTGATCACATACAACCGCGACATAATACTCGGATCTCGGTTCGGTCTCACCGTTAAATTTCACGCTTTTTAGGTCCCAAAAAACGTCGAAAACTTTATCTTTAATACTAAATCTTTTAGAGCCTTGTTTATTCCAAAAACACCATGGTTTTAGCTCAACTTTACAAGTGTAATCAGTATCATGTGACCCGAGTCCATCGATAGAAACGGATAGACCGTGAATTAGCATGTGTTTGAACCATGTTATAGTTATGCAACGAGAGTAACCTGATATTTTGGTCATGTAAACTGACATGAAAAGGGTTTGGCCTGATTTAGTGACACTAGTAGAGTGATCATGATCATTTGTGGCAGATGAAAAACAAGATGGGATTGGGATCCCAATTGGGTCTTGTAGCATTTTCAAATTTGAATTTGGGTGATGAAAACTGTGAGATATTTTTGGGTGACTTATGGTAGGAAATGTTTTCTTTTTGAATGAGTTCAAGAGAGTGTTCAAACTGTAAAGGGCAGATGAGTAGTCAGATAATGGAAGTGAGTGCATTAATGCGTTAATTATTAAGATTCTTGTTACTAAAATTTAGCATTAATGCGTTAATTATTAAGATTATTGTTACTAAAATTTATCTGTTGTTGCAGAATAAGATAAATCATAAAATCATAAAGCAACCATCCTTTGACTTGGAACTGTCAAATATTGTTCCAACTTTTAACCCCTTCCAGTTTTACTCCCTCTTCTTTCTTTTTTTTTTTCTTTCTTTTTTTATAAAAATAGGCGATTGATAAATCTATATTTATCTATCTATAGTTTCTATTAAAATCCTATAATGATGATGTCATTATTAGGCTAAATCCTTTGTTAAGAAAAAATCAAAAATAAAAAAAAAATCTAGATCACTTAGATGATGTCATTAATCCTAACTATTTTATAATTAAAAAAAATTGTACTTATAATAACTAATTATTTAATAACTTAGATAAATTATTACTCCGTAAATTTCTATTACCCTTTAATTTTCATAATCTTGATGTCATTATTTTATATTAATATTAATATTATTTTTAATTAAAGATACAAAATAAAAACAAATATAAAGCTCTAAAATGATTATGTTATCCTTTCACTAATTATACTTTAATTTTCATAATGATAATGTTTTTATTTTATATTAATGTTAATTCTAATTTAAAAAGATACGGTACAAAATAATAACAAATAAATACCGATAATATATGAATGACGATTTGGAAGGCAAAAATAATTAATAAAATATCATTTAATATTTAATATGGTATTATTGTTGTATAAATATATATCTCGGAGCATCTCCACCATATATTATCACAACTCTTTTTCTCAATATGTACAAACCTTTACAAATATGTTTCTCGATATTCACTGTGATGACCCGGAAATTTCTGACCAAATTTAAACTTAATCTTTGTATGATTAATATTTCCGACACGATAAGCAAAGTCTGTAAAACTGAATCTCAAAATTTTTGAACTACTTTCATATATTCAAATACCTTTCGGTTATTCTTGACGATTCGCGAACAATTATATGTATATAGATACATATATATATACTATAACTTGAAAACGTAACAATGTATTAATTATTTGATACTGTACATTAAACTTATTGGTTTAAATATTTATTTGAATATATATGATAAGTTGGAATATTAATTATATGAATAACTTGAGACGTATATTTAAAACGTGTTTATGAATGTTGAAAATATATATTAACTTGTTCATAAAACGATTTGTTATTATATATATTAACAAATAGCGAGACAACGATTTATAGAAGTAAATGACCAAAACACTCGAAAGTTTAAGATACACTTTGAATGATATAGTTTATTGATAATTTAAGACTATATTTTGACAAAGGTACGAGTCACAAAACGTAAATTGCGAGTTTTCTAAGCGTACAAAAATGCGTTCGAGAAACCGGAACCGGGACATAAGTCGAGTGACAACGTACGAGTCATCGGAACGAAAATTACAAGTCAACTATGCACATGAATTTAATATAATATATAATTAATTATTTAAATTATATATATTATAAAATATTATGTCGACAAACAAGAAGTTAAAAATTTGTGAGCTGTCCCAGGGAGCCATGCAATCACAAGGCCTTGAAGCACAAATCTCATGCGATCGCATGGGGTACTTTTTCAGAAAAGGTTCTATAAATTCAAACGATTTCATTTCAATCACACAAATATTTATTTATGTTATTTCCTCCGTATTTAAATTATTATTATTATTATTATTATTATTATTATTATTATTATTATTATTATTATTATTATTATTATTAAGATTAATATTATTATTAATCTTATTAATTATTAGTATTATTAATTATTAATTAGTAATATACATAAAATACTACGACGAGGTTATGAGCGTGTCACTTTCAAAAATGGGTTTTTGAGCGGGATAAAGTTAAGGAAATTATGGGTTATAGCTATGGAGGTTATGGGTAATGTTCATGGGTATTATTTACAAGTCAAACCTACTGTTATCATCTATGTTGTGTCTACGTACTTTTCTGCAATATTGAATCACAATATTGATACGTAAGCATTTATATTTTATCTTTTATATATTAAATGTGTATCCATGTCTAGTGCTCGAGTATATATATTTATACATGTTTGTATGCTAAATTTCGTCGTTAAATAGTTTATAATGAATCACAAATTAAATACATATATTACTGGTAAAGGTATATGATATACATGTTTTCGGAAAGCTGGCGAAAAATCAATAACTTTTCATTTAGACACCGAATAGTTTCGATGAACAGATTAAAAGATATGATCCACTGAATTATGATTGACGTTAATTGAAATTGCTTTTGAATCTGCAATTAAGATTTAAACAACTTGTTTACGAGATTGATAAAGTGAACTTTTAAATATTACCAACCGAGTAAATGACTCCTTATATAAGGTATGTCTCGTTTTGTTGAACTATTGTCAAAATTGACTTTTTGAAACGACTTTGGATAACTTTTGTATGTCGATCTCGAGCATTAGGATTATGATACACTATGACCTGACCTAGCTTGATAGACATTTATTGACCAACATATGTTCTCTAGGTTGAGATCTACGGTTATTTGGTAATCCGAGTTTCAGTCACATTTTGGTGAACGACTTTATATGCTGCTAAGGTGAGTTTCATTTGCTCCCTTTTTAATTGCTTTTGCAATATATATTTTTGGGCTGAGAATACATGCACTTTATTTTAAACGCAATGGATACAAGTACATACTTAATTCTACACTGAGTTTGAACCGAAAATCCCTTAGCTTTGGTAACTAGTAACTACCGGTTATAAGAACTGGTGGGCGCGAGTAGTAGTATATGGATCCATAGGGCTTGATATCCCCGTTCGAGCTAGAGCACTAGCCTTTTAACGGACGTATGCTATTTGAGAAGTGTACACGTTGGTTTGCGTGTATTTATTAAGATGATTATACAAAGGGTACAAATTATATATACGTTAAGTTTAGTTACCAGGGTGCTCAATTTCGTAGAATATTTTGATAAACGTTTCTGGATGAAACAACTGAAATCTTGTGATCCACCTTTATGTATAGATTATGCAAAACATTAAAACTATGAACTCACCAACCTTTGTGTTGACACTTGTTAGCATGTTTATTCTCAGGTTCCCTAGAAGTCTTCCGCTGTTTGCTTACATGTTATACAAGCTATGTGCATGGAGTCTTGCATGCTTTATTCAAGAAAACGTTGCATTCACAAAACCATCATCATGTATCTATTTTGACTGCATTGTCAACGGAAGTATTATTGTAAACTATTATTTACGGTGATTGTCTATATGTAGAAATCATCAGATGTCGAAAACCTTGGAATTAAATATTCATTTATGGTATGCCTTTTCAAAAGAATGCAATGTTTACAAAACATATCATATAGAGGTCAAATACCTCGCAATGAAATCAATGAATGACGTGTTCGTCCATATGGATTTGGAGCGATCGTCACAGTTGGTATCAGAGCGTTGGTCCTAGCGAACCAGGTCTTGAATGAGTGTGTCTAATTGATAGTTGTTATGATGCATTAGTAAGTCTGGACTTCAACCGTGTCTGCATGTTAAAAGTTTTGCTTATCATTTCTTGTCAGAAATTATATGCTTATCATTCTTAAGTCTAGACATGTTTTCCTGCATTTATTGCATAAATAGTGTATAGACAAAAATTCATATCTTAGCATATCTGTTACTGTATACTTTTCCTGACATCTTCCAAAATTTCTCCGTAATTTATGGGATTTTGCTATTATATATACATATGTAAATTATGTGTTGAAGAGTACCAATCTAAATTCTATAATCTATTTCATATCAAAAATCATCCCTCTAATTATACAAGATGGATCACGTATCAAGTTCAAATTCCTTAAACTTCGACAGCTATTCCGATATGGATATTCACCTGAATTCCGAAGACAGTGTAACCGGAATGGATCAACCAATCAGCCATCACCTATTCTGGATGAATTGGGGATGGGTTCGTAGCCTGCTTAGTCATTGGAGACAAGAAGAAGGTGATCCCTTCCATCCACCACATTGCCCTCTTGGCGAAGAACCTGAAGCACTTACCGGCAAACCTGTTCGAGACACCATTTTCTCTCTCATTTCCAGAGTGTCTCGTCACGATTATATATTATCTCAAATTCTAGATCTTATTCGTCCACTCGTCCGAACCGACAATCACCCCGGTGTAATAGAAGAAGTCAACGAGCTTCGCGCTCGGGTAGTGGCTTTGGAGAATGTGGTGCAAAGGTTACAAGCACCAGCAGCAGCACCGACAGCAACAGTACCACCATCAGCAACACCAATAGTACCATCACCACCAACAACAACAACATCCGCATCCCACACCTCAACATCACAGTCTGTACCTCGAACATCAACGTCATATGCACCATAGATACCAAGGAATACCAACAACAACAAACGATGAAGTATTGATTCATAACTTCATCGAAGAAATATTCTGCAGAGAATATGTAGTTTCTAAAAGTTTTAGAGATTATATATTCTAGTCCTAGTCGAAAACCAGATGAGAATAATATTATGTTAACTCATTTAAATCATGATTACATCTAAAGAAAATATATATGTAGGTGTATTTTCATAAAGAATGTAATTAAGAAAACTCTTTTGTACAAACTGTTAATGGTGAGAATATTTTAACGGGTAGGTAATACCCGAGAGATATATAAATTCACTATTAATATGTTACATTCTTCGATTCTGATTCAACAAATCATCAACAATACTCACCACTTTCACAACAATATATATTCTTTTATAAAAATCAAAACAACCATCCTCATCCAAATTTGATTACATATTTTGATTTTAACAAATCAAAATCCAAAGTCAAGATTTAACAAAAGACATCATTCTTATATTCCTACATCTTTTGAAGCTATACTTTGACTTCAAAACTGTGCAAGATCCTTTAGCGTTGTTTTTACCGAAAATAACCTTGCAATCCCTTTTCAAAGTATCCAGTATTATCAACCATTCAACCAGTTAACGACAACCTTTCAGACTTGAAACTTTGGTATATACGTTTTTGTTACTGGGGAACCTTTTATGTTCCACCACATTAGCAGTAAATTTACCAACAACTTCATTAATCCTTGACCTTCCGAAAAATCATTATACTCATTGAAACCCTATTATGTACTCATCCACATCTTATAAGAATAATTGTCATACCAACTACCGGGAATTAGCAATCAGTATTTCGAAATTCGCAGCAATTCTACGCCAATAGTTATATATATACATATAATGTCTATCTCCTAGACTTACATACTTCGAATGTGAAGTTTCTGAAAAATACCCTAAACTCTGAACTAGTTCTCTGAAATTTGAAACAATGTTGATGAAGACCTTAACATTCAAAAGTTTGATGATAAAGAATAGTATGGTGGTAAAGCGGAGAAAAAGAGAAGGTTTGGAACTGGAAAACGGATTGAGCAGACCATGAAGGAGGCTGTGGACAAATCACAAAGATGAAATCTACCTTCAAAGAATACAAATGATTCAGTGTCTGCTGAAATCCTTAGCAAATACCTTGCTCCTTACTCTAAAACCTTTGCGGACAACATTCTTCATCATCATCTTATCTTAAATATTATAAGATATCATCGTACCTTTCATTATAAATATCCTCGATAATTCTTGAGGTATCTTCATAACTATTCTTATCTGAAATCATTCATCTCTTCGCGCTATCTGTGTTACATCATAAAAGAAACTATTTTAGTTTCTAAATTCTGAAACCTTCAAGTTTAAAATATGAATGTTTTGAAGTAGTGTTGGGAACTGAAGCATGAATTAGTATAATATAATGACACTTTATCAACTTGATTATATTACAGTAAGTCATGCTAAGTTTCTAATGGAACGTGATAAAGGTTCACAGATCTCACCCTCATCATGAACCATGTTACATAACTCTTTCATTCTATTTAACCTCTAAACATATCAAGAAAATATTTTTCTTGATGATTCGGTTTTTTTTCGAGGTATTCTGGTAATTTGACAAGTCAGATTGTGCCATTACCGTTTCTTTCTTAGAATATTAATTATGTTCATTCCGAAATTCATACCTACGAATTCTGGACCATTATTTGCTTGACTTAAAGTCGGGAAGAGAAAACGAAAGCATGAAGCTCCGAAATATAATGGAAAATATAAAGCCCGAAAACAACTCCGAAATTACAAATCGTGTATATCAATGCGTATAGCAATATAAAGATACGGGAGAATGAAAAACAATATAACCCCAAGGTAATAGTAGAAGAAAATAACCTCCTCTGGTGGCAGATGAAAAAGAAGAATGAATGAAATGATAGCCAAGAAAATATCAAGAATCAGAACTGGATGAAGCATTTTCACAAATCTTTTGTAAGTATGAAATAAGAAAGAAGATTATAGGAGTGGTGAAAATAAATGAAACGGAAAAGGTCAATTTATAGCAAAATATCAGACATAGCAATCGAGGCAGATTACGCATTTAATCAAAGGAAATCCTAATTTCCTTAAATTTCGAAGAATCAAATCTTATTTAAATTATGAAGATTTTCTATTCCTTAAATTCCGGAAATCAATCGTTACTACGTCAAAAGATAAGACGAATCTCTATTCTCCATTTGACTCTATTACGATAACTTCCCTCATACGCTTCGAGTAATTGGATTTTTTTTATCCATATTATTCAACGGTGATAAAAATTCTATTTATCAACACATAATCGTCATGAAAACATTTTTATTGTTAGCCATGACGACCTCACTCAAATTTCGGGACAAAATTTCTTTAACGGGTAGGTACTGTGATGACCCGAAAATTTCTGACCAAATTTAAACTTAATCTTTGTATGATTAACATTTCCGACACGATAAGCAAAGTCTGTAAAACTGAATCTCAAAATTTTTGAACTACTTTCATATATTCAAATACCTTTCGGTTATTCTTGATGATTCGCGAACAATTATATGTGTATAGATACATATATATATACTATAACTTGAAAACGTAACAATGTATTAATTGTTTGATACTGTACATTAAACTTATTGGTTTAAATATTTATTTGAATATATATGATAAGTTAGAATATTAATTATATGAATAACTTGCGACGTATATTTAAAACGTGTTTATGAATGTTGAAAATATATATTAACTTGGACATAAAACGATTTGTTATTATATATATATATTAACAAATAGCGAGACAACGATTTATAGAAGTAAATAACCAAAACACTCGAAAGTTTAAGATACACTTTGAATGATATAGTTTATTGATAATTTAAGACTATATTTTGACAAAGGTACGAGTCACAAAACGTAAATTGCGAGTTTTCTAAGAGTACAAAAATGCGTTCGAGAAACCGGAACCGGGACATAAGTCGAGTGACAACGTACGAGTCATCGGAACGAAAATTACAAGTCAACTATGCACATGAATTTAATATAATATATAATTAATTATTTAAATTATATATATTATATATATTATAAAATATTATGTCGACAAACAAGAAGTTAAAAATTTGTGAGCTGTCCCAGGGTGCCATGCAATCACATGGCCTTGAAGCACAAATCTCATGCGATCGCATGGGGTACTTTTTCAGAAAAGGTTCTATAAATTCAAACGATTTCATTTCAATCACACACATATTTATTTATGTTACTTCCTCCGTATTTAAATTATTATTATTATTATTATTATTATTATTATTATTATTTTTATTTTTATTATTAATATTATTATTATTATTAAGATTAATATTATTATTAATCTTATTAGTTATTAGTATTATTAATTATTAATTAGTAATATACATAAAATACTACGACGAGGTTATGAGCGTGTCACTTTCAAAAATGGGTTTTTGAGCGGGATAAAGTTAAGGAAATTATGGGTTATAGCTATGGAGGTTATGGGTAACATTCATGGGTATTATTTACAAGTCAAACCTACTGTTATCATCTATGTTGTGTCTACGTACTTTTCTGCAATATTGAATCACAATATTGATACGTAAGCATTTATATTTTATCTTTTATACATTAATTGTGTATCCATGTCTAGTGCTCGAGTATATATATTTATACATGTTTGTATGCTAAATTTCATCGTTAAACAGTTTATAATGAATCACGAATTAAATACATATATTACTGGTAAAAGGTATATGATATACATGTTTTCGGAAAGCTGGCGAAAAATCAATAACTGAATTATGATTGACGTTAATTGAAATTGCTTTTGAATCTGTAATTAAGATTTAAACAACTTGTTTACGAGATTGATAAAGTGAACTTTTAAATATTACCAACCGAGTAAATGACTCCTTATATAAGGTATGTCTCTTTTTGTTGAACTATTGTCAAAATTGACTTTTTGAAATGACTTTGGATAAATTTTGTATGTCGATCTCGAGCATTAGGATTATGATACACTATGACCTGACCTAGCTTGATAGACATTTATTGACCAACATATGTTCTCTAGGTTGAGATCTACGGTTATTTGGTAATCCGAGTTTCAGTCACATTTTGGTGAACGACTTTATATGCTGCTAAGGTGAGTTTCATTTGCTCCCTTTTTAATTGTTTTTGCAATATATATTTTTGGGCTGAGAATACATGCACTTTATTTTAAACGCAATGGATACAAGTACATACTTAATTCTACACTGAGTTTGAACCGAAAATCCCTTAGCTTTGGTAACTAGTAACTACCGGTTATAAGAACTGGTGGGCGCGAGTAGTAGTATATGGATCCATAGGGCTTGATATCCCCGTCCGAGCTAGAGCACTAGCCTTTTAACGGATGTATGCTATTTGAGAAGCGTACACGTTGGTTTGCGTGTATTTATTAAGATGATTATACAAAGGGTACAAATTATATATACGTTAAGTTTAGTTACCAGGGTGCTCAATTTCGTAGAATATTTTGATAAACGTTTCTGGATGAAACAACTGAAATCTTGTGATCCACCTTTAGGTACAGATTATACAATACATTAAAACTATGAACTCACCAACCTTTGTGTTGACACTTATTAGCATGTTTATTCTCAGGTTCCCTAGAAGTCTTCCGCTGTTTGCTTACATGTTATACAAGCTATGTGCATGGAGTCTTGCATGCTTTATTCAAGAAAACGTTGCATTCACAAAACTATCATCATGTATCTATTTTGACTGCATTGTCAACGGAAGTATTATTGTAAACTATTATTTACGGTGATTGTCTATATGTAGAAATCATCAGATGTCGAAAACCTTGGAATTAAATATTCATTTATGGTATGTCTTTTCAAAAGAATGCAATGTTTACAAAACATATCATATAGAGGTCAAATACCTCGCAATGAAATCAATGAATGACGTGTTCGTCCATATAGATTTGGAGCGATCGTCACATTCACCATATTATCCAATAACCTTTTGTTTCCAAAAAGTATGTACAAACATTCATGTCATTGTTAATGGTTTTTTCAAAGAATTATTTTCTTTTATGCGTTGTTTGATGATGAAATTTACCACACCTTGAATGTTTTATTATTGTATGTTTGTTAAACAACAAGAATCTAAAAATCAATAACATGCGTCATATCATATTGTGACTATTTAAAATGAAAGTATATAGTATAATAGAAGAATTCAAAAATAATTATGATTTTTGCAAGGTTGAACCAGGTATTTTCAATCCCTCTTTTAATGTTAAATAAGTACCATTTATGACAAGGAAAATAGTAGTTGTAATGAAAATTAGAGGAATGTAGTGGGAGAATGAATGTAGTGTAGAGACCCGTCCTAATCCATCCGGACGAAGTCCATATCGATTATAAACGATTCACAACAGTTGATTACATCGCGAGGTACTTGACCTCTATATGATACATTTTACAAACATTGCATTCGTTTTTGAAAAGACAATCTTTCATTACATCGAAAGTTGACGGCATGCATACCATTTCATAACATATCTAACTATAATTGACTTAATAATAATCTTGATGAACTCAACAACTCGAATGCAACGTCTTTTGAAATATGTCATGAATGACTCCAAGTAATATCTCTAAGATGAGCAAATGCACAGCGGAAGATTTCTTTCATACCTGAGAATAAACATGCTTTAAAGTGTCAACCAAAAGGTTGGTGAGTTCATTAGTTTATCGTAATCATTCATTTTCATCATTTTAATAGACCACCAGAATTTCATTTCCAGTTCTCATAAATATACGTCCCATGCATAGAGACAAAAATCATTCATATGGTGAACACCTGGTAACCGACATTAAAAAGATGCATATAAGAATATCCCCTATCATTCCGGGAAATCCTTCGGACATGATAAAAAAACATCGAAGTACTAAAGCATCTGGTACTTTGGATGGGGTTCGTTAGGCCCAATAGATCTATCTTTATGATTCGCGTCAATTAGTAGATCGGTTTACTAATTCTTAGGTTACCAAGCAAAAGGGGCATATTCGGCTTCGATCATTCACCCATATAATGTAGTTTCAATTACTTGTGTCTATTTCGTAAAACATTTATAAAAATTGCGCATGTATTCTCAGCCCAAAAATATAAAGGGTAAAAAGGCAAACGAAACTCGCAATACTGTATTTTGTAGTAAAAATACATAGAATGACATTGAACAAGTATAGGGTTGGCCTCGGATTCACGAACCTATATCATTTATAAGTATATTAACACATATAATGGTAATCGAACAAATTTAGGTATTATTATTAATTGTTATTTTAGTAACTTGTATGTTCCATTAATAACTAATTTAACTATATTTATTTTTATATACAAACATATTAATATAGTTATGTTTTATGTAAATAATATATTTTTATATAGAAAATCTTTATTTGATATATTTATAATACTAATAATAATAATGATAAAAATAATAATATTAGTGTTAGAAATAATAATGAAAATAATAATGATAAAAATAATGATAATTCTAATAATAATAAAAATGATAGTTTTTAAGGATTACAAGAAGATAATTTTAGTAAAAATAATATTATTGATAATAACTTTTAATAGTAACAATATAATAGTGAAAATTCATATTATGATAATATTTATCATTATAATACTTATTTTAGTAATAAAACGATAAGGATTATAATTTAAATGATAATTATAATAATGATGTTTAGTAATATTAATAATAATAATTATAATACTAATGTTAATAAAAATGAAAGATTTGAAAAAAAAATAATGACATATTTAATAATAATGATAATAATAGTAATACAGATAATATTGATAATAATATTAATAATAACAATACTTAATAATGATAATCTTATTAATAATGATCATGTTATTATTACAATAATACTCATGTTATTAATAATAATTAAAATGATATTAATACAAATTATATTAATGATAGTAACAATAATAGTTAAATTATCACTAATATCAATAATTAATAATACTAATTTTAATGATAATAATATTAGGTTGTATTGTTTTCCTAATAATGATAATAATAAAGATAATACTTACAATAATAATTATAATGATGATACTAATATTTATAATGGTAATTGATGTTATGCGAGGTGTATATAAAATAGCTTTAAATTTTACTAGGAAATACTATTAAATACGATACAATTTTACACAAGATATTTATTTATTTATTGAATGGATATACTTAAACCTTACTACAACACTTATAGACAGTGTACCTAATCGTACAGTAGTGTAGTTTTTAGTAAGTCCGGTTCGGTCCACAGGGAATCTTTTAAACAAAGCTTAACGCTATATTAGTTTTATTTTATAAAAATACAAATATATATATATAATTAATATTTTTATTATAAAGGGGGGTTTTTACCGTTTAATGACCGGTTTGTCGATTTTAAAACTTTAGTCGCAGTTAAAACCAAATGTAAAATATTAAATAAATAAAAGACTTAATTTAAAGCGTAAAGTAAATAACGATAATGAAATTGCGAATAATAAAAGTGCGATAAAATAAACTTGCGATAATTAAAAAGTGCAATTAAATACAATAACAATAAAAGTGCGATAATTAGAAGTGCAATTAAATATAAAATAAAGGAAATTAAATATGAAATAAAAGAATTATGCTTATTTAAACTTCCGTAATCATGATGTTTGACGTGTTGATTTTAGTTTTATGCCCATGGGTTAATTGTTCTTTGTCCTGGATTATTTAATATGTCCATACGGATTTGTCCATAATAGTCCATCAGTCATAAATACAAAGAGCGAAAGCCTTCGTCAAATTATTCTTATTCCCGAAGTCAAATATTCCAACTAATTGGGGATTCGAATTGTAACATGGTTTTAATACTTTGTTTAATGAATACACCAGGTTATCGACTGCGTGTAAACCAATGTTTTACTACTTTGTTAACAATTACACCAATTACCCTTGAATGTAATTCACTCCTGTTTCAACAAGTCTATTAACTATTAATCCAGTTCCGTGTCCGGTAAAATGAATAATTATTGGTATTTATAAATATCCCGCCCACCGTACCCAGTCAAGCGTATGTGGTTATATATAAATACGTCGAATTATAAGTTTGTATATTAAATTAACAAGGTATTGTTTAGTTAATATAAAACCCATTAATAGCCCATAGTCTAATTTCCACAAGTGTCGTTCTTTTATCCAAACCCCAATTATGGTACAAAGCCCTAATTACCCAATTTTAGTAATTAGCCCAACATCATGATTACTTCGGATTAAATAAGCATAATAATAACTTAGCTACGAGACATTAATGTAAAAAGGTTGAACATAACTTACAATGATTAAAAATAGCGTAGCGTTACACGGACAGAATTTCGACTTACACCCTTACAACATTCGCTAACATACCCTTATTATTAGGATTTAAAATTAAAATTAAAATTAAAATATAAATATAAATATTACGTATAGATATAGAGAGATTGATATATTGGATGATAAAAATGATCAGAATTCGTTGGGTTTTATAGGGATTTTCGTATTTGGCTGCTCCGCGAGTCGCGGCATTTTTGGCCTCCATACTCCGCAACTCGCGGAGTTCGTAATTCCAGCTCACAAAGGTTTGTCTTTTAATTTGCCGATGTTTTATAAATATATTATAATATATATATTAATTTTAAGAATTAATTATATATTATATTATATTTATATACATAGTTAACTTGTAATTTTTAGTCCGTTGCGTCGAGCGTTGAGAGTTGACTCTGGTCCCGGTTTCGGATTTTCGAACGTCCTTGCGTACAATTTAATATCTTGTACTTTGCGTTTTGAATCTTGTACTCTTGTAATTTCGAGACGTTTCTTATCAATAATTGGAACCTCTTTGATTGTATTTTGTACTTTTGAGCTTTTTGGTCGTTTGCGTCTTCAATTCGTCGAATCTGTCTTTTGTCTTCACCTTTTATTATTTAAACGAATATCACTTGTAAATAGAACAATTGCAACTAAAAGCTTGTCTTTCTTGAGGAATAATGCTATGAAATATATGTTCGTTTTTAGCATTATCAAATATTCCCACACTTGAGCGTTGCTTGTCCTCAAGCAATATAGTCTTGAAATACTAGAATCACTTCTTTATTTTTCACACTTTGTACATCAGTGATTTCTATACGGCGGTATAAACAATGGTAGTAACGATATGGTTTACAGTCCCACATGACTATAAAAATTTAGATCCTTTAAGGAAATTGGATCTTTATGAAAACATTTGATCTTTTGAAAATTAAATCTAGCTTTTACCCTAGATAAGTTTTTCGGAATAACCCTTCACCGGTGTTTGCAAGTTATTTTTGTGGGTTTGGTGGGTTTCATATTTGAAAATTTTAGCTCAAAACTTATGATTTTGTGTCACCCACTTGCTAACCTTGTATTAGGAAAGCAACACGTCCAGTTTACTTGTCCCGTATATTACCTTTCGGTAAACTACCGTCTGGTTGTAAAGGAAAGCGTTGAACAAGCAACTGTTAAGGCAATGTCCCCTGACATGCTTTTAATTATGGTCTATAACGTGTCGGACGCAATTACTATCCTTGATAGGAGCAATAGTAAAGCTCACCCTTATGATTTTTCGGTCTGGCACAAGGTCCTGTCTTTGACCATGCTATGCAACCACCGTTCTTACGGTTGACACCCGATTTGGTTCAGGTGACCTAATGAATTCCAGGTGAATTCCTAGGATTTTACGTTCAATGGTAATGAACGCATTGAAAATGGGTTTTAAGAAAACAAATCGGTTTGTAATTTTGATCAAAATATTTTCTCGTTCAAGCTCGAGTTTAAATATCATTGAATTCCATGAGTTTGTAATTCTCAATCTTTAAGGTCAATTTCTAGGATTGAGTAATATCAGTCTTAAAAGCTGATTTTTGATCTTTTAAGGAGATTATCCTTTCTGGGGGTCTGATTCATTAGTCTTATCCAGCTAATTTGCACGGTGTCCTCCCCATTTTACGAGACAGATCCTCTCATGGTTAGGATAAGTCTGACCACTTGGCGACCCTGTTTGATGCTGAGGTCCGTGGATTTCCTGCTGATTTTAGAGATGACTTTTCTAGATTTTTCGTCAACCTACAGCTGGTCTGGACGACAACTTCTTGACCTAAATCAAGAAGCGCGTGTCTTTTTCGGAAGACTTTACTTCCTTTTAATGATGGAATTGATTCATCGTGTAGATCCATCTCTTCTTTTCTTTCATCGGGTAAAATAGTTTAGTTTAGTCCAAAGCAAAAGTATTTTCAGTTATTTGTTACAGAAATATGTGACATATGTTTAAGATAACTTGGTAATTTTTCCCACACTTGGCTTTTATTTTCCTTTTTATTGTCCTCTATTCCATTTTAAATGAATTTTAACATTTTGGTTTGTTTCTCAATTTATGTCCTTTCTGAGGTAACAATAATTTCGGTGTTAACACCTAGTTTTATCATTCATAAATATGTATAAACATGATTTTGAGTTCATTTAATTGAAAATTTTGAAAATTTTTACTAGAATTGGGTAGTCAGTATATAAGACTAGGGCTGTTCTTTATCATCAGAGAGCACTAGATTCTAATACAACTACTACGTTACTAGTATTTTTAATGGTAACCAAGTGTTTAAGATAAAAATTTTAAAAATCCGAAAGAATTTAACCCCTTCCCACACTTAAGATCTTGCAATGCCCTCATTTGCAAGAAATCAGTAACAATTTAAATTATTGAGGGTGATTTGTGTGAAAATGATTAAATTTTACCAAAGTTTCCAAACATATTTGTGTTTGTGTTGAATGATAAATGGCGCACATCATTTGTTCATTCCGTCTTGTTGTTATATCACATTTATTTTGCATCTTGTCGTCAAAATTAGTTGCTTTTGCTGAACTTAATGCCAGTTTTTGAAAATGCGTTGTTTTACCCTGTTGTGTACATAAGATAAACTGCAAACATATATACATATTTTTGAAGTTTGGTATATTACCCCACATTCAAACATTATTAAAATCTAATAATAAAAGTTAAAAAATTATAAAAACTATTACAATATTAACATAAGTATTAAATGTATCAACATTACAAATTATAAAATAAATAAAACTAAGTAGACTAGGGATGATACTGATACCAGTAGGGGTTCCATGCATAACCATATGTGTTATAAAATGCTTCGGCTGGGTTATACGTAGGATACGGTGGTTGGATCTCTATAGACCAGGGAGGGAATATGGGCGATGGAGTAGGAATATAGTTTCTACCTATATGTTGGCAATAAGCTATGATTTGGTTTTGATGAACTTGCCAATCTTCAAATGCTCTATGTCTAGCATTTTCATACTCTTGTGAAGCTATAAACCTTTGCATTTCTGCCATTTCATTTCTCCCTCCTACATTACCTCGCTATTGGTTTCTCTCAACCTGTGGATGTCTACCATTATATCGTGCTGCAGCGTTATTTCGCCTCTTCAAAACTTTCGCACCATGGTATACATTTAAACCTATTGTATCTCGGGGTTCTGGTTCTTCGATTAGTAATCCCCCCCGACTTATATCCACACCGAGATATTCAGCAATCAAAGTAATAAATATAC
Organism: Rutidosis leptorrhynchoides; assembly: GCF_046630445.1. Classification (NCBI taxonomy): domain Eukaryota; kingdom Viridiplantae; phylum Streptophyta; class Magnoliopsida; order Asterales; family Asteraceae; genus Rutidosis; species Rutidosis leptorrhynchoides. The sequence goes on from NC_092341.1 coordinate 45,116,354, forward strand.
CACCTCCTATTATGCTATGCGGTCTCATCCCCCTAACCATAGCTGATAAATAATAACCCACACAATAAGGTATACTTACAGTGCTTTGTGGGTCTCGAATACACATGTGGTAAAACAAATCCTGTTCATTTACCTTTTCCTTGTTCTTACCTCGTTGTGTAATCGAATTAGCTAAAAACCTATGAATTACTCTTAATTCAGCTCTATCTATATCTAAATAAGAGTAATTTCCCCCTTTAAATCGGTGATGGCTAGTCATTTGACTCCATACACCATGCATATCAAAATTTTCGTCTATCTTTCTACCATTTAGTATCAACCCTCTACAATCGGCAGATGCTAACTCCTCAGGCGTATATATACGTAAATCCTAAGCCATGTCTAGTAAAGACATGTGGCGCATCGAACCTCCTAACAAAAATCTAATAAAATATCGATCGGTTAAACTAGCTACCCGATCATTTAATTCTATACTACACAACAATTCTTCACACCATACTTTATATACAGGTCTACGCATATTGAATAACCGTACCCCAATCGTTAAAAGTAGAATTACCATACCTCTGTGCAAGTAATTCCCTAATTGGCCCGGCCAATTCTACAGCTTCTAATGGTCCCCATTCTATGACCCTAGGTACTTCAACAACTTTAGAATGAAGAGTATGCAAACCCCTTTGGTATTTTGGATAATCTATCCAAAGTCTGTCAAATCTCAGGTTCGGGTGCAAATCTTCCAAGTGCATATCAGAAAATGTCATGACTGGATGAGGTATATCTTGTTTGTAGTAGTTATCCACCTCCTGTTGTTCCGTATTCTCAGCAGGAGCATTGCGAGCTTGGGATGAAGATTCACCCCTTTCAGTCTGCAAAACACATCAAACACAATTTTTGTGCATCCAAATATGCATTAGTGTCAGCAAAATCATCAATTAAAATAATTACAATGACATGATCAATTTATATCAAACTTAAGCTCATTTTCATATTTTTATCAAATCTACACTTTTTCAAATAAGCATATACGAAAATGTTCGCCAAGTTCATAAGCATTCAACTCAAATAACATGTCAAAATAATCATTATTAGCAATTAAACAAGTTTCAAATGGCATTATCTCTCAAAAATCAAGTTCATGAATTTTAGACTTGAAAAAGTCCACTTTAATTCTCAAAATCATGTTTAGGCTTAAAGTTTGGATCATTTAACTACCTAAACATGTTACACTACTTAATTTAGCAACAATTCATGACAAAAATCGGCCATAACCTGTTTATATCAAAAAGCCCCAAATTGCTCAAGAACACAAACCCTAGATTACTCAAAATTTGAAGTTTAAGGCTTCTAATTATGTTAAATAGCATCAATCTAGGTTATACAAGCATAATACATAAACAATTTAAGCATAATTACACTAAAAAGCATCAAAATCAAATTGGGTATAAAATTGCTCAAGAACACTAATTTTTGGATTAAATGGTGTTTAGGTGTAGAAATTTACCGTTTTTCTTGAGTAATTCTTTGATAGCATCCTTCTCAACATGATTTTAGTAAAAGATTTGATGATTAACGGTCAAAAATTGCGAATTTAGGAGTGTTTTCTCGGGTTTTTTCGCAGTTTTGTGGTGTGGGGAGTGAGGATACTGATCTGTTCGATCAGTATATATTTTTTTCTGGATTTTTTATCCTCCGCGAGTCGTGGTGGATTTCCCTTTCAAACTCCGCGAGTCGCGGAGTTTTTTTTTTTTTTTTTTAAAAACCTTAACTTATAAAACAATTAATTAATTAATTTTAAAATTTTATTTCCCTTGTTATTTAGGACGAGGTCGTTTCGGAACGATGTCCTAGTCCGTCCCTCGATAAAATTTTAAAATTTGTCTATTTAAAGCGTGGTTTTAAAAGCAAAGATTTTTTGGGTTTTTTAATTTTTTTTGGCATACTTTAATTTAATAAGATTAAAAATAATGATAATAAAAGTTCTCGTCCCTCCCTCGGGTAAAGCAATTTCGGTTCAAAGACCTAGTCTTCAACTCATGACGAATTTTAAAAATCATATTTTTAACTTAGCGAAATAAAGTAAATTTTTTTTTTGTTTTTAAATTCACACCAAACTTAAATTTAAAATGCATAAAATTAAAAATTCACACCAAACTTAAATTATATTTTTATTTTTATACATACAAACTTATATTAAAAATATTAATTTTTCAAATATTTACAATTTTAAATATATTGATTTAATTTTAATAAGTTTACAATATTATTTTAATATTAATTTTAAAAACAAAGTAAAAATAAAAATAAAAATCTTTTTGGCTTTTATCCCACTTTAATCAATCAAATATTATCAAAAATATGTGCCCCTCTTTTCGGTAAAGTAATTTCGGTTCCATGACCTAATTTAACTCATGACGAATTTTTGAAATATTTTGGGTTGATTGATTAAAGATATTTATACCTTAAGAATAAACGTTAAATTTCACAGTGATGTAATAAATTTTTGAATGATATCAATAATTTCGGTCGCCAAACCTAATTTTATTCAATACCAATTTAATACTTTATAGCGAACAAATTAGCGTTTATTATCAAAAGGTTAAAAATAAAAATAAAAACTGTACAGACTTACCTGTGAGATAGTATTCTTAGTTATATGATCTATCCCATTCATAAGATAGTCGGTTTAATTGGTTTTCCATAGCTACATAGGCGTAACCTCGAGCATTCAGTGTTTTTTCTTCTAAACATATGAACGGTCCGTCTCTGCATAAAGTAACAAATTCGGTGTTTGAATAGGTTTGATTATTTGAACATTTACCTCCATGTGACCATTTTTCGCATTTGTGACATCTTTCTAGGTGTCGTGCTCTTCTTTTCGCTGCGGATTTTGATTTTCCTTTACCAAATTGTAACTTATTATCTTCGCATCTGGATTCTTTTCTTACTCCGTCCAATCTTTCTCTGATTACTGATACTATTTCACTCGGAAGTGTGTCATTATTACGTTTAGTGATCAAAGCGTGTAGCATTAGACCATGGTTTAGTTCACAGGAAGTCTTCATTTCGTAAAAACCTAAAAAAAATAAAAATTCAGAATGGGGGGAGAAGACTAGTTCTTTAGGGTCTGCTAGGGAAAGACCATTCGAGTTCCATTTTCGAGAACTACACGAAAACAGAAAATCTAACTCTAACAGAAATACATAAACCTCCCTATACTTAGTTGAAATTGTGATTAACATTATTTTCAATTGAATCATCAACAACTTGTATATCTTTGACTTTTACTTCAATCCATTTGTTGATTTCCTCCGTAACTTTCACAAATTCAACTAACATTGCATTTTCTTTTGACTATAAATTGGATATTAATCGGTTATATAACTTAAAGTTTCCTTTAATCTTAGCATCGTGAATCCGTTTATAAAGTTTCTTCGTTGAACTATTAAAAATGGGTTCATCTAATTTCGTATCATCAACGGCATTCTTTGTGATTGGATCATCATTAAGTGTTTCTTCATCTTCCCCACACTTATGCGTTTTTATCGGTCTAACAGTTTTGGTTTGTCGAGATCTAAACTTTCAGTTCACAAAGGTGATCGATGTATCACCATCCCTAAGTGTCATTCTACCTTCTCTTACATCAATGAATGCCTCGGTGGTTGCTAAAAATGGGCGACCTAGAATTAGAGGAATATCAAGGTTTTTCTCCATATTAATCACTATGAAGTTTGCAACAAAGGTCAAACTTCCCACGTTAACAAGTAAATTATTTGCTATTCCAACCGGGTGTTTATTGGTTTGGTCAAATGATTGAACACCTATTTTGGTTGGTTTTAATTTACCCATGCCTAATCTTTTGTAAAAGGAAAGAGGCATAATATTTGCACTTGCTCCTAAATCTGCGAGTCCATTATATACAGCACCATCATTAAGCAAGCAAGAAATGATAAATTCACCCGGGTCTCCTGCTTTAGTAAGTCGAGTTGGTTTGTAAACCTTTTTCGTGTGTTTTTTCCTTGGTTCTTTCACTTCTATTTGAATTTCTTGTTCACATTTTTCTTCGTTTCTTGGAATGGGAGGTTTGTATAAGAATTCTTCTTCATCACTCAAATTTGAATCCTCCTTATATTCTAATTTTGATTTTTCATATGTTGTTAATAACATATTTATGTTTTCATTTTGAAGGTTTTCTTGGGTGGTGAAATTATGATTAACTTCATTGTCAACTTCCATCGGACTATGTATGTAATGTTTAACTCTGTGACCATTAACTTTAAATTCAATTCCATTTGAATTTATTAATTCTATCGTTTCGTATGGGAAAACTCTTTTGACTATGAATGGTCCAGACCATCTTGATTTCAATTTTCCAGGAAATAGCTTGAATCGTGAATTGAAAAGAAGAACTCTGTCTCCTTCTTTGAATTCTTTTGAACTTCTGATTCTTTTATCATGCCATTTCTTCGTTCTTTCTTTATAGATTAATGAATTTTCGTATGCTTCATGTCTTAATTCTTCTAATTCGTTTAGTTGACTTAATCGTAGACGTCCAGCTTCATGTAAATCAAGATTACATGTTTTCAAAGCCCAAAATGCTTTGTGTTCAATTTCTACTGGAAGATGACATGCTTTTCCGTAGACGAGTTTAAAAGGTGTGGTTCCAATTGGAGTTTTGTAGGCTTTTCTAAAATTCCAGAGTGCATCCTCCAATTTAATGGACCATTCCTTCGGATTTGATCCTACGGTTTTCTCTAGAATACGTTTTAAAGCTCGGTTGGTATTTTCAACTTGTCCACTTGTTTGTGGATGATATGCGGTGGAGATTTTATGAGTTACTCCATATCTTTTAAGAACTTTTTCAAGTTGATTATTATAGAAATGAGTTCCCCGATCACTTATTAAAGCTTTCGGTGTTCCAAACCTTGCAAAAAGATGTTTTAAAAAGTTGACTACAACTCGTGCATCGTTAGTTGGGAGAGCTTGTGCTTCCGCCCATTTAGATACATAATCAATGGCTACGAGAATATAGAGATTATTATGAGATTTTGGAAATGGACCCATAAAGTCAATACCACAAATGTCAAATACTTCGCATACTTGAATGAAATTTTGTGGCATTTCATCACGTTGACTTATTTTTCCGGCCCTTTGACAGGCATCACGGGATTTGCAAAGAAGGTGTGCGTCTTTGTAAATTGTAGGCCAATAGAATCCAGCATCATAAACTTTTCTTGCTGTTAGTTGAGGCCCATAATGCCCTCCTGTTGGTCCTGTGTGACAATGGTTTAAGATTTTACTAGCTTCATCTCCGAATACACATCGGCGTATTATTCCATCGGGACAACTTTTAAACAGATGTGGATCTTCCCAGAAATAGTGTTTTATATCACTGAAGAATTTCTTTCGTTTTTGGTACGATAATCCTTTTTCAAGGAATCCACATACTAAATAGTTTGCATAGTCTGCAAACCATGGAATTTCATTATAATATATCTTCAATAGATATTCATCAGGAAAGTTGTCTTATATGGCCGATTCATTTAGAACTTCTAATTCGGGACTTTCAAGACGAGAAAGATGATCAGCGGCGAGATTTTCTGCTCCTCTTTTATCTCGGATTTCAATAACGAACTCTTGTAAGAGTAAGATCCAATGGATTAATCTTGGTTTGGCATCTTGTTTCGAAAATAGGTATCTAAGAGCAGAATGGTCGGTATAGACCACCGTTTTAGCTAGAACGAGATATGATCGAAATTTGTCAAAAGCAAAGACAATAGCAAGGAGTTCTTTTTCAGTAGTTGTATAATTTGTTTGTTCTCCTTGTAACGTCTTACTAGCATAATATATAGGTTGAAATCGTTTTTCAATCCTTTGTCCTAAAACGGCTCCCATTGCAAAATCACTTGCATCGCACATTAGTTCAAATGGTAGATTCCAATTCGGTGTTATCATGATCGGCGCATTAGTGAGTTTCTCTTTAAGAATATTAAAAGATTTGATGCATTCATCTGAAAAGATGAATGGAGCATCCTTTTCTAGGAGTTTATTCATAGGAGTGGCAATTTTAGAAAAATCTTTTATGAAACGTCGGTAAAAACCGGCATGCCCTAGAAAACTCCTAACTCCTCTAACATTGGTGGGATGTGGAAGTTTAGCAATTACATCTACTTTAGCTCTATCCACTTCAATTCCTTCTTTTGAAATTTTATGACCAAGAACGATGCCTTCTTTAACCATAAAATGGCATTTCTCCCAATTAAGAACTAGATTTGATTGTTCGCATCTAATAAGCATTCGTTCAAGATTAGCTAGACATGTTTCAAATGTATCACCGAAGACTGAAAAGTCATCCATGAAAACTTCCATGCATTTTTCTATCATGTCGTGAAAAATCGCCATCATACACCTTTGAAATGTTGCAGGGGTGTTGCAAAGTCCAAATGGCATGCGTTTGTAAGCAAAAGTACCATAAGGGCACGTGAACGTGGTTTTCTCTTGATCTTCGGGTGCTATTGGAATTTGAAAATATCCGAAAAATCCATCAAGAAAACAATAGTAACTATTTCCGGCTAGCCTTTCTAATATTTGATCAATGAAAGGTAAGGGAAAGTGATCTTTTCTGGTGGCGTCATTTAATTTTCTATAATCAATACACACACGCCATCCTGTTACAGTCCTTGTAGGAATAAGCTCATTTTTTTCATTTGTAATGACAGTCATGCCACCCTTCTTAGGCACGCATTGAACTGGGCTTACCCATGGACTATCAGAGATTGGATAAATTAAACCTGCATCTAGTAGTTTAATTATTTCTTTTTTAACAACATCTTGCATATTCGGATTTAGTCTTCGTTGGCGTTGCACATACGTTTTATGACGTTCTTCCATAAGGGTTTTATGTGTGCAATACGAAGGACTTATTCCTTTAATATCATGAATCTTCCATGCAATGGCTGGTTTATGAGCTTTCAACACCGAAATGAGTTGTGATTTCTCATTTTCAGTAAGAGAAGACGATATTATTACAGGTAATTCAGATTCACCATGTAAATAAGCGTATTCCAAATAGTTTGGAAGTGGCTTTAACTCTAATTTCGGTGGTTCTTCTATCGATGATTTATATCGATATCTGTCTTCTTCTTTTAGCATTTGAATTTCTTCTGTTGTTGGTTCATATCCATTAGCTATTAGTGTAGCTAACATTTCAGCTTCATCAATTGGTTCATTACCTTCTCCTAAAGAACATTCTCCTGTTCCTTGTAATTCTGGAAATTCTTCTAACAATTCTGCATGTGAATCTATAGTTTGAATATAATAACATGTATCATCTGCAGATTGCGGTTTTTGCATTGCTCTATCAACTGAAAAGGTAACACTCTCATCCTCTATACTTAGGGTCAGTTTCTTACCAAACACGTCTATCATTGCTTTAGCCGTGTTTAAGAATGGTCTTCCTAATATGAGAGGAACTTGAGAATCTTCTTCTATGTCCAGAACAACAAAATCTACTGGAAATACTAAAGTACCAACTTTAACTAGCATATTCTCCATTATCCCTCTAGGATATTTTATTGATTGATCGGCTAGTTGTATATTTATTCTAGTTGATTTCAATTCTCCAAGGTCTAGTTTAGTGTATAGTGAATACGGCATTAAATTTATACTAGCACCTAAGTCTGCCAATGCTTCTATTGAACTAAGACTACCCAGAAAACATGGAATTGTGAAACTTCCTGGATCAGATAGTTTTTCTAGTATCTTATTCAACAGCACTGCTGAACAATTAGCATTCATAGTAACAGCCGAGAGTTCTTCCATTTTCTTTCTATTTGAGATTAGATCTTTCAAGAATTTTGCATATCTAGGCATTCCTGAAATCACATCAATGAAAGGAAGATTTACATTTATCTGTTTAAACATATCCAAGAATTTGGATTGCTCGGCTTCAAGTTTCTCTTTCTTCATTTTACTCGGGTAAGGAAGTGGTGGTTGGTATGGTTTAACATAAGGTTTAGCCTTAACTGTGTTATCTTCATTAACCTTTTCAACTACCGGTTATTTTTCCTTATCTTGATCAGGTTGTGGTTCTTGTGGAGCAGGAATAGCTTCATCAGAAGTTACAGGTATTTCAGGTGGTTTAAGTGTTGTACCACTTCTTGTGGTAATGGCTTTAGCTGTTTCATTCCGGGGGTTTGCATTTGTATCACTAGGTAAACTTCCCGGTTTTCTTTCACCTATTAACCTTGCTAGGTTACTTACTTCTTGTTCCAAGTTTTGAATAGAAGCTTGTTGATTTCTAAATGCTTGAGCATTTTGTTTATTAGTTTGTTTTTGAGATGTGAAAAACTGCGTTTGAGTTTCAACTAGCTTCGTCATCATATCTTCTAAATTCGGCTTTTTATCATCGGGTTGTGGTGGTTTGTTTTGAAAATTAGGTCTTTGCTGGTTGTAAGTATTGTTAGATACTTGTTGATTGCTAGGACCTTGTTGGTTGTTGTATGGAATATTTCGATTATAATTCTGGTTTTGATTGTAGATCGGTCTTGGCGGTTGATAATTATTCTGATAATTATTTCCAGGCCTTTGGTTTATGTATGAAATATTCTCTCTTTGTTCCATTGTTAATTCAATACTGAGACAATCTTTTGTCAAATGTGGTCCTCCACACTGCTCACAACTAATTCGTATTGAGTGAATATCCTTAGTCATCTTTTCCATTCGTCTCTCGACAGCATCTATCTTTGCGGAAATGGAATCTAAGTCATGGCTAGAATCGGCTCTAGCTGCTTTAGATGATCTAACGATATCTTTTTCTTGGTGCCACTCATGTTAGTGGGAAGCAGTGTTATCAATAATTTTGTAAGCATCACTTTCTGTTTTCTTCATAATAGAACCACCAGCTGCTATATCGATGTCTTTCCTTGTAGTGATGTCACATCCTTGGTAGAATATTTGTACTATTTGACAGCTATCTAAACCATGTTGTGGACATCCTCTTAATAACTTTCCAAATCTTGTCCACGCCTCATATAGAGTTTCATTTGGTTTCTGTGTGAACGTAACAATTTCTCCTTGAAGTCTTATGGCTTTAGATGCCGGAAAGAATTGTTTAAGAAATTTTTCAACTAAAACGTCCCATGTATCAATCGCCCTTTCAGGTAACGATTCCAACCAATCTTTGGCTTCTCCCTTTAAAGTCCAGGGAAATAACATGAGATATATTTGTTCATCTTCTACTTCTCGGATTTTAAATAGTGTGCAGATCCTATTAAAGGTACGTAGATGTTCATTTGGATCTTCCTTCGGCGCACCACTAAATTGGCATTGATTAGTCACCATGTGTAGAATTTGTCCTTTGATTTCATAATCTGGCGCATTAATGTCTGGATGAGTAATTGCGTGACCTTGGCCAGTACGTTTAGCTCTCATTCGGTCTTCCATACTTAAAGGTTCTAGATTCTCCATAATTGAATTTGTTGAATCGGAATCACTAGAGGATTCTGATTTAATGGTTCGTTCCTCAACAATCTCTGTTTGAATGATTGGTGGTTCCGGAGGAAAGTTTAGTGGTTCAGGATCTATGAATTGTCCCTGAATATTATCCGAATTCTCAATTGTGAGGTCGGGTTCAAAAAATGGATTATCGAAAATTTGAATTGAAGTACTTGGTCGACTGGATGAAGATTCTAAAGAAAAATCAACGGTGGTAATATTTGCTAAATGTCTTGATCTAGTTACAGGTGGTGAACGTACAAAAGGTGGTGAACGTCTTGCTCGGTGCATTCACTGAATATCCTATTAGTTTTTAAAAGGAAAGAAAAATTATAATTGACTTAATAATAATCTTGATGAACTCAACGACTCGAATGCAACGTCTTTTGAAATATGTCATGTATGACTCCAAGTAATATCTCTAAGATGAGCAAATGCACAGCGGAAGATTTCTTTCATACCTGAGAATAAACATGCTTTAAAGTGTCAACCAAAAGGTTGGTGAGTTCATTAGTTTATCGTAATCATTCATTTTCATCATTTTAATAGACCACCAGAATTTCATTTCCAGTTCTCATAAATATACGTCCCATGCATAGAGACAAAAATCATTCATATGGTAAACACCTGGTAACCGACATTAACAAGATGCATATAAGAATATCCCCTATCATTCCGGGAAATCCTTCGGACATGATAAAAAAACATCGAAATACTAAAGCATCTGGTACTTTGGATGGGGTTCGTTAGGCCCAATAGATCTATCTTTATGATTCACGTCAATTAGTAGATCGGTTTACTAATTCTTAGGTTACCAAGCAAAAGGGGCATATTCGGCTTCGATCATTCACCCATATAATGTAGTTTCAATTACTTGTGTCTATTTCGTGAAACATTTATAAAAATTGCGCATGTATTCTCAGCCCAAAAATATAAAGGGTAAAAAGGCAAATGAAACTCGCAATACTGTATTTTGTAGTAAAAATACATAGAACGACATTGAACAAGTATAGGGTTGGCCTCGGATTCACGAACCTATATCATTTATATGTATATTAACACATATAATGGTAATCGAACAAATTTAGGTATTATTATTAATTGTTATTTTAGTAACTTGTATGTTTCATTAATAACTAATTTAACTATATTTATTTTTATATACAAACATATTAATATAGTTATGTTTTATGTAAATAATATATTTTTATATAGAAAATCTTTATTTGATATATTTATAATACTAATAATAATAATGATAAAAATAATAATATTAGTGTTAGAAATAATAATGAAAATAATAATGATAAAAATAATGATAATTCTAATAATAATAAAAATGATAGTTTTTAAGGATTACAAGAAGATAATTTTAGTAAAAATAATATTATTGATAATAAATTTTAATAATAACAATATAATAGTGAAAATTCATATTATGATAATATTTATCATTATAATACTTATTTTAGTAATAAAACGATAAGGATTATAATTTAAATGATAATTATAATAATGATGTTTAGTAATATTAATAATAATAATTATAATACTAATGTTAATAAAAATGAAAGATTTGAAAAAAAAATAATGACGTATTTAATAATAATGATAATAATAGTAATACAGATAATATTGATAATAATGTTAATAATAACAATACTTAATAATGATAATCTTATTAATAATGATCATGTTATTATTACAATAATACTCATGTTATTAATAATAATTAAAATGATATTAATACAAATTATATTAATGATAGTAACAATAATAGTTAAATTATCACTAATATCAATAATTAATAATACTAATTTTAATGATAATAATATTAGGTTGTATTGTTTTCCTAATAATGATAATAATAAAGATAATACTTACAATAATAATTATAATGATGATACTAATATTTATAATGGTAATTGATGTTATGCGAGGTGTATATAAAATAGCTTTAAATTTTACTAGGAAATACTATTAAATACGATACAATTTTACACAAGATATTTATTTATTTATTGAATGGATATACTTAAACCTTGCTACAACACTTATAGGCAGTGTACCTAATCGTACAGTAGTGTAGTTTTTAGTAAGTCCGGTTCGGTCCACAGGGAATCTTTTAAACAAAGCTTAACGTTATATTAGTTTTATTTTATAAAAATACAAATATATATATAAGTAATATTTTTATTATAAAGGGGGGGTTTTTTACCGTTTAATGACCGGTTTGTCGATTTTAAAACTTTAGTCGCAGTTAAAACCAAATGTAAAATATTAAATAAATAAAAGACTTAATTTAAAGCGTAAAGCAAATAACGATAATGAAATTGCAAATAATAAAAGTGCGATAAAATAAACTTGCGATAATTAAAAAGTGCAATTAAATACAATAACAATAAAAGTGCGATAATTAGAAGTGCAATTAAATATAAAATAAAGGAAATTAAATATGAAATAAAAGAATTATGCTTATTTAAACTTCCGTAATCATGATGTTTGACGTGTTGATTTTAGTTTTATGCCCATGAGTTAATTGTTCTTTGTCCTGGATTATTTAATATGTCCATACGGATTTGTCCATAATAGTCCATCAGTCATAAATACAAAGAGCGAAAGCCTTCGTCAAATTATTCTTATTCCCGAAGTCAAATATTCCAACTAATTGGGGATTCGAATTGTAACATGGTTTTAATACTTTGTTTAATGAATACACCAGGTTATCGACTGCGTGTAAACCAATGTTTTACTACTTTGTTAACAATTACACCAATTACCCTTGAATGTAATTCACTCCTGTTTCAACAAGTCTATTAACTATTAATCCAGTTCCGTGTCCGGTAAAATGAATAATTATTGGTATTTATAAATATCCCGCCCACCGTACCCAGTCAAGCGTATGTGGTTATATATAAATACGTCGAATTATAAGTTTGTATATTAAATTAACAAGGTATTGTTTAGTTAATATAAAACCCATTAATAGCCCATAGTCTAATTTCCACAAGTGTCGTTCTTTTATCTAAACCCCAATTATGGTACAAAGCCCTAATTACCCAATTTTAGTAATTAGCCCAACATCATGATTACTTCGGATTAAATAAGCATAATAATAACTTAGCTACGAGACAATAATGTAAAAAGGTTGAACATAACTTACAATGATTAAAAATAGCGTAGCGTTACACGGACAGAATTTCGACTTACACCCTTACAACATTCGCTAACATACCCTTATTATTAGGATTTAAAATTAAAATTAAAATTAAAATTAAAATATAAATATAAATATTACGTATAGATATAGAGAGATTGATATATTGTATGATAAAAATGATCAGAATTCGTTGGGTTTTATAGGGATTTTCGTATTTGGCTGCTCCGCGAGTCGCGGCATTTTTGGCCTCCATACTCCGCAACTCGCGGAGTTCGTAATTCCAGCTCACAAAGGTTTATCTTTTAATTTGCCGACGTTTTATAAATATATTATAATATATATATTAATTTTAAGAATTAATTATATATTATATTATATTTATATACATAGTTAACTTGTAATTTTTAGTCCGTTGCGTCGAGCGTTGAGAGTTGACTCTGGTCCCGGTTCCGGATTTTCGAACGTCCTTGCGTACAATTTAATATCTTGTACTTTGCGTTTTGAATCTTGTACTCTTGTAATTTCGAGACGTTTCTTATCAATAATTGGAACCTCTTTGATTGTATTTTGTACTTTTGAGCTTTTTGGTCGTTTGCGTCTTCAATTCGTCGAATCTGTCTTTTGTCTTCACCTTTTATTATTTAAACGAATATCACTTGTAAATAGAACAATTGCAACTAAAAGCTTGTCTTTCTTGAGGAATAATGCTATGAAATATATGTTCGTTTTTAGCATTATCAGTAATACTAGTATTATTAGTAGTACCTTTAATAATAATAATAATACTAGTAACAATAACAATTTATAATCATATTTATAACCTTAAATACTAATAATAATTATCATAACAATAATAATAATAATAATAATAATCATAATAGTAATAATAAAAATAAGAGAATTTGTGTATACCCTTAAAAGCTTGGTTGAAAAAGAATTGCCCTGGACCAGGCTCGAACCCGTGACCTCCCGGATACCCGCTAACAACTCAGACCATCCTTCTGTTACTAATTATCTGATTTACTTCACCCTTCAATTGTATTTAACCCGTATATTATTATGTGTTCATCTCCTTCTTCTTCATTCAATTCAAATCGTATTTCTTCAGTTCTTTAAAAACAACCAAGTGTATTTTTAAAATTACAAACGAAACATAATAATCAGATTATGGTTATCTGTACTATGGAAAAGAAAAAAAAATATAATAGCAACAACATAGTTGCTGCTACTGCTCGACGGATGAAGAAGAAAAAAAAATAGCAACAATCTATGTGTTACCAATTTAGTTTATTAGTTTTAGTATCTAAAATTTATATGAAAACGTTTTATAACCGACTGAATTAATTAAGACAGAATAAAAAAAATACACAGAAACTCAAGAACACGATAATGAACTCAAAGGGTGATTTTAAATTCTAAATCGTTATAGCCTACGATTATAACACAAAGTTGGTAGAAAATCGTTCGTATAAACTTTCTATACCTTCAATTAAGTCAGAAACATAAACATGAACTCAAATTTGATCAAGGAACGACCTGTTGACTTTTTAGTTCTAAACTTTGACTTCCAAAATTCATGATCAGTTTGCGAAATTAATAAATGAAACTTTACAGATATCTTGACTAGAATATTTTTAACACTTTGGCTTTAATAGATTTTGAAAATTGATTCGGTTTTTGAGTTCTTGATTTAAAGGTTTTGAAACAGGGGTATCGACTAAAAAAAAAAATTTCTTTTGTTTGATTACAGCTGCACAAGTTATATCTATCTTGAAGGAATATGTTTGATACTGTAAATGAATTAGACATGTAACCAACTACCGACAAAACAAAATCGAAAATAGTCTGATGGCAATGGCTAACGATTTCGTACGGGGTCTTAATATTTATATAATTTGTATTCATATATTTGTAATCTTCTGTGTGTTTGGATTTGTTTATACAGCCGATTCAGGGACAAGAATAAGATTGATTACAGTACTATGGATACGTGACCAGATTTAATTCCTATTATATATATATATATATATATATATATATATATATATATATATATATATATATATATATATGATTTTATATAAACATTATAAATTAAATATTAAAATTATATTAATAATAATCAATAATAGTAATAATAATAGTAATTAATAATGATAATAATAATCGTATTAAAAATATAATTCTTTGTATTATTTATATATATATATTTAGTAATAATAATGATATTGATAATTATAATAATAATAATAATGAAAACGATAATATTAACATTGTTTTTGATAATAATAATAGTACTAGCTAATAAATATAATAATAATATAAGTAGTGATAATATATCATTTTATATTAAAGTTCATATTTATATGTTATGTCTTTAAAATAATAATATTAATAATATAAATGTTGATAATAATATTGGAAGTAAATAATAATATTACTATAGCAAATCTTATCTTAACTTGTAATAAAATTTAATGTATATATACTTTACATATTATAAAGTTTGTAATATTTAGTATTATAATTATATATATTGAATGTTTAATATTTATATATTTTATATATATTACAATATACATATAATAATATTTATGTATAGAATTCATATACATATATTTTCAAATTACTATATCCATAATTATGTTTTCTCAAATTTTATTACATAGATAAGTTTGTATTAATTATATATATATATATATTGAAACAGATAAATTTAAAATATACATTTATATTTATCTACAAACAATTGTTCGTGAATCGTCGAGCATAGTCTGAGGTTAAATGCATTCATGTAAAAAGTTCAAAAGTTTCTGAGACTCAACATTATAGACTTTGCTTATCGTGTCGAAATCATATAAAGATTAAGTTTAAATTTGGTCGGAAATTTCCGGGTCGTCACATGTAATTCATTTATTCTGACCAAGTTAACAACGATAAGTTTCTTAGTCGAAATCTGTGGTCCCACGGGTCATTAAACTAAATGAATTTAGCATTTACATTCACTTAATAACTACAATATATTATTATACTGTTTCGTATAAACAAATCCGTGGTTTCACGGGTCATTTCACTAGTTCATTCATATTTTAATAAATCATTTATCTTTGTGCATTACTAATGTATACTAATACTATACATACATGAAATGTATAAAAAATTGTTATTACATAAAAAATGTGAGTGAATATATTATTACTTTATTAACGTTATTCATGTATGTTTCAAAATACTCGTAAATATTTAGTTACAGAAAAACTATTAAATATGCTGTCAGATTAGGTCACTCCTTAGACCACTCCCTATGATTAGTTACCCGCTCATTACCCGTAGTTACCCGTAATGAACTATAGGCACGGTTTAGTTACCCGCATTAGTTATCCACACTCACCATGGATTTAGTGGAAGAGTTTTGGTTAGTTATAGGAATTGTGAGTCCCAGTGGCTTTTTATTGTTGGACTTGATGCTTTATTGCTTGTACGTTGTATATTAAGAGGATTATTGTTTTAGCCATAATAGGGAGTGTTTAGTTATGAATTACTTATAGGACATTGGTGTTGATGTGGCGCTGATGTGGAAGGTTAAGAGGATGAATAGTTTAGTTACGATAGGGAGTGGCCTTATCGTGACTAACACTATTCATCCTCTTAACTTCCACATCAGCGCCACATCAGCACCCAAATCCTATAAATAACCCATAAAATCCTATAACTAAACACCGCATATCATGATTAAAACATTTTACCCTTAACTGTCACGTCATTAATTAATTTCTTTTTATATTTATTTTAACTAGCACAAATAATAATAATAAACTTGTACAAATTGCATATAAACTTGTACATTGGTTAGAGGGGATGTTTGGAATGTAAAAAAGTGATATGCAGAAGCAGCAGGACCCACAATTTATATAACTTGAGGTTCTTCGTTAAATTGATAGAGAAGACGGATAATGAAGTCCTATAACTAATCCATGCCTATAGCATTATATGGGTAATGGATGCCACATCATCAATCAAGAATATCATCATTTATTACTTTATTTAATTTTTAAATAAATAGTCAAAATTTTGGGGTGAAATTCTTTTCCTGATTTTATTATAGGTTTAGATAGGTTTAGATTTAGATGACGACAAATTTGATTGGAGCAACATTATTCGTTAATACTCCGTCGCAACTAGATTTGAGTATAAATAACGAAAGGGGTCACATGATGTGAAGAAACAATCTGACTCACGACCAGTCAAAGATTTAAAAATTTTTGTAAAAAATATTTTATAAAAAAAATTAAAAGTTGGGTGTTCTAGGTGTTAGTAATATTTTATTTGTTTATTTAATATTTAAATATTGAGATAGCAATTCACAAAAAAAAAAAAAATACTCCGTAGTTTTTTTTTTTTCTAAAAAACACGAAAGTGGGCAACAGGAATCTAGACAGCTGGATGCTAGGTGTAACCTTGCATAAAATCACTCCAACCTCTGTATAATATTCCAAGCTTTAGAAATTAGGGGTAACAATTAATTATTGGGTTAGCCATTGTTTTATTGGGAATTAATTTTCGAAATGCTATAATTATTCGTTAATCATTTAGTTGAAGTCATCAAAACATCGAATTATCGAGTATTTGAGTAATGACTAGTTTTTTGTTGGTAGTCACTAGAGTATAATTTATGGTTCAAACTAGTGTTCGCAGTTCAGGTGAGATTAATGTTGGAAAATTGCTACAAAGAGAGTATTTAGTAGGAATTTTTGGGGTGTATTAGGCAACTTAGGGAGTACTCGGATGTTGCAAGTTTGACTTTGATCTATTTTGATCAATTTTTCGAGTAATCCTAAGTTTAGCCAAGTTTGATCGAGTAATCGGAGTAATTGGACCGAGTAATCGGGAGACTTTTTTGACTAGTACTCCTCGAACGCTTAATAAAGTTACCGCTTGACTGTTTTCAATCATTTTTCTGATCCACTCCATAATATGTTACAAATGGCTACGATTGGTTGGAAGTGGCAAATGACATTGTTGGTATTAGGGCGAAAAAAGAGTGCAGTTGCTTTTGGTGTCGCGGTGTACTGTATTTGGCAATAGAGGAATTCAAGATTATTCAATTCGAAGAGACGCTCTGCAAAAGATTTGTTTGGTGTGATATATTCTTCTGTTCGGCAAAAATTATTGTCGGTGCGTTTTATGGAGTCTCATCATATTAAGCAACCAAGGATAGCTTGGAAGCTAAAGTGATGCTTCAGCATCTTTTTTGTTAGTTGCTCTTGTTTTGCCTTTGTTTAGGCTTGGTTTGTTTGCTTGACTTTAGTCATCTTCTGAAGCAACAATTGTGCTTCATTGTTTTATAACTTTTTTTTAACGACGATTTTGCAACAACTGTGCTTCATTATTTTGTAAAATATACTTTTATTATTTTTAATAAAAGTTTATCGGAGTAATCACTTATAAAAAAAAAACAATCACGAGAGCAATAGCACCTTGTTTGGTTGTAAATTTTTTACTTTTAATGTGAAAGTATAACATTTTTTTAAAGGCAAACACACACACCCGACACGAATTTATATCTTGAATATATAGATGTCTACTGATCGAACTTACTGTCATCCGATTTCATATCAATTACAAGCTTGTCATTTCAATCACTTACCTTTATAGGAAAGCAATTTGCCCATCGATTAATCTAAGTCCCCTTCCTATAGAGTGAATGTGAAAGCTCGTCTCGTCTCTAAGAAATAAAAACTAGTCAGAAGCTAGTGATTCGCTCTTATGGGCGGTATTTATTGTAGAAACCAAATTAATAATCTGACCCGACCAACACATCATTTTTGTGACTAAAAACCGGCAAACCTTTCGATCTCCAGGAAGAATAACGTAATTATTTTCCTTTAGATACTTAATCTTCACACTAACAACTAAAATGTTTAGAATACCGCTCTCACTTTATTTCAACATAAATTCACCCATGTATGTATGACGTCTTTTTTACACTAACAAAATAAATGCATAGCATATATAATTAGTGTTTGTTATCGGTGATGATGATACACAATAGGTTTTAATCGGCGGAGGTTGAACGGATATTTTTTGGGAGAGGTTGACCGGCTATTTTTTGGGCGAGATTTTTCTTGTTTGTGTTATGAAAAAGTGAAGTATTTTTACAAAGATGTACACGACTTAACAAAGTTATTCAATGACTGTTTTCGATCGTTTTCCATTTAACAAGAGATATGTTGTTATTGAGGTTTGAACCCGAGAGCTCTTATAAAATAAATTGTTAGTAATGCAAAATTTACGAGACTTCACGATTTTGTCAATATTTATTTTTTTTCATACTAACTTTGATTTATTTTTTCTACTAAGCTTCGCCTCGATTGTCTTTTTTTCGATGGATTAGTCATATAGTAGGTTGTAGGGATGACAATAGAACTCGTATCCGATAGGAAACTCGAAATCAGATATTTTTGGATCGGGTTCAGGCAAGGTAAATGGGTATAGGTTCGGGTATGGGATGATTTTTATTTTTTCCCCGGGTCTGGTTCCGAGGATGGTTGTATACACAAACCTGATTACCCGGACCGGATATCTGATAATGACCCGAGTCCATATACTCTGCCCGTAAACTCGATTACTCGGCATGTATACTTGATTGCCCGGACCGGATACCTGGAAAAAAAACTCGAATTCCTGTTGAAAAACTCGTTTACCCGACAGTTCGTAAGCAAATGGAGTCCCGGATACTCATGGAGAAACTCGATTACTCGCTAGTTAGTAACTAAATGGGAATCCGGCGGGTCTGAATTTGTAACAAGTTTTTTTTAATCGGATTTAAGTCTCAGATTACCTAAATCCCGTCCCAAATCGGATCCGATGCCATCCTATTAGATTGCATGACAGTGTCACGATGTTGTTTCAG
Source organism: Rutidosis leptorrhynchoides (assembly GCF_046630445.1). Classification (NCBI taxonomy): domain Eukaryota; kingdom Viridiplantae; phylum Streptophyta; class Magnoliopsida; order Asterales; family Asteraceae; genus Rutidosis; species Rutidosis leptorrhynchoides. Next base: position 45,135,919 of record NC_092341.1, read on the forward strand.
TTATTAACTAGTTGACACTATCTTAGTAAATCGTGCTTATCAAATAAATAAATAAATACAAATTGAACAAACAAGATAGAAAACAAGATAGAATTCGGGTTATTGCAATTTATCTTTTTCTATAATGTATGCACGGTACCTCGAGGGGTAACTTAGACTGTTTTTAACCATGCGTCAAATTTCTCCCGTCATCCCAGTTGGCAAGTTGTTTGACGCCTTTGACGCCCCTAACGCAGCGTCAAAGTTTAACGCCCCGTGCATCAGTCGATAAGTTGACGAATATGTCAAATATTTTTCAGCCAATCAGATTTCACCACATATTTTTATATATTATTAATTAATAAATTATATACCCAATCTACCAATAATATTTTATCACATCACCCATTTACAAATTTAACCCTCAAATTTAACACTCTCTTTTATTTAACTTATCCCTTTACATTGCACATCACCAAAAAAAAATACATCACTTACTTTGATGACACGGCCACCTTTAGAAACGGTCAAAACATAATTTGGATATCGGATCATAAACCTCCGGATTTCAAAGATCCGACAAGGGTTTTGCATTCTCCTCCCTAGGGCCAGTTGCAGGTTGCAATTGTTAGGGTTTTGCATAAATTGACCGGAAGAAATGCAATCGTTTAGCGGCAAAATAATATCGTTCACAAAGAACGCTATTAAATCCACCATTACTTTCGATTCGACATCATTTAGGTTTTGTTCGCCTTCACGTTTTTCGGTAATTTTACTTTATTTTCGTTGTTGTTCAATTCTGAATATTATTATTCGTTCAATTATTGTGATACTGTGCGTAGGTGTTTGGTAATTAAGTCTTTGATTTTTTGTAGTAATAGATAGATTCGAGGTTGATTAAAAATTATGTTTTTACAACTGTTATGGTGGTTTTGTAGAGTGTAATAGATTCACTCCTGTAGAATGTTGAATGAGAACCAATTGACCTTATTTATCCATCACTAATTATTATAATAAATTCAAACCATTTCCTGAATTTTATGGGGAAGTTTGTCAACTTGTAACCATGTATCCAAGTTGGATCTAATGGTTTCGAGCTGAATTGTATTTTAAGATGTAAACATCCAGAAATTTAAAGTTTTAGCAAGGATCATATAGTCGTAGAAGTTACCTATTTGCCACTATTAGAAGAGCATTTACTGAACAACAAATGTGCATTAATTACTACTGCTCCAGTAGTGTCTTATAGATTGATGGTATGAGTTCGTTTTCCATGATCGTGATCATTTATATTGTGCTGCTGTCTGCCTCTTTGGTCTTGGAAATACTTGGTACATACTTTAGACCAATTGATGATATGAATTTACCCCCATCTATGGTCTTTTGTTACGATCGGTGTAGTCGAGCAGTTAGAAGTTAGAGAATACGTAGTGGTAGTACAAGCACGTGTGTAGCATGATACCACTTTCCATGATAATAGATTGATGGTATTGCATATGGCACGTGATCGATCAGTTGTTGCACCATGATCCCATTTTCCATTTTAGAAGTTTAGTATTTTAGTTTTCATTAGTAGTTCAATTCAGTTATGCATGATCTTGTAACCCCATGTAGCATTAGTTATTTCTTTCAGTATTTATATGCATGTTACTTTATGAATTAGATATGATGAATGAATATTTGGTTAATCCAAAGTCTCTTTTCCACAAGTCTTTTTTCTTTGGAGATTAGCCATCTCGAATCGGCTTTATCCTAGGAGTTCACGGTCGACTCGAATAGACCGTAGTATCTTTTGATCTGGCAAAGATTATAATATCTGATGTATTCAAGAGTACATTATACACATATGTTTATGGCACAATGGTCTTTATATTATTATATATTCTATTGTTGAATTTTTTGGGTACTTAATATTAACTATACTTAAGAAGGTTAATCCTTTAAATTGACATTATGTAAGTTATCTACCAAACAAAACCGCCACTGAAGTTTCAAATATTATAATTCAGGCTTTAGATGTTTTAGGTTGTTACATTCAAGGATAAAGGTTTTATCTAAAACAGTATAGTTAAATTGAAACCTAGCTTGGTTACTAGAATTATTTTATATAGTTCAGAACTTAGTATTAGAAGTAGTGTATATTTTAGATGAAAAGACTTACTTTTTGAATATTTCAGACCAGAAGTTATGACTCCATAAGAGAGTTACCTTTTTCATGCAAAATTACTGGTATACCCTCTGTAGCATCATCCTACCGAGAGTCCAGGATAGGCTTATTTTCGGGTGCCCATTTGGTGCCCCGTTTGATTAATAGGGGCATTACAACAGTAGATGGTTCACAAAATGCTACTGCTACAACTGGTGCCACTGAGATTGCACCTCGCATCAAATTCAAGAGGCTTGATAAAACAGCCAGGCACATAATGCAGGTATGAGATCCTCTTTTCGTGTATTCATGTTTATGTTACGCCTCATTTTTATAACTAAAATGTAATTTATTTGCAGATAGTTGATAAAGAAGCGGTGCAGGAAGTAAATACTCAAAGAGAGATACCTGAAATAAAGCCAGGTTATATAATCCAGCTCAAATTGGTAAGAGAAATGTACTATATATTCCATCTTAAATTTGTTTTTTTCGTTTTTGAAACTTATGTAAAGACTGATCTTTTATGTATATCATGATATGATTTTTGAAATTACAGGAAGTACCTGAGAACAAAAGGCGTGTGTCAACAGTGAAAGGAATTGTGATAGCAAGACGCAATGCGGGTCTAAATACAACAATCAGATTAAGAAGGCTTGTTGCAGGAGTTGGTGTTGAAAATCTCCTACCTCTGTAAGCGTTCTTTAATAACTTTACCAGATGTATCGAATTAGCAGGTTGGGTATTAACCCATTTGTAAATTAATGGGTTGAAATTGCTATATCTACAGTTTTTGTTGGAGGGGTCCTTAAGTAACTTTGTTTGTCGGTACTGGTAACAGGTATTCACCGAATGTGAAAGAGATAAAGGTTTTGGACAAGAAGAAAGTGAGAAGGGCGAAGCTATATTATCTTAGGGACAAGATGAATGCACTTAGGAAATAGTAGTAGTAACTACCATCTCGCTCTAAGTGAAAGATGAAAGGTAGTTGAAATGGGTGGTTGTGTTGGTGTGAGCCAATTATAACTTTTGCTTACGGATTCATATAATCTCGATTTTGATATTTCTCATGGTTTTTGTTTAAGAATGTTATAAGTTAGACCACTCTTTTAAATAATAATTTCAACAACAATTTTTGTATTCATGTGTTATAGGCATTTGATTAGTCTTAAATGTAGACCAAGTTTTGGTTGTTTTGGGCTTTCGGCAAATCTTTGATTTAATAGACCATTTAATTTAATAATTGAACCATCAGATTATAATTTGTGTGTTAGTAGCTGGAGCCCTTGACTCATTGAGGCATGATTGTAAAAGTTTCCGACTATTGCTTGACTAGTCTCTGATTTCCCTAGCTAGATGCGAGGATTTTGAATTTGGAAGTGGTTTTTTATGAATTTGGGTACCAGAATTTTATGTACTCCGTACTATATAGTCTAGTTATTAACTTATTTTGTTTGATACGGAGTTTATATTTTTCACATGTATTGATTTAGAACATTTTTTTTAAAGACAAGTTGTTGGTATCGAATACTCTTATTTGTCACGCACGCACACGCTTTTAGGAAGGAAATCCAAACCGCATTACATGGACCCGAACCTTAGACCATCTCGAGGGGTAGGCGGTCGGACCTGGGTCCTGAGTACGGGTCGATAAAACCTTACTAGGGCAATATGGCTTCAGGTAATAAATCCCGCGGATATATTTAAGAGGAGAGACTCGAACTTTAGACCTCTCCACCCTATCCCAATGCACAAGTGCAAAGGGGTAACCACTAGACCACTATGGTGGGTTTATTGATTTAGAACATTTGTTATGATTTGTGGTGTGATTTTTTGTAACGACCCGTCAAAATCGCTATTGACGCGGCACGTTAATCATTGATTCCACAGTGAGGTTTTGACCTCTATATGATACGTTTTGATAAAATATTGCATTCATTAAAATAAGTGACTTTCTAAACATAGAAAGTTATAAACATGTGAGCGAGTGCTTAGGTATAAGCAAAACCCCGAAATACATAAGTCTTTAATTTACAAGTTGACATCACAGTCCAGTTATTTATTACACAACGCAGTTTTATTTTGAATGCAATAAACTTTGTACAAAGCATGAGAGACTCCATGCAGGCAACAAGCACATCACAGCAGAAGCATTCTAAGGACCTGAGAATAAAACATGCTAAAAAGTCAACACGAATGTTGGTGAGTTATAGGTTTAATTGCTCGAGTCATAAACATATATAAAGATAGACCACAAGATTTCATCAAAAGTTTATCAATAGATTCTACGTAACAGAGCACCCTGGTAACTAAACTTAACGTTATAGTGATAATTACCCCATTCGTTTTAATACACGCAAACCAACATGTCTTAAACTCAAATAACATACGTCCGTTAAAAGGCTAGCGCTCTAGCTCGGACGAGGATGTCAAGCCCTATGGATCCATATACAATTATTCGCGCCCACCAGTCCATATCCTATGTACTGGCAGCTACTAGTTACCAAAGCTAAGGGATTTTCGATTTAACTCAGTGTATAATTTAGTATGTACTTGTGTCTTATCGTGTTTAAAATAAATTGCATGTATTCTCAGCCCAAAAATATTTATAGTATTTAAAAAGAGAGACTATAAACTCACAGTTCAATATTGAGACTCAATATTGTAGGCAAATTGCGTAGACGTAATGACGGTAGACGACTGTATGGTTGGCCTTGGATTCAAGAACAATACCCCAAACAATACCCAATATTTCCTTAGCTTAAAGCGGTTTGAAACCCGAATTAAAACACCCTCGAATATACTTTATTATTATTAACTTAAATTAAAATTATAATTATAATTATAAATTAAAATTTACATTACATAAGAAAATATGTTGTGAAGTATATCGTCGGACAAACTGGCCTTTTTATAGTACTTTTCGATTTACTGTAGCTCATGCGATCGTATGACCGCCTTTCCCGTTTTGTTTGCTAGTTCGTCGGCATCAAATAGTATGTCACTGTAGCAAATAGTGTTTTACTGTAGGAAAGTCGTTTTTACTTGTACATATATATATACATACATACATATAATTGTTAATGAATCGTCGAGAGTAGTCAAAGGTAATTGTATATATGAAACAGTTCTAAAATTTTTGAGACTCAATCTAACAGACTTTGTTTAACGTGTCAAAATAATAAATCGTATAGAGAATTGGTTTAAATAAGTCGAAATTTTCCGGGTCATCACATTTTTTTTTTTCATTTTTTTTATGACTAGGCAGTGTGAGTTTTTTTTATGTGAAATAATTGTGGTGTCGATTGAAAGTGAAATGATGATATGATATTGAGTTTTCATTTTTTGTTTATATAAGTAATATAACGAAATATTTAAAAAAACATAAATATTAAAAAAAGCATAACTAAATCAAAATAAAATATATGATTAAATCAAAACAAAAAAAATATATCATTTAAATTCCTAAAAAAATACATAATTTTAATTCCTAGATAAAGAAAAAAGACATAGTTGAATTCTAAAAAACAAATACATCATAAATGATCAAATTTTAAATCTAATCATCGTCCTGAACGAGGTTATCAATAATCAAGTCATTTTTGAACTTGCGACGAGCCTTTTTTTAGATTTTAAGACGTATCGCATCTTCCGGGTCCTCCATTTTAGAGGATGATCTCCCTAACAAATCAATACTAGGTAGAGGATGTCCAATGAGACGTGGTATTGTTAAAGGGTGATGTTTCGGGTTTATTATCTTGATTGTTTGGAGTGTTAGAAATTTTTTGTAAATGGAGTGATATGGAATTAGTATATAGAATAATATATGTAGATATCTATACATTATTATAAATCGCGGGATAATAATCGTAGGTGTCAATTTCTAAATTAATCTGTATTAATATTGCACACGTGTCAATTTCTCAATTAAATTGATTTAAATAATAATAAATTCTTAAAATAAATCCTTAAATTTAGGTATGTAATTTTAAATCTTAATTAGTTTAAGATAATAATAAATCTAAAATAATAATATATTAATATAATTAATATAATAATATGAAATGTAGACATCCCTCTATGCACATTTGCACGATTAAATAACAATTGGATTATTAATATAACGTGAATGATAAATCGATTCAAACAATACTAAAAGTTGATTATTTAAATACATAAATTGAATTATAGATTTCTTAATATATTATTTCTATAATCATATACTTTGTTATTATTATAATAATATACGTTATTACAATTATTGATTTTGCGAATATGTTTTTTATAAACGTATCACCATATCAGCTAGAAATAATTGAATTTCCTCAGGAGTCGTGTAGTCATTTATAACAAGGGCACTATAATACTTTTAAAATCTTAAATCGTAACGAACTTCACCATAATATCTACTTCTAATTTTGTTATATATTCAACAATTGCGAAATTGTATTCTTAGAATTTCGAATGGGCTCATAAAATTGCAAAGAACTTAACCATAATATGTAATTCTGATGTTACTATATGTTCAACAGTTGCGAAATCATATTCTTGGAACTTCTGTCCAGCGGACAGGGTCATAAAGTTACAACGAACATCACCATAATATGTACTGCTTTTGTTATATATATTCAACAGTTACGAAATCATATGCTTAGAACTTCCGTCCAACGGACGGGCTCATAAAACTAGTATATAAAATAAATAATATGTATGCGTGTTCTTGTTAAAATGGTTAATATATTTTGATATATATAGAATAAGTTTTTGAATTTATATTTTTTTTATTAAATTGAAAATGTCAAACGGTCAAAAAAGCGAACGAATCACAGATTGGCACATCATAAATCCCGTTGATTCTCCCGTTGGAAAGCACCCAACGCCACATCAAATTGGAAACCCAACGCCTTGGTAATCTGACCTTTGTTACCAAATAAACTACAAGGAAACACTTCTCGATGAAATGAATAGATTTCAGTTATGAAGAAAAAAAAGTTGCGCTAGTATTTTTACTACGGCATAAATTAAAAGAATTTGTGTATGTTCATGTTCATTTTTACTAGTTACTGATTTCAAGTGAAGTACAGAGTAAGTTGTTGCATTTATAACAGACAATGGTAACGGTTGCATTGTTTTACTATCACTCTTCCCGTGCAAACAATATTTTGGCATTCTCTAAGCAATTTTACATTAGTAGCCCACAAACTAACAAACTCAGCCTTCAGCGGAAAGGGTATTATAGTAACTTAACAAACACTAAAGTTATCCCGCCTAATGGCAAACTGAAAACAATTTTGAAATTTGAAATACCACAAACCGTTTCTTGCTCACTAATCAAACTAGTTTTCCTTTTTTATAAAAATAAAAATTAAATTAAATTAAATTGAAATTCCAAAATTTTCGGTGTTTCAAATTACAGAATGATGACTTTATATAAAACCGCCCAAATTTCATTTCAAAATTCACCACTTCACCTCTCCCAAAGCTCTCTAAAAGCACCCAGATCACCATTGTTGTTGTTTCATCTGAACCCCCAAATCACATCAGTTATCAATCAGGTTAACCGATTCTTCAATTTCATTTCAATTCAACATTTTTATCATTTGCGTCACTGAAAAACTGAAACTTCTTATAAAAACTGATCTGGGTTATCTGATCTTTGCATCTTAATTAATTTCACAACGTTTTCGTTTTGCAGGTTTGAAAAGATTTACAAATATGCCGGAAGCAAGAGATAGACTATCAAGGCCAAACGACGTCGTTGCAGATATATACCATCGTCGTCTGACGTCACTCATTAGAACAGAAATCTTGCCGGATTTAGATGATAACGAAAGAAGGATTCTAAATCAAACACCGTTTAGATGGGGATCCACACCGTTGATTGGTGGTGGTTCAGGTCAACAAATTGGTGCGACTCGATATACGAGAAGTGGTGTCTCCGGTGCCGGAATCAGTTTATTTGGAACGCCGAGAACAATTTACCGACGAAATCAGAACTCGCCACCCTCTGGTGGCAGTGTCCGACGTGGCAGAAATGGACGATCTGGGTCCCGCAGTGTGTTACCTTCTTGGTATCCACGTACTCCACTTGGTGACATAACTCATGTCGTTAGGGTATGTATGATTCATCTTTAATCTTTAATTAATTTCAATTATAATTTTCTTGATTCTTGATTGGTGAACAGTATGAAATAATTGGGTATGTATGATTCATCTTTAATTAATTTTAATCATCATTTATTTTAATAATATATTTTATTTTATTTTTATGATTCTTGATTGACGAACAGTATGTGAATTAATTGGATGTATATAATGTATATATAATATTATGTATTGAATCAATACAGGCGATTGAAAGGAGAAGGGCTAGATTGGGAGATGGTGATGGTCAAGTTATGGGGAGTCCAACAACATCAAGTTCTCATCTTGAGAATGAGTCTTCTTTAGTGACACCTAAACTTAATGTATCATCGAAAGTGTTTCAACCGTCGAAATTAGGAAAGATTCCGTTGAGATTAACTGATATTGCTAACCAAAATGGTGGAAATTCAGAGTTTGAGACACCCCAAAAGAAACTGCTAAACTCGATTGATATAGTTGAGAAAGTAGTTATGGAGGAATTGGGTCGATTGAAACGAACCCCTGCTGCTAAAAAAGCTGAAAGGGAGAAAAAGGTAAGAACTTTGATGTCCATGAGGTGACTTGGTTGCTGAATCTTTCTTAGATTTGATTGGTAGTTAAAGAAGGCTCTACTCTTAGTTGAGCATTATGATGATTGATGAATCAGTAAGATATGGTTGATTGATTGATCATCTACTGATGATTTTGGGCTTGTATCCTGTTATGATGATTGATGAATCAGTGAGATATGGTCTATTGATTGATCATCTACTGATGATGTTGGGCTTCTATCCTACTATCATAGTGTTTACCTTTATTCTTGAAAGGTTTAGTATATGCTTTTTTTGGGTTACAGTGATATCATGTAATGCCAATTGTCAGATGATATTTCTTGTATCTCTAGGGTTTTTTGTTGGGCGTTTATTTCTTATAACATAGATAGATGAAGGTACTCAGTTAAAGTAGTTGCAGCATTTGGGAGTTGCTGTTGCAATTTTGTTGTATTTTGATATAGGATTTCACTCTGTAATAACTTTGGTTGGAATTTGATAATAATAATGACTTTTTGGTAAAAGTTTTGTTTTGGCCATTGTTGATTGAAGTAAAGTAGCGTGTTAACATTGTTGTTTCTTCACTTCTTGCATAAATCCTACAAGCAGATTGGTTAACGAATGTTGCTTGTGGACTTGTGGTGCTAGAATGTAGAGACTACAAATGTGCTATGTAGTTATAACAATAGTATGTTGTGCATAAGTGGTACAAGCAGATTACTTAACTATTGTTACTTGTGGTTGAATGTTGGAAAAGTTTAAAACTTTTTGGGCAGGGGCCTGTTTCCATTATAATTGGTTGTCCTTACTGGTCTTAACTTGAATATGAAGCTGTTTTTAGTCATATTGGCCTAATGCGCTAATTCTTGGTTACAACTTTTAATCTTATAGCATGAAGGATATCGAAAGTGAAACATATGGCTGAACTTTATAGCTTATACGAATAAAAAGCTCAAGACTTGAGCTTTAGAAATAGGCTTATTTCATGACATTAGAGGTGTTCTTGGTTTGGCTTGCTAACTTTCTGTTGCTAGTTGCTATTGTTGGTGAAGCTTTTTAGGAAAGTTTTGATAAACCTGCAGACTTGTTTAAAGTGGATAATGATATTGTGAACGGAAAAGAGACTTATGGTCTGGTAACTTATGTTTTTCTATAACATATCATTTTCATTTTCCCATGCAAACTTGTATAGACCGGGTGTAAACGACGAGTCTAGCTAAACTTCACCTGTCTAGTTTAAATTATGGGTGAAAGTTCGATATGTTGCTAACTCCGCAACTATTCCGTTTACTGCTGTTCTGTTTTGTAATCCTTTGTTTAGTTTGTTAGCATGTAACTAGTTTGTGAATATGTAACTCTACATCGAGCTCGTGTACATGGGTTTGGGTCCCCCACATGTGACTCTTTCGTGAAATATAAATCTAGCTTTTCGAAAAAAATAATTCCAAGAGTTCAAGTAACATTAAGCTTGAGATTTGCTCGTTTGGCATTATACAAGTTCAAGCTCGACACTAGTCCAGCTTGTTATACATATAACATTAAAATAAACAATTTAAGTTTTATTCTGTATAATATAATTTAAAAAGTACTCGTAATTAATGAAATAAATGAAAGGTCTCGCCGGTTTTCGAGCTCGATATAAGAAGCTTCAACTTGATATAACTTATAAGAAGTTCGAGCTCAATAAAAGAAATTCGAACACATTTACATAAATGGTCTATAAAATATGTTTGAACTTGAGCAGCTCAAATCGAATCGAGCTCTTAACGAGTCAAACACAAATAACTCGCGAGTAACTCGGTTAATTGACACGTACAGCAACAATTCAGACAGAACCATGACTAATTAGTCATGCGATGGGCGCATGACTAATTTTTGGCTTGATACTTGGATTAGCGATTTAGCGATATTCCTTTTGTTATTCGCTTTCATCGTTATTTTTTGCTCGATACAAAGCATGAAATTACACTGTCCGATCTGTACTCTAGCAATGGATGGGGTTGGAGTCGGACCAATGGAATGAGCTGCGATTTCTTACCACTTCTGTTATTAATTCCGAAGCACCAGACTAGTCGTTATGGACTGAGGTTCTTCTTCTCACATTTTTTCAGTTTCAAGTGCAAGGCTTTTGATCGATAAGTTCTCTTTTGTCCCATCGACAACGCCAACTATGTGGTGTAAGTTTGTTTCTATCAAGATTAACCTTTTTATTTGGCACATGAACATATTCGTCTTCCCACAAAATTAATCTTATGTTGCGTGATATCGAACCGAAAAATTGCTGCTTGTGCGATCTTCATGATGAAGATGAGTTTCATTTATTTTTAGCTTGTGAGACTAGTATATAGATTTGGGACAAGATATGCCAACGGACCAACATTGCATTTCCCTCTTTGGAATTCTATTGTGGGTTGATGGTGTTCCTATTAGTGGTAGACAACGTATCATTCTAAGAGTCATCATCATCTTGGTTTTATGGAACACTTTGCGCCTTCGTTATAGCTATATCTTCGAAGATTCAACTGTTAAAAGTCACACATTTATGATTATGATAGCACAGCTGTTTCAACTTTTAATTGGTTATACTCTCGTTTTCATAAGTGTAATATTAATTGGACGGTGTGGTTACATAACTCCATGAACGCTTTGTAATTCTATTTTGCTAGCTTCTCGCTAGCTTTTAATAAATTTTGCCTTTAGCGGTTAAAAATAAATACTCCATAGCTTTTAATAATTTTTTTGTTTTGCAGGCGTGTTAAGTCCAAAATGTGACGAAAATGCCGCATTACAATAGGTCACAATGTCCTGCAATATAAGCCCAAGAGTCCATCATTTTCTAAAATCAATTGGTGATAGAGGGACTTTCCCTTAGACTTTGTTTTGTCCCATGAACAGCACCCTAACAAACCTCCCCTCAAACCCAAGTCCATCTGGGCCTCCCCTCCAACGATAGTCCGGCCCATCCAACGATAGTCCGGATCCAACCTTTACCGCCGCCAACTCGGAACTCGCACATGGAGATTTCGATACAAGGCTTCCAGGATCAACTCATCATAGCCAGGGTTGCGCCATGTCGCTGCGTGCGCTCAGGGATGCGCCCACTGCGATGTCCACCACATCGGAGCTATAGTCTAGCTCTGATACCAGTTGTAAGGATAGTATTGCCCAAACACAGGGCCGGTCAAACTTTGTTCAAAGTTTTTGCATGACCCGGGCGAAATGATTATAAAATGCTCCCAACAGTTACGCAAGCATATATCTTTATGAGGTTTAAACTATGGATATTAATAATTTTTTTCGAAATGATGCCCCTAACCGCGTGATGCCTCGGGCCGTCGCCCGCTTCGCCCATAGCCTTAGCCGGCCCTGCCCAAACACAATGTCCTGCAATATAAGCCCAAGAGTCCATCATTTTCTAAAATCAATTGGTGATAGAGTGACTTTTTCTTAAACTTATATACATACATTTGTTTTGTCCCATGAGCGATGCGAGACTTCGGTTTGCACCCTAACATTACATGTATCATATTATGATTAGTAAGAGACTTATGATATGGTAACGTCTTTTTTCAGCAATAGATAATTTTTTTCTATACTTGTATACAATGGGTGTAAATGACACTAGTCGAGCTGAGCTTCACTTGGCTCAATTGCTCAATTCGTTTAATATTTATAGAGCTCAAGCTCAGCTATTAAGCTTGAGTTTGGCTTCTTTGATATTTATACAAGCTCGGGTTTGGCTCTAGTTCGACTTGTTAATACATACGATAATTATTTTTATAAAATTATATTATATTTATATAATGTATTATATTATCATAAGAACTAGTCCGGATCCGGCCCACGCGATACGGCGGGGGCTTTCGGCTTGTGTATTCATATTTAACGTAGCGTTGTGTATTTACAGAGGGGAAAACGGCTCATGTCTTAAGCGCCGTTTTAGATGTCGTAGTCTTAAGCGTTTTTAAAAAGTGTCCGTTTCGAATGTAGTTAGTTTCGTTTTGTTCAAAAAAAAATTTCGAGTGTAACGGTGCTGTCGGAAAAATTTAACTTGCGGCGAACAGAAAGATACAGGCTGTCGTTGTGTTAAGCATTTTTTAAAAGGTGTCTGTTTCGCGAATAGTTAGTCCCGTTGGGTTCGTGAGACTTTTTCGAGTTGAATGGTAGTCTCGGAAACATTTAACTCGCACCGAGCGAGAAGATAGAGCCCGTTATAAATTCGGGGGAATTAGTTTCTTTTATTTTAATAAAATTCTATGTTTACACATTCTACCCCTGAAAAAGTGTAAACTTGAGGGGTTATTGTGTAAATTGAGCCGAAGTTGAGGGACTTATTGTAATGTGAACGCAAAACTACAACCGAAAATAACTAAAACTACACATTTGACCATGTGTTTTAGTATATAAGGGTTAATACATACGATAATTATTTTTATAAAATTATATTATATTTATATAATGTATTATATTATCATAAGAACTAGTCCGGATTCGGCCCGCGCGATGCGGCGGGGGCTTTCGGCTTGTGTATTCATATTTAACGTAGCGTTGTGTATTTACAGAGGGGAAAATGACCCATGTTTTAAGCGCCGTTTTATACGTCGTTGTCTTAAGCGTTTTTAAAAAGTGTCCGTTTCGAACGTAGTTAGTTTCGTTTTGTTCAAAAAAAAAAATTCGAGTGTAACGGTGCTGTCGGAAAAATTTAACTTGCGGCGAACAGAAAGATACAGGCTGTCGTTGTGTTAAGCGTTTTTTAAAAAGTGTCTGTTTCGCGTATAGTTAGTCCCGTTGGGTTCGTGAGACTTTTTCGAGTTGAACGGTAGTCTCGGAAAAATTTAACTCGCACCGAGCGAGAAGATAGGGCCCGTTATAAATTCGGGGGAATTAGTTTCTTTTATTTTAATAAAATTCTATGTTTACACTTTCTACCCCTGAAAAAGTGTAAACTTGAGGGGTTGCTGTGTAAATTGAGCCGAAGTTGAGAGACCTATTGTAGTGTTAACGCAAACACAAAACTACAACCGAAAATAACTAAAACTACATGTGATTGTACTTTGTGATGTTACCATGTGTATGTTATGAAGCTTTAGAAGGAAACAAAAATTACTGTGGGGTAGTCAGAACCTTCTGATTATTTATGGGCCAAACAAAGTCAAATCTTAATTTCCGCTGCATATATGAAGATTTGAAGAGATTGAAGAACCTAAATTGGCAACGGTCATAAGTTAGGGTTAATCTGGTGACTGGTGAGCTTTGAAGATTGCTGAGTAGAAATCTCCGAGTATCAAAAGAGAGTTTACTCAATGGTTCAACAAGTTGTATTTCTTGGTAATTGTATCGACTTGCGATTATCATTGGAATATGACAAGGATGAAAATGAAGAGAGAATATATGTGCCATATGAGGGAGTTTATTGGTGCATAAAGGGAAATCAAGTGAAGCTGAAAGTAACGCCATATCCTAGGGGGAGTGTGTTGATCATCAACGGAGATAATGGTGTATAATTCTGGGTAAAAAAGAAATGTTGATAGAACTAGGTCCTAGGGGGAGTTTGTTGGTGCATATAAGTCCCTAATTATATCAACTAAAGCAAGATTAAAGTTGGACGGGTCCGTGATCGAATGAAGCCCAAGACGAGTATAAATAGACGAGCATGGCTTCACTTTTAGGGTTGATCACTCTCCATAACCCTAGCCGAATCCTCTCAACCAAATCAGTCCTAAAACCCATACAAGTCGAATTAACGACTCTAGACATCGATCTAATCAATCGTTCTTGATTGGTTTGACTAAATCGACTCCCGAAAGTTCACGAATTCGCTCAAACATCGATCCGAATAGTTACAACAAACTTAATATAAACTCAAACTTATTTACTAAATGATCATTAAAATATGATTAAATTCGAAGTCACGAGCTTAAATAGAATCAAGCTCTTCATGAGTCGAGTTTAGATAGCTCGCACATAGCTCACTACTACCTTAATAAGAAAAATGATTGTATCAGATATTCAGATGAAACAACAATTCGGATCCAATGGACCCGATTTCATAATATCCGTGGTTGTAAAACAACCCGGATCCTATGTGGCAAAATGATAATACACGTCACACTATCCCTATACTCGGATCCAACATAAACCCACCACCATCTTCTCAAACCACACAATCACTCTATCCATCTCCCCCAAAATCCTATCCTCAACCTCCGTCAGAATGGCTTCCATCTCCGCCGCAGCCACCGCTGCCACGTCATTCACTTACACAACCACCACCTCACAATCCCCCTCAATTTCACCTTCACCTAAATTACTCCTTTCATCATCTTCATTTATTTCTAAATCCACCACAAACCTATTCATCCACAACAATTCACCTTCCTCCGCCGCCGTATCCCACCGCCGTAAAACCCTAACTGTTCGCGCTGCTCGTGGCAAATACGAACGCACCAAACCACATGTCAACATCGGAACCATCGGCCACGTCGATCACGGTAAAACTACCCTTACTGCCGCACTCACCATGGCCCTAGCTTCCTCCGGCGGCGGCATCGGAAAAAAGTACGACGAAATTGACGCCGCGCCGGAAGAAAGAGCCCGTGGTATTACAATTAACACGGCTACCGTTGAATACGAGACTGAAAACCGTCATTATGCTCACGTTGATTGCCCCGGTCACGCTGATTATGTTAAAAATATGATCACCGGAGCTGCTCAAATGGACGGAGCTATTCTTGTTGTTTCCGGCGCCGACGGACCTATGCCGCAAACGAAAGAACACGTGTTGCTCGCGAAACAAGTAGGTGTGCCTAATATGGTTGTATTTTTAAATAAACAAGATCAAGTTGATGATGAAGAACTGTTAGAATTAGTTGAATTAGAAGTTAGGGAACTATTGAGCTCTTATGAATTCCCCGGTGATGATATTCCGATTATTTCGGGGTCTGCTTTGTTAGCTTTAGAAGCTTTAACTGAAAACCCTAAAATTGTGAAAGGTGAGAACAAATGGGTGGATAAAATTTATGAATTAATGGCGTCTGTTGACGAGTACATTCCGATTCCACAAAGACAGACTGAATTACCGTTTTTGTGCGCGATTGAAGATGTTTTTTCGATTACGGGTCGTGGTACTGTTGCCACGGGTCGGGTTGAAAGAGGTACAGTTAGGATTGGTGAGAGTGTTGAGATTGTAGGGTTGAAAGATACACGAACTACTATTGTTACAGGTGTTGAAATGTTTCAGAAGCTTCTAGATGAAGCATTGGCTGGTGATAATGTTGGTCTTTTGTTAAGAGGTATTCAAAAGACTGATATTCAAAGAGGGATGGTTTTAGCGAAACCTGGTTCGATTACACCTCACACAAAGTTTGAAGCTTTGGTGTATGTTTTGAAGAAAGAAGAAGGTGGAAGACATTCGCCGTTTTTTGCAGGGTATAGACCACAGTTTTATATGAGGACTACTGATGTTACTGGGAAAGTAACGGCGATTATGAACGATAAAGATGAAGAATCGAAGATGGTTATGCCTGGTGATCGTGTGAAAATGGTGGTTGAGCTTATTATGCCTATTGCTTGTGAACAAGGAATGAGGTTTGCTATCAGAGAAGGTGGAAAGACCGTTGGTGCAGGTGTTATCCAGTCGATTATTGAGTGATTTCTATCTCAAGTTTGTACCTTTTTATATATTTGAGTTGTTTGGTGATTAATATTCTTAAGTGTATGGACTTATTTTTGCATTTTTATGGTAACATACATGTTGCAACTCTTATATTTATGCTAGTTTAGTTCAATCAACGTCGCAAATATTAATACGTTTGATGTTTTAGCAATTACCGTATGCTTGTTTTTGTTGCTG
The DNA here is from genome assembly GCF_046630445.1 of Rutidosis leptorrhynchoides. Classification (NCBI taxonomy): domain Eukaryota; kingdom Viridiplantae; phylum Streptophyta; class Magnoliopsida; order Asterales; family Asteraceae; genus Rutidosis; species Rutidosis leptorrhynchoides. The sequence goes on from NC_092341.1 coordinate 45,152,567, forward strand.
CTTTTGTTCACTTTCTTGGTGGTTGACTTGAATTGGTTTTTGCTTGTCGTATGTATATGTAAGATTGTATGAATCAAGGTTGCAAAAATTGCTACTCGGTCTAGACTTTTTTAGCAGTATTCAGAAACTCAGAAAATCAGGAGTACTCGGATGTTGATCAAGTTTGACTTTGACCGATTCTCCAAGTAATCTCGAGTTTTGACCAAAGATTGACCGAGTTTGACCGAGTACTCCCCTAGGCGCAAAAACCGAGTACTCGCCAAGTAATTCTGACTTAACACTGGTATGAATGAATACTTTGATGCATGCTATCTATAAATTAGAATTCGGATGACACTATTATAACTGCAGAGTTTAAGTGATGAAGATTTTGATTTCATTTCACATGAGAACTTACATAAGTTACACATACAGGACTGATATCATAATCTACTAACTTCAGATAACTTGCCGATTAATTAATTTAAAACATAAAGATTAACGATCTACCCAACTGTTGTTAACTTAACTTCCTCTGCTGCTAATAAGGCTTTTGTGTTTGAGACATGTACTTCAGAAAATGGTGGAAAAAATTAGATCCTGAACAAATGCTGCTTGAGACCTCTTTTCTTCATGATCCTTCACTTCTACTTCTACACTTGTGTTGCTACACGTTTAACACGCAATGAGAAATTTACGCAGACATGTACTAATCAGTTTTATCGATGAACAAAACACTGAAAAATGTATGACAAGGAACGTATACCTAATGGGATCTGAAATAGTAGTCGAGACTTGTTCTTCGTGAAGTTCTGAGAATGGGACGTTACCCAGGAATGCGGATAGAGGGTCGGGAGTAGCGTCAAGCATGTTTCCCCTGTCAGGCGTTTCTTGTGTGAGGTTGGCACCGTTACTCCACAATCCGAATTTTTGGGACTTTCTCCTCCTCTGTTAATAACCGACAACTAAGTTAAAATCTACTGTTTATACGTAGTAAATACCGAATCTTTGATTTTTTTTATTATAGGAGAATGTTAAGTAATGGTTTTTGAATTGTACAACGATTTCAAGCACATTAATGACAGCTATTAGAGTTGTCGATAGAAAACTCAGTAAGATATACAACTCAAATTATTCCAATCATTGTTAGATAAACTAGTTGTATATAAGTACAGTAAAGATGTGCATTGGCTTACCTTTATTGAATGGACATGGTGGGATGTGAAATGAGAAAGTGCATCTTTGCCCAAATTTGCAGCACATATTGGACAAACCTAAACAAAAACTTTAACATTAGCTTAAACAAGTGAACCTATCAAGATGCATAAATGCTTTTGTGAGTCATATTCTACATTAAATGTTGAGTGTAGAATGCTAGAATGAGACCCACAAGATGAATGCATCCTACAAAAGTGATGGATGAATAGCGTATAGGTAATTAGGTATACCGCGTTTTTAAGATTGAAACAGTGTTCTTCTTGCAAATGGCAACACAGCACGGGGATTTCGATTTCAACGTAACAGAAAGGGCAGGGGAACCAGGCTCCAACATCATCATCATCATCACAGTCCATTGTAGCAATTAGATGAGTATCTGAGTCAAACAAGAAGGTGTTAAAGATTCGATTTTCAGGATCGTTGTGTTGGGATCGATTAGCTGAATAACAAATCACACAATTAATATAGTCAACAGAGTATTATAGAAACCAAACGAAAAGAACACAAACGATTTGAGTGAGTCACCTCCTCAAGGTTAATCCACAGCAAAAACCCACTATAATTCTTTGTTTATAAGAATGTAATCCTCCCTAATTTTCACTCGCAAGTTCTCTCTCCTTACCACCTAAAAGCTTAAAATAACTCCTATATTTATACAAAAAACATAAACTTGGCCACCAAGTTGAACTTGGCCACCAAGTATCCCACAACTAAACAAATACTCTCCCTTCCCATATTAATTGTACATTATTCCTTTTTCTTGGTTATCGCAAATTAATTATCTGCTTTCATAAATAGATAAGAATAATAAGGTTAAATTCATTTATGGCATATAAGACAAAAAAGTAGATGAAAAGTAAGAGTAAAACGGTAAAAGTGACAAAAAGTACATTAAATTGCGTGTTTTTTTGCTGGGATAATTAATCTTGGAGGGAGAGAGTAGCACTTTAGACTATTTCTAATGGGGTGTCTAAATCTTCCGTCAAATGACATGGAATCCAATATGTCACACCTTTGACACCCCTGACGCCCGTAACGGGGCGTCAAAATTTAACGTTCCCGGGCGTCAGTCACAAATCTGACGGAAACGGAAAAGGGTGTCAAATTTTGGTCCACCAATCAGAATTCACCATTAATGTTTATATAATACGGAGTATTAATTAATATATTTAATACTCAACTACCAATAATATTTTACCACATCACTCACCTACTACAAATTTAACACTCAAATTTGACACTCCCGTTTAAAAAACTTTACTTCTTAGGGTGTGTTTGGATGAAAGTAGCTGGAGCTTGTAGCTGGAGCTTATGAGATAGAGCTGGAGCTGGAGCTTATTTTTTAAGCTGGTAGCTAGAGCTTATTATTTTTTATAAGTGTTTGGTAAACTAGCTGGAGCTTATTTTTCAGTTCATAAGCTCTACTTTTTTCAATAAGCTACTAAAAGTAGCTTATTTTTGACAAAATTTCACTCATCGTCCCTGAACTTTACATCAAATTTGACTCCTCGTCTTTTTTTTTTTTTTTTTTTGCATCCCTCATCCCTAATGTATCACAATTCTACATCCCTCGTCCTTATTCTTTCTATCAATTCTACATCCCTCGTCCCTAAAAAGGACGAGGGATGTAGAATTGTGATACATTAGGGACGAGGGATGCACAAAAAAAGAAAAAGGACGAGGAGTCAAATTTGATGTAAAGTTCAGAGACGAGGAATGAAATTTTGTCCTTATTTTTTCAGAGCTTATGGTTTTCATAAGCTCTACTTTTTTTCTCTACCAAACGAAGCTTATGACTTGGAGCTTATTAAAATCATAAGCTCAAGCTCCTATAAGCTCCTATAAGCTCCCATAAGCTACAACAAGCTCGTCACCCAAACACACCCTTAACCTTCCACATTATTAAATAGTACATCACTTGTTTTTAACGTTACAATCGAGGTTTGAAACGGTCTTAGGAAATATGAATAATATCTTACACATTGAACATTTTGGATAATATTAAACTGCACCCACCTTTTGTTATCCATCAAGAACCACACAAATGACAATATTACAATTCAGCTCCGAGTTATAACTTATAAATAAGTAATCACTTCAGAAATTTCAGTTGATAATCATAATGAACCAATATCCATCTATCAAGATTCAAGAACCACAATCCACAAAGCATTTAGTTTGACCTCGAAAGTCAACCACTTAAATTCAACAAAAATCAACCCAAGAACCAGTGGAGCACAAATAACTATGGCCTGACTTCAAAAGTCAAACTGAATAGTAGTTTTTACTTCAAAAGTCAAATTTCAAGTCTTCTTTAAAACTTATTCATCTGTGATCATGAACATTAAAACACTACCACTCTGATTCTTGTTTTTGGAAAGTAAACAAGAAAGATTAAATCTTATAGTTCTACAGAACACACACAGTAACAAAAACATACTTCAGAAAACTTGGAATGATCTCAAAGTAGGAATCTTTCCAAAAAGTTTGGATTTTTATTTTAGTAGATACCAAAAATTACAAAAAATGAAAACAACCCAGTTCAATGAATAGCTTACTGAACAAATAAACATTTAAACCATCAAACAATATTATAATTAAAAATTACTTAATAAAAGTAAAAAAGGGATGGCGTAAGAGTTACCGGAGTTGTTGTAACGGCCGGACTGGAAAGAATGAAAGTGGTGGTGATTGTGTTTTGCAGAGTGAGTTCTTGAACCCCAGAGATCCATTTCCATATTTTCCGGGAAAAAAGTTTGTATTGTTAACTGGGAAAACAAGAAATAGTGAACCCCAGATGAAAAAAAAAGGTTGAATCTTGTGTTTTATGATGAAATGTGAAACTTTTTGATATGGGTGTTAATAAAGATTGAATCTTTGAGGTGGAAGTGTACTTTGATGGCTATTTAGTACGAGTATGTGTTAGAAGTAAAGCAGGGTGAAGGTAGAGTCCGAAGGGGATTTTAATTGCTCACACGGTTTCACTTTAAGGAATTTGCACTAAATTATACTCCGTATTGTTTTATTTTAAATTATTATATATTTATATTTATAAATTATTTTAAAATTATAATTTATATTTATATATTTATATTTATATTTTATATTTTTATATTCATATTATTTATATTTATATATGATTTATATATTTATATACTACATATTAAATTATACGGAGTATTGTTTTACTTTAGATTAATTAGAGCATGTGACATATACTTTGAAATTGCGTATAAAAGGAAGACTTTGATGCTCAGGTAATTTAGTTTTACAAATGTCAAAACCCATAAACATAGTTAAATAGTACAATAAAAAATATGAAGATTATGTTGAAGATGTTTTAGTAAAAATAAATAACAAAAGAAAAAGGTAAAAAGCCTTTTTTCAAAATGAATGGTACGCATACTTCAAATTTTAGTATATAAGGTAACGAAAATTACTATAGAAAAAATTCAATTACCTTTCAAAAGTATATACCCAAAGGAAAAATGTTAAATTTATGATTATTTGATTATATATTAATTTTATCCTTAAAATTATAATAAGTATAACTATATATATCTAAGAAAATGGATTTTTAAGAGTAATGTATGAAGATACAATTTTAATAATTTATTAATGGAATTTTCTAATAACAATCTTAATTTAAGGATTATCATTAAAAATTTCAAGCATACAACATTAAATTATACATTAATAATAACAATTTACTTAAAAAAAATTATTATCTCCATCAACTAAACTTACAACTATCTTATACATTAAAACCACTTTTAATATGATTGTTGTATCCTCTGTTATTTTTATATGATTATTTGCTTTTCAAAAAAAAAAAAAACCAATTTTAATAATACTCTCCAAATTTTTTAAAAATATTTTCTCTTAACAAAACAAAAAAGAATTTCTATAAAAAAATAAAAGAGTAATAATTTCAGGACCCACGATGCATCTTTCTTAATGGAAACAAAAGTATTTTATATTTTCGAGGAAATGAGGTGAATAAAAGGAAGGGAGTTATCCGTACACCACCTTATTTTTGTCATACATCACTAAAATAATTATTTAGACATTTATACCATTCATTTGAGAAGTTAAGGAGAGTTGGTGGTGAATATAAGGAAGGGTAAAAATGTCCAAATAATTATTTTGGTGGTGTATGGCAAAAATAAGGTGGTGTACGGATCATCAAAGGAAAGGTTTTCCCGACACAGAAAAGCCAAGCTGATAGACATCGACACGTGGCAAATAGATAATGGGTAAGTTTGGTGTTATTTAGCTATGTTTCTGTGCCTTGTCATACTCAAAATTGTACACATCACTGTTGAGTCAGATTTTCACAATCATCCAAAAACACCCCTCAAAGTTTTCCTTTTTAACATATTTCCACTCTCTTTCTCCAATTTTATTCTTAAAATAATCCTAAAATGATCACTATAAATCTATAGTAAGTTAATTTGAACATAGCTTTAATTAATTTAAACATAGCCTTAATGTTGTTAGCTCTCTATAATAATATTACCGATTTTTAGTGTCTTTAACTTTTTCAAAAAAAGCAAACAAGTTGGTACACCTACTCTTATTCTATTGTATTGAATTTGAATTGTATATTATAACAAATATTATAATTATTATCATTGTAATTGTAAATTATTATACATACTTTATTAAAAAAATAATCAAAATTCATGTATTAATACATGACATTAAATTAAAACATAAGAAAGTTTAGTGGTTGATGTCTGACTTTTTTGAAAGAGGTATATGATTCGAATCTTGTGGTAGCAGATGAAGAGTTGAAATAGCCACAAAGTAATTCAGTTGGGCTCATTCTCACGAGTAGTCCGAACATGAAAAAATCTCGTAACTTTTACAACTTTTGTATTGAAATAATTTGGAACTAAACTTAATATTTCCTCTTAATTGAATTACAAGCTTCATCCAAACTTACAAACATAATACTTGAAAATAAAACTTTTTCTCTAACATTTGTTGAATTATACAACCAAGTTATTCTATATTGTATTGAGCAAGACATGAAATTATAACATTGAGATCAGTCATCTATACTTACCTTACTCTTAACTATATAAGCAAATTGTATATCAAGAATGAACAAAGCTAACCACAGATTAAAGGAAAAGTAAGAATGGGTCCAACAAATGGTGTTTTAATAGCATGATGGTGACTAAGTTGTTATATTAAATATGATCTTACGTGTTATTATCAAATGAGTACCAAATATAGAGATTGCGGGGGGCCCTTCTTGTTTTGTTGTGGTTTAGTCGCACCTAAATTCACTCCATAATATACAAATTGAAGTTCATAATAAAGTCTATTAAGAATTAAGAATATTGTATTGTCACCTTTTAAAATCCTTAACTTTTAGGTTTCTTAACCTTTAAGGTTATACTAATCATACTTTTAGAAAGTGTTCAAGTATATATCATGGAAGGTGTACTACATCTTATTGTTTAATTGATTCTCTTTGTCTCAATATTGTCCATATTTTCATTATAACTTGTACCAAAATAAGTATTACTTTTTTTTTGTTTCTTTTTTTTGCAAAAATAACTAAAAATCATTTAGAAACCAAGTCGTTTTCCAAAGGAAAACGCCTTCAACAGAGAATACAAAAAACGGGAGAAACGGGGAAGCTCGGACCTATAAAACAAGCATCTACACAAAAATACCTATAAACGAGCATCCCTAACAACCCGAATACCTTAAAACAAACTAACCAATACTAAACCAAATGTTAAAACAAACCAAACAAACAAAGTGGAATCAACAAATAGAAAAAACTAAACAAAGGCATACCCAACCTATCAATCTTTAGGTCCCGCCTTTTCAACTTACCATTAACCGTCTCTTTCAACTTTATAACTTTACCTATATGAAGAGTATGGTTTTTAAGTCAATTCGTGGATTTCTCTTTCTAAGTTTGCATTTAATACAAGATTTGTACCAATTGTCGATGACATACTACAACTATAAGCTCTAAAGGTATAGACTGAAATTTTTTCCCGCAACAACGAGCGGGTATCACATTGCTTGTTATAAACAAACATGCACATTATAAATTAAATACCAAATAAAAACGAAATCACAACTTAAAAATTGACCCATTACCCAAACTCATTCAGTTTTCTACTTCCGAGACTAGGTTTGCATTTGGATCGATTGTACTTTTGTTCGTCTTATTCATCAATTGATGAAAAGACTTGGTTATATGTTATCGTTATTTTAGCTAAAAATAATAATAATCAGTTTGTCCACTCAACTAGTTTGACTTGTAATTCAAAACTGAAAGAATATGCCACAAATGATAGATAATACAACAATGGAACCAAATTGTATTGGGTTATTGGTTTCCAATTAATGAGAAAGGCCCAAGCCCAACAAAATAGGCCCAAGATGCTAGTTGACTTAGTCAATCATTCTAGGGCATTAAAACCTTCAAGTGTGCAGCTATTTTTGGTCATTAAGAGAGTAGATAGATCAGAGAGATCAAAAAAAAGAAAAAGAGAGATTCTCAATTTCCGTCTAAAAATACAGCAGTTCAGAAAATCGACGATCCCCGGAGATCTAACCGTTGGATCTTCATCAAATTTGGGCTGTGTCTTCCTGACATCAGTGCCAAGGTTTTCAACCGTTGAATTCGTCTAAAGAGGCCTGTAGCTCGTGTTCTCGCTGCTGGAACAGAGGGCAGTTTATTGGGTGAATCATTCATCTTTTGTCTTTAATTTCTTCATATACTTGTTGATTATTGTTGTTCAAGAGTATGATGATGTTGTATACCTCTAGTTGATCTAGAGAAAGATTATTGTATTGCTCTCTTTGTTGATGATAGTGGAATTTAAGTGGCTTACGAGTCCCGTGGTTTTTACTCTCGATTTTGAGGAGTTTTCCACGTAAAAAGTCTCGTGTTTTAGTGTGTGCTTGATTATTGTTTAGCTACTGATTTGGAACAGATTTGGGGACTGATTTGGGTTGGTTTTGATATAGCTTGTTTGTTAGTTTCCTCACGGGTTCATACGGGTCGGGAAATGCTTGTCAAACGGGTTTGTTTCCGCTTTGTAGATTGTTCGTCGTGACCATTTTCCCATCAAATTGGTATCAAGAGCTAGGTTATTTGATTTGACTTGTGTGAAAGATGGAAGCTAATACAAGTAAGATGATTAGTTTAAATGGTTCAAATTATCATGTTTGGAAAGGCAAGATGGAGGATCTTCTTTATGTGAAAGATTATTATTTGCCTGTTTTTACTGAGGATAAACCTGAGGAAAAATCTGATGCTCAATGGAAAATTTTGCATAGACAAGTATGTGGGTATATTCGGCAGTGGGTTGATGATAATGTTGTGAATCATATTACTGGGGAGACTGATGCTAAAGCCTTATGGAAAAAGCTTGAGCAGTTATATGAGCGAAAGACTGGGAATAACAAGTTGTTCTTAATTAAGCAGATGATGGCTTTGAAGTATCATGATGGGACTCCTATTACAGATCACCTAAACGCATATCAGGGTATTATAAATCAGCTTGCAGGTATGGGTATCAAGTTTGAGGATGAGATTCAGGGTCTCTGGTTACTTGGTACATTACCGGACTCTTGGGAGACTTTTAGGACATCTTTGTCCAACTCTGCACCGAATGGTACTATCACCATGGAATTGACTAAGGGTAGTATTTTGAATGAAGAGATGAGAAGAAAGTCACAAGGTTCCTCTTCTCAGTCAGATATCTTGGTCACAGAAACGCGGGGGAGAAGTCATAGTAGAGGTCAGGGTAAAAGAGGCAATCATCGTAGCAGCTCACGCAAAGGTAAATTTGCTAATGTTGAGTGTTATAATTGTCATGAAAAGGGGCACACAAAGTGGTATTGTCCAAAGTTGAAGAATGAGAAGAAAAAGGCATATGATAAGAATAAACAAAAGAAAAGTGATGGTGGTGATGATGATAAGGTTGAAGTTAACGCTATCACAGATGAGTTCTTTGTTTGTATTGATTATGATATGATCAATCTTACTCATGATGACACGAGTTGGATTGTTGATAGTGGTGCTACATGTCATGTTGCAATTTGTAGAGATCACTTCTCATCTTACACTCCAGGTGACTATGGATTTGCTAGGATGGGTAATGCCGGGTTATCAAAGATCGTTGGTATTGGAGATGTTTGTTTGAAATTTGACACGAGAATGGAGTTAGTTTTGCATAATGTAAAACATGTTCCGGATATGAGACTTAATGTTATTTCAACAGGCATTCTTGATGATGATGGTTATTATAACGGTTTTGGTAATGGTATTTGGAAACTAACTCTTGGTTCTATGATAGTGGGAAGAGGCAAGAAAGACTCAAGATTATACATCACGCGTCCGAAGATCATCCAGAACATTGTTAACGCAGTGGACAATGTTGATTCTACTGAGTTGTGGCATAAAAGACTTGGCCACATGAGTGAAAAGGGGATGTCTATCTTGTTCAAGAAGAATGTGTTATCGGGTGTTAGTGGTATTGATTTGAGTAAGTGTTCTCACTGTTTGGCAGGGAAACAGACCAGAGTTGTGTTTAAGAGTCATTCTTCTTTTCGAATGAAGAACGTACTTGATCTAGTTCATTCGGATGTTTGTGGGCCTATGAAGACTAGAACACTTGGTGGATGTTCCTACTTTGTTACATTCATTGATGATCATTCCAGGAAGGTGTGGGTTTACACCTTAAAGTCAAAAGATCAAGTATTTGAGAAGTTTAAGGAATTTCATGCACTAGTTGAAAGGCAAACGGGGAAGAAACTCAAGTGTATTCGGACTGATAATGGCGGTGAATACATTGGCAGATTTGATGCTTACTGTAAGGAGAATGGTATTCGGCATCAAAAGACTCCACCAAAGACACCTCAGTTGAATGGCTTAGCAGAGAGGATGAACAGAACTTTGGTTGAGAGAGTTAGATGTTTGCTTTCACATGCAGGGTTATCCGATTCCTTTTGGGGTGAGGCTTTAAATACGACAGTTCATATTATTAATCTAACCCCTTGTGTTCCTTTGCGTTTTGATGGTCCTAACAGGGTTTGGAGCGGCAAAGATGTTTCTTATCGCCATTTACGAGTTTTTGGATGTAAAGCTTTTGTTCATGTTCCCAAAGATGAGAGGTCAAAGCTTGATATGAAGACTAAGCCATGTGTATTCCTCGGCTATGGTGAAGATGATTTTGGGTACAGGTTATATGATCCAGTTCAGAAGAAACTTGTACGAAGTCGAGATGTTGTTTTTACAGAAGATCAGATGTTAAAAGATGTTGAGAAGACAGATTCAGTTCCTCAACCTAGTACTGATCTTGTTGATTTGGATCCAGTTACTCCACAACATGTTGGAGATGATGTTCAGAATGATGAACATGGTACTGATGTTGGTGATGCTCCGGAGCAGGTAGAGATTCCAGTACCAGATGTGCCCCCATTTGTCCCACTTAGGCGATCTACCCGAGACCGTCATCCTTCTGTTAGATATTCTGCTGATGAGTATGTATTAGTTACTGATGGAGGAGAGCCAGAATGTTATTCAGAAGCAATGAAATATGAGCATAAGAAAGAGTGGGGTGAAGCTATGCAAGATGAGATGAATTCTTTGCATGAGAACAATACTTATGAGCTGGTGAAGTTACCTAAAGGCAAGAGAGCTTTGAGAAACAAATGGGTATTCAAAGTGAAGACTGACGAGCTTACTTCACAACCAAGGTACAAAGCTAGGTTAGTCGTTAAAGGATTCAGCCAGAAAAAGGGTATTGATTTTGATGAGATTTTCTCTCTGGTTGTGAAGATGGGATCTATTCGAGTGGTTCTTGGGTTAGCTGCTAGTCTTGATCTTGAGGTTGAACAGATGGATGTCAAGACTGCTTTTCTTCACGGTGATTTGGATAAGGAAATCTACATGATGCAACCTGAAGGTTTTCGGGTTAAGGGTAAAGAAAATTATGTTTGTAGACTTCAGAAAAGTCTATATGGGTTGAAGCAAGCACCGAGACAGTGGTATAAGAAGTTTGAGTCGGTTATAGGAAATCAAGGCTACCGAAAGACAACTTCAGATCATTGTGTTTTCTTTCAGAGGTTTGGTGATGATGATTTCATCATATTGTTGTTATACGTTGATGATATGTTGATTGTTGGTAAAAATATTAAAAGAATTGCGCAGTTGAAGCGAGAATTGAGCAAGTCTTTTGCTATGAAAGACTTGGGGCCAGCAAAATAGATTCTTGGCATTCGGATTTCTAGAGATAGAGGTGCTAAGACGTTACATATATCACAAGAGCAATACATTGAAAAGGTGCTTAGTAGGTTCAACATGAAGAATGCTAAAGTGGTTAGTTCCCCTCTTACTACAAACTTTAAGCTAACAGATAGAGATTGCCCTACTTCAAAGGAGAATGTTGAGGAGATGGACAAAGTTCCATATGCTTCAGCGGTTGGTAGCTTGATGTATGCTATGGTGTGTACTAGGCCTGATATAGCTCATGCGGTAGGTGTTGTTAGTCGGTTTATGTCAAATCCAGGTAAGAAGCATTGGGAAGCAGTTAAATGGATTATGAGATACTTACGAGGTACTTCAAAGTTGGGTATCACATTTGGAAATGGAGAGCCGATGCTTGTTGGTTATACAGACTCAGATATGGCAGGAAACAAAGATAACATGAAATCCACTTCTGGATATTTGATGACTTTCGCAGGGGGAGCAGTTTCATGGCAATCAAGGTTACAAAAGTGTGTTGCATTGTCTACGACCGAGGCTGAGTATATGGCAGCAACAGAAGCGTGCAAAGAACTATTGTGGATGAAAAGGTTTCTACAAGATCTTGGGTTTAAGCAATCACGATATGTGGTTCTTTGTGATAATGAGAGTGCGATTCACTTGGCTAGAAACTCTATGTTTCATAAGAGGACAAAACATATTGATGTACGGTATCATTGGATTAGAGAACGTCTTGAAGATGGTTCGTTTGAACTTGATAAAGTTTACACCGATGATAATGGTTCCGACATGTTTACGAAGGCTTTAGCAAGTGAGAAGCTCAAGGTATGTGTGACAACCCGGAAATTTCCAACCAAATTTAAACTTTAATCTTTATATGTTTCCGACACAATAAGCAATATTTGTTAAGTTAAATTTCAAGAATTTTAAACTATGTTCATACATTCATTCAACTTCGACCAAGTTCCAACGATTCACGAACCATTAAACGAATATGATTATATATGTATATGTGTATATATATTATAACTTGAAACGTAAATGAAATATTATATTAAATACTTTATATGATTGTATCTGTTTCAAAATGTTTATCAATGGAATTAGAAGATAAGATCAACTGATTGAATTATCAGATATATTAAATTATGATTACAAGTCTCTGTTGAAAGGTCCACGTTGATTTGAGAAATCTTTCCATTTTAACAATATTCGGAAAATGGTAAAGTAATTTATAAATAAGAACAAATTGTCAATCATTGAGAACTAGACAAAGGATAGTGGAAGATTGAATCTCATAAAGACTCGATTGATCTATTTAGTTTCAAACGTACAAAAACGTTTTCAGTTTAAAAAGAACTTTATTATTAAAACGTATATAACTTTTATAAATATCTAGAACCACTTTTGACAACTCATTACTTAACTAGTATGATAAAGATAACGATATATATATTTTATTTTATTAAATATATATAACGATTTAAATTAATATTATATATATTTATACGCGTATAATACGTACATAGTTTTATACTTTTACTATACTTAAACTTTACCTTTACTTTATTTTTACTTTACTTTAACTTTAATAATTCACTTTAATAATTCATACTTTAATAATTTATACTTTAATAATTCACTTTAATAATTCATACTTTAATAATTCACTTTAATAATTCATACTTTAATAATTCACTTTAATAATTCATACTTTAATAATTCATTTTAATAATTCAAAAATCTATTATAAATAGAATTCAATAGGTTTCATTATTTCATAGAAACTTGAAAATATTTTTCTCTAAACTCTCTCAATCGATTTACATATATATATTTACTCCGTATTATTTCAAGATATTATTAGTATACATAAAATATTACGACGGAGTGTTGTCTGAGTGATTTCGAAATTGTTTTTCGAGTAGGATAGGATTAAGGAAATTATGGGTTATAGCTATAGAGGTGATTGAGTATGGTTCATGGGTATGCTCGTGAGGTCAATATAGTGTTTATCATTTCCGTTGCGTCTACGTACCTTTCCTGCAATATTGAATCTCAATATTGATACGTGAGTACTCATAATTTAACTTTTACATACTAATAGTGTATCCTTGACTAGTGCTCGAGTATTTAGGATTATGCATGCTTGTACTTTTGATATTGCCCTTAGACAGGTTAGGTTGAATCTTGAATTAGTTACACTTGCGGTTGAGATAAGGTATAAGATATGCATGTCCTTGGAAAGCTAGCGAAAAATTAAGAACTTTTCCTTTAGATATCGAATGGTTTCGATGAACGGATTAGAAGTTATAATCAATTGAATTTTCGATATTTTTATTAAAAATGATTATTATTATCGTCGTTTTTATCGTCGTTCTAGTTTTATCTTATTATTATCATTATTATTATCTTTATCAATAAAAGGGATTTATCATAAAAAATTGTTTTCTTTATTACTATCGTTATTATCGTTAAAGTTATAATTAGTATTATTATTATTATCCCATTATCATTATCATTATTATTATTATTATTATTATTATTATTAGTATTATTATTATTATTATTATTATTATTATCATTATTAATATATATATATATATCATTATTTAAAAATGGTTATTGTTATTGTTATTATTATTATTACTATATTATCATTAAGATAATTATTAGTATTATCGTTAATAATATTATAGTAACTATCATTATTAATATTAGTGCAATTAAAACAAATAATTGTAACACCTAAATATTTTGATTACTATTATTATCATTATTATGAACACGATATAAAAGACGATTAAAAGCTGTTAAACGAAACGATTAGGAAATAATGAGTAAGAGTATCATGATGAAATTAAAATATTATAAGATATTAATTTAGATAAAATTATCGTTCTTATTATTTTTATCATTACTATTATTATTAAAAGTATCGTTAGTATTAAAACTATCATTTTAACAAAAATTATCATTTTAATAGAAATGTCATTGTTACTATAAAATATCATTATTATTATTATTTTAAATAGAATTATTATTTTAAAGATAATATTAAAAATTATCGTAAATATTAAAGTTATCATAATTAGAATTATCGTTTTATCATAATGTCATCTTAGTAATTATAAATATTGATATTTTTATAATAATAATAATTATTACAAAATAATACAACTTTTACTTACTATCATTATAGATATTATTTTATCAAATAAATATGTGATACAAACATATTTTACTACGTGTAATAACTTACTTTAATAATACCTATCATATTATCTTTATGATATTAAATGAACCCTATAAATTTTATTACTTAATATATATAAAAGTATATTTGATTATATAAATTTAATATAAAATTTTATTTATTAATAAATAAATTATATTATTTACTCTAATAAATCTTTTTAAAATATTTAAAAATATAAAACGACGATATTTAAACTATATTAATCATGTATAGATTTTTAGAAATTATTTTGAGTCAAATTTACTTTTGTTGACTTTTGCATATTAGTCTCGAGCATTAGGATTGTGGTACACTATGACTTGACCTAATTTGTTAGACAAATATTGACCAACATATAAATATATATAATTAATTTAGGTTCGTGAATCCGAGGCCAACCTTGCACTTGTTCAATGACGTTATATGTATTTTTACTACGAAATACAGTATGGTGAGTTTCATTTGCCTTTTTACCTTTTATATTTTTGGGCTGGGAATACATGCGCAACTTTTATAAATGTTTTACGAAATAGACACAAGTACGTGAAACTACATTCTATGGTTGAATTATCGAAATCGAATATGCCCCTTTTTATTAAGTCTGGTAATCTAAGAATTAGGGAACAGACACCCTAATTGACGCGAATCCTAAAGATAGATCTATTGGGCCTAACAAACCCCATCCAAAGTACCGGATGCTTTAGTACTTCGAAATTTATATCATGTCCGAAGGAGGATCCCGGAATGATAGGGGATATTCTTATATGTATCTAGTTAATGTCGGTTACCAGGTGTTCACCATATGAATGATTATTTTTGTCTCTATGCATGGGACGTATATTTATGAGAACTGAAAATGAAATTCTTGTGGTCTATTAAAATGATGGAAATAAATGATTATGATAAACTAATGAACTCACCAACCTTTTGGTTGACACTTTAAAGCATGTTTATTCTCAGGTGTTAAAGAAATCTTCCGCTGTGCATTTGCTCATTTTAAAGATATTACTTGGAGTCTTTCATAGCATATTTTGAAGAACGTTGCATTCGAGTCATTGAGTTCATCAAAGATTATTATTAAATCAATTTATAGTTGGATAGTGGATATTATGAAATGGTATGCATGCCTGTCAATTTTCGATGTAAAGAAAGTTTGTCTTTTAAAAACGAATGCAATGTTTGTAAAATGTATCATATAGAGGTCAAATACCTCACAATGTAATCAACTATTGTGAATCGTTTATAATGTATATGAACGGGTCCTTTCAGTTGGTATCAGAGCGGTGGTCTTAGCGAACCAGGTCTGCATTAGTGTGTCTAACTGATAAGTCGATAGGATGCATTAGTGAGTCTGGACTTCGACCGTATCTGCATGTCAAAAGTTTTGCTTATCATTTTGTGTCGAAAATTAACTACTTATCATCCTCAGAAAATTACCTGCTTATCATTTTTAGTCTAAGACACGTCTTGCTGTATTGATTGCATGAATAGTGTATAGACAAAAATTCATATCTTAGCATATCTGCTAAATCATATCTTATCGTATCTGTTACTTTAAACTTTGCCTGACATATCCCGCAAAGTCCTCCGTAATCTACGAAATCTTTTGATCTATATATATATATATATATATATATATATATATATATATATATATATATATATATATATATATATATATATATATATATATATATTCTATGTAATTAGAATACCATCCGTTAGCCAAAATCATTTCATATCGAAAAAAAAAAATCCTTTATCCAATCGTACGAAATGGAATTCGTCATCAGTTCAAGTCACTCAGATTCCGAAATGGAATCCCATTCAAGCTCCGAAAGTAGTGTGACCGGAATAGATCAACCAATCAGTCATCACCTATTCTGGATGAATTGGGGATGGGTTCGTAGCCTCCTCAATCATTGGAGACAAGAAGAAGGTGATCCCTTCCATCCACCACATTGCCCTCTTGATGAAGAACCTGAAGCACTTACCGGCGAACCTGTCCGAAACACCATTTTCTCGCTCATTTCCAGAGTATCTCGTCACGATTATATATTACATCAAATTTTAGATTTTATTTATCCGCTCGTCCGAACCGACAATCACCCCGGTGTAATAGAAGAAGTCAACGAGCTTCGCGCTCGGGTAGTGGCTTTGGAGAATATGGTGCAGAGATTACAAACACCAGCAGCAGCATCAGCAGCATAACCAGTACCACCATCATCAATACCAACAGTACCATTACCACCTCCAACCACAACCGCGTCGTAAACCTCAACTTCACAATCTGTCCCACGAGCATCAACGTCATACGCACCATAGATACCAAGGAGTACCAACAACAATAACTGACGAAGTATTAATTCATAACTTCATTGGAGAAACATTCCGCGGCGATTATGTAATCTCTAAAGTCTTAGAGATTATCTAATCTAGCCCTAACCATAAATCAGTTAAGCGAACCAAAATGATGGAAGGAAGAGTAGAAACCCTGACAAAAATGGTGTGTGATTAACAAGCTAAACTTGCTTTACCAACAACATCAATAGTACCATCAGTGTTACCAGCATCGTCAGTACAGTCAACATCCGAATCAACAACACCGATAACATCACAAACTCCGTCAGTTCAAGAATCACTGTGGACATCATTACGAATCAATAACGTTTATATTGTATCAACGAGTTATGAAGAATTAACTCATTTCCTCTGAAGAAATTATATGTATATATATATATATATATATATATATATATATATATATATATATATATATATATATATATATATTGAAATAAATCTTTCAGTGCTAAGCTATTGTGTGTGAATCTTAACTACTCGGTTAATTCATATTACAAATATGCAATAATGTACGTCCTTCGGCCGCAACTTAACCAGCGTTAACTACAATCTCTGTCGCAATTCAACAAATTCCAATTCATAATAAATCAAGTATATATTTGATTTTACACTTTCATCATCAATGTACCCGAAACTTTTCAGATAACATCATTCGTACTTTGCGAAATTCACAAGAATTCCACGAACCGAACACCATACATCAACAAATAACGAAGTATTGATTCATAATTTTAATGTCATTAAAGAAATACTGCGTAAAAGTTATGTACTTTTTAAAGCCTTTAGGGATTATTCAATTCTAGTTTCAACCGTAAATTAAATGAGTTTAATTTAACATTAACTCATTAAATCTATGTTACATCTGAAGAAAATATACATATATATATTTTCATAAAGACTGTAATAAAATTCTTTTGTACAAAATATTAATTGTGAATTTTTTTTTTAACGGGTAGGTAATACCCGAGAGATATATAAATTCACAATTAATATGTTACATTCTTCGAATCTGATTCAGCAAATCATCCATTATACTCCCTACTTTCACAACAATATACATTCTTTTATAGAAATCAAAACAACCATACTCATTCAAAATTTAATTACATATTCTGATTTTGAAATCTCAAAATTTAACTTGAGATATGACCAAAATCATCACTCTTAGATCCTTACATCTTTCACAAGCTATATTTTGACTTCAAAACTGTGTTAGAACATCAAATGTATGTTAACGATTACAATCTGTGTTCATACCCTTCGAAAATTTCTGAAGACACTTCGAATGATGAGCAATCGAGATGATGATCCAACCACATGTTACCCACAGTTATGTACCCGAAAAACTCTTGAAACCAAAGTAAAAGTTTAAACAACGTATCCGCGTCAGATTCTTTGGCATTTATTAGCAAAAATAACTTTGCGACTCCTATTCAAAGTAGCCAGTTTTGTCACAGCTCCAGCAAGTCAACTTCGAATTTTCAGTCAGACTAACCTTATTATAACCTTGAGATATACACCATCGTTACCAGGGAACCTTTTACATTCCACCATATTATTAGAAGATGTACCAACAACTTCATTACCCTTTGACTTTAGCCTCTCCAAAAAGTCATCATAATTATTCATTGAAACCCCATCATTTACTCATTCGCATCTTGTAATGAGAATTGCCATACGAATCATTGGGAATTAGCAATCAGTATTTTGAAATATTGCAGCATGTCTGCGCCAACAGTTATATGTGTATATATAACGTCTATCTTCTGGACTTAATTTGAATGTGAAGTTTCTGAAAAACACTCCGAACTACGAATTGGTTCTCTGAAAATGGAAAAAATGCTGATGAAGCAGCAAAAACTATAAACGACTTTAAATGGTAAAAGCTGGATGATAATGATGAAGTGTGCTGGCAAAGCGCAGAAAAAGAGAAGTTTTGGAACTGGAAAACGGATTGAGCAAAGTAGGAAGGAGGCTGTGGACAAATTACAAAGACTGAACCTTGACTTTAAAGGATCCAAATGATTCAGTACCTGCTGAAGTCATTAACGAATACCTTGCTCCTGACTCTAAACCCCTGCGGACAATATTCTTCATCATCCTCTGATATTAGAAATTCTAAAATATCATCATATCTTTCATTATAAATATCCTCCATATTTCTGAAGATATTTTCTTAATTCTTCTTATTTGAAATCATTTACCTCTTCGCGCTATCTGTATTACATCATAAAAGAAACTATTTTAGTTTCTAAATTCTGAAAGATTCAAGTTTAAAATAGGAATATTTTGAAGTAGTGTTGAGAACTGAAGCATGAATTAGTATAATATAATGACACTTGATCAATGTGATTATATTACAGTAAGTCATGCTGAGTTTCTAAATGGAACGTGATGATTCACAGATCATAACATCATCATGTGCCATGTTATACGACTCTTGTATTCTATTTAACCTCTAAAATATCAAAAAAATATTTCTTGATGATTCGGCCTTTTCCAAGGTATTCTAGTAATTTGACAAGTCAAGATCGTGCCATCACAATTTCCTTCCTAGAATATTAACAATGTTCATTCCGAAATTCATATCTGTGAATTCTGGACCATTACAAGCGGTGCTTAATCGCAAGAAGAAGAAACGAAAGGACAAAACTCCGAAATAGAAATTGGGGTATAAATTGCAGCAAATAAAAGAGAGCATTAACTGTGAATGATAATGATTATAGAAGACAGAAGCAGAGACTTTGAAATATAAGGGAACATATAAAGCTCAACGACAAACCAGAAATTATAAACCATATATCGATGCATATAGCAATATAAAGACACGGGAGAACTAGAAACACTATAAACCCAAGAGTATAGTAGAAGTAAATAGATTCTTCCGGCGGTAGATGAAAAAGAAGAATGACCGATATGAAAGTTAGAAGTATATCGAGAATCAGAGCTGGATGGAGCATATTGATGAATACTTTAAAATATGAGTTGAGGGGGAAAGAATAGAAGGTGATGAAACATGACTAGGAACTTAGAAATCAACAGATTTAACTCACACAATGGCAGAATAAGTGAATCAAACCCTCTAGTGAATAGGTTAAGTTTTTTTTGATTAATTTAGTCAAACCACAACTAAATCAAGTGTGATTAGATCAACACCTAGAGCTATTATTCACCACATGGGTGATTTGGACTGAGAGAGAATCGGAGGAGCTCACTAGATCTGAGTGTGTGTAACAAATAAGAGGCTTAACCTAAAATGAAGAACATAAGACTTTATATACCCCTGCTGTTGACTCACCCATACGATTCATTCATCACACGTACGAGTTGGCTTCATCAGCCGTACGGGTGATCACTCACTCGTGTCTTCTCATTTAGGTTGTAATTGTGACTTAGCTCAGCATCAACCGTGCGTATGAGCCTGTCAGCCGTACTAGTGAGGCTTCACTCGTACGTCTGACTAAGTCTAACATAGTCAAACATCTAAATCTCGTTCCTGCAGTTCCTGTAACCACATACAAACACAGGATAATAATGAGCAATCATGGTGGCCTGTAAACTGTTGTACCTGCAATGGACGTGGGTAGATGTCTAGGGACTTGCATAAAATGCATCAACAGAAGGTGTGAGTTGTAAGGAAACGAAGGAGGTGAATTTATAAGAAAATCTCCGACAGAATAATTAAAATGGACGATCGCATTTAAAGCGGATCCTAATTTCCTTGATTACCGGAGAGTCAAATCTTATTAAGAAGATTTTCTTCAAATCCCTTGAAATCTGGGAATCAATCATATCTACGTCAAATGATAAGATGAATCTACACTTACTCATTTCACTCTTCTATGTTAGCTTCATTCGTACTCTTCATATAAATGGATTGTTTATCCAAATTATTCGCTGATGATAAAACTCTAATTTTCAGCCCGTATGTATCATGAAAACATACTTATTATCATTCACGACCTTTCCACTTAAATTTCGGGACGAAATTTCTTTAACGGGTAGGTACTGTGACAACTCGGAAATTTTTAACCAAATTTAAACTTTAATCTTTATATGTTTCCGACACAATAAGCAATATTTGTTAAGTTAAATTTCAAGAATTTTAAACTATGTTCATACATTCATTCAACTTCGACCAAGTTCCAACGATTCACGAACCATTAAACGAATATGATTATATATGTATATGTGTATATATATTATAACTTGAAACGTAAATGAAATATTATATTAAATACTTTATATGATTGTATCTGTTTCAAAATGTTTATCAATGGAATTAGAAGATAAGATCAACTGATTGAATTATCAGATATATTAAATTATGATTACAAGTCTCTGTTGAAAGGCCCACGTTGATTTGAGAAATCTTTCCATTTTAACAATATTCGGAAAATGGTAAAGTAATTTATAAATAAGAACAAATTGTCAATCATTGAGAACTAGACAAAGGATAGTGGAAGATTGAATCTCATAAAGACTCGATTGATCTATTTAGTTTCAAACGTACAAAAACGTTTTCAGTTTAAAAAGAACTTTATTATTAAAACGTATATAACTTTTATAAATATCTAGAACCACTTTTGACAACTCATTACTTAACTAGTATGATAAAGATAACGATATTTATATTTTATTTTATTAAATATATATAACGATTTAAATTAATATTATATATATTTATACGCGTATAATACGTACATAGTTTTATACTTTTACTATACTTAAACTTTACCTTTACTTTATTTTTACTTTACTTTAACTTTAATAATTCACTTTAATAATTCATACTTTAATAATTTATACTTTAATAATTCATACTTTAATAATTCACTTTAATAATTCATACTTTAATAATTCACTTTAATAATTCATACTTTAATAATTCATTTTAATAATTCAAAAATCTATTATAAATAGAATTCAATAGGTTTCATTATTTCATAGAAACTTGAAAATATTTTTCTCTAAACTCTCTCAATCGATTTACATATATATATTTACTCCGTATTATTTCAAGATATTATTAGTATACATAAAATATTACGACGGAGTGTTGTCTGAGTGATTTCGAAATTGTTTTTCGAGTAGGATAGGATTAAGGAAATTATGGGTTATAGCTATAGAGGTGATTGAGTATGGTTCATGGGTATGCTCGTGAGGTCAATATAGTGTTTATCATTTCCGTTGCGTCTACGTACCTTTCCTGCAATATTGAATCTCAATATTGATACGTGAGTACTCATAATTTAACTTTTACATACTAATAGTGTATCCTTGACTAGTGCTCGAGTATTTAGGATTATGCATGCTTGTACTTTTGATATTGCCCTTAGACAGGTTAGGTTGAATCTTGAATTAGTTACACTTGCGGTTGAGATAAGGTATAAGATATGCATGTCCTTGGAAAGCTAGCGAAAAATTAAGAACTTTTCCTTTAGATATCGAATGGTTTCGATGAACGGATTAGAAGTTATAATCAATTGAATTTTCGATATTTTTATTAAAAATGATTATTATTATCGTCGTTTTTATCGTCGTTCTAGTTTTATCTTATTATTATCATTATTATTATCTTTATCAATAAAAGGGATTTATCATAAAAAATTGTTTTCTTTATTACTATCGTTATTATCGTTAAAGTTATAATTAGTATTATTATTATTATTATCCCATTATCATTATCATTATTATTATTATTATTATTATTATTAGTATTATTATTATTATTATTATTATTATTATTATTATCATTATTAATATATATATATATATATCATTATTTAAAAATGGTTATTGTTATTGTTATTATTATTATTACTATATTATCATTAAGATAATTATTAGTATTATCGTTAATAATATTATAGTAACTATCATTATTAATATTAGTGCAATTAAAACAAATAATTGTAACACCTAAATATTTTGATTACTATTATTATCATTATTATGAACACGATATAAAAGACGATTAAAAGCTGTTAAACGAAACGATTAGGAAATAATGAGTAAGAGTATCATGATGAAATTAAAATATTATAAGATATTAATTTAGATAAAATTATCGTTCTTATTATTTTTATCATTACTATTATTATTAAAAGTATCGTTAGTATTAAAACTATCATTTTAACAAAAATTATCATTTTAATAGAAATGTCATTGTTACTATAAAATATCATTATTATTATTATTTTAAAGATAATATTAAAAATTATCGTAAATATTAAAGTTATCATAATTAGAATTATCGTTTTATCATAATGTCATCTTAGTAATTATAAATATTGATATTTTTATAATAATAATTATTATTACAAAATAATACAACTTTTACTTACTATCATTATAGATATTATTTTATCAAATAAATATGTGATACAAACATATTTTACTACGTGTAATAACTTACTTTAATAATACCTATCATATTATCTTTATGATATTAAATGAACCCTATAAATTTTATTACTTAATATATATAAAAGTATATTTGATTATATAAATTTAATATAAAATTTTATTTATTAATAAATAAATTATATTATTTACTCTAATAAATCTTTTTAAAATATTTAAAAATATAAAACGACGATATTTAAACTATATATTAATCATGTATAGATTTTTAGAAATTATTTTGAGTCAAATTTACTTTTGTTGACTTTTGCATATTAGTCTCGAGCATTAGGATTGTGGTACACTATGACTTGACCTAATTTGTTAGACAAATATTGACCAACATATAAATATATATAATTAATTTAGGTTCGTGAATCCGAGGCCAACCTTGCACTTGTTCAATGACGTTATATGTATTTTTACTACGAAATACAGTATGGTGAGTTTCATTTGCCTTTTTACCTTTTATATTTTTGGGCTGGGAATACATGCGCAACTTTTATAAATGTTTTACGAAATAGACACAAGTACGTGAAACTACATTCTATGGTTGAATTATCGAAATCGAATATGCCCCTTTTTATTAAGTCTGGTAATCTAAGAATTAGGGAACAGACACCCTAATTGACGCGAATCCTAAAGATAGATCTATTGGGCCTAACAAACCCCATCCAAAGTACCAGATGCTTTAGTACTTCGAAATTTATATCATGTCCGAAGGAGGATCCCGGAATGATAGGGGATATTCTTATATGTATCTAGTTAATGTCGGTTACCAGGTGTTCACCATATGAATGATTATTTTTGTCTCTATGCATGGGACGTATATTTATGAGAACTGAAAATGAAATTCTTGTGGTCTATTAAAATGATGGAAATAAATGATTATGATAAACTAATGAACTCACCAACCTTTTGGTTGACACTTTAAAGCATGTTTATTCTCAGGTGTTAAAGAAATCTTCCGCTGTGCATTTGCTCATTTTAAAGATATTACTTGGAGTCTTTCATAGCATATTTTGAAGAACGTTGCATTCGAGTCATTGAGTTCATCAAAGATTATTATTAAATCAATTTATAGTTGGATAGTGGATATTATGAAATGGTATGCATGCCTGTCAATTTTCGATGTAAAGAAAGTTTGTCTTTTAAAAACGAATGCAATGTTTGTAAAATGTATCATATAGAGGTCAAATACCTCGCAATGTAATCAACTATTGTGAATCGTTTATAATGTATATGAACGGGTCCTTTCAGTATGTTGCTCGATCGCCGGGATGGCGATTCCTTCCTCATAATTGGAAAAGGGGAGATTTGTTGGGTTATTGGTTTCCAATTAATGAGAAAGGCCCAAACCCAACAAAATAGGCCCAAGATGCTAGTTGATTTAGTCAATCATTCTAGGGCATTAAAACCTTCAAGTGTGCAGCTATTTTTGGTCATTAAGAGAGTAGATAGATCAGAGAGATCAAAAAAAAGAAAAAGAGAGATTCTCAATTTCAGTCTAAAAATACAGCAGTTCAGAAAATCGACGATCCCCGGAGATCTAACCGTTGGATCTTCATCAAATTTGGGCTGTGTCTTCCTGACATCAGTGCCAAGGTTTTCAACCGTTGAATTCGTCTAAAGAGGCCTGTAGCTCGTGTTCTCGCTGCTGGAACAGAAGGCAGTTTATTGGGTGAATCATTCATCTTTTGTCTTTAAATTCTTCATATACTTGTTGATTATTGTTGTTCAAGAGTATGATGATGTTGTATACCTCTAGTTGATCTAGAGAAGGATTATTGTATTGCTCTCTTTGTTGATGATAGTGGAATTTAAGTGGCTTACGAGTCCCGTGGTTTTTACTCTCGATTTTGAGGGGTTTTTCACGTAAAAAGTCTCGTGTTTTAGTGTGTGCTTGATTATTGTTTACCTACTGATTTGGAACAGATTTGGGGACTGGTTTGGGTTGGTTTTGATATAGCTTGTTTGTTAGTTTCCTCACGGGTTCATACGGGTTGGGAAATGCTTGTCAAACGGGTTTGTTTCCGCTTTGTAGATTGTTCGTCGTGACCATTTTCCCATCAAATTGGTAAGATGAAATCGGAATCCAACAGTTGCTTCGATATACATTTAGTATGTTAGTTCATGTTAGTCAAAATACAGCCACTTCCTAAATTCACAAGCTTCTGATAGTAGATGTAACAAGCTATTTCATTAAAGAGAAGACTCGTGAATGTCTCGTATTCAACACAAGAATTTGCTTGTATGATAGATGAGTATCCAGACTTAACTGAATTAAGGTGTACAGTAACCAATCAAACCTAGTCAGGTATCTCAGACCGCTCCCTATTAATCGTATTGATCATTGTAAGCAAAAACTTAGTGGGGTCGCGACATTGAACATGAGCTAGTGCTGCATGAGCTAAGAAAGGAAGTTTCCTTAATGATCTTCCACTCAGTCCCTGAATCAAAAAGTTTAAAATCACTTAATCACCTGATAATGGGGAAATATTAAATATATAAATATAAATAAATATTAAATTAGATATTAAATATTAAATATATTATTTAAAGGAAAAACATCAAACTCCTATTACACATTTATGCCTCAATTGAGACTTGAACCCATAGGCCACAACATCTTGCTTGTTGGGCTACCAACTAGCACAAGGTGAAATACATCTTGCTGAAATGGGGCGACTAACGAGTATAAATTTACCATAGGTGGCAATGTCAACCCATTTACCATGGATCGACGTATGTCTTCTTTCTAACGGGCCAAAACTCCTATAAGAGTCTAAGTTTATTTCAAATCCACATTAAAGTGATGAATAATACTATTATTATTATAAAGATGTAACCTTTTTTTAATCATAGACACATTCAGGTTAAAAAAAATCTTTGAAAAAGACTGTTTCCGGTCAGCCGAATCTGGCCTGATCCTAAAGTTTAAACCAAACATAAAATCTCTGTGTTGAGTTGACACATTACCCAACCCGCCCATTTTGCCCCCTCAATACCTGTACGTTATTACTTTAAAGATGGAAAGGGGGTCACTTCTCACCTCGCATGCTTCGGCAGCTGCAAGCAAATGCTTGTATATGTTCAAGTTATATTGACTATCTTCTGCTGTTGCTGAAGCCAAACCGGCTTTCAAGGAAGCATAATTCGGAAGAATCAAGTGACCACCATCATCCTGAAATAACCAAACATATCCTTTTATTATTTAGCATAAGGAAAATGTTGTGATCACTGGTAATGGAAGTATAAATACCTGAGAACTGGACAAGATACCAGTTCGTAAAAGCTCCTGTAAAGAGGATCTTAGTATTTCGTAACGTGCTTGTACAGTAGGAGGACCCACGTATGCTTTTATATCGGCTCGATCAACAAAAGCAATATCTACATAATCCAAAACTGGTGGTAAGAACCACTAGATCCCAAAATAAAGCTGCTTAAAAGTCAATAAGTTTATTCTAGGAAACATTTTTGAACAATTCGAAGATAATTTCAAAGAGTTTCATAAGATCAGATTTGTGCTACGTACTGTTGGTCCTTTAGACCTTTTTTCTCATCAACGCTGTTTATCTATAATGAGTCAACACAATGGTAGCCTTAAGCCTTTCGAAACTTGACTTGAATATACACTAAAGGTTTCACTAGATGCCAATATAGAGCTGCTTAAAAGTCAAAAAATTATGCAAGGAAACATTTTTGAACATCAATTCGAAGATAATTTAAAAGAAAAAAAAAGTTTCATGTGATCAGATTTGTTCTCTGTACAGTTGGTACTTATAAATGGACGTAGGCTTAAAAGTGACACAAAGTGTACTTAAAATCATAAATCCTTCTAAATGGTTTCATGAAAATACGAAATGAGATAGTTATAGATTATTTTAAACTTCTGTGATCATATTAGGCAATCTCAGGATCAGAGCATGTTAAGTTAGTTTTAGACTAGTAATATGAAAGATGAATGAAAAGCCAACTATGAAGTAATATAAAAAGAGGAATTGTGCATTTAATGTGCACGGAAAATACAAAATATGGTGCAGCTTTTAGAATTACAGACTTGTAAACTTACCGATAGCAGCTGTTATGTTGGATGTGGTCAGGATAATCACATTTGGTGAGGACCTCAATTTATCCATCTGAGTCAGTAAAGCATTAACCACCTGATAAACCAAATTTCCAGGTTTAGTATTTATCTGCTAGAGATCAAATCACCATATTGCTTGAAGAGTTGAAGAATTTGGAACACAGATCGGGTAGTTTTTCTAACCCTTGTTCTTGGCAAGGAAGTATTAACTAAGCACAATACTTCTAATATGAAAAGATGAACAACATATTGTAGTTTTTTTCGCCATTCACAAATTGTGT
Organism: Rutidosis leptorrhynchoides; assembly: GCF_046630445.1. Classification (NCBI taxonomy): domain Eukaryota; kingdom Viridiplantae; phylum Streptophyta; class Magnoliopsida; order Asterales; family Asteraceae; genus Rutidosis; species Rutidosis leptorrhynchoides. Next base: position 45,180,388 of record NC_092341.1, read on the forward strand.
CACCATATGTGAAGTGATTGTACACTTAATCTATATATTGGTAACTACGATGGTGTCATTTTTATTGAAGGTGTACTATTATTAAAGGATAAAAGACAGCCCAGAGCCAATTTCAATGGTTAGATTTTTGATTCAGTCCCTACAGAATGTTAATACCCTTATAGAATCTGAAGGTTCTGAGCCAGATAAAGCAGCTTTTCTTGCCGCAGCTAAGCTTTCAACTTCATCTGCAGATTAAAAAACTGTTAATAAATTTTTTATTCAAAGGATTTAAACATATTGAGAAACCAATTGGCAATTAAAAACTTTTCTCACCAATCAAAACAAATACCAGATTGTTCTCCTCCTCCACCATTTCCTGAATCTTCTGAAAAAGTTTGGCAACCTGAAACCATATATACAAGTTGGATTTAATAATTATAAAATGTTGTAAGATATAGACATCCTGAAATCTGATATGTCATCAAAGATCACAAAGTTGTAACAGTTACCAATTTGCCACTTTCAGAAAACCATTTACTGAACAAGGAATGTGCATTAACTTCGACCAGCTGAGAATGTGGATATCTGTTTTATTGCAGACAATTAGAAAAGTCATGGTAGTGTAGCTTATATAACTCTGCATGGTGCAGACTTTAAAACAATACTCAATACACACCTAGAGCTAAAACGTATGGACAGTTTTTGTGCCAATGCTTTGCATAATGATGTTTTGCCTGTTCCGGGAGGACCATGTAGTAGAATGATACTACAAATAAGACAAGAATGGTATTAGACTGGATATAAGAGAATAATAGTTTGTGAGAAGTTTCACATTTTCTGGAGTGTTATACATTTTGCCATGCAAGAACCAGAATATTACCAATCAAATTCACATAATCAGAACAAAAGATCAAAATTTAGATCAATGATTAATGATCACGAGACTTATAGAAGCTAATACTTCTCAATAAGTATTACTAAATCACACAGGATAACAGCTGATTGTGGAGCTTTTTATATGATCAATTTGAACAATGTAAGACTCCACATGAGAGAGAACGTACCGATTCCATGCTACGAGTAAAGGGTCAACACCCTTTTCAGTAAATAGCAAAGCACTTGCTGCATATCTCAATAGCCGTTGCTTGAGACCAGATTCGTAAATTAAGCTGCAGGATTGTCAACGTTTCTCAGCAGTCTATTATATAAAAAATAATAATACAAGTGTTGTGTTCTAACCTTTCCCACATGCCATCAAATTCCTTTGCAGGAAGAATCCATTCACTAAAACTAGAAAGTTGGCTGTCCCCATCTAAATCTTCACAAGGTCCCTCTTCACTAAGCTAAATTTTAACAATTATATCCATATGATAATAGGTGAAACATAGCTTAAGGCATAAGATGATAAGAACATATTGCAATTTATAAATTTAAACATACACTAGCTACATGACTAAGAGCCCTGCATCAAAACTAAGGTTTGCTGCTGCTCTTAAAAGATTACAGTTGTAACCATCAAATAAATGGAGCAGTGACTATAGTGCATTACAATTATAATTGTGATTCGATGCACGACATACAACAACAACACAGCTCATATGACAAAAAGATAGACATCAAACACAGTATTAAATTACCTGATAGACATGAACATGGGGTTTGACTTGCCAAAACAACAAAATATCATGGTTTTCCACCCATTCCTCTGCAAATTAAACATCAACAATTTCAAGCAAATTACATAATAAAAAACTTTTGGGTATTAGAACCAACGCACAATCGCACAATGTGCATTGTGTTGCTATAAATATTAAACTGATGGAAAACTAATATCTGTGTACTCACACTACTCAGGATACGTTGTTAACTACCCTTTAATGTCATTTCTAACGATTGTAATTCAATTACATGGTAAAAAGTATACCTGTGTCACATATGCATATTCTTTGAACATTGTCTACAAGAAAGGTTTCATTGATAGGCACATCAATTGGACCATCAACATAGCTTAAGTTCCTCTTTTCCAGCATTCTAAACATAATTAAAAGATAAACGTACAAATTACCGAAAATGACAGTTCAAAGCGTTTTGCATAACAACATTTAAAATCTCTGAATCAAATATAAATAGACATTACTATTGATTTATTTTAAGGTGCCTATTTATATATATTTATATTATATTTATAATTTATAACTGCAATTAGTAGTAAAACCTTCAGATACACAAATCAACAAACTGCATACATATCATAGAATTATTTACCTTTCGACGGCTAATTTTACATCCTCGATTCGAGCTGTACTAGAAGGCTTCAAGCAAACTTCAACTACAACAATAACAAAATTGAACTTCTTCAAATTCAAAAACTAAAGTATACAACAGAGCTATAATCAGTTGTTACATGTATATATACGTATAGTTAGGTTTCAGCTAACCTGAAACGAGGAACTTATCTTCGACCACAACCGGCGCCGGTGAAGGTGACGGTGACGGTAACGATGACGGCGCCGGAGAAGAAGCTACTGCGAGTTCCGGGATTATGTCCGTCTGGCCGTGGACGGAGTCTCCATTGGTGAGAGTTTGAACGGTGATCTCCATTGGAACACTGGTTTCCATGATGAGCAGTTGCGATTTGAAATTTTGAGCTGCTAGATTTTAGGGTTTCTAATTTCCCCCAAAAGAGAAACGAAGTCCTTTTATTTGTTGTTTAAAATGAGCGCGGGAATACGAGCTGCAAATATCACGAATACATACGATACGATTCGATATGTTGAAGATTAAATAAATATTATTAATAGCATGAAATTCTTTTTTTCCCCTAAAAATAATAATTGTATAGAATAGAACTAGAGACCCTTCGTCAAATTGATAAAGGCCATAAAATAGGAGCGATATATTCATTGAACTCGAAATCTCGTAAGTAAGAGAAGAAGAAAAAGAACTGACGCCTAACTGTCAGGGCCTCTTTTCTCCTCCCTTTTCTGCTCAATCGTAGGGCTTTATGTCGCTAACCTGTGGCGGAGAGAGCTAGCATGTGATGGTAAAGGTACCTCTACATTTCGTACCTCGGGAGAGAAGGACGTTGATCGAGATTTTCCATGCCCAGTCTCAGTTTCGGTTAAAGACCCACAACGGACTTTTATTTCTTTCTAGGTCATGTGAAGGGGGTCAGTCCAAGATCGTACGGTTCCTCTACAAAGCAACAGACGCTCTCAACATATAGGCGCCATGATTACTTATGATCAGCTCGCGAATTTGTGGCACCGTAGTATAATCATTACTAATGGCACGCGGTACATTGATCATATACTCCTATATAATACAACTTACAAGAGTTATACATGGACACAAATACAAATATGTAAAGTATATCTAAACTTATTCTAAGCTAATATTGTCCTCTAGTATATCACATATCTTGTCCTCCAAGTATTTTATTATTAATGCTAATACCCCCCAAGCGAATAGGTGGGGGACCAACATGAAGCTTAGCACGAAAAGTCTCAAATAACGGGCGTGGAAGACTGCTAGTAAATATATCGGGTAGCTGAAGTGTAGTAGGCACAAATTTTGTGTACAAGAGATCGGTAGAGATAAGTTCCCGGACAAAATGATAATCATATCAACGTGCTTCGAGCCTTGGCTAGAAACTTGATTTTGACTTAAAAACATAGCACCCCATTGTCACAAAGAATCGTTGGGCGATCCGTTGGAAGAACATATAACTCGTGAACTAAAAGAGTGATCCATATTCTTTCAGCGGCAGTATTAGCGAGAGCCCGATACTCAGGCTCACAACGCGAGGATAGTAGGTTGTTTCTTCGTACTCCAGGACACAAGGTTGCCACCCCAGAAAATAAAATAACCATATGTGGAATGCCTTATCTCAAGACAACGAGCCCAATCAGCGTCCGAATATCCAAGTAAAGTTGGTGGTGAAGTATGCGAAAAAGTAAGCCTATAAGAAATAGTACCTTTGACGTAATGAATAATACGCTTAACAAGTTTAAAGTGATCAATAGTCGGAGCATGTAGAAACTAGCTCACTTGATTTACAGCATATAACAAGTCAGGGCGCGTGATGGTAAGATAGTGAAAGGCATCAACAAGTGATCAATAATGAGTAATATCCGTAAAAGGTTTCCCTTTAGTAAAAAAGAATCAGTTGCAGCTAAGGGAGTTGCCACACGTTTAACATCAAGAATTTGTGTAACGACCCGCCAAAATCGCTATTGGCGCAGTACGTTAATAACCAGTTTCATTGCGAGGTATTAACCTCTATATGATACGTTTTGTAAACATTGAATTCTTTTAAAAAGGCACACCATAAATGGATATCTAAATCTAAAGTTTTCGACATCTGATGATTTCTACATATAGACAATCACCGTAAATAATAGTTTACAATAATACATCCGTTGACAATATAGTCAAAATAAGATACATGGTGATGATTTTGTGAATGCAAAGTTTTCTCGAATAAAGCATGTATGACTCCATGCACATAGCTTGTATAACGTATAAGAAAACAGCGGAAGACTTCTAGGAACCTGAGAATAAACATGCTTAAAAGGGTCAACACAAAGGTTGGTGAGTTCATAGTTTTAATTTTGCGCATACTCTGTATATAAAGGTGGATCACAAGATTTCCGTTATTTCATCCAAAATGTTTATCAAAATATTCTATGAAATTGAGCACCCTGGTAACTAAACTTAACGTATATATAATAAATACCCCTGTTTTAACATACATGCAACCAACATGTATAATACACGCAAACCAACGTGTACTAAATTCAAATAGCATACGTCCGTTTATAGTTCAGGTTAGGGCTTCTAACCTGGAACGGACGGGGATGTCAAGCCCTATGGATCCATATACAACTATTCACGCCCACCAGTTCTTATAACCGACAGCTACTAGTTACCAAAGCTAAGGGATTTTTGGTCTAAACTCAGTGTAGAATTAAATGAGTAAATACTCGTGTCCATAGTGTATAAAATAAAGTGCATGTATTCTCAGCACAAAAATATATATTGTAAAAGTAAGTAAAAAGGGATCAAATGAACTCACATATCAATATTGTCGTTCAATATTGCAGGCAAAATATGTAGACGCAACTGAACAGACAAATGCAAGGTTGGTCTCCGATTCACGAACAATACCCCCTAACAATACCCATAATTTCCTTAGCTAAAACCCATTTGAAAACCCGACTTGAAAATCTCCCGAGCGTAACCCCGTCGTAATATTTTATGTATTATTATCATTTGTAATAATACAAATAATAATAATAATATAAATATAACAATGATACTACGTAGTAATATTTGTGTGCTTAAAACAAAAGAAACTTGTTATATATAGAACAAAATTTCATACGTGTTTAACAATGGTGTAGTCACCAATGTCCTTGTTTTGCACACCCGTGAAATTGGTTTGTACCTTAGTGTCGACATCCTTTTATATATTATTATATATAAATAATTATTTAATCTATATAATTATTTATATATTATATTATATTCACGTGCATAGTTAATTTGTAATTTTAGTTCCGATGAATTATACGTTGACACTCGACTTATGTCCTAGTTCCGATTTTTCGAACGTCGTTTCGTACGCTTAGAAAACTTGTACTTTACGTTTCGCGACGTGTACCTTTATCAATAATTAGGCTTAATTAGCCAATAAATTATATTATTTGAAATGTAACTTTTACTTTTGAGTGTTTTGATCATTTGCTTCTTTAAATCGTCTGCTCGTTATTTATTAAAATATATTAAATAATATTATCTAAAATATTCAATACAAGAAAAATAAATATAATCAAATTCTATTATATATAAAAAAAAAGTATTCGTACGTTTGAAACTAAATCAATTGAATATTATGAAATTTAGTCCTCCACTAACTTTTGTCTAATTCTCGTTATTTGACACTTCTTACTTGTAGATCACTACCATTTATTCCGAATATTGTTAAAGAGGAAAGATTTCTTAAATCAACATGGACGTCACAACAGAGACTCATAACAATATCACAAAAATATCTTTTAATTTTAATCGTTTGATATTATCTTTTAATTTCGTTGATAAACATATTAAATATATATTGAACCAAATAAGTTTAATATAAAGTATCATACATTTAATACTTCGTTAACGTCTCACCTCCCCCATACCCTACAAGTGTGGGATTGGGTATTGTTGTTGTTGTTGTTGTTAAACGAATACATGAACACATTTCCCAATTTTTGAGACTCAACATTACAGACTTTGCTTATCGTGTCGAAATCATATAAAGATTAAGTTTAAATTTGGTCGGAAATTTTCGGGTCGTCACAACACCCACCCGTTAAAGAAATTTCGTCCCGAAATTTGACAGAGATCGTCATACAATAAGAATGTTTTCATGACAAATACGAGTTGAAAATTAGAGTTTTATCATCAGTGAGTAGTATGGATAAAACAATTCGTTTATTTGAAGAGTACGAGTGAAGCTATCACAAAAGAGTGAAATGAGTAAATGCATGTTTGTCTTAACCGGTAACGTAGTCACGGTTGATTTCCGAAATTCAAGGGATTTAAAGGAAATCTTTGTAATAAGATTTGATTCTTCGGTAATTAAGGAAATTAGGATCCTCTTTAGTTAAATGCGACAATCTGTCTTGATTGCTCTGTCTGATATTTCACCATAAATCCACTCCTTCGTTTCCTTATTTCCACATCCCTCATCTTCTATACTTTCTTCCTCAATTCATACTTCTAAAACATTCGTCAATATGCTCCATCCGATTCTAATTCTGGATATTTTCCTGACCTTTGTATATGTCATTCTTCTTTTTCATCTACCACCGGAGGAATCAGTTTACTTCTACTATGCTCTTGGGTTTATAGTATTTTTTAGTTCTCCTGTGTCTTTATATTACTATACACATCGATATACATGGTTTGTAATTTTTGTGTTGTTGTTGGGCTTCATATTTTTCCTTATATTTCGGAGCCCCTGTTTCTGTCTTTTCATAATCATTGACATCCACGGTTAATGATTTCTCCTATTTGTTGCGATTTATACTCCTATATATATATTTCGAAGCTCTATGCTTTTGTTTTCTCTTCTCGACTTTAAACAAAGCAAGTAATGGTCCAGAATTGGTATATATGAAATTCGGGATGAACATAACTAATGTCCTAAGCAGAAAAGAAATGTAATAGCACGATTTGATTTGTTAAATTTCCAGAAGTTATTGAAAAAGATAGAACTATCAAGAAAATATTTCTTGATATGTTTAGAGAATAAGTAGAATGTAAGAGTCGTGTAACATGGCACATGATAACGATATGGTCTGTGGATTATTGTAACATCCCGCCTTTTTCCGTTTACCTTCCGTTATGTTATTTAAAGTCCGTTATAGAATTATAACATCTTCCGTTAATACACATTTTAAAATATCTCGTTTAGGTAATTCACGCACTCGCTTTTGAACTTGAGGGACTAAACTTGCCAAGAGGCAAAAGACTTGACTAGGTCAACTAGTCAACAAGTCTTCTCCTCCATTCATTCTCATCTTTCTCTCTTTTACTACTTCAACTTTTCTCTCAACCTTCAAACAAATAATCATCATCTATTTCAAATCGAGCAAGCATCAATCCAAACAAATTACATATTTGGAATCCTCGCATCTTCCTCTTCGAATCCATACCGATTACATTTCATTTGGATAACTTTCTAAAAACATTAGATTTTGTGTTCTTAATAATTTTAACTTATAGAAGTGTTAATTAGTGCCTATGGCTCAAGTCTAACATGATTATGTGATTTGTATGCTCGATCTCGTTATTTTAGTGTAACTAGCATGAACTTGAAAAGTGTGTGTTTGATCTTGAGTTTTGGATGATTAAATGTTGTTGATATGCTAAAGTGCAAGTATTAATTATGTTACTAGCATCACTAGCCTCATTTTGATGTGTAGGTTGATTAAGAAAACTTCAATAACATGATTTATGAGTTTATGATTTTTGGTTAAGGTTTGATGGTCTTCAATGTGAATTTTGATGCCTCAAATGCTTAACAATGTTGTTTGTAAGTGTTTAGTTGTAATGTATGTTTAATTACCTTCGAAACGGCATATCTTTTATGTAAAATGGATAACCTAATCATGAAATGAGAGTTATGAACTTGGATGCAATTAATGATGTGCATTAAATGCGGTTTTGGTTGTTGTAATTGGTAGAATGATTGATGAAATGTGTTTAGTTGTTTTCCTCGTCAAATTACCTTCCCAACGGTATAAGATACATGTTTTGATTGTTTGCGGATCATAAATTGTGTTTGTTTGGGTTTTGGTTCGTGCACTTGTGAAAAGTCAGCAATCAGACCTGAGCACTAATCTGGACGCCATCCAGATTCCTGGACGCCGTCCAGGCCTTCACATCTGGATGCCGTCCAGCCAATCTGGACGCCGTCCAGATGAACTGTCAGGTTCTGATTTGGTTGGTCATTTTTCGTTTAATTCTAAGTATGCTACACACCTCTGATTCACATGTAACTTGTTCTAACATGCTTATATATGATTAAAAACCTCAGAAAAATAGTTCGGGACCCGACTCGAACGTGTTGACTTTTTCATTGACTTTGACCCGACCAAAGTTAACTTTTAATCAAACTTAACCAATTACTTATGCAATCATTCTAACTTGCTCTTATATACTTGTATCTTGCATGAAACTTGACAAATTTGATTTCGCATGCTAATTAATCGAGTCGTATCGAGCCATATGACTAATTGAACACTTTGACCGACCGTGTTTACCGATATTGATACAACCTATTTGTTTAGGTCAAGACTAGCAATTTTCCTTGCACACGTTTACTTGTGAAGTACTTTATTACTCGTGCACTCAAGGTGAGATCATAGTCCTACTTTTACTCTTTTAAACTTATATTTGGGATGAGAAAACATAAACGTTTCATTTTACAAAGTGAACACAAGTACGAAAACAAACATTCTACATACGAGTTAGAACAAAAATCCCCAATTCGATTATCATTAGTTACACTTGCCGGGTTTTGTATGGCCATGTGGGTTTGACAAACCCTCATTCGGACGGTTCGCTACCGTTATTCGGATGAAATATATTTTCGAGAAATAGTGTATGTTCTAACACTATTGTGATGGGGTTCTATGGATGGAAAGTTAAGCCTTGATAATTGGGTGCTCGTGATAACAAATTTTAGAATGGTTTACTATTATTTCAATGTTATAAATCTTGTGATTCATTTGTACTTACTTACTTAAACCTATGATTTCACCAACGTTTTCGTTGACAGATTTTGATGTTTTTCTCAGGTCCTTGAACGTTTTGTGATACATGCTTCCGCTCATTACTTTTGATACTTGCTTGGATGTCGAGTATACATGCATACGTGGAGCATCTTTTGACTTAGCTTGATTTGTGTCGCATAGGTTTCAATTGTACTTAAAACGTTGTAACATGTTTGGTCGTCGAGCCTACTTTGTAAACCTTAAAACATCTTTATAATTGAAATGAATGCGACATATTTTTGGTCAAACGTTGTTTTAAAGACTTATGACCACGTAACGGGACCTAAGTAGACGGCGCCGTCAATGACGATTTTGTCGGGTCACTACAGATGGTATCAAAGCATTGGTTGTAGGGATTTAGAGTTCATTGGTGTCAACCCCGAGTCATAGGGTACATTAGTGAGTCTAGACTACAACCGGCATATAGACTTGAAGTAGGAATTACTTGACTACTTGTGCATTTATACTCGAACGTTTCTACTCATATCTACTCTTATTTCATCTTAATCTCACGCTGTTTAATTTGATTGACACGCCACCTTGACTTAGTGAAATAATGTCGAATGCACATATGAATTAGGGTAATATAATTTTCGGGATTATATTACGGTGACTCATATGAACGTTACGACATTATGACATAAAGAATTTAAGGTGAGTCAAGGAAAATTTTCTCTCTATCCTTATTCCATATCATGATTAGTATTATTGAAAATACTAATCAACGGTATTCTTGTGTTTTGAAGGAACAATGCCTCCTCGCCGTGTACCACGCCACGAAACACCCGAATAAGCTCTACAATGAATGATAGCCACCGTCGTAGATGCGGCCATGGCCGGACAGTCATCCAACAACAACAACAATAACAACAACCACAACAACAACAACAACAATGGAGCCGGTAATTCAAACGAGGGATGCTCCTATAAAGCCTTCATGGGGTGCAAACCTCACACTTTCGATGGAACAGGAGGACCGGTTGTGCTCACCCGATGGTTTGAGCAAACGGAAGCCATCTTTAGCATAAGCGGTTGTCGGGACCAAGACAAGGTCAAGTACTCCACTCACACATTCACCGGTGTCGCTCTCACTTGGTGGAACACCTATGTGCAATCGGTGGGTACCGATGAAGCCCACGCCCTCTCTTGGGCTGATTTAAGGGAAAAGATGATCATCGAATACTTCCCTCGTGAAGAAATCTGAAGGCTCGAACAAGAGCTAAGAACTTTAAAGGCGGTCGGAAACGATCTCAAGGCCTACAATCAACGATTTTCTGAACTAGCCTTGATGTGTCCAAACCTTGTAAACCCCGAATCTTTAAGGGTTGAACTTTACATGGATAGTCTTCCAAAGAGCATCAAACACGGAGTAATGTCATCCAAACCCACTAATCATCAAGAAGCTTTAAACATGGCCCACAAATTGATAGAAACGGTGGACGAAATTGTAGTTCCGGCACCTAAAGCTGAGGATAAGTCGGGTAACAACAAAAGAAAATGGGAAGCCCCCCAATCAAGCAACAACAACTTTGCCAAGAAGCCTTTCACCTCCGACGACAAGAAAGGTTATGCCGAAAACCTACCTCTTTGCAACAAATGCAACAAGCATCACTTTGGTGAATGTGGCAAGCTAATTTGCCATTGGTGCCAAGGAATTGGTCATAAGGCCAACGAATGTAAAAGTGCTGCCCCCGTCGCTCGAAAGGGGCCCAATTCACCAAAGACGATCACTTGTTACGAATGTGGGCAAACGGGTCATTATAGAAATGCATGCCCAAAGAAGAAAGATAACCCCAATACGCGCGACCGAGCTTTCAACATTAACACCGAGGAAGCCCGAGATGACAATGAACTAGTCATGGGTACGTTTCTTCTCAACAATTCTTATGTTTCTTGTTTATTCGATTCGGGTACCGATGAGAGTTTTGTATCCAAGACTTTAACTCATTCTTTTAGCACTCCACCACTTCCACTAGATACCACTTATACCATTGAAGTGGCCAATGGGAAACTATTGAGTACCGACAAATATTATCGGGGGTGTACGTTAAACTTATTGGGTAAGGAATTTGAAATTGACTTGATACCTATGGAACTAGGGAGCTTCGATGTAATAATTGGTATGAATTGGTTAGCAAAAACAAAATCTCACATCCTTTTGATCTTAACGCAATCCGAATTCCTATCGAGAATGGTGAACCTTTGATTGTTTATGGCGATAAGAGTTGCACCGGACTCAACCTCGTCTTGTGCCTTAAAGTTAGAAAACTACTCTGTAAGGGTTGTTTTGCAATCCTTGCCCACGTTAAGAAAGTCGAGTCTGATGAGAAGCATATCAATGATGTGCCAATTGTTCGTGACTTTTCCGATGTATTTCCCGACGAATTACCGGGTCTTCCACCTCATAGACCGGTAGAATTCCAAATCGATCTTATTCCGGGAGCCACACCCATGGCACGTGCACCGTATAGACTTGCTCCCTCCGAAATGCAAGAACTGCAAAGTCAAATCCAAGAACTACTTGACCGTGGTTTTATCCAACCTAGCCATTCACCATGGGGCGCTCCGATTTTGTTTGTTAAAAAGAAAGATGGATCCCTACGAATGTGTATCGACTATCGTGAACTAAATAAATTGACGGTTAAGAACCAATATCCTCTTCCTCGCATCGATGACCTCTTTGATCAACTACAAGGATCTCGTGTATATTCAAAAATCGACCTCCGCTCGGGTTATCATCAATTAAGGGTTAAGGGGGAATATGTCTCCAAAACTGCTTTCCGGACTCGTTATGGTAGTTATGAATTTCTTGTAATGCCATTTGGTCTCACTAACGCATCGGCGGTGTTCATGGACCTTATGAATCGCGTGTGCAAACTGTATCTTGATAAATTCGTTATCGTGTTCATCGATGATATTTTGATGTATTCTAAAAGCGAAGAAGAGCACGAACAACATCTCCGACTTATGCTTGAACTCTTGAGACAAGAAGGACTCTATGCCAAATTCTCCAAGTGTGAATTTTGGTTGAAGGAAGTTCAATTTCTTGGTCATGTTGTAAGTGATCAAGGTATTAAAGTCGATCCCGCAAAGATCGAAGCCATTAGTAAATGGGAGACTCCTGCTACTCCTACTCACATTCGTCAATTCTTGGGTCTTGCCGGGTACTATCGTAGATTCATCGAAAACTTCTCTTTGGTTGCACGTCCTCTAACCGCGTTAACTCACAAGGGAAAGAAATTCATTTGGGCGACCGAGCAAGAATCCGCGTTTCAAGTCTTGAAAACAAAGCTAACCACCGCTCCTATCTTGTCACTTCCCGAAGGCAATGATGATTTTGTTGTATATTGCGATGCCTTGAAACATGGTTTTGGGTGTGTATTGATGCAACGAAAGAAAGTCATTGCTTATGCCTCTCGATAATTTAAAATTCATGAACAGAACTACACGACACATGATCTCGAACTCAGAGCCGTTGTCTTTGCACTTAAAATGTGGAGACACTATCTTTCTGGAACCAAAAGTACCATCTTCACCGATCACAATAGCCTCCAACACATCTTCGATAAAAAACAACTAAACATGAGACAACGACGGTGGATTGAAACTTTAAACGATTATGATTGTGAGCTTCGTTACCATCCCGGGAAGGCAAACGTATTAGCCGATGCCTTAAGTCGAAAAGAAATAACGGTGCCTCTTTGAGTCCGAGCTTTAAACATCACCATTCACACCAATCTCAATAGTCAAATTCGTGTAGCCCAAGACGAGGCTCTCAAGGATGAAAACATCTCTCTCGAACACTTGAACGTCCTCACCTCTCGATTCGAAGTTAAAGAAACCGGACTCCGATACTTCGCCGGAAGAATTTGGGTACCTAGTTATGGGGACCTACGAAGCCTTATTTTAGATGAAGCCCATAAGTCAAGGTATTCGATTCACCCCGGTGCCAATAAGATGTACCACGACCTTAAGGAACAATATTGGTGGTCGAACATTAAAAGGGATGTCGCTACTTATGTTGGAAAATGCCTAACTTGCTCCAAAGTCAAAGCCGAACATCAAAGACCGTCCGGACTACTTCAACAACCCGAAATCCCACAATGGAAGTGGGAAAGGTTAACGATGGATTTTATCACCAAACTACCAAAGACGGTTGGCGGTTATGATACTATTTGGGTTATTGTTGACCGTCTCACCAAATCCGTGCACTTCCTAGCCATGAAGGAAACCGACAACATGGAGAAACTCGTACAACTTTACATTAAAGAAATTGTAGCCCGTCACGGTGTACCCTTATCGATTATTTCTGACCGAGATGGTCGTTTTGTTTCTAGATTTTGGCGTACTTTACAAGAAGCATTGGGAACGCGTTTAGACATGAGCACCGCATACCATCCGCAAACTGACGGACAAAGCGAACGCACAATTCAAACCTTGGAAGACATGATACCAGCTTGCGTTATCAACTTCGGAAAAGCTTGGGACAAGCACTTGCCTCTCGCCGAATTCTCCTACAACAATAGTTATCACGCGAGTATTAACGCCGCACCATTCGAAGCATTATATGGCCGAAAATGTCGTTCACCTCTTTGTTGGGCCGAAGGAGGCGACACACAAATCACCGGACCCGAACTCATTCATGAAACAACCGAGAAAATCGTTCAAATCCGAGATAGACTTAGGACAGCCTGAAGTCATCAAAAGAGCTATATCGACAAAAGACGCAACGACCTCAAATTTCAAGTCGGTGACCGCATAATGTTAAAAGTCGCGCCTTGGAAAGGTGTAATCCGTTTCGGGAAACGCGGGAAGCTAAATCCGCGGTATATTGGTCCTTTCGAAATCTTGGAGCGTGTTGGAACCGTTGCTTATCGTTTAGATCTTCCACCTCAACCGAGCTCTGTTCATCCTACTTTCCAAGTATCAAACTTGAAGAAGTGTTTTGCCGAACCCGAACTCGTCATCCCTCTCGAAGAACTTACTATTGATGACAAACTTCATTTTGTGGAGGATCCGGTTGAAATTGTGGACACCTCCGTCAAGACGCTAAAACAAAGTAGAATCCCCATCATTAAGGTCCGTTGGAATGCCAAAAGGGGACCCGAGTTTACTTGGGAAAGGCAAGATCAAATGCAAAAGAAATACCCTCATTTATTCGTGGATCCGGAAACGCAAGATCTCGAGGAAGAAACAACGACTACTACGCCTACTTAAATTTCGGGACGAAATTTCTTTTAAGCAGTAGGTAATGTAACATCCCGCCTTTTTCTGTTTACCTTCCGTTATGTTATTTAAAGTCCGTTATAGAATTATAACATCTTCCATTAATACGCGTTTTAAAATATCTCGTTTAGGTCATTCACGCACCCGCTTTTGAACTTGAGGGACTAAACTTGCCAAGAGGCAAAAGACTTGACTAGGTCAACTAGTCAACAAGTCTTCTCCTCCATTCATTCTCCTCTTTCTCTCTTTTACTACTTCAACTTTTCTCTCAATCTTCAAACAAATAATCATCATCTATTTCAAATCGAGCAAGCATCAATCTAAACAAATTACATATTTGGAATCCTCGCATCTTCCTCTTAGAATCCATACCGATTACATTTCATTTGGGTAACTTTATAAAAACACTAGATTTTGTGTTCTTGATAATTTTAACTTATAGAAGTGTTAATTTGTGTCTATGGCTCAAGTCTAACATGATTATGTGATTTGTATGCTCGATCTAGTTATTTTAGTGTAACTAGCATGAACTTGAAAAGTGCGTGTTTGATCTTGAGTTTTGGATGATTAAATGTTGTTGATATGCTAAAGTTTAAGTATTAATTGTGTTACTAGCATCACTAGCCTCATTTTGATGTGTAGGTTGATTAAGAAAACTTCAATAACATGATTTATGAGTTTATGATTTTTGGTTAGGGTTTGATGGTCTTCAATGTGAATTTTGATGCCTCGAATGCTTAACAATGTTGCTTGTAAGTGTTTAGTTGCAATGTATGTTTAATTACCTTCGAAACGGCATATCTTTTATGTAAAATGGATCACCGAATCATGAAATGAGAGTTATGAACTTGGATGCAATTAATGATGTGCATTAAATGCGGATTTGGTTGTTGTAATTGGTAGAATGATTGATGAAATGTGTTTAGTATTTTCCTCGTCAACTTACCTTCCCAACAGTATAAGATACATGTTTTGATTGTTTGCGGATCATAAATTGTGTTTGTTTGGGTTTTGGTTCGTGCACTTGTGAAAAGTCAGCAATCAGACCTGAGCACTAATCTGGACGCCGTCCAGATTCCTGAACGCCATCCAGGCCTTCACATCTGGATGCCGTCCAGCCAATCTGGACGCCGTCCAGATGAACTGTCAGGTTCTACTTTGGTTGGTCATTTTTCGTTTAATTCTAAGTATGCTACGCACCTCCGATTCACATGTAACTTGTTCTAACATGATTATATATGATCAAAAACCTCAGAAAAATAGTTTGGGACCCGACCCGAACTTGTTGACTTTTTCGTTGACTTTGACCCGACCAAAGTTGACTTTTAATCAAACTTAACCAATTACTTATGCAATCATTCTAACTTGCTCTTATATACTTGTATCTTGCATGAAACTTGACAAATTTGATTTCGCATGCTAATTAATCGAGTCGTATCGAGCCATATGACTAATTGAACACTTTGACAACCGTGTTTACCGATATTGACACAACCTATTTGTTTAGGTCAAGACTAGCAATTGTCCTTACACACGTTTACTTGTGAAGTACTTTATTACTCGTGCACTCAAGGTGAGATCATAGTCCCACTTTTACTCTTTTAAACTTATATTTGGGATGAGAAAACATAAACGTTTCATTTTACAAAGTGAACACAAGTACGAAAACAAACATTCTACATACGAGTTAGAACAAAAATCCTCAATTCGATTATCATTAGTTACACTTGCCGAGTATAAGCGAGAACTTATGTTGTATGGCCATATGGGTTTGACAAACCCTCATTCGGACGGTTCACTACCGTTATTCGGATGAAATATATTTTCGAGAAACAGTGTATGTTCTAACACTATTGTGATGGGGTTCTATGGATGGAAAGTTAAGCGTTGATAATTGGGTGCTCGTGTTAACAAATTTTAGAATGGTTTACTATTATTTCAATGATATAAATCTTGAGGTTCATTTGTACTTACTTACTTAAACCTATGATTTCACCAACGTTTTCGTTGACAGATTTCTATGTTTTTCTCAGATCCTTGAACGTTTTGTGATACATGCTTCCGCTCATTACTTTTGATACTTGCTTGGATGTCGAGTATACATGCATACGTGGAGCGTCTTTTGACTTAACTTGATTTGTGTCGCATAGGTTTCAATTGTACTTAAAACGTTGTAACATGTTTGGTCATCGAACCTACTTTGTAAACCTTAAAAAATCTTTATAATTGAAATGAATGCGACATATTTTTGGTCAAACGTTGTTTTAAAGACTTATGACCACGTAACGGGACCTAAGTAGACGGCGCTGTCAATGACGATTTTGTCGGGTCGCTACAATCATCATATTCTATTAGAAACTCAGCATGACTTACTGTAATATAACCACGTTGATCAGGCGTCGTTATATTATGCTAACTCATGCTTCAATTTCCAACACTACTTCAAAAACATTCATATTTTAAATTCAAATTTTTCAGAATTTAGAAACTAAAACAGTTTCCTCTATGATGTAACACAGATAGAGCGAAGAGATAAATAATCTCGGACAAGAATAGTTATGAAAATATCTTCAGAAATATTAAGGATATTTATAGTGAAAGATACGATGATATCTTAGAATTTCTAAAATCGGAAGATAATGAGGAAAATTCTTATGTAAGGATGTAAAGATATTTACATATCTTCTGGAAATTCATCAGAAATCGAATCATACGGATTCTTTGATTACAGGTTTAGTTCTTATGATTTATCCACAGCCTTCTTCATAGTTTTCTCAATCCGTTTTCCAGTTTCAAACTTTTTCTGAGCTTTGCCAACATACTATTCTTTATCATCAAACTTTTGGATGTTAAGGCTGTCTACAGTTTTTGCTGCTTCATTCAGCTTTTTCAGAATTCAAAGAACGGATTCACAGGCTGAGGTGCTTTTCAGAATTTCAGATTTGAAGTACATAAGTCAAGGAGGTAGACGTTATATGTATACATATAACTGTTGTTGTGGAAACGCTGCGAACTTCAAAAATAATGATTGATGATTCCTGGTATTTGGTATGACAATTATCATTACATGAGGCAGGTGAGTACATGATAGGGTTTCAATGAATAAATATAGTGATTTGTCAGAGAGACTTACGCCACAGAGTAATAAAGTTGCTGGTACGTTTTCTGTTAATATAGTGGGATGTAAAAGGTTCCCCGGTAACAATGACATACAGGGCAACGCATATGTCAAGGTTATAATAAGGCTAATCCAAATGAAAAGTCAAAGTTGACTTGTTGGAAGGGTGATAACACTGAATACCTCGAAAAGGAATTGCAAGGTTATTTTCGGTAATAACAACGCTAATGGATCATAGATTTATGTTAAATTTTTACTTCGGTTCCAGGAGTTTTCCAGGTGCATGACTATATGCATAAATCTTTCTTTTCGTGGGTAACACGTGGTTGGATCATCCCCCCGATTGTTTCTTAATTGAGGTGATTTCAAGAATCATGAAGGGTTTGAACGTAGATTGTAATCGTCAATATACATATGATGTTCTAGAATTTCGAATGATACAAATATTTTCTGGGTTTTATGAATAGAAGTGATGTTCTAGCACAGTTTTGAAGTCAAAGTATAGTTTTGAAAGATGTAGGGATCTAAGAGTGATGCTATTTGTTATATCTTTACTTGAATTCTGGATTCTGATCTGTTTAAAATCAGAATATGTAATTGAATTTGAGTGAGAAAGGTTGTTCTGATTTCTATGAAAGAATGTATATCGTTGTGAAAGTAGTGAGTATGGTTAATGATTATCAAGTAATTTAAGAATGTACAGTGTAACATATTAACGTGAAATCTAAATATTTCTCGAGTATTACCTACCCGTTAAAATATTTTCACAATTAATAGTTTGTACAAAAAGAATCTTTATTACAATCTTTATGAAAATATATGAATGTATATTTTCTTCAGATGTAATATAGATCTAATGAGTTAATATTCTATTAAACTCGTTTGATTTTCTGCTGGAACTAGAAATGAATAATCTCCGACACATTAGAGATTACATAATCTTCGCAGAGCATTTCACTAATGTAACCAATACTTCATTATTTATTCTTATTAATATTCCTCGACGAAGGATGTTGGTGCTCGTGGAATTCTTGTGAACTTCACAAGGCATGAATGATGTTTTTCTAGTAAGTTTTGAATACATCGATAATGAAAGTGTAACATCAAACATGTAATTGAGTAATACACTGTAGTGACCCGTCCTAATCCATCTGGATGAATACATTACATTTGGTTACATCGCGAGGTACTTGACCTCTATATGATTCATTTTACAAACATATTAATATAGTTATGTTTTATGTAAATAATATCTTTTTTCATATAGAAAATCTTTATTTGATATATTGATAATACTAATAATAATAATGATAATGATAATAATGATAATACATATGTTAATAATGATTATAATAATACTAATAAGTACATTATGATACTAATACTAATACTAATATTAATAATAATAATAACAGTTTGTGTTATTTTGATAATAATAATAATAATCTTAATCATAATAATAGTAATAATGAAAATATTAATTTTGAATATAATACTTAATACTTAATAATAAATTTAACTATAATCTTAATAATAATAATACTTATAAAGTTATTAATAATAATACTACTAGTATAATATTAGTAATAATAATAATGATTCTAATATTATTCATGATCATAATAATTCTAATATTAATATTATAAACATAACAATAACAACAATAGTTAATAATTGATAATAATAATAATAATAATAATAATAATAATAATAATAATAATAATAATAATAATAATAATAATAATGAATATATTACTACCTTTAAAGAGATTGTAAAAGTTTTCTAAAAAAAAATAGCCGCTGCCAAGTCTTGAACCCACGACCATTCACTCCCCACTAACAGCTCAAACTGTTAGGCTGTTGCCCATAATCCGAAATAAGACAGAACCCAAAAATATTTAACCCGATTTAAACTGTTTTCCCTTTTATCTTCTTCTCCTTCCCAACTTTTAGATTCGAATATAGGTGTTAATCACCAAAACGCTCAGCTTCTAAACGGTTTAAGTTGTAATAATGAATCAGAAAACGACTCTTATTACTAGATTTGATTAATTTAAACAAAACAAAACACAATTTCTGCTGTTAACAGACGTTCACTATGCATATGAACTCAAACAGCAATCCAAAGATTTAGACCATTTTAGATTATCACTTCAACATGAAAAAGCTTTTAAACTCCTCTAGAAACTTTCTGAATCCTTCATTGATCCAGAAACATCACACAAAAATTAAATTTTAAGATGAACAAGTCGTTTGACTTTTTGAACAATAAGTTTGACTTCGAAAATTGGAACTCGATAACTTGAATTAGATTCTGAAATTTTGCAGATAGATCACTCAATATATTCCTAACAAAACAACATTAATACATTTTTAAAATTCAAATGAATTCGAGCTAAAGTGAGTTGGGTTCAGGAACAGAGAACCCGTCTGGGTTTCTCAAAAAAATTTATTTGAATTCGAAAAATTAGAAGCTGTTATAATTGATAGTTGTTGTAGATGATTTTTACTAGATACATGAATAATTCGTTAATTTTATAGTGATATCATGTTTACAGAAAATCAATCAAGAATATAGTAAAAAAATAAAAAAGAATCGATTTGATAGGAAATTGGTACGAATGATTACGATAGGTAACAGATTTAGGACAGAAACAAAGATTAACAACAAATTGGTAGATACTTGAACTGTATCGATTCCCTTTTTCTGATTACATAATGAATTTTAATAATTTAATAGATATATATTAATACTAATAATCTAAATAAGAAACAATACTGATTATATACAATATATTACTATATATATATGGAGTATATCTGTATTTATATAAATGTTATATTAAATAAATTATTGATACCAATTTATTAATAAAATCCATTAATAAAATTAATTCTGATAAGAATACAAATAATAATAATAATAAAATACTAATATTAATAATGATATTATTAATAATAATAACAATAATTATATTAATAATAATATTAACATTAATAATAAATAATAAAACTTATAATTATAACAATGATAATAATATTTTTTATTAATGATAATATTAATTATTTTTAATGTTCAATATAATACTTATCTAGTAATATCACTAATATTAATCATAATAATTAAAATTGCAACTTTACTACTGGTTATAATAATAATAATGATGTTAGAAATGATAACAAATATAAGTAATTATAATAACACAAGTGTATCAAATTTCATATAATGAGTTTTAATTATATTATTAATATTGAATATAATAATGTAACAACTATACCTGTAATTACATTTAATATAGTATGCAATATTATATTATGTGATAATATTTATTTAATATTTATATATTACAACTAGTTATAAATTATATATATATTCATATATATTCATTTTAATAGAAACTTAATTATTTTATTTATCATTTTACATTCTTAATTCCTATTGATTAAAGTGTATTTTATTATTTCAAACTATTATATATACTTTTGTTTATATATATATATATATATATATATATATATATATATATATATATATATATATATATATATATATATACTTACATATTTATGTATCTATATTTATTTGTAACTAATTGTTCGTGAATCGTCGGTAATGGTCGAACGGTAATTGAATACATGAACATAGTTTTCAAAGTTTTTGAGACTCAACATTATAGACTTTGCTTATCATGTCGAATTCATGTAAAGATCAAGTTTAAATTTGATCAGAAATTTTTGGGTCATCACAGTACCTGCCCGTTAAAGAAATTCTGTCCCCAAAATTTGATCTAGATCGTCATGGCTAACAATAAGAATATTTTCCTGACGAATATGAGCTGATGAATATGAGCTGATAAATAGAGTTTTATCATCATTGAATTATATAGATAAAATAATTCGATTATGTGAAGCGTACGAGTGAAGTTATCACAAAAAAATGAAATGAGGAAAGTCAAGTTTGTCTTAACTTTTGACATAGTAATTGTGGATTTCTGGAATTCAAGGGATTTAGAGAAAATCTTCGTAATAAGATTTGATTCTTAAGGAAATTAGAATCCTATTTGGTTAAATTTGATGACCTGTTTTGATTGCTCTGCCGGATATTTCACTATAAATTCACTCCCTTCGTTTCCTTTATATTTTGGAGACCCATACTTTCGTTTTCTCTTCCCGACTTTAAGTCAAGCGAATAATTGGTCCAGAATTCTTAGATATGAAATTCGATATGAACATAGCTAACATTCTAAGAGAGAAATTGTAATAGCACTATCTTGATTGGTTAAATTACCAGAATTCAAGAGATGAGATAGAACTATCAGGAAGATATGTTCTCAATATGTTTGGAGATTAGGTAGAATGTAAGAGTCGTGTAACATGGCACATGATGATGTTATGGTCTGTGAATCATCACGTTTCATTAGAAACTCAGCATGACTTACTGTAATATAATCACGGTGATCAAGTGTCATTATATTATACTAACTCATACTTCAGTTCTCAACACTACTTCAAAAATATTCAAATTTTAAATTCGAATTTTTCAGAATTTAGAAACTAAAATAGTTTCCTTTCTGATATAACAATGATATCACGAAGAGATAAATGATTTCAGATAGGAATAGTTATGAAAATATCTTCAGAAATATCGAGGATATTTATAATGAAAGATACGATGATATCTTAGAATTTCTAATATCGATGGATGATGAAGAAATTCATTCATAATGATTTAGAGCAATTAAGGAGTAAGGTATTCGCTAAAGATTTCATCAGAAATAGAATCATCGGGATTCTTTAAATACAGAGTTCGGGCCTTGTATTTGTCCTTGGTCTCCTTCATAGTTTGCTCAATCAGTTTTTCAGTATCAAAACTTTTGAGCTTTTTCAGTATGTCGCTCTTTATTATCAAACTTTTGACTGTTTAAACAGTCTTCAGTTTTCACTGCTTCATCAGCTTTTTCAGAGCTCAGAGATCTGATTCGTAAGCTAGAGTGCTTTTCAGGAATTCAGAGGTTTCGAATTGAAATTCATCAGTCCAGAAGATATACGTTATATATAGATATATAATGGTTGACGTAGGAATGCTGCGAAATTTGAGAATTAATGATTAATGCTTCCTGGTATTTGGTATGGCAAATATCGTTACAAGATGTCGATGAGTACATGATAGGGTTTTAATAAATAAGTATAGTAATTTTTCGGAGAGATTTAAGCCAAGGAGCGACGAGGTTACTGTTACGTCTGTGGTCATAAAGGTGGAATATAAAAGTTTTTCCTGGTAACAATAAAAGGGCAATTGTATTTAGCAAGGTTATAATAAGATTGTTTCGAACGAAAAATCGGAGTTGACTTGCTGGAGCTGTGACAAAACTGACTATCTCGAACAGGAGTTGCAAGTTATTTTCGGTAATAATAATGCTAAAGGAATTAGCACAGCTATGTGCTAAATGTTTACTCCGTTTCTGAGAGTTCTTCAGATGCATGATTATTGCTTAAATCTTTCTTCTTGTAGATGAATTGCGGTTGGTTCATCCTCTAGATTGAGGTGTTTTCAAGAATCATGAAAGGTTTGAACGCAGACTGTAATCGTCAAGATACAAATGAGGTTTAAGATGAAATCAAGTGGCAAACTTGAAGAAAGGTTTAGTTTCATATGTTATAATCAATATTTTAATTTATTTTAATTGTCCAATATCATTAGTCCATAGTTAGGAGTCCACAATTAGTAGTTTAACAATTCATATATAGTTTAATATATAATATTCGAATTAATTAACACATGTCGTGACCCGTTATATACATGTCTCAGACTGGATCACAACTCAAAGTATATATATATTATTGTAGAATCAACCTCAACCCTGTATAGCTAACTCGGTCATTACTGCATATAGAGTGTCTATGGTTATTCCAAATAATATATATAGATGCGTCGATATGATATGTCAAAACATTGTATACGTGTCGCGATTTTTAAAGTGCGTAAAGTAAATAACAGAAATTAAATGACGATAAATAAAAGTGCGAGAATTAAAATTGCGATAACTAAATTGCGATAAATAAATGTAATAAGGAATTAACAGTTAGCTAGGAACAGTTAGCTAGGATTTTGTTAGCGTTGATTCTTAACAGAATTTCTCATAGTTAATTTGTTTGTTTCTAACAAATTTTATTTTGTCAAATGTTTTCTTCATTATGCCACTTGTTGGATTCTGATAATTCAAAATCCAAATATGAAATTGAATGAAAATGGATATTCTGTGGTGAATGGATACGTATATCTGTGGATGTAAGTAGGATAGTAAATGACTGTTGAAGCAGATTCGAAGAATGTACAGTGTAACTTATTAATGTGAAATCTAAATATTCCTCGGGTATTACCTACCCGTTAAAATATTTTCACCATTAACAGTTTGTACAAAGAAATTTTAATTACAACCCTTATGAAAACATATATACATATATATTTTCTTCAGATGTAATCATGGATTTAATGAGTCAATATGATATTAAACTCATTTGATTTACCGTTAGAACAAGAATATATAAGCTCTAAAACATTAGAGATTATATAATTGCCATGTCGAACGAAGATAAATAATGTAGAATGTCATGTAGAACGATGATTATGCTCGAGGTATAGAATGAGATGTTGAGGCGTGTGATGCTGAAACTTAGGTTGTTGGTGATACTGGTATTGATGTTGGTGGTACTTTTGGTGCCGGTGATGTTACTGAAGCTGGTAAATTTTGCACCATATTCTCCAAAGTTACTACTTGAGCGCGAAGTTCGTTGACTTCTTCGATTACTCTGGAATGATTGTCGGTCATAACAAGCGGATGAATAAGATCCAGAATTTGAGATAGTATATAATCATGACGAGATACTCTGGAAATGAGAGAGAAAATGGTATTACGAACAGGTTCGCGGTAAGTGCTTCAGGTTCATCGTCGAGAGTGCAGGTTGGTGGGTGGAAAGGATTGCCTTCTTCTCGTCTCCATCGGTTAAGTCGACTACGAACCCATCAGATGAATTGGGGATGGATGATTGGTTGATTCATTCTGGTGACGCTGCTTCCGGAGCTTAGGTGAAACTCCATATCGGAATATGAGGGACTTGAACTAGTGGTGAGTTCCATTTAGTACGATTGAATAAAGGATTTTTCGATAAGAAATAGATTATAGGTAGATTAGTACCCTGCAATACATAATTTACATATGCATATATAATACTAAAATCCCATAAGTTACGGAGGAATCTACGAAAACTGTCAGGCAAAGGGAACAATAACAGATACGCTAAGATATGAATTGATCTATACACTATCTATGCAATAGAGGCAGTAAGATGTGTCTAGAATTTTAAGGATGATAAGCAAGTAATTTTCGACACGAAATGATAAGCAAAACTTTTGACATGCAGACACGGTCGAAGTCTGATGTTAAGCGAGGTGTATATAAAATAGTTATTATTTTACTAGGAAATACTATTAAATACGATACAATTTTACACAAGATATTTATTTATTTATAGAATGGATATACTTAAACCTTGCTACAACACTTATAGGCAGTGTACCTAATCGTACAGTAGTGTAGTTTTTAGTAAGTCCGGTTCGTTCCACAGGGAAATCTTTAAACAAAGCTCAACGCTATATTAGTTTACTTTTATAAAAATACAAATATATATATAAGTAATATTATTATTATAAAGGGGGGTTTTTACCGTTTAATGACCGGTTTGTCGATTTTAAGACTTTAGTCTCAGTTAAAACCTAATGTAAAATATAAAATAAATACAAGACTTAAATTAAAGCGTAAAGTAAATAATGATAATGAAATTGTGAATAATAAAAGTGCGATAAAATAAACTTGCGATAATTAAAAAGTACGATAATTAAAAGTGCGATAAAATAAAATAAATAAAAGTGCGATAATTAGAAGTGCAATTAAATATAAAATAAAGGAAATTAAATATGAAATAAAAGAATTATGCTTATTTAAACTTCCGTAATCATGATGTTTGACGTGTTGATTTTAGTTTTATGCCCATGGGTTAATTGTCCTTTGTCCTGGATTATTTAATATGTCCGTCTGGTTTTTGTCCATAACAGTCCATCAGTCATAAATATAAATTGCAAGTGTCCTTGTCAAATTATTATTATACCCGAAGATAAATATTCCAACTAATTGGGGATTCGAATTGTAACAAGGTTTTAATACTTTGTTTAATGAATACACCAGGTTATCGACTGCGTGTAAACCAAGGTTTTACTACTTTGTTAACAATTACACCAATTACCCTTGAATGTAATTTCACCCCTGTTTTAATTATTCTAGTGGCTATTAATCCATTCCCGTGTCCGGTTAAATGAACGATTATTCGTACATATAAATACCCCGCCCATCGTGTCCGATCGAGTGTATATGGTAATTTATAGGGACGCCCAATTGTAAATCTTTATATTAACATTAACAAACTTTCATTTAGTTAAACAAATATAAAGCCCATTAATAGCCCATAGTCTAATTTCCACAAGTATCGTTCTTTTGTCCAAACCCCAATTATGGTACAAAGCCCAATTACCCAATTTTAGTAATTAGCCCAACATCATGATTACTTCGTTTTAAATAAGCATAATAATAACTTAGCTACGAGACATTAATGTAAAAAGGTTGAACATAACTTACAATGATTAAAAATAGCGTAGCGTTACACGGACAGAATTTCGACTTACACCCTTACAACATTCGCTAACATACCCTTATTATTAGAATTATAATTAAAATTAAAATATAAATTATAAATATAAATATAAATTTTACGTATGAAGAGGAAGAAAAAGATGATGATTTTTGATCAGAATTCGGTTGGCTTTATAGCCAGAGTTGATTTTTGGGGCTCCGCGACTCGCGGCAAAATGCTCTTCAAACTCCGCGAGTCGCGGAGATAGAAATTACAGCTCAGTCCTTGGAGTTTTCTCTGCCGACGGTTTTATATATATAAATATAATATATATATCATTAATATAATTAATTATATATTGTATTATATTTATATACATAGTTAACTTGTAATTTTTAGTCCGTTGCGTCGAGCGTTAAGAGTTGACTTTGGTCCCAGTTCCGGATTTTCGAACGTCCTTGCGTACAATTTAATATCTTGTACTTTGCGTTTTGAATCTTGTACTCTTGTAATTTCGAGACGTTTCTTATCAATAATTGGAACCTTTTTGATTGTCTTTTGTACTTTTGAGCTTTTTGGTCGTTTGCGTCTTCAATTCGTCGAATCTGTCTTTTGTCTTCACCTTTTATTATTTAAACGAATATCACTTGTAAATAGAACAATTGCAACTAAAAGCTTGTCTTTCTTGAGGAATAATGCTATGAAATATATGTTCGTTTTTAGCATTATCAAATATTCCCACACTTGAGCGTTGCTTGTCCTCAAGCAATATTGTCTTGAAATACTAGAATCACTTCTTTATTCTTCACACTTTGTACATCAGTGATTTCTATACGGCGGTATAAACAATGGTAGTAACGATACGGTTTACAGTCCCACATGACTATAAAAATTTAGATCCATTAAGGAAATTGGATCTTTATGAAAACATTTGATCTTTTGAAATCTAGTTTTTACCCTAGATAAGTTTTCCGGAATAACCCTTTACCGGTATTTGCAAAATATTTTTGTGGGTTTGGTGGGTTTCAGATTTGAAAATTTTAGCTCAAAACTTGCGGTTTTGTGTCACCCACTTGCTAACCTTGTATTAGAAAAGCAACACATCCAGTTTACTTGTTCCGTATATTACCTTTCGGCAAACTACCGTCCGGTTGAAAGGAATGCGTTGAATAAGCAACTGTTAAGGCAATGTCCCGTGACATGCTTTTGATTATGGTCTATAACGTGTCGGACGCAATTACTATCCTTGGTAGGAGCAATAGTAAAGCTCACCCTTATAATTTTTCGGTCTGGCACAAGGTCCTGTCTTTGACCACTATGCAACCACCGTTCTTACGGTTGACACCCGATTTGGTTCAGGTGACCTAATGAATTCCAGGTGAATTCCTAGGATTTTACGTTCAATGGTAATGAACGCATTGAAAATAGGGTTTTCAGAAAACAAATCGGTTTGTAATTTTGATCAAAATATTTTCTCGTTTAAGCTCGAGTTTAGATATCATTGAATTCCATGAGTTTGTAATTCTCAATCTTTAAGGTCAATCTCCAGGATTGAGTAATATCAGTCTTAAAAGCTGATTTTTAATCTTTAAGGAGATTATCCTTTCTGGGGATCTGATTCATTAGTCTTATCCAGCTAATTTGCATGGTGCCCCCCCCATTGTACGAGATAAATCCTTCTCATGGTTAGGATAAATCTGACCACTTGGCGACCCTGTTTAATGCTGAGGTCCGTGGATTTCCTGCTGATTTTAGTGATGACTTTTCTAGATTTTTCGTCAACCTACAGCTGGTCTGGACGACAACTTCATGACCTAAATCAAGAAGCGCGTGTCTTTTTCGGAAGACTTGACTTCCTTTTAATGATGGAATTGATTCATCGTGTAGATCCATCTCTTCTTTTCTTTCATCGGGTAAAACAGTTTAGTTTAGTCCAAAGCAAAAGTATTTTCAGTTTATTTGTTACAGATATATGTGACATATGTTTAAAATAACTTGGTAAATTTTCCCACACTTGGCTTTTTATTTTTCTTTTTATCGTCCTCTATTCCATTTTAAATGAATTTTAACATTTTAATTTGTTTCTCAATTTATGTCCTTTCCGAGGTAACAATAATTTCGGTGTTAAAACCTAGTTTTATCGTTCATAAATATGTATAAACATGATTTGAATTCATTTAATTGAAAATTTTTTACTAGAATTGGGTAGTCAGTATATAAGACTAGGGCTGTTCTTTTTTATCAGAGAGCACTAGATTCTAATACAACTACTGCTTTACTAGTATTTTTAATGGTAACCAAGTGTTTAATATAAAAATTTTAAAATCCGAAAGAATTTAACCCCTTCCCACACTTAAGATCTTGCAATGCCCTCATTTGCAAGAAATCAGTAACAATTTAAATTATTGAGGGTGATTTGTGTGAAAATGATTAAATTTTTACCAAAGTTTCCAAATATATTGGCGTTTGTTTGCTGAATGATAAATGGTGCACATCATTTGTTCATTCCGTCTTGTTGTTATTTCACATATATTTTGCATCTTGTCGTCAAAATTAGTTGCTTTTGCTGAACTTAATGCCAGTCTTTGAAAATGCGTTGTTTTACCCTGTTGTGTACATAAGATAAACTGCAAACATATATACATATTTTTGAAGTTTGGTTTATTACCCCACATTCAAAAATTATTAAAATCTAAGAATAAAAGTTAGATAATTATAAAAATGATTACAATATTAACAAAAATATTAAATATATCAATAATTACAAATTACAAAATAATAAAAAATAATAAGTAAACTAAGGATGATATTGGTACCAATAGGGGTTCCAGGCATAACCATAAGTGCTATAGAATGCTTCGGCAGGGTCATACGTAGGATATGGTGGCTGCATCTCTATAGACCAAGGAGGGAAGACGGGTTTCGGTGTAGGAATATAGTTTCTACCTATATGTTGGCAATGCGCTATGATCTGGTTCTGATGAACTTGCCAATCCTCAAATGCTCTCTATCTAGCATTTTCGTATTCCTGAGAAGCTATAAACCTATGCATTTCTTGCATCTCATTCCCCCCTCCTACATTACCTTGTTGCTGGTTTCTCTCCACCTGTGGATGTCTACCATGGTATCGTACTGCGGCGTTATTTCGCCTCTTCAAAACTTTTGCACCATGGTATACATTTAAACCTATAGTATCGCGGGGTTCCGGCTCTTCTAGTAATAATCCCCCCCGACTTATATCCACACCGAGATATTCACCAATCAAAGTAATAAAAATACCACCTCCTATTATGCTATGTGGTCGCATCCCCCGAACCATAGCTGATAAATAATAACCCACACAATATGGTATACTTACAGCGCTCTGTGGGTCTCGAATACACATATGGTAAAACAAATCTTGTTCATTTACCTTTTCTTTGTTTTTACCCCTTTTTGTAATCGAATTAGCTAAAAACCTATGTATTACTCTTAATTCGGCTCTATCTATATCCAAATAAGAGTAGTTTCCCCCTTTGAAACGGTGATGGCTTGTCATTTGACTCCACACACCGTGTGTATCAAAATTCTCATCTATCCTTCTACCGTTTAGTATCAATCCTCTACAATCGGCAGACGCTAACTCCTCAGGCGTATATATACGTAAAGCCTGAGCCATGTCCAGTAAAGACATGTGGCGCATCGAACCGCCTAACAAAAATCTAATAAAAGAACGATCGGTTAAACTAGCTACCCGATCATTCAATTCTATACTACATAACAACTCTTCACACCATACTTTATATACAGGTCTGCGTATGGTGAATAAACATATCCAGTCATTAAAAGAAGAATTACCATACCTCTGTACAAGTAATTCCCTAATTGGCCCGGCCAATTCTACAGCTTCTAAGGGTCCCCATTCTATGACCCTCGGTACCTCAACAACCTTAGAGTGAAGAGTATGCAAACCCCGTTGATATTTTGGATAATCTATCCAAAGTCTGTCAAATCTCAGGTTCGGGTGCAATTCTTCCAAATGCATATCGGAAAAGGTCATGACTGGATGAGGTACATCCTGCTTGTAGTAGTTATCCACCTCCTGTTGTTCCAAATTCTCAGCAGGAGCATGGCGGGCTTGGGATGAAGATTCACCCCTTTCATTCTGCAAAACACATCAAACACAAATTTTGTGCATCCAAATATGCATTAGTGTCAGCAAAATCATCAATCAAAATAATTACAATGACATTATCAATTTATATCAAACTTAAGCTTATTTTCACATTTTTATCAAATCTACACTTTTTCAAATAAGCATATACGAAAATTTTCGCCAAGTTCATAAGCATTCAACTCAAATAACATGTCAAAATAATCATTACTAGCAATCAAACAAGTCTCAAATGGCATTATCTTTCAAAAATCAAGTTCATGAATTTTAGACTTGAAAAAGTCCACTTTAATTCTCAAAATCATGTTTAGGCTCAAAGTTTGGATCATTTAACTACCTAGACATGTTACACTACTTAATTTAGCAACAATTCATGACAAAAATCGGCCATAACCTGTTTATATCAAAAAGCCCCAAATTTGCTCAAGAACACAAACCCTAGATTATTCAAAATTTGAAGTTTAAGGCTTCTAATCATGTTAAACAGCATCAATCTAGGTTATACAAGCATAATACATAAACAATTTAAGTCTAATTACACTAAAAAGCATCAAAATCAAATTGGGGAAAAAATAGCTCAAGAACACCTAATTTCGAATTAAATGGTGTTTAGGTGTAGAAATTTACCGTTTTTCTTGAGTAATTCTTAGATAGCATCCTTCTCAACATGATTTTAGCAAAAAATTTGGTGATTAACGGTTAAAAATTGTGATTTTTGGGGGTGTTTTTCGGGTTTTTTCGGGTTCTTTTTTCGCAGTATTTTTCTGTTTTGTGTGTGGGGGAGTTGGGACTGATCTGTTGTTCAGTTATATTTTTTTCCGGTTTTTAGTATCTCCGCGACTCGCGGAGATTTAAGCTCTAAACTCCGCGAGTCGCGGAGTTTGGTATTTTTTTTTTTTTTTTTTTTTTTTTTTATAAAAATTAACTTTTGAAAACAATTAAGAAATTAATTTTAAAATTTTGTTTCCCTTGTTATTTAGGACGAGGTCGTTTCGGATCGATGTCCTAGTCCGTCCTTCGACAAAATTTTAAAATTTGTCTTTTTGTAGCGATTGTTTTAAAAGCTAAGATTTTTGGGGTTTTTTTAATATTTTTGGAATACTTTAAATCAATAAGATTAAAAATAATGATAATAAAAGTTCTCGTCCCTCCCTTGGGTAAAGCAATTTCGGTTCAAAGACCTAGTCTTCAACTTACGACGAATTTAAAAATCATATTCTTAACTTAATGAGATAAAGTAAATTTTTGTTTTTAAATTCACACAACTTAAATATAAAATTCAAAATTAAAAATTAATAATTAAAAATTCACACCAAACTTAAAATTTGAAATGCATAAAATTAAAATTTCATTTTTTAAAAATTAAAAATTCACAACAAACTTATATTAATTTTTCAAATTTTTACAATTTTAAATATATTGTTTTTACAAAGTTTACAATATTAATTTAAGATTTAAATATTAATTTTAAAAATATGGTAAAAATAAAATTAAAAATCTTTTTTTTTTTTTTTTTTCCCCACTTTAATCAATCAAATATTATCAAAAATATGCGCCCCTCTTTTCGGTAAAGAAATTTCGGTTCCAAGACCTAATTTAACTCATGACGAATTTTTGAAATATTTTGGGTTGATTGATTAAAGATATTTATACCTTAAGAATAAACGTTAAATTTCGCAGTGATGTAATAAATTTTTGAATGATATCAATAATTTCGGTCGCCAAACCTAATTTTATTTAATACCAATTTAATACTTTTTAGCGAACAAATTAGCGTTTATTATCAAAAGGTTAAAAATAAAAAAAATAAAAACTGTACAGACATACCTGTGAAATAGATCTTAGTTATATGATCTATTCCATTCATAAGATAGTCGGTTTAATTGGTTTTCCATGGCTCCAAAGGCGTAACCTCGAGCATTCAGTGTCTTTTCTTCTAAACATATGAACGGTCCGTCTCTGCATAAAGTAACAAATTCGGTATTTGAATAGGTTTGATTATTTGAACATTTACCTTCATGTGACCATTTTCCGCATTTGTGACATCGTTCTAGGTGTCGTGCTCTTCTTTTCGCTGCGGATTTTGATTTTCCTTTACCAAATTGTAACTTATTATCTTCGCATCTGGATTCTTTTCTAACTCCGTCCATTCTTTCTCTGATTACTGATACTAATTCACTCGGTAGTATGTCATTATTACGTTTAGTGATCAAAGCGTGTAGCATTAGACCATGGTTTAGTTCACAGGCAGTCTTCATTTCGTAAAAACCTAAAAAAAATAAAAATTCAGAATGGGGGGAGAAGACTAGTTCTTTAGGGTCTGCTAGGGAAAGACCATACGTGTTCCATTTTCGAGAACTACACGAAAACAGACAATCTAACTCTAACATAAATATATATTATCCTTTAAAGACTTGATTCTCCCCACACTTAGTTAGCTGTAGTGTCGAAATTGTGATTAACTTCGTTGTCGACTTCCATCGGACCATGTATGTAATGTTTAACTCTGTGACCATTGACTTTAAATTCAATCCCTTTTGAATTTATTAATTCTATCGTTCCGTATGGGAAAACTCTTTTGACTATGAATGGTCCAGACCATCTTGATTTCAATTTTCCAGGAAATAGCTTGAATCGTGAATTGAAAAGAAGAACTCTGTCTCCTTCTTTAAATTCTTTTGAACTTCTGATTCTTTTATCATGCCATTTCTTCATTTTTTTCTTTATAGATTAACGAATTTTCGTATGCTTCATGTCTTAATTCTTCTAATTCGTTTAGTTGACTTAATCGTAGACGTCCGGCTTCATGTAAATCAAGATTACATGTCTTCAAAGCCCAAAATGCTTTGTGTTCAATTTCTACTGGAAGATGACATGCTTTTCCATAAACAAGTCTAAAAGGTGTGGTTCCAATTGGAGTTTTGTAGGCTGTTCTAAAAGCCCAGAGTGCATCCTCCAATTTAATGGACCATTCCTTCGAATTTGATCCTACGGTTTTCTCTAGAATACGTTTTAAAGCTCGGTTGGTATTTTCAACTTGTCCACTTGTTTGTGGATGATATGCGGTGGAGATTTTATGAGTTACTCCATATCTTTTAAGAACTTTCTCAAGTTGACTATTACAGAAATGAGTACCCCGATCACTTATTAAAGCTTTCGGTGTTCCAAACCTTGCAAAAAGACGTTTTAAAAAGTTGACTACAACTCGTGCATCGTTAGTTGGGAGAGCTTGTGCTTCCGCCCATTTAGATACATAATCAATGGCTACGAGTATATATAGATTATTATGAGATTTTGGAAATGGACCCATAAAGTCAATACCCCAAATGTCAAATACTTCACATACTTGGATGACATTTTGTGGCATTTCATCACGTTGACTTATTTTTCCGGCCCTTTGACATGCATCACAGGATTTGCAAAGAAGGTGTGCGTCTTTGTAAATTGTAGGCCAATAGAATCCAGCTTCATAAACTTTTCTTGCTGTTAGTTGAGGCCCATAATGCCCTCCTGTTGGTCCTGTGTGACAATGGTTTAAAATTTTACTAGCTTCATCTCCAAATACACATCGGCGTATTATTCCATCGGGACAACTTTTAAACAGATGTGGATCTTCCCAGAAATAGTGTTTTATATCACTGAAGAATTTCTTTCGTCTTTGGTACGATAATCCTTTTTCAAGGAATCCACAAACTAAGTAGTTTGCATAGTCTGCAAACCATGGGATTTCTTTATAATCTATCTTCAATAGATATTCATCAGGAAAGTTGTCTTGTATGGCTGATTCATTCAGAACTTCTAATTCGGGATTTTCAAGACGAGAAAGATGATCAGCGGCGAGATTTTCTGCTCCTTTTTTATCTCGGATTTCAATATCAAACTCTTGTAAGAGTAAGATCCAATGGATTAATCTTGGTTTAGCATCTTGTTTTAAAAATAGGTATCTAAGAGCAGAATGGTCGGTATAGACCACCGTTTTTGCTAGAACGAGATATGATCGAAATTTGTCAAAAGCAAAGACAATAGCAAGGAGTTCTTTTTCAGTAGTTGTATAGTTTGTTTGTGCTCCTTGTAATGTCTTACTAGCATAATATATAGGTTGAAATCGTTTTTCAATCCTTTGTCCTAAAACGGCTCCCATTGCAAAATCACTTGCATCGCACATTAGTTCAAATGGTAGATTCCAATTTGGTGTTATCATGATCGGCGCATTAGTGAGTTTTTCTTTAAGAATATTAAAAGATTTGATACATTCATCTGAAAAGATGAATGGCGCATCCTTTTCTAGGAGTTTATTCATAGGAGTGGCAATTTTAGAAAAATCTTTTATGAAACGTCGGTAAAAACCGGCATGCCCTAGAAAACTCCTAACTCCTCTAACATTAGTGGGATGTGGAAGTTTAGCAATTACATCTACTTTAGCTCTATCCACTTCAATCCCTTCTTTTGAAATTTTATGTCCAAGAACGATGCCTTCTTTAACCATGAAATGGCATTTCTCCCAATTAAGTACTAGATTTGATTTTTCGCATCTAATTAGCATTCGTTCCAGATTAACTAGACATGATTTAAATGTATCACCGAAGACTGAAAAGTCATCCATGAATACTTCCATGCATTCTTCTATCATGTCATGAAAAATCGCCATCATACACCTTTGAAAGGTTGCAGGGGCGTTGCAAAGTCCAAATGGCATTCTTTTGTAAGCAAAAGTACCATAAGGGCACGTGAATGTGGTTTTCTCTTGGTCCTCGGGTGCTATTGGAATTTGAAAATATCCGGAAAATCCATCTAGAAAACAATAGTAACTATTTCCGGCTAATCTTTCCAACATTTGATCTATAAAAGGTAAGGGAAAGTGATCTTTTCTGGTGGCGTCATTTAATTTTCTATAATCAATACATACACGCCATCCTGTTACAGTCCTAGTAGGAATAAGCTCATTTTTCTCATTTGTAATGACAGTCATGCCACCCTTCTTAGGTACGCATTGAACTGGGCTTACCCATGGACTATCAGAGATTGGATAAATTAAACCTGCATCTAGCAGTTTAATAATCTCTTTCTTAACTACATCTTGCATATTAGGATTTAGTCTTCGTTGGCGTTGCACATACGTTTTATGACCTTCTTCCATAAGGATTTTATGTGTGCAATACGAAGGACTTATTCCTTTAATATCATGAATCTTCCATGCAATGGCTGGTTTATGAGCTTTCAACACAGAAATGAGTTGTGATTTCTCATTTTCAGTAAGAGAAGACGATATTATTACAGGTAATTCAGATTCACCATGTAAATAAGCGTATTCCAAATGGTTTGGAAGTGGCTTTAACTCTAATTTCGGAGGTTCTTCTATCGATGATTTATATCGATATCTGTCTTCTTCTTTTAGCATTTGAATTTCTTCTGTTGTTGGTTCATATCCATTAGCTATAAGTGTAGCTAACATTTCAGCTTCATCAATTGGTTCATTACCTTCTCCTAAAGAACATTCTCCTGTTCCTTGTAATTCTGGAAATTCTTCTAATAATTCTGCATGTGCATCTATAGTTTGAATATAATAACATGTATCATCTGCAGATTGTGGTTGTTGCATTGCTCTATCAACTGAAAAGGTAACACTCTCATCCTCTATACTTAGGGTCAGTTTCTTACCGAACACGTCTATCATTGCTTTAGCCATGTTTAAGAATGGTCTTCCTAATATGAGAGGAACTTGAGAATCTTCTTCCATGTCCAAAACAACAAAATCTACTGGAAATACTAAAGTACCAACTTTAACTAGCATGTTCTCCATTATCCCTCTAGGATATTTTATTGATCTATCGGCTAGTTGTATGCTTATTCTGGTTGGTTTCAATTCTCCAAGGTCTAGTTTAGCGTATAGTGAATACGGCATTAGATTTATACTAGCACCTAAGTCTGCCAATGCTTCTATTGAACTAAGACTACCCAGAAAACATGGAATTGTGATACTTCCTGGATCAGATAATTTTTCTGGTATCTTATTCAACAGCACTGCTGAACAATTAGCATTCATAGTAACAGCCGAGAGTTCTTCCATTTTCTTTCTATTTGTGATTAGATCTTTCAAGAATTTAGCATATCTAGGCATTCCTGAAATTACATCAATGAAAGGAAGATTTACATTTATTTGTTTAAACATATCCAAGAATTTGGATTGCTC
The DNA here is from genome assembly GCF_046630445.1 of Rutidosis leptorrhynchoides. Taxonomy (NCBI): domain Eukaryota; kingdom Viridiplantae; phylum Streptophyta; class Magnoliopsida; order Asterales; family Asteraceae; genus Rutidosis; species Rutidosis leptorrhynchoides. The sequence goes on from NC_092341.1 coordinate 45,217,074, forward strand.
GGCTTCAAGTTTTTCTTTCTTCATTTTACTCGGGTAAGGAAGTGGTGGTTGGTATGGTTTAACATAAGGTTTATCCTTAACTGTGTTATCTTCATTAACCTTTTCAACTACCGGTTCTTTTTCCTTATCTTGATCAGGTTGTGGTTCTTGTGGAGTAGGAATAGTTTCATCAGAAGTTACAGGTATTTCAGGTGGTTTAAGTGTTGTACCACTTCTTGTGGTAATGGCTTTAGCTGTTTCATTTCGTGGGTTAGTATTTGTATCACTAGGTAGACTTCCCGGTTTCCTTTCACCTATTAACCTTGCTAGGTTACTTACTTCTTGTTCCAGATTTTGAATAGAAGCTTGTTGATTTCTAAATGCTTGAGCATTTTGTTCATTGGTTTGTTTCTGAGATGTGAAAAACTGTGTTTGAGTTTCAACTAGCTTCGTCATCATATCTTCTAAATTCGGCTTTTTATCATCGGTTTGTTGTGGTGGTTTGTTTTGAAAATTCGGTCTTTGCTGATTGTAAGTATTATTGGATACTTGTTGATTGCTAGGACCTTGTTGGTTGTTGTATGGAATATTTCGGTTATAATTCTGGTTTTGATTGTAAATCGGTCTTGGCGGTTGATAATTATTCTGATAATTATTTCCAGGCCTTTGGTTTATGTATGAAATATTCTCTCTTTGTTCCATTGTTAATTCAATACTGAGACAATCTTTTGTCAAATGTGGTCCTCCACACTGCTCACAACTAATTCGTATTGAGTGAATATCCTTAGTCATCTTTTCCATTCGTCTCTCCACAGCATCTATCTTTGCGGAAATGGAATCTAAGTCATGGCTAGAATCGGCTCTAGCTGCTTTAGATGATCTAATGATATCTTTTTCTTGGTGCCACTCATGTGAGTGGGAAGCAGTGTTATCAATAATTTTGTAAGCATCAGTTTCGGTTTTCTTCATAATAGAACCACCAGCTGCTATATCTATATCTTTCCTTGTAGTGATGTCGCATCCTTGGTAGAATATTTGTACTATTTGACAGGTGTCTAAACCATGTTGCGGACATCCTCTTAACAACTTTCCATATCTTGTCCACGCCTCATATAGAGTTTCATTTGGCTTTTGTGTGAACGTAACAATTTCTGCTTGAAGTCTTACGGCTTTAGATGCAGGAAAGAATTGTTTAAGAAATTTGTCAATTAAAACATCCCATGTATCAATCGCCCCTTCAGGTAACGATTCCAACCAATCTTTGGCTTCTCCCTTTAAAGTCCAGGGAAATAACATGAGATATATCTGTTCATCCTCCACTTCTCGTATTTTAAATAGTGTGCAGATCCTATTAAAGGTACGTAGATGTTCATTTGGATCTTCCTTCGGCGCACCACTAAATTGGCATTGATTAGTCACCATGTGTAGAATTTGTCCTTTGATTTCATAATCTGGCGCATTAATGTCTGGATGAGTAATTGCGTGACCTTGGCCAGTGCGTTTAGCTCTCATTCGGTCTTCCATACTTAAAGGTTCCAGATTCTCCATAATTGAATTTGTTGAATCGGTATCACTAGATGATTCTGATTTAATGGTTCGTTCCTCAACAATCTCTGTTTGAATGATTGGTGGTTCCGGAGGAAAGTTTAATGGTTCAGGATCTATGAACCGTTCCTGAATATTCTCTGGATTCTCAATTGTGAGGTTGGGTTCAAAAAATGGATTATCGGAAATTTGAACTGAAGTACTTGGTTGACTGGATGACGATTCTAAAGAAAAATCAACGGCGGTTATATTTGCTAAATGTCTTGATCTAGTTACAGGTGGTGAACGTACAAAAGGTGATGAACGTCTTGCTCGGTGCATTCACTGAATATCCTATTAGTTTTTAAAAGGAAAGAAAAATTATAATAAGTTATCCAATCAATAGACTTTTCTGATTTTGCCCACGTTTCGAATAGCCAAAAGATGCAGCAGAGGGGCAGGATTCGTTTGGTCTCAATATAATTGAGGACTGTTTGGCTCCAATAACCCGGTCCACGTACAAATCCAACTATTACTACGAACCAGAAAATTTTGATGTCTATCAATTTAACCACTTAAAATAAATTTTCGTAATTTTAAGAAATTTAGATAAGAAGTAGAAAAAATTCTAAGTCCTAAAAACTAGAATGGCGAGAAATAAGAGAGAAAAAGAGTTCGTCGAAAAAGGTTAAAAAAAAAAAAAATGGTTGAAAAATAAAAGGTGACGGAAAAATAAAAGAAACTTATAAAAACTTAAAAATACTTTACTAACCTAACCTTATTACTACAACTAACTTAAAATTATAATCGCAAATTGAAATTAATAATTGGAATGATAATTGGTACATAGTAAAAGGTGTCTAAAAATATTAAAGCTTACAGGAAAAACTAAATCCCAAATGGAAATAACTTAAAAAGAAACTAAAACTTAAAAAGGCGTCGCAAAATTCTAAAGCACCTAAATCTTAGTCTAAAGAAAAAGCACTTAAGGAATTCTACGGCAAAGCCTAAAAATCTAGGAGTAAAAATAACTAAAGCAAAAACTAAGTTTAAAATTAAATATGAGCTAAAAATACAAAAGTTACGCTAAAACGATTAAAAAGGGACAAAATATAAAAATATACAAAAAGTTGTAAAAAGTACAATTTTTTATAAAAATATTATTTTTATATTATTTATTTTATTAAACTATTAATTTTACAATTTTAATAAAACTAATTAAACAAAATACATAAATTAAATAAAAAGTAAAAATAAAACTAAAACTAATAATAATAATAATAATAATTAGGGTAAAATAATAATAATTAATAATTACCGTAATTAATGCTCGATTAGGGCTTCCTGTTCGCGTGTCAGAGAAGCTCCGCGAGTTGCGGTGATTAATGAGGAAAACCCCGCGAGTCGCGGGGTTCAGAAATTCTGTTGACAGCTTTCAATTTTTACGCGTTTTTCTTTATTTTTTTATTTTTTTATTTTATGTTTTCTGTTTTTTTAAATAAATAAAAGATTTTAAAATAAAACTTATATTTTTATAAACTAAAATAGAAATAAAGAAACTTATAAAACTTAAATATTTAACAAAATCTTAAAAATGCTTATATTTTTGTTTTTCTTTTTATATTTTTCGAATATTTAAAACGTATTTTTACAAAAACGACTTTTAATAAAAGTAACTAAAAATCTTTTTTTTTTTATATTAGCGTTGCGCTTCCGGCGTTTAAGAGTTTCCTCGGCAGCGGCGCCAAAAATAACTTGATGTTAAGCGAGGTGTATATAAAATAGTTATTATTTTACTAGGAAATACTATTAAATACGATACAATTTTACACAAGATATTTATTTATTTATAGAATGGATATACTTAAACCTTGCTACAACACTTATAGGCAGTGTACCTAATCGTACAGTAGTGTAGTTTTTAGTAAGTCCGGTTCGTTCCACAGGGAAATCTTTAAACAAAGCTCAACGCTATATTAGTTTACTTTTATAAAAATACAAATATATATATAAGTAATATTATTATTATAAAGGGGGGTTTTTACCGTTTAATGACCGGTTTGTCGATTTTAAGACTTTAGTCGCAGTTAAAACCTAATGTAAAATATAAAATAAATACAAGACTTAAATTAAAGCGTAAAGTAAATAATGATAATGAAATTGTGAATAATAAAAGTGCGATAAAATAAACTTGCGATAATTAAAAAGTACGATAATTAAAAGTGCGATAAAATAAAATAAATAAAAGTGCGATAATTAGAAGTGCAATTAAATATAAAATAAAGGAAATTAAATATGAAATAAAAGAATTATGCTTATTTAAACTTCCGTAATCATGATGTTTGACGTGTTGATTTTAGTTTTATGCCCATGGGTTAATTGTCCTTTGTCCTGGATTATTTAATATGTCCGTCTGGTTTTTGTCCATAACAGTCCATCAGTCATAAATATAAATTGCAAGTGTCCTTGTCAAATTATTATTATACCCGAAGATAAATATTCCAACTAATTGGGGATTCGAATTGTAACAAGGTTTTAATACTTTGTTTAATGAATACACCAGGTTATCGACTGCGTGTAAACCAAGGTTTTACTACTTTGTTAACAATTACACCAATTACCCTTGAATGTAATTTCACCCCTGTTTTAATTATTCTAGTGGCTATTAATCCATTCCCGTGTCCGGTTAAATGAACGATTATTCGTACATATAAATACCCCGCCCATCGTGTCCGATCGAGTGTATATGGTAATTTATAGGGACGCCCAATTGTAAATCTTTATATTAACATTAACAAACTTTCATTTAGTTAAACAAATATAAAGCCCATTAATAGCCCATAGTCTAATTTCCACAAGTATCGTTCTTTTGTCCAAACCCCAATTATGGTACAAAGCCCAATTACCCAATTTTAGTAATTAGCCCAACATCATGATTACTTCGTTTTAAATAAGCATAATAATAACTTAGCTACGAGACATTAATGTAAAAAGGTTGAACATAACTTACAATGATTAAAAATAGCGTAGCGTTACACGGACAGAATTTCGACTTACACCCTTACAACATTCGCTAACATACCCTTATTATTAGAATTATAATTAAAATTAAAATATAAATTATAAATATAAATATAAATTTTACGTATGAAGAGGAAGAAAAAGATGATGATTTTTGATCAGAATTCGGTTGGCTTTATAGCCAGAGTTGATTTTTGGGGCTCCGCGACTCGCGGCAAAATGCTCTTCAAACTCCGCGAGTCGCGGAGATAGAAATTACAGCTCAGTCCTTGGAGTTTTCTCTGCCGACGGTTTTATATATATAAATATAATATATATATCATTAATATAATTAATTATATATTGTATTATATTTATATACATAGTTAACTTGTAATTTTTAGTCCGTTGCGTCGAGCGTTAAGAGTTGACTTTGGTCCCAGTTCCGGATTTTCGAACGTCCTTGCGTACAATTTAATATCTTGTACTTTGCGTTTTGAATCTTGTACTCTTGTAATTTCGAGACGTTTCTTATCAATAATTGGAACCTTTTTGATTGTCTTTTGTACTTTTGAGCTTTTTGGTCGTTTGCGTCTTCAATTCGTCGAATCTGTATTTTGTCTTCACCTTTTATTATTTAAACGAATATCACTTGTAAATAGAACAATTGCAACTAAAAGCTTGTCTTTCTTGAGGAATAATGCTATGAAATATATGTTCGTTTTTAGCATTATCAAAGTCCAGGCCCACTAATGCATCTAAATAACTATCAGTTAGACACACTAATGCAAGACCTGGTTCGCTAAGACCACCGCTCTGATACCACCTGTAGTGACCCGCCCTAATCCATCTGGACGAATACATTACATTTGGTTACATCGCGAGGTACTTGACCTCTATATGATTCATTTTACAAACATATTAATATAGTTATGTTTTATGTAAATAATATCTTTTTTATATAGAAAATCTTTATTTGATATATTGATAATTGATAATACTAATAATAATAATGATAATACATATGTTAATAATGATTCTAATAATACTAATAAGTACATTATGATACTAATACTAATAATAATAATAATAATAATAATAATAATAATAATAATAATAATAATAATAACAACATTTTGTGTTATTTTGATAATAATAATAATCTTAATCATAATAATAGTAATACTGAAAATATTAATTTTGAATATAATACTTAATAATAAATTTAACTATAATCTTAATAATAATAATACTTATAAAGTTATTAATAATAATACTACTAGTATAATATTAGTAATAATAATAATGATTCTAATATTATTAATGATCATAATAATTCTAATATTAATATTATAAACATAACAATAACAACAATAATTAATAATTGATAATAATAATAATAATAATAATAATAATAATAATAATAATAATAATAATGAATATATTACTACCTTTAAAGAGATTGTAAAAGTTTTCTAAAAAAAATATAGCCACTGCCAAGTCTTGAACCCACGACCACTCACTCCCCGCTAACAGCTCAAACCGTTAGGCTGTTGCCCATAATTTGAAATAAGACAGAACCCAAAAATATTTAACCCGATTTAAACTGTTTTCCCTTTTCATATTCTTCTCCTTCCCAGCTTTCAGATTCGAATATAGGTGTTAATCACCAAAACGCTCAGCTTCTAAATGGTTTAAGTTGTAATAATGAATCATAAAACGACTCTTATTACTAGATTTGATTAATTTAAACAAAATAAAATACAATTTCTGCTGTTAACAGACGTTCACTATGCATATGAACTCAAACAGCAATCCAAAGATTTAGACCATTTTAGATTATCACTTCAACATGAAAAAGCTTTTAAATCTCCTCTAGAAACTTTCTGAATCCTTCATTGATCCAGAAACATCACACAGAAATCAAATTTTAAGATGAACAAGTCGTTTGACTTCAAAAATTGGAACTCGATAACTTGAATTAGATTCTGAAATTTTGCAGATAGATCATTCAATATATTCCTAACAAAACAGCATTAATACATTTTTAAAATTCAAACGAATTTGAGCTAAAATGAGTTGGGTTCAGGAACAGAGAACCCGTCTGGGTTTCTCAAAAAAATTTATTTGAATTCGAAAAATTAGAGGCTGTTATAATTGATATTTGTTAATGAGAATGTGAAGTAGATGATTTTTACTAGATACATGAATAATTTGTTAATTTTATAGTGATATCTTGTTTACAGAAAATCAATCAAGAATATAGCCAAAAATAAAAAAGAATCGATTTGATAGGAAATTGGTACGAACGATTACGATAGGTAACAGATTTGGGACAGAAACAAAGATTAACAACAAATTGGTAGATACTTGAACTATATCAATTCCCTTTTTCTGATTATATAATGAATTTTAATAATTTAATAGATATATATTAATACTAATAATCTAAATAAGAAACAATACTGATTGTATTTGTATATTACTATATATATATAGAGTATATATGTATTTATATAAATGTTATATTAAATAAATTATTGATATCAATTTATTAATAAAATCCATTAATAAAATTAATTCTGATAAGAATACAAATAATAATAATAATAAAATACTAATATTAATAATGATATTATTAATAATAATAACAATAATTATATTAATAATAATATTAACATTAATAATAAATAATAAAACTTATAATTATAACAATGATAATAATAATTTTTATTAATGATAATATTAATTATTTTTAATGTTCAATATAATACTTATCTAGTAATATCACTAATATTAATCATAATAATTAAAATTGCAACTTTACTACTGGTTATAATAATAATAATGATGTTAGAAATGATAACAAATATTAGTAATTATAATAACACAAGTGTATCAAATTTCATATAATGAGTTTTAATAATATTATTAATATTGAATATAATAATGTAACAACTATACATGTAATTACATTTAATATAATATACAATATTATATTATGTGATAACATTTATTTAATATTTATATATTACAACTAGTTATAAATTATATATATATTCATATATATTCATTTTAATAGTAACTTAATTATTTTATTTATCATTTTACATTCTTAATTCCTATTGATTAAAGTGTATTTTATTATTTCAAACTATTATATATACTTTTATATATATAATATATATATATATATATATATATATATATATATATATATATATATATATATAGATGTATATACTTACATATATACACACACTTATTTATGTATCTATATTTATTTGTAACTAATTGTTCGTGAATCGTCGGTAATGGTCGAATGGTAATTGAATACATGAATATAGTTTTCAAAGTTTTTGAGACTCAACATTATAGACTTTGCTTATCGTGTCGAATTCATGTAAAGATCAAGTTTAAATTTGATTGGAAATTTTCGGGTCGTCACATACACTTGGTTTATCAGGAGATGGAATTTATTGAGTTGAAACAGAGATTGTAGTTAACGATGGTTAAATCATACATCATAGCATATTAGTAATATGAATTAACCGAGTAGTACTTACCATTAAAAATTCATACGTAATAGCTTAGTACTAAAAGATATATTATGGTTTCCAAAATTCATATATATATAATATATAAATTCTTTGGAAATAATAAGTTAATACTCCATAACTCGTTATTTCAATATAACCATTGGTGATTGTGTTGTCGATATTGTCAGTGGTTATGGAGCTAGTGGAGCTTGTGGTGCTACAGGTGTTGCTGGTGTTGGTGATACTGATGGTGATGCTGGTGATACCCCTGGTGGCGCTTGTACAACAAGTCTAGCTTATAAATCACACACCATTCTTATCAGAGTTTCCTCTATCATCTCTATCCATCTACTCATCTAGTTTACGGTTAGAACTGGAATAAGTAATCTCTAAAACTTTTAGAAACTACATATTCTCTGCAGAATATTTTTTCAATTAAGTGATGAATTAATACTTCATCGTTTGTAGTTGTTGTTACTCCTTGGTACCTATGGTGCGTATGATGTTGATGCCCGAGGTACAGATTGTGATGTTGAGGCTGTGATGTGGATGTGGTTGTTGGTGGTACTGGTGTTGTTGCTGGTGCTTGTAATCTTTGCACCATATTCTCCAACACCACTACTCAAGCGAGAAGATCGTTGACTTCTTCTATTACACCGGGATGATTGGCGGTTCAAATGAGCGGATGAATAAGATTTAGAATAGTAGATGTTATGTAATCGTTGCGAGCTATTCTGAAAATGAGGGTGAAAATGGTGTTACGGATTGGTTCGCCGGTAAGTGCTTCAGGTTCTTCGCCCAGAGGGTAATGTGGTGGATGGAAGGGATTACCTTCTTCTTGTCTCCAATGATTAAGTAGATTACAAACTCATCCCCAATTCATCCAGAATAGATGATGGCTAATTGGTTGATCCATTCTGGTTACGCTGCTTTCGGAGCTCAGGTAGAATTTCATATCAGAAGAGCTATTGGAATCTAAGGAATTTGAACTAGATGCGGGATCCATCTTGTATAATCAGGGAAATGATTTTTGATATGAAATAGATTATAGGATTTAGATTGGTATTCTTCAATATATAATTTACACATGCATATATAATACCAAAATCCCATAAATTACGGAGGAATCTTTGGAAAATGTCAGAAAAAGTTTACAGCTAAGATATGAATTCGTCTGTACACTATCTATGCAATAAATGCATGAAAACGCGTCTAGACTTAGGAATGATAAGTATGTAATTTCCGACAAGAAATAATAAGCAAAAATCGGTAAAAACAGATATGGTCATAGTCCAGACTCACTAATGCATCCTAACAATTACTAGTTAAACACAATAATGCAAATTCTGGTTCCCTATCACCTCAAGCTCAGATACCAACTGTAACGACCCGCCAAAATTGCTATTGGCGCAGTACGTTAATAACCAGTTTCATTGCGAGGTATTGACCTCTATATGATACGTTTTGTAAGCATTGCATTCTTTTAAAAAGGTACACCATAAATGAATATCTAAATCCAAAGTTTTCGACATCTGATGATTTCTACATATAGACAATCACCGTAAATAATAGTTTACAATAATACATCCGTTGATAATATAGTCAAAATAAGATACATGGTGATGATTTTGTGAATGCAAAGTTTTCTCGAATAAAGCATGTATGACTCCATGCACATAGCTTGTATAACGTATAAGCAAACAGCGGAAGACTTCTAGGAACCTGAGAATAAACATGCTTAAAAGTGTCAGCACAAAGGTTGGTGAGTTCATAGTTTTATATTGCGCATACTCTGTATATAAAGGTGGATCACAAGATTTCTGTTATTTCATCCAAAACGTTTATCAAAATATTCTACGAAATTGAGCACCCTGGTAACTAAACTTAACGTATATATAATAAATACCCCTGTTTTAGCATACATGCAACCAACATGTACAATACACGCAAACCAACGTGTAATAAACTCAAATAGCATACGTCCATTTATAGTTCAGGTTAGGGCTTCTAACCTGGAATGGACGGGGATGTCAAGCCCTATGGATCCATATACAACTATTAGCGCCCACCAGTTCTTATAATCGGCAGGTACTAGTTACCAAAGCTAAGGTATTTTTGGTTTAAACTCAGTGTAGAATTAAATGAGTAAATACTCGTGTCCATAGTGTATAAAATAAAGTGCATGTATTCTCAGCCCAAAAATATATATTGCAAAAGCAAGTAAAAAGGGATCAAATGAACTCACATATCAATATTGTGGTTCAATATTGCAGGCAAAATTTGTAGACGCAACTGAACAGACAAATGCAAGGTTGGTCTCCGATTCACCAACAATACCCCCGAACAATACCCATAATTTCTTTAGCTAAAACCCATTTGAAAACCTGACTTGAATCTCCCGAGCGTAACCCCGTCGTAATATTTTATGTATTATTATCATTTGTAATAATACAAATAATAATAATAATATAAATATAACAATGATACTACGTAGTAATATTTGTGTTCTTAAAACAAAAGAAACTTGTTATATATAGAAAAAAATTTCATACGTGTTTAACAATGGTGTAGTCACCAATGTCCTTGTTTTGCACACCCGTGAAATTGGTTTGTACCTTAGTGTCGACATCCTTTTATATATTATTATATATAAATAATTATTTAATCTATATAATTATTTATATATTATATTATATTCACGTGCATAGTTAATTTGTAATTTTAGTTCCGATGAATTATATATTGACACTCGACTTATGTCCTAGTTCCGATTTTTCGAACGTCGTTTCGTACGCTTAGAAAACTTGTACTTTACGTTTCGCGACGTGTACCTTTATCAATAATTAGGCTTAATTAGCCAATAAATTATATTATTTGAAATGTAACTTTTACTTTTGAGTGTTTTGGTCATTTGCTTCTTTAAATCATCTGCTCGTTATTTATTAAAATATATTAAATAATATTATCTAAAATCTTCAATACAAGAAAAATAAATATAATCAAAATCTATTATATAAAAAAAAACGTCTTCGTACGTTTGAAACTAAATCAATTGAATATTATGAAATTTAGTCCTCCACTAACTTTTGTCTAATTCTCGTTATTTGACACTTTGTTCTTACTTGTAGATCACTACCATTTATTCCGAATATTGTTAAAGAGGAAAGATTTCTTAAATCAACATGGACCTCACAACAGAGACTCATAACAATATCACAAAAATATCTTTTAATTTAATCGTTTGATATTATCTTTTAATTTCGTCGATAAATATATTAAATATATATTGAAACAAATAAGTTTAATATATAGTATTATACATTTAATACTTCGTTAACGTTTTCAAGTTATAATATATATATATATATATATATATATATATATATATATATATATATATATATATATATATACATATATACATACATACATACATATCTATTTATATAATCGTTCGTGAATCGTCGGAATTTGGTCAAGGATAAATGAATACATGAACACAGTTCAACAATTTTTGAGACTCAACATTACAGACTTTGCTTATAGTGTCGAAATCATATAAAGATTAAGTTTAAATTTGGTCAAAAATTTCTGGGTCGTCACAATTTGGCTCTCGTGAGCACATCATAAGCATACTTTGTTTGATTTAAAAGAGCCCTAAATCAGTGTAGACAACCTCAAGTCCCATAGCTAAGATGACCAAGATCTCTGATGGCAAATTTGTCACGAAGTCGCAAGATAAATTTTGAAATATAATTATCATCATTTTTAGTGAGTATCAAATCGTCTACATAGACAAAAAGATAGAGTATACACATACCACGACTAAAGACAAATAATGAAAGATCCGTGCGACTACAAGTGAAGTCATGAAGAAGCAAAAAAATACTAAGTTGTTGAAACTATGACCAGGGAGCCTATTTTAAACCGTACAAAGCCTTCTTTAGCCGACATACATGAGAAGGACGTGAGGGATCAAGAAAGCCTGGTAGTAGCTCCATAAAGACTGACTCAGTTAAATGACTGTTAAGAAATGCATTTTTAACGTCAAGTTGATGAAGCGGCCACTTATGAATAGTAGCAGGTGACATAATAATGCGGACAATGGAGCCTTTAACAACATGACTGAAGGTATCCGAATAGTCGAGACCAAGTATTTGAGTAAATCCTTAAGCCACGAGACGAACTTTTAACCAATCAATAGTACCATATAAGTGATATTTAGTGCGAAATACCCATTTGGAACTGGCAACATTAAAGTTTTAAGGACGAGGCACAAGTTTCCAGATAGTGTTAGCATGTAGATCAGTATTTCTTCGCGCATTACGATTAACCACGCGGGATCTTTAGATGCTGGCTTGAAGCCAAGAGGCTCAGTATGTGTAAGTAGCGCATAATGAAGTCCGGTAGAAGCAAGTTGAGCAACATTAAGAATGTATCTTGGTTAAAGATCCCAGCCTTAGCACGAGTAACCATCAAATGACCATGACCAACATTATCAATTAGAAGGTGATGGTTGGGTAGGACTTGCTATATCATCAGTAGCAAAAATAGGTGACGATTCAACATGCGTGGGTAGTTCATTAGAAGAAGATAAGTTATCATCTTGACATAAAGTGCAAGGAAAAGGTGTGGCTTCATGTAACAACCCTACTTTTTCCGTTACTAACGTTAGTTGTCCGTTAATTATTTGACGGTGATTACGTAGAACTTTATGTGTTTAATTGATTTAAATGCATACATGATCCTAGTGGATTACTTGAATTAATATGTTTATATTAATTGATTAACTTGTTTCGGATAACGAAATACTTAGAAAACGACACGATTACGATAATCGCATAGAAAGCCTTTCAGTTTACGGAACTTCAAAAATTGATAAAATAATTATTTTTAATAATTATTAACTTTATGAAAAACTTATTTAATTTATTATTTATTTAATGATTTAAACCCGGTGGATAGCGTTTCAACGACCGGTTAACGTTCCGGAGACCCGGTACAATTAACGACACTCGAAACGGACCACGCGTATACGAGTAATTAAGAAAAACTGAGCCCGAGACCACCTTAGTGGGCCATTCGGCCGAACCCCGCCCCTCACCCCCTTATTGGACTTGTTTTGGTTAATGGATCACTAGTGGGTTGTTGTTTAAGGCCCTAACCTAGAATATAAATAGCAAGGAAGACACTGTAAACCCTCATCCATCTAATTTTAGTTGACACCTTCCTCTTCTCCCCTCTCTTTGGCCGTCACACATCACCACACCACCACCACCATCAAAACTCAAAATTAGAAGAGAACTTTGTGCATAAAGGTTGTTCCTTTGATCGTTCTACACACGCTAGTACCATTTAATTTGTGTTTAAAGGTATAAAACCCCTAACCCTAATCTTTATATATCTGATTTTATTCAATTACATAGTGTATAAGTGTCTAGTGCTCAATTGATTGTGATTATATTCGTTGTTAGTTGTTATTTTGCGCGATTTATGCGTTTTGATGTAATCACGAATTGATTTGCTATGAATCTAATAAAATGAGTTTATGTACTGTTAATATAATGTATCTAGATGGATAGATCTCGGAAAATTAATAAATTTGGACTTTGGATTTGCATGATTTCGTTACCGGATGCACTAGTTATGATCAATTGAAGTTTTGTTAGGGTTTTGCATGTAATACGAATTTTCTGGTGATTATGCTTTATGAATCAGCCATTGAAATGCTAATCACTGAATTCCTTGTTAAAAATCACTCAAGTTGGACTTAAGAATAATGCTAATTGATTATGTATAGCTTTGGTATGATTAAATGAAAAATGATGATTTGTATCGAGCTTAAACTGTTTGTATATGCACTCTAAATGATCTCATGTGAACTATGAATTGTTTGAGACTTTGATCTTCTGGAATGTTGTTATTTAGATGTTCATAAGCATATTACATTTATATGATAGCTTCTGAAAATGTTGTTTGCTATGTGTTATGTGCATCGCAAATGACATGTCTGATTGCCGTCCAAAACAGAAGGTCTGACTTTAATGAATATACTGTACAAAATGGCTATATGAAAGTCTTTAGTTATATTATCACTGAAAATATAGAGTGTTTAGAGTCATATACAATTAGCCGTTCATTAATTGCTATGTTCTTAATTAAATGAGAATTTTTCTAAAACTCTGCGCGTGCTGAAACTGATTTGGTAAACCTTATCTAGACCCTATCTGAAACCCAACTTGTAGACATCGTATGAGGCCCTGGCTAGAATTTTTGGAAACGTTTATGACTCTAGTTATGATCTGGAGTTTGCCATATTACCATGACTTATTTGCTATGAATTATGCTTGTTGTTTGTAAGGTGTTCGTAAATTCAATGTCATGCGATAAACTGTGAACATGTATTTGACAAACTGTGAGCTAACACATGTTAGTTGACTTAGGATTGAAATGTTGACCAAGATTGCATGACCTACTAATATGGTTGACTTTAGTTGACCACTCTGACCAAGTTTGACTTTTGGTTTGACTTTGGTTGACTTTTGTTGACTTGCTTGGACTAGTTGACTTTTGCTTGCATATTGAGTCAGTCTGAACACTAGGACTATGCGTACACTATGGGTTGACATAGTGTGACTTATGTATTTACTTAAGGTAACTTATATGATTAGGTTGCATTTTACGATCGTGATCGTCTGACTACAGTACGATTTTACTAAGAGTTTACTGTGCATTTTCAAGGTGAGTCTACAGTCCCTATTACTTTCTACATGGGATGAGATAACATGCTATTTCAAATGTTTTACATATCAGGCACGAGTAACTAAACGATATACATATGATTTCAGATCAAAAATCTCTTAGCTTGATTATATTAATTACTTTACGTAAACTCGACTTATAGGGACGGTACCGTTAGGTTTAACAAACCTCGCCCCAACACACGGGGTGCTTATTCTATTGTAACTTGTACACTTGATCAGTGTATGCTTAGAAAGGATAAAAGGAAGACGCGTAGCAAATGAGCTATCCGTAGGTTAAAGTCTTATAATCAAGTGCTCATGATAAATGTATAATTTTTACGATGTTTTCATGAAATCTCGTAGACTAACTTACGATAAATGCTTTACAAAACTTGTAGATTCACTCAACAATTTTTGTTGACCTTTTGCATGTTTTTATTTCAGGTCCTTAGAGGTATTGCTTCCGCTTGCTGAAGTTTTTATGATTGCTTGTTGCTTGTACTAGAGTGAAGTCCAACATGATTTATCATTTCTTATTTGAAGAACTTACATTCACATTGAACCTATTTACTTTAAATAATGTTTTGAGATTATTTATGTTGGTAAATGAAGTCAAACTATTTTCAGAATTATTTTACATTTAATGACTTTGCCTTTTTGAAATTTAATGCGAATGCTTTTCGGAAACGTCTCATATAGAGGGCGTGACCGTTAACTGTGGGACAAGAGTTAATACCCCGTTAGTCGATTCTGACAGGGTATTACACTTCATCTACAACCGATGGCAATGAACTATCTGTTGAAGTTGGAACAAAGGCAGCTGAGTGATTAACTAACACCAATGATGCTAAATCTGATCGCGGAATAGTCCCAGAAAAAGGAAAAACACCTTCGTCAATTTGAGCATGACAGATTGATGGGTAATATATATGCGACCCCTAGATATGTTAAGACACACATAACCCTTATATTGTATTCTATAACTAAGAAAAACACAAGCAATGCTGCGAGGTGCTAACTTATGAGGTATGTGACGCCCCGTACAAAACCATCGTGTACGATTCGTCAACAACAGGATCTTTACACGGTTAAATACTACATGCTGTTTGAAAACCAGCTTTGCATTCATAAAAAGATAGCATTTACAAAAGATAACGTGACACAAAAGTCGTTACAAAGTCATTATTTGAAAATAACATAAGTTACGAATGCAAGATAAAAGTTCCATGATTGAGACATCTCTAAGTAATGCAGCGGAAATCTAACACAGCAGGTCCATAACAGCAAGTCTAAAACACCAAGATAGCAAGTCTAACAGCAGAAGCAACATCGTCTAAGCACCTGAGAAATACATGCTTAAAAGTCAACACGAATGTTGGTGAGCTATAGTTTGTAAACAGTAAAGTAATGTAGACCACGATTTATCGTATTCAAAATAGTATGAAAAGTATATGCTTGTCCGTGGGCACCCGGTAACTAACTTAACGTAATAGTAATACCCCTTAAAAGTACACTTGGCGAGTGAGTATGTCCTCGAAGTATCAAACACCCATTAAATGCTAGCGCGACTAGCCCGAGTGGGGATGTCAAACCCTATGGATCCATATCTAATATTCGTGTTCACCGGTTCAAAACCAATGATTAAACGTTACCTTGCTAAGGGGAATGTTTATGCCGTTATACAACTCACACATATGTAAAGTTTAAGTACTCGTGTAAAGTAAGTAAAACATAAAAAGTGCATGTATTCTCAGTCCCAAAAATAGTAAAAAGTAGTAAGGGATGCTATAACTCACAGTGAATAAGCAGTAAAAGTCGATACGAAACGTATGCAGGTAGTAAGTCGGTCCGAAAGGTCGTCAACCTAAGTCAAAGGTCACTAGGTAAGTATGTTGTCCTAATAAATGTAAAAGTGAATAAATTAAGTTTAAGTGTCATCATCATCATCATTCATCATCATAAAAGCTGAGTAAGTTTGACAAGAATAGAGGTCGAAACAATAGGCTGACTTCGGTCAGCTGCTACGACCTCTATAAAAAATGAAAAGATGTGTAGTTAGTGTCTATGGATCCGTATATGAGTCCTCTAACCGCTGACCAATTTTCAGAACCTAACTAGTCTTTGTTTGACCGTGGCAACGGTTTAAGTGCGAGTAGGTCAGAAATTTCAGCACAACGTTACAACGACGTAGTGATTTTCGGAGGGCTATAAATCCTAAACCGTATATCGGATTAAGACGAGGCCTAAACGAAAAGTCATCTACTCGAAACGAACTAACTGAAAATCAATTTTACAGAAGTCAAGGAATCTGATCAGATCCCGAAAAAAGTAAACAAGTGCTCCGGTGGGGTTCTTGGTGCTTGATGCTCATCACGGTTCTCATCCTTGATGCTTGTAGCTTCAAGTGTACAACTCATTGATGGGTTAGCATCACCTTGACCAAGATTCTACCATCAACAAACAATATGTTAAGACCAAGTAAGAACACAACTCATTCAAGAGTCTTAGATGGATGATGAACCAAGGTTACATCATATCCTTAGTCTTAACACAATTACAAGTTCTATTTACAATGAAAGCTACAAACTTTACTTCAATCAAACAAGTATGAACATAATCTAAATCAAATAAATTGATGAAAACCTAAGCTAGAGAGCTTAGATCCTTTTCACACAAGTTATAAGATTACAAAGCTAGAAAGCTTGAACCTTTACAAGATTAATGAGACCATAAGCTATAAAGCTAAGATCTTTAACAAAATAATGAAAGTAATGAGACCATAAGCTAAAAAGCTAAGATCTTTAACATAATAATGAAAGTAATGAGACCATAAGCTAAAAAGCTAAGATCTTTAACATAATAATGAGACCCTAAGCTAAAAAACTTGGATCTTTAGTGTTCTTGAAGATCTTGAAGCATAAAGCTTGGATCTTTAAGATACATGAAGATTACAAACACAAGTTTGAATCTTTATAAAAAAATAACAAGATTAAAGCTAAAAGATTTAGATCTACAAAGTAGGTGAAGATTCAAAGCTAGAAAGCTTGAATCTTCTATGTTCTTGAAGGATTCAAATCCATGTTTGAATCTACAAGATGTAATCAAGATCAAAAGCTAAAAAGCTAGACTCATGATGATGATGATGAATTTGTGAGAGAGAGGAAGAAGAAGATGAAAAATCAATACTTACACTTTTTAGAGAGAGAAAGAACTTGAGAAAGAATTAGAGAGTGAGTGTGTGTAAATTACAAATGAAAGCAAGTGTAAAATGGATGGAATAAGGCTTATATTTATAGCTGGTGAGGTGAGGGAGGGGGTGGGTTGGCCGTGGGTTTACATGGGGGATAAGGGGGATACCTTTTTTGCTTTTTGGTTAATGGTTGTCTAAAGTTGGTGCTTATGTTAGGATCCCATGCAACATTAAGAATAATACTTGACAAAAATACTAGTATGTTCCCTCTAATAAATGGGCATTTGTCTTACATATTAATGGGTCACTAGTTACTTATAATTGGGCTAATTAAATAGTCGACTAACTAGTGTAGGGTGGGCTAAGGTCCAACAAGACTAACTAGTGTGCTCTAGTAAATTACTAAGCGTAATTAAGCATCCAAAAACCCAAGTAATTGTCATTATAAAATAACAATTAGTATTT
Organism: Rutidosis leptorrhynchoides; assembly: GCF_046630445.1. Taxonomy (NCBI): domain Eukaryota; kingdom Viridiplantae; phylum Streptophyta; class Magnoliopsida; order Asterales; family Asteraceae; genus Rutidosis; species Rutidosis leptorrhynchoides. The sequence continues at coordinate 45,235,514 of NC_092341.1, forward strand.
CGTAGTCGTAATATTCCGATTACGACAAAAGTTAAACGTGTACGCAGTACGCAGTTCGTTAAAAACGTCAAGTGACACTAACGGTCATAAAGGCTTCCGAGGGTTAAGTTAAGTATCCTACGTACTTAATGATACGTTTTAACATATAAATGAAAGTAATCAACACGTAGGGAGTACCCAGAGTATAATATAGCTCAGTACGCTGATAATGCTAAAAACGAACATATATTTCATAGCATTATTCCTCAAGAAAGACAAGCTTTTAGTTGCAATTGTTCTATTTACAAGTGATATTCGTTTAAATAATAAAAGGTGAAGACAAAAGACAGATTCGACGAATTGAAGACGCAAACGACCAAAAAGCTCAAAAGTACAAAAGACAATAAAAAAGGTTCCAATTATTGATAAGAAACGTCTTGAAATTACAAGAGTACAAGATTCAAAACGCAAAGTACAAGATATTAAATTGTACGCAAGGACGTTCGAAAATCTGGAATCGGGACCAGAGTCAACTCTTAACGCTCGACGCAACGGACTAAAAATTACAAGTTAACTATGTATATAAATATAATATAATATATAATTAATTATATTAATTATATATATATTATATTTATAAATAAAAACCGTCGGCAGAGAAAGACTCCAAAGTGTGAGCTGGAATTTCAAACTCCGCGACTCGCGGAGTTTGAAGGCAAAATATGCCGCGAGTCGCGGAGCCCCAAAATGAAAAACTGCCTATAAAGCCAATCGAATTCTGATCATTTTCATCATCTTTTTCTTCCTCATTCATACGTAAAATTTATATTTATATTTATAATTTATATTTTAATTTTAATTATAATTCTAATAATAAGGGTATGTTAGCGAATATTGTAAGGGTGTAAGTCGAAACTCTGTCCGTGTAACGCTACGCTATTTTTAATCATTGTAAGTTATGTTCAACCTTTTTACATTAATGTCTCGTAGCTAAGTTATTATTATGCTTATTTAAAACGAAGTAATCATGATGTTGGGCTAATTACTAAAATTGGGTAATTGGGCTTTGTACCATAATTGGGGTTTGGACAAAAGAACGACACTTGTGGAAATTAGACTATGGGCTATTAATGGGCTTTATATTTGTTTAACTAAATGATAGTTTGTTAATGTTAATATAAAGATTTACAATTGGGCGTCCTTATAAATTACCATATACACTCGATCGGACACGATGGGCAGGGTATTTATATGTATGAATAATCGTTCATTTAACCGGACACGGGAATGGATTAATAGCCACTAGAATAATTAAAACAGGGGTGAAATTACATTCAAGGGTAATTGGTGTAATTGTTAACAAAGTAGTAAAACCTTGGTTTACACACAGTCGATAACCTGGTGTATTCATTAAACAAAGTATTAAAACCTTGTTACAATTCGAATCCCCAATTAGTTGGAATATTTAACTTCGGGTATAAGAATAATTTGACGAGGACACTCGCACTTTATATTTATGACTGATGGACTGTTATGGACAAAAACCAGACGGACATATTAAATAATCTAGGACAAAGGACAATTAACCCATGGGCATAAAACTAAAATCAACACGTCAAACATCATGATTACGGAAGTTTAAATAAGCATAATTCTTTTATTTCATATTTAATTTCCTTTATTTTATATTTAATTGCACTTCTAATTATCGCACTTTTATTTATTGTTATTTAATCGCACTTTTAATTATCGTACTTTTAATTATCGCAATTTTATTTTATCGCACTTTTATTTATTGCAATTTCATTATCGTTATTTATTTTACGCTTTAAATTAAGTCTTTTATTTATTTAATATTTTACATTAGGTTTTAACTGCGACTAAAGTTTTAAAATTGACAAACCGGTCATTAAACGGTAAAAACCCCCCTTTATAATAATAATATTACTTATATATATGTTTGTATTTTTATAAAAGTAAATTAATATAGCGTTGAGCTTTGTTTAAAAAAGATTCCCTGTGGAACGAACCGGACTTACTAAAAACTACACTACTGTACGATTAGGTACACTGCCTATAAGTGTTGTAGCAAGGTTTAAGTATATCCATTCTATAAATAAATAAATATCTTGTGTAAAATTATATCGTATTTAATAGTTTTTCCTAGTAAAATATAAACTATTTCGTATCCCTTAGCTTTGACATCAAGTATTTTTGGCGCCGCTGCCGGGGAACTTTCTAAACGCCGGAAGCGCAACGCTAATAATAAAAAAAAAAGAGATTTTTTCTATTAAAAGTCGCTTTTGTAAAAATACGTTTTAAATATTCGAAAATATAAAAAGAAAAACAAAAATATAAGTATTTTTAAGATTTTGTTAAATTTTTAAGTTTTATAAGTTTCTTTATTTTTATTTTAGTTTATAAAAATATAAGTTTTATTTAAATATCTTTTATTTATATAAAAACAGAAAACAGAAAATAAAAAAAAAAAATAAATAAAGAAAAACGTGTCGAATTTAATAAGCTGTCATCTGAATTTCTGAACCCCGCGACTCGCGGGGTTTTCTTTATAAATTATCGTAACTCGCGGAGCTGCTCTGACACGCGAACAGGAAGCCCTAATCCTGCATTAATTACGGATAATTATTAATTATTATTATTATTTAACCCTAATAATTATTATTATTATTATTAGTTTTATTTTAACTTTTACTTTTTAATTAATTTATATTTAGTATTAATTAGTTTAATTAAATTGTAAAATTAGTAGTTTTATTAAATAAACAATATAAAAATAATATTTTTATAAAAATTGTACTTTTTACAACTTTTTGTATATTTTTATATTTTGTCCCTTTTTAATCGTTTTAGCGTAAAATTTGTATTTTTAGCTCATATTTAATTTTAAACTTAGTTTTTGCTATAGTTATTTTTACTCCTAGATTTTTAGGCTTTGCCGTAGAATTCCTTAAGTGCTTTTTCTTTAGACTAAGATTTAGGTGCTTTAGAATTTTGCGACGCCTTTTTAAGTTTTAGTTTCTTTTTAAGTTATTTCCATTTGGAATTTAGTTTTTCCTGTAAGCTTTAATATTTTTAGACACCTTTTACTATGTATCAATTATCATTCCAATTAGTAATTTCAATTTGCGATTATAATTTTAAGTTAGTTGTAGTAATAAGATTAGGTTAGTCAAGTATTTTTAAGTTTTATAAGTTTCTTTTATTTTTTTTTCGTCACCTTTTATTTTTCAACCATTTTTTCTTTTTCGACCTTTTTCGACGAACTCTTTTTCTCTCTTATTTCTCGCTATTCTAGTTTTAGGACATAGATTTTTATTCTACTTCTTATCTAAATTTCTTAAAATTACGAAAATTTATTTTAAGTGGTTAAATTGATAGACATCAAAATTTTATGGTTCGTAGTAATAGTTGGATTTGTACGTGGACCGGGTTATTGGAGCCAAACAGTCCTCAATTATATTGAGACCAAACGAATCCTGCCCCTCTGCTGCATCTTTTGGCTATTCGAAACGTGGGCAAAATCAGAAAAGTCTATTGATTGGATAGCTTATTATAATTTTTCTTTCCTTTTTAAAAACTAATAGGATATTCAGTGAATGCACCGAGCAAGACGTTCATCACCTTTTGTACGTTCACCACCTGTAACTAGATCAAGACATTTAGCAAATATAACCGCCGTTGATTTTTCTTTAGAATCGTCATCCAGTAGACCAAGTACTTCAGTTCAAATTTCCGATAATCCATTTTTTGAACCCAACCTCACAATTGAGAATCCGGAAAATATTCAGGAACGGTTCGTAGATCCTGAACCATTAAACTTTCCTCCGGAACCACCAATTATTCAAACAGAGATTGTTGAGGAACGAACCATTAAATCAGAATCATCTAGTGATACCGATTCAACAAATTCAATTATGGAGAATCTGGAACCTTTAAGTATGGAAGACCGAATGAGAGCTAAACGCACTGGCCAAGGTCACGCAATTACTCAGCCAGACATTAATGCGCCAGATTATGAAATCAAAGGACAAATTCTACACATGGTGACTAATCAATGCCAATTTAGTGGTGCGCCGAAGGAAGATCCAAATGAACATCTACGTACCTTTAATAGGATCTGCACACTATTTAAAATACGAGAAGTGGAGGATGAACAGATATATCTCATGTTATTTCCCTGGACTTTAAAGGGAGAAGCCAAAGATTGGTTGGAATCGTTACCTGAAGGGGCGATTGATACATGGGACGTTTTAGTTGAAAAATTTCTTAAACAATTCTTTCCTGCATCTAAAGCCGTAAGACTTCAAGCAGAAATTGTTACGTTCACACAGAAGCCAAATGAAACTCTATATGAGGCGTGGACTAGATATGGAAAGTTGTTAAGAGGATGTCCGCAACATGGTTTAGACACCTGTCAAATAGTACAAATATTCTACCAAGGATGCGACATCACTACAAGAAAAGACATAGATATAGCAGCTGGTGGTTCTATTATGAAGAAAACCGAAACTGATGCTTACAAAATTATTGATAATACTGCTTCCCACTCACATGAGTGGCACCAAGAAAAAGATATCATTAGATCATCTAAAGCAGCTAGAGCCGATTCTAGCCATGACTTAGATTCCATTTCCGCAAAGATAGATGCTGTGGAGAGACGAATGGAAAAGATGACTAAAGATATTCACTCAATACGAATTAGTTGTGAGCAGTGTGGAGGACCACATTTGACAAAAGATTGTCTCAGTATTGAATTAACAATGGAACAAAGAGAGAATATTTCATACATAAACCAAAGGCCTGGAAATAATTATCAGAATAATTATCAACCGCCAAGACCGATTTACAATCAAAACCAGAATTATAACCGAAATATTCCATACAACAACCAACAAGGTCCTAGCAATCAACAAATATCCAATAATACTTAGAACCAGCAAAGACCTAATTTTCAAAACAAACCACCACAACAAACCGATGATAAAAAGCCGAATTTAGAAGATATGATGACGAAGCTAGTTGAAACTCAAACGCAGTTTTTCATATCTCAGAAACAAACCAATGAACAAAATGCTGAAGCATTTAGAAATCAACAAGCTTCTATTCAAAATCTGGAACAAGAAGTAAGTAACCTAGCAAGGTTAATAGGTGAAAGAAAACCGGGAAGTCTACCTAGTGATACAAATGCTAACCCCCAGAGTGAAACAGCTAAAGCCATTACCACAAGAAGTGGTACAACACTTAAACCACCTGAAATACCTGTAACTTCTGATGAAACCATTCCTACTCCACAAGAACCACAACCTGATCAAGATAAGGAAAAAGAACCGGTAGTTGAAAAGGTTAATGAAGATAACACAGTTAAGGATAAACCTTATGTTAAACCATATCAACCACCACTTCCTTACCCGAGTAAAATGAAGAAAGAAAAACTTGAAGCCGAGCAATCCAAATTTTTGGATATGTTTAAACAGATAAATGTAAATCTTCCTTTCATTGATGTGATTTCAGGAATGCCTAGATATGCTAAATTCTTGAAAGATCTAATCTCAAATAGAAAGAAAATGGAAGAACTCTCGGCTGTTACTATGAATGCTAATTGTTCAGCAGTGCTGTTGAATAAGATACCAGAAAAATTATCTGATCCAGGAAGTTTCACAATTCCATGTTTTCTGGGTAGTCTTAGTTCAATAGAAGCATTGGCAGACTTAGGTGCTAGTATAAATCTAATGCCGTATTCACTATACACTAAACTAGACCTTGGAGAATTAAAACCAACCAGAATAAGCAAACAACTAGCCGATAGATCAATAAAATATCCTAGAGGGATAATGGAGAACATGCTAGTTAAAGTTGGTACTTTAGTATTTCCAGTAGATTTTGTTGTTCTGGACATGGAAGAAGATTCTCAAGTTCCTCTCATATTAGGAAGACCATTCTTAAACACGGCTAAAGCAATGATAGACGTGTTCGGTAAGAAACTGACCCTAAGTATAGAGGATGAGAGTGTTACCTTTTCAGTTGATAGAGCAATGCAACAACCACAATCTGCAGATGATACATGTTATTATATTCAAACTATAGATGCACATGCAGAATTATTAGAAGAATTTCCAGAATTACAAGGAACAGGAGAATGTTCTTTAGGAGAAGGTAATGAACCAATTGATGAAGCTGAAATGTTAGCTACACTAATAGCTAATGGATATGAACCAACAACAGAAGAAATTCAAATGCTAAAAGAAGAAGACAGATATCGATATAAATCATCGAGAGAAGAACCTCCGAAATTAGAGTTAAAGCCACTTCCAAACCATTTGGAATACGCTTATTTACATGGTGAATCTGAATTACCTGTAATAATATCGTCTTCTCTTACTGAAAATGAGAAATCACAACTCATTTCTGTGTTGAAAGCTCATAAACCAGCCATTGCATGGAAGATTCATGATATTAAAGGAATAAGTCCTTCGTATTGCACACATAAAATCCTTATGGAAGAAGGTCATAAAACGTATGTGCAACGCCAACGAAGACTAAATCCTAATATGCAAGATGTAGTTAAGAAAGAGATTATTAAACTGCTGGATGCAGGTTTGATATATCCAATTTCTGATAGTCCATGGGTAAGCCCAGTTCAATGTGTACCTAAGAAGGGTGGCATGACTGTCATTACAAATGAGAAAAATGAGCTTATTCCTACTAGGACTGTAACAGGATGGCGTGTATGTATTGATTATAGAAAATTAAATGACGCCACCAGAAAAGATCACTTTCCCTTACCTTTCATAGATCAAATGTTGGAAAGATTAGCCGGAAATAGTTACTATTGTTTTCTAGATGGATTTTCCGGATATTTTCAAATTCCAATAGCACCCGAAGATCAAGAGAAAACCATATTCACGTGCCCTTATGGTACTTTTGCTTACAAACGCATGCCATTTGGACTTTGCAACGCCCCTGCAACCTTTCAAAGGTGTATGATGGCGATTTTTCACGACATGATAGAAGAATGCATGGAAGTATTCATGGACGACTTTTCAGTCTTCGGTGATACATTTAAATCATGTCTAATTAATCTGGAACGAATGCTAATTAGATGCGAACAATCAAATCTAGTACTTAATTGGGAGAAATGCCATTTCATGGTTAAAGAAGGCATCGTTCTTGGACATAAAATTTCAAAAGAAGGAATTGAAGTGGATAGAGCTAAAGTAGATGTAATTGCTAAACTTCCACATCCCACCAATGTTAGAGGAGTTAGGAGTTTTCTAGGGCATGCCGGTTTTTACCGACGTTTCATAAAAGATTTTTCTAAAATTGCCACTCCTATGAATAAACTCCTAGAAAAGGATGCTCCATTCATCTTTTCAGATGAGTGTATCAAATCTTTTAATATTCTTAAAGAGAAACTCACTGATGCGCCGATCATGATAACACCAAATTGGAATCTACCATTTGAACTAATGTGCGATGCAAGTGATTTTGCAATGGGAGCCGTTTTAGGACAAAGGATTGAAAAACGATTTCAACCTATTTATTACGCTAGTAAGACATTACAAGGAGCACAGACGAATTACACAACTACTGAAAAAGAACTCCTTGCTATTGTCTTTGCTTTTGACAAATTTCGATCATATATCGTTCTAGCAAAAACGGTGGTCTATACCGACCATTCTGCTCTTAGATACCTATTTTCAAAACAAGATGCTAAACCAAGATTAATCCGTTGGATCTTACTCTTACAAGAGTTTGATATTGAAATCCGAGATAAAAGAGGAGCAGAAAATCTCGCCGCTGATCATCTTTCTCGTCTTGAAAATCCTGAGTTAGAAGTTCTAAATGAATCGGCCATACAAGACAACTTTCCTGATGAATATCTATTGAAGATAGATTATAAAGAAATCCCATGGTTTGCAGACTATGCAAACTACTTAGTTTGTGGATTCCTTGAAAAAGGATTATCGTACCAAAGACGAAAGAAATTCTTCAGTGATATAAAACACTATTTCTGGGAAGATCCACATCTGTTTAAAAGTTATCCCGATGGAATAATACTCCGATGTGTATTTGGAGATGAAGCTAGTAAAATTTTAAACCATTGTCACACAGGACCAACAGGAGGGCATTATGGGCCTCAACTAACAGCAAGAAAAGTTTATGAAGCTGGATTCTATTGGCCTACAATTTACAAAGACGCACACCTTCTTTGCAAATCCTGTGATGCATGTCAAAGGGCCGGAAAAATAAGTCAACGTGATGAAATGCCACAAAATGTCATCCAAGTATGTGAAGTATTTGACATTTGGGGTATTGACTTTATGGGTCCATTTCCAAAATCTCATAATAATCTATATATACTCGTAGCCATTGATTATGTATCTAAATGGGCGGAAGCACAAGCTCTCCCAACTAACGATGCACGAGTTGTAGTCAACTTTTTAAAACGTCTTTTTGCAAGGTTTGGAACACCGAAAGCTTTAATAAGTGATCGGGGTACTCATTTCTGTAATAATCAACTTGAGAAAGTTCTTAAAAGATATGGAGTAACTCATAAAATCTCCACCGCATATCATCCACAAACAAGTGGACAAGTTGAAAATACCAACCGAGCTTTAAAACGTATTCTAGAGAAAACCGTAGGATCAAATCCGAAGGAATGGTCCATTAAATTGGAGGATGCACTCTGGGCTTTTAGAACAGCCTACAAAACTCCAATTGGAACCACACCTTTTAGACTTGTTTATGGAAAAGCATGTCATCTTCCAGTAGAAAGTGAACACAAAGCATTTTGGGCTTTGAAGACATGTAATCTTGATTTACATGAAGCCGGACGTCTACGTTTAAGTCAACTAAACGAATTAGAAGAATTAAGACATGAAGCATACGAAAATTCGTTAATCTATAAAGAAAGAACGAAGAAATGGCATGATAAAAGAATCAGAAGTTCAAAAGAATTTAAAGAAGGAGACAGAGTTCTTCTTTTCAATTCACGATTCAAGCTATTTCCTGGAAAATTGAAATCAAGATGGTCTGGACCATTCATAGTCAAAAGAGTTTTCCCATACGGAATGATAGAATTAATAAATTCAAATGGGATTGAATTTAAAGTTAATGGTCACAGAGTTAAACATTACATACATGGTCCGATGGAAGTCGACAACGAAGTTAATCATAATTTCGACACCACAGCTAACTAAGTGTGGGGAGAATCAAGTCTTTAAAGGATAATATGTATTTCTGTTAGAGTTAGATTATCTGTTTTCGTGTAGTTCTCGAAAATGGAACCCGAATGGTCTTTCCCTAGCAGACCCTAAAGAACTAGTCTTCTCCCCCCATTCTGAATTTTTATTTTTTTAGGTTTTTACAAAATGAAGACTGCCTGTGAACTAAACCATGGTCTAATGCTACACGCTTTGATCACTAAAAGAAATAATGACATACTACCGAGTGAACTAGTATCAGTAATCAGAGAAAGAATGGACGGAGTTAGAAAAGAATCCAGATGCGAAGATAATAAGTTACAATTTGGTAAAGGAAAATCAAAATCCGCAGCGAAAAGAAGAGCACGACACCTAGAAAGATGTCACAAATGCGGAAAATGGTCACATGGAGGTAAATGTTCAAATAATCAAACCTATTCAAATACCGAATTTGTTACTTTATGCAGAGACGGACCGTTCATATGTTTAGAAGAAAAGACACTGAATGCGCGAGGTTACGCCTATGTAGCCATGGAAAACCAATTAAACCGACTATCTTATGAATGAGATAGATCATATAACTAAGAAATCTATTTCACAGGTATGTCTGTACAGTTTTTATTTTTATTTTTATTTTTAACCTTTTGATAATAAACGCTAATTTGTTCGCTAAAAAGTATTAAATTGGTATTGAATAAAATTAGGTTTGGCGACCGAAATTATTGATATCATTCAAAAATTTATTACATCACTGCGAAATTTAACGTTTATTCTTAAGGTATAAATATCTTTAAACAATCAACCCAAAATATTTCAAAAATTAGTCATGAGTTAAATTAGGTCTTGGAACCGAAATTACTTTACCGAAAAGAGGGGCGCATATTTTCGATAATATTTGATTGATTAAAGTGGGATAAAAAGAAAAAAAAGATTTTTAATTTTATTTTTACCATGTTTTTAAAATTAATATTTAAATCTTAAATTAATATTGTAAACTTTGTAAAAACAATATATTTAAAATTGTAAATATTTGAAAAATTAATATAAGTTTGATATGAATTTATAAATTTTTAAATTAAATTTGGTGTGAATTTTTAATTTTTAAAATATAAATTTTTAATTTTATGCATTTCAAATTTTAAGTTTGGTGTGAATTTTTTTTTTTTTTATATTTAAGTTGTGTGAATTTAAAAACAAAAATTTACTTTATCTCATTAAGTTAAAAATATGATTTTTAAAATTCGTCGTAAGTTGAAGACTAGGTCTTTGAACCGAAATTGCTTTACCCGAGAGAGGGACGAGAACTTTTATTATTATTATTTTTAATCTTATTGAATTAAAGTATGCCAAAAACATTGAAAAAACTCAAAAATCTTAGCTTTTAAAACAATCGCTACAAAAAGACAAATTTTAAAATTTTGTCAAGGGACGGACTAGGACATCGATCCGAAACGACCTTGTCCTAAATAACAAGGGAAACAAAATTTTAAAATTAATTACTTAATTGTTTTAATAAGTTAATGATTATAAAAAAAAAAAAAATACCAAACTCCACGACTCGCGGAGTTTGGAGCTTAAATCTCCGCGACTCGCGGAGGGATCGAAAATCAGAAAAAAAATATACCCGCAGAACAGATCAGTCCCAACCCCAAAACAATAAAAACCTGCGAAAAACTGCACGTGAAAAACCCGAAAAATACACCCCAAAATCACAATTTTTAACCGTTAATCACCAAATCTTTTGCTAAAATCATGTTGAGAAGGATGCTATCTAAGAATTACTCAAGAAAAACGGTAAATTTCTACACCTAAACACCATTTAATCCGAAATTTGGTGTTCTTGAGCAATTTTTTCCCCAATTTGATTTTGATGCTTTTTAGTGTAATTAGGCTTAAATTGTTTATGTATTATGCTTGTATAACCTAGATTGATGCTGTTTAACATGATTAGAAGCCTTAAACTTCAAATTTTGAGTAATCTAGGGTTTGTGTTCTCGAGCAAATTTGGGGCTTTTTGATATAAACAGGTTATGGCCGATTTTTGTCATGAATTGTTGCTAAATTAAGTGGTATAACATGTTTAGGTAGTTAAATGATCCAAACTTTGAGCCTAAACATGATTTTGAGAATTAAAGTGGACTTTTTCAAGTCTAAAATTCATGAACTTGATTTTTGAAAGATAATGCCATTTGAGACTTGTTTAATTGCTAGTAATGATTATTTTGACATGTTATTTGAGTTGAATGTTTATGAACTTGGCGAACATTTTCGTATATGCTTATTTGAAAAAGTGTAGATTTGATAAAAATGTGAAAATGAGCTTAAGTTTGATATAAATTGATAATGTCATTGTAATTATTTTGATTGATGATTTTGCTGACACTAATGCATATTTGGATGCACAAAAATTGTGTTTGATGTGATTTGCAGAATGAAAGGGGTGAATCTTCATCCCAAGCCCGCAATGCTCCTGCTGAGAATTTGGAACAACAGGAGGTGGATAACTACTACAAGCAGGATATACCTCATCCAGTCATGACCTTTTCCGATATGCACTTGGAAGAGTTGCACCCGAACCTGAGATTTGACAGACTTTGGATAGATTATCCAAAATATCAAAGGGGTTTGCATACTCTTCATTCTAAGGTTGTTGAGGTACCGAGGGTCATAGAATGGGGACCCTTAGAAGCTGTAGAATTGGCCGGGCCAATTAGGGAATTACTTGTACAGAGGTATGGTAATTCTTCTTTTAATGACTGGGTACATTTATTCACCATGCGTAGACCTGTATATAAAGTATGGTGTGAAGAATTGTTATGTAGTATAGAGTTGAATGATCGGGTAGCTAGTTTAACCGATCGTTCTTTTATTAGATTTTTGTTAGGCGGTTCGATGCGCCACATGTCTTTACTGGACATGGCTCAGGCTTTACGTATATATACGCCTGAGGAGTTAGCGTCTGCCGATTGTAGAGGATTGATACTAAACGGTAGAAAGATAGATGAAAATTTTGATACACACGGTGTGTGGAGTCAAATGACAAGCCATCACCGTTTCAAAGGGGGAAATTACTCTTATTTGGATATAGATAGAGCCGAATTAAGAGTGATACATAGGTTTTTAGCTAATTCGATTACACAAAGGGGTAAAAACAAGGAAAAAGTAAATGAACAGGATTTGTTTTACCATATGTGTATTCGAGACCCACAAAGCGCTGTAAGTATACCATATTGTGTGGGTTATTATTTATCAGCTATGGTTCGGGGGATGCGACCGCATAGCATAATAGGAGGTGGTATTTTTATTACTTTGATTGGTGAATATCTCGGTGTGGATATAAGTCGGGGGGGATTATTAGTAGAAGAACCAGAACCCCGCGATACTATAGGTTTAAATGTATACCATGGTGCGAAAGTTTTGAAGAGGTGAAATAACGCCGCAGTACGATACCATGGTAGACATCCACAGGTGGAGAGAAACCAACAGCAAGGTAATGTAGGAGGGGGGAATGAGATGCAAGAAATGCAAAGGTTTATAGCTTCTCAGGAATACGAAAATGCTAGACAGAGAGCATTTAAAGATTGGCAAGTTCATCAGAACCAAATCATAGCTCATTGCCAACATATAGGTAGAAACTATATTCCTACACCGAAACCCATCTTCCCTCCCTGGTCTATAGAGATGCAGCCACCGTATCCTACGTATGACCCTGCCGAAGCATTCTATAGCACCTATGGTTATGCCTGGAACCCCTATTGGTACAAGTATCATCCCTAGTATACTTAGTTTTATTTATTTTGTAATTTGTAATTATTGATACGTTTAATACTTTTGTTAATATTGTAATCATTTTTATAATTATCTAACTTTTATTCTTAGATTTTAATAATTTTTGAATGTGGGGTAATATACCAAACTTCAAAAATATGTATATATGTTTGCAGTTTATCTTATGTACACAACAGGGTAAAACAACGCATTTTCAAAGACTGGCATTAAGTTCAGCAAAAGCAACTAATTTTGACGACAAGATGCAAAATATATGTGAAATAACAACAAGACGGAATGAACAAATGATGTGCACCATTTATCATTCAGCAAACAAACGCCAATATATTTGGAAACTTTGGTAAAAATTTAATCATTTTCACACAAATCACCTTCAATAATTTAAATTGTTACTAATTTCTTGCAAATGAGGGCATTGCAAGATCTTAAGTGTGGGAAGGGGTTAAATTCTTTCGGATTTTAAAATTTTTATCTTAAACACTTGGTTACCATTAAAAATACTAGCAAAGCAGTAGTTGTATTAGAATCTAGTGCTCTCTGATAAAAAAGAACAGCCCTAGTCTTATATACTGACTACCCAATTCTAGTAAAATTTTTCAAAATTTTCAATTAAATGAATTTAAAATCATGTTTATACATATTTATGAACGATAAAACTAGGTTTTAACACCGAAATTATTGTTACCTCGGAAAGGACATAAATTGAGAAACAAACTAAAATGTTAAAATTCATTTAAAATGAAATAGAGGACGATAAAAAGGAAAATAAAAGCCAAGTGTGGGAAAATTTACCAAGTTATCTTAAACATATGTCACATATTTCTGTAACAAATAACTGAAAATACTTTTGCTTTGGACTAAACTAAACTGTTTTACCCGATGAAAGAAAAGAAGAGATGGATCTACACGATGAATCAATTCCATCATTAAAAGGAAGTAAAGTCTTCCGAAAAAGAAACGCGCTTCTTGATTTAGGTCATGAAGTTGTCGTCCAGACCAGCTGTAGGTTGACGAAAAATCTAGAAAAGTCATCACTAAAATCAGCAGGAAATCCACGGACCTCAGCATTAAACAGGGTCGCCAAGTGGTCAGATTTATCCTAACCATGAGAAGGATTTATCTCGTACAATGGGGGGGCACCATGCAAATTAGCTGGATAAGACTAATAAATCAGATCTCCAGAAAGGATAATCTCCTTAAAGATTAAAAATCAGCTTTTAAGACTGATATTACTCAATCCTAGAGATTGACCTTAAAGATTGAGAATTCAAACTCATGGAATTCAATGATATCTAAACTTGAGCTTAAACGAGAAAATATTTTGATCAAAATTACAAACCGATTTGTTTTCTGAAAACCCTATTTTCAATGCGTTCATTACCATTGAACGTAAAATCCTAGGAATTCACCTAGAATTCATTAGGTCACCTGAACTAAATCGGGTGTCAACCGTAAGAACGGTGGTTGCATAGTGGTCAAAGACAGGACCTTGTGCCATACCGAAAAATTATAAGGGTGAGCTTTACTATTGCTCCTACCAAGGATAGTAATTGCATCCGACACGTTATAAACCATAATTAAAAGCATGTCAGGGGACATTGCCTTAACAGTTTCTTGTTCAACGCTTTCCTTTACAACCGGACGGTAGTTTACTGAAAGGTAATATACGGGACAAGTAAACTGGACGTGTTGCTTTCCAAATACAAGGTTAGCAAGTGGGTGACACAAAACCATAAGTTTTGAGCTAAAATTTTCAAATCTGAAACCCACCAAACCCACAAAAATATTTTGCAAACACCGGTAAAGGGTTATCCCGGAAAACTTATCTAGGGTAAAAACTAGATTTAATTTTCAAAAGATCAAATGTTTTCATAAAGATCCAATTTCCTTAATAGATTTAATTTTTTATATTCGTGTGGGACTGTAAACCATATCGTTACTACCATTGTTTATACCGCCGTATAGAAAATCACTGATGTACAAAGTGTGAAGAATAAAGAAGTGATTCTAGTATTTCAAGACGATATTGCTTGAGGACAAGCAACGCTCAAGTGTGGGAATATTTGATAATGCTAAAAACGAACATATATTTCATAGCATTATTCCTCAAGAAAGACAAACTTTTAGTTGCAATTGTTCTATTTACAAGTGATATTCGTTTAAATAATAAAAGGTGAAGACAAAAGATAGATTCGACGAATTGAAGACGCAAACGACCAAAAAGCTCAAAAGTACAAAAGACAATCAAAAAGGTTCCAATTATTGATAAGAAACGTCTCGAAATTACAAGAGTACAAGATTCAAAACGCAAAGTACAAGATATTAAATTGTACGCAAGGACGTTCGAAAATCCGGAACCGGGACCAGAGTCAACTCTTAACGCTCGACGCAACGGACTAAAAATTACAAGTTAACTATGTATATAAATATAATATAATATATAATTAATTATATTAATTATATATATATATTATATTTATAAATAAAAACCATCGGCAGAGAAAGACTCCAAAGTGTGAGCTGGAATTTCAAACTCCGCGACTCGCGGAGTTTGAAGGCAAAATATGCCGCGAGTCGCGGAGCCCCAAAATGAAAAACTGCCTATAAAGCCAACCGAATTCTGATCATTTTCATCATCTTTTTCTTCCTCATTCATACGTAAAATTTATATTTATATTTATAATTTATATTTTAATTTTAATTATAATTCTAATAATAAGGGTATGTTAGCGAATATTGTAAGGGTGTAAGTCGAAACTCTGTCCGTGTAACGCTACGCTATTTTTAATCATTGTAAGTTATGTTCAACCTTTTTACATTAATGTCTCGTAGCTAAGTTATTATTATGCTTATTTAAAACGAAGTAATCATGATGTTGGGCTAATTACTAAAATTGGGTAATTGGGCTTTGTACCATAATTGGGGTTTGGACAAAAGAACGACACTTGTGGAAATTAGACTATGGGCTATTAATGGGCTTTATATTTGTTTAACTAAATGATAGTTTGTTAATGTTAATATAAAGATTTACAATTGGGCGTCCTTATAAATTACCATATACACTCGATCGGACACGATGGGCAGGGTATTTATATGTATGAATAATCGTTCATTTAACCGGACACGGGAATGGATTAATAGCCACTAGAATAATTAAAACAGGGGTGAAATTACATTCAAGGGTAATTGGTGTAATTGTTAACAAAGTAGTAAAACCTTGGTTTACACGCAGTCGATAACCTGGTGTATTCATTAAACAAAGTATTAAAACCTTGTTACAATTCGAATCCCCAATTAGTTGGAATATTTAACTTCGGGTATAAGAATAATTTGACGAGGACACTCGCACTTTATATTTATGACTGATGGACTGTTATGGACAAAAACCAGACGGACATATTAAATAATCCAGGACAAAGGACAATTAACCCATGGGCATAAAACTAAAATCAACACGTCAAACATCATGATTACGGAAGTTTAAATAAGCATAATTCTTTTATTTCATATTTAATTTCCTTTATTTTATATTTAATTGCACTTCTAATTATCGCACTTTTATTTATTGTTATTTAATCGCACTTTTAATTATCGTACTTTTAATTATCGCAATTTTATTTTATCGCACTTTTATTTATTGCAATTTCATTATCGTTATTTATTTTACGCTTTAAATTAAGTCTTTTATTTATTTAATATTTTACATTAGGTTTTAACTGCGACTAAAGTTTTAAAATTGACAAACCGGTCATTAAACTGTAAAAACCCCCCTTTATAATAATAATATTACTTATATATATGTTTGTATTTTTATAAAAGTAAATTAATATAGCGTTGAGCTTTGTTTAAAAAAGATTCCCTGTGGAACGAACCGGACTTACTAAAAACTACACTACTGTATGATTAGGTACACTGCCTATAAGTGTTGTAGCAAGGTTTAAGTATATCCATTCTATAAATAAATAAATATCTTGTGTAAAATTATATCGTATTTAATAGTTTTTCCTAGTAAAATATAAACTATTTCGTATCCCTTAGCTTTGACATCAAGTATTTTTGGCGCCGCTGCCGGGGAACTTTCTAAACGCCGGAAGCGCAACGCTAATAATAAAAAAAAAGAGATTTTTTCTATTAAAAGTCGCTTTTGTAAAAATACGTTTTAAATATTCGAAAATATAAAAAGAAAAACAAAAATATAAGTATTTTTAAGATTTTGTTAAATTTTTAAGTTTTATAAGTTTCTTTATTTTTATTTTAGTTTATAAAAATATAAGTTTTATTTAAATATCTTTTATTTATATAAAAACAGAAAACAGAAAATAAAAAAAAAAAATAAATAAAGAAAAACGTGTCGAATTTAATAAGCTGTCATCTGAATTTCTGAACCCCGCGACTCGCGGGGTTTTCTTTATAAATTATCGTAACTCGCGGAGCTGCTCTGACACGCGAACAGGAAGCCCTAATCCTGCATTAATTACGGATAATTATTAATTATTATTATTATTTAACCCTAATAATTATTATTATTATTATTAGTTTTATTTTAACTTTTACTTTTTAATTAATTTATATTTAGTATTAATTAGTTTAATTAAATTGTAAAATTAGTAGTTTTATTAAATAAACAATATAAAAATAATATTTTTATAAAAATTGTACTTTTTACAACTTTTTGTATATTTTTATATTTTGTCCCTTTTTAATTGTTTTAGCGTAAAATTTGTATTTTTAGCTCATATTTAATTTTAAACTTAGTTTTTGCTATAGTTATTTTTACTCCTAGATTTTTAGGCTTTGCCGTAGAATTCCTTAAGTGCTTTTTCTTTAGACTAAGATTTAGGTGCTTTAGAATTTTGCGACGCCTTTTTAAGTTATTTCCATTTGGAATTTAGTTTTTCCTGTAAGCTTTAATATTTTTAGACACCTTTTACTATGTATCAATTATCATTCCAATTAGTAATTTCAATTTGCGATTATAATTTTAAGTTAGTTGTAGTAATAAGATTAGGTTAGTCAAGTATTTTTAAGTTTTATAAGTTTCTTTTATTTTTTTTTCGTCACCTTTTATTTTTCAACCATTTTTTCTTTTTCGACGAACTCTTTTTCTCTCTTATTTCTCTCTTATTTCTCGCTATTCTAGTTTTAGGACATAGATTTTTATTCTACTTCTTATCTAAATTTCTTAAAATTACGAAAATTTATTTTAAGTGGTTAAATTGATAGACATCAAAATTTTCTGGTTCGTAGTAATAGTTGGATTTGTACGTGGACCGGGTTATTGGAGCCAAACAGTCCTCAATTATATTGAGACCAAACGAATCCTGCCCCTCTGCTGCATCTTTTGGCTATTCGAAACGTGGGCAAAATCAGAAAAGTCTATTGATTGGATAACTTATTATAATTTTTCTTTCTTTTTTAAAAACTAATAGGATATTCAGTGAATGCACCGAGCAAGACGTTCATCACCTTTTGTACGTTCACCACCTGTAACTAGATCAAGACATTTAGCAAATATAACCGCCGTTGATTTTTCTTTAGAATCGTCATCCAGTAGACCAAGTACTTCAGTTCAAATTTCCGATAATCCATTTTTTGAACCCAACCTCACAATTGAGAATCCGGAAAATATTCAGGAACGGTTCGTAGATCCTGAACCATTAAACTTTCCTCCGGAACCACCAATTATTCAAACAGAGATTGTTGAGGAACGAACCATTAAATCAGAATCATCTAGTGATACCGATTCAACAAATTCAATTATGGAGAATCTGGAACCTTTAAGTATGGAAGACCGAATGAGAGCTAAACGCACTGGCCAAGGTCACGCAATTACTCAGCCAGACATTAATGCGCCAGATTATGAAATCAAAGGACAAATTCTACACATGGTGACTAATCAATGCCAATTTAGTGGTGCGCCGAAGGAAGATCCAAATGAACATCTACGTACCTTTAATAGGATCTGCACACTATTTAAAATACGAGAAGTGGAGGATGAACAGATATATCTCATGTTATTTCCCTGGACTTTAAAGGGAGAAGCCAAAGATTGGTTGGAATCGTTACCTGAAGGGGCGATTGATACATGGGACGTTTTAGTTGAAAAATTTCTTAAACAATTCTTTCCTGCATCTAAAGCCGTAAGACTTCAAGCAGAAATTGTTACGTTCACACAGAAGCCAAATGAAACTCTATATGAGGCGTGGACTAGATATGGAAAGTTGTTAAGAGGATGTCCGCAACATGGTTTAGACACCTGTCAAATAGTACAAATATTCTACCAAGGATGCGACATCACTACAAGAAAAGACATAGATATAGCAGCTGGTGGTTCTATTATGAAGAAAACCGAAACTGATGCTTACAAAATTATTGATAATACTGCTTCCCACTCACATGAGTGGCACCAAGAAAAAGATATCATTAGATCATCTAAAGCAGCTAGAGCCGATTCTAGCCATGACTTAGATTCCATTTCCGCAAAGATAGATGCTGTGGAGAGACGAATGGAAAAGATGACTAAAGATATTCACTCAATACGAATTAGTTGTGAGCAGTGTGGAGGACCACATTTGACAAAAGATTGTCTCAGTATTGAATTAACAATGGAACAAAGAGAGAATATTTCATACATAAACCAAAGGCCTGGAAATAATTATCAGAATAATTATCAACCGCCAAGACCGATTTACAATCAAAACCAGAATTATAACCGAAATATTCCATACAACAACCAACAAGGTCCTAGCAATCAACAAATATCCAATAATACTTACAACCAGCAAAGACCTAATTTTCAAAACAAACCACCACAACAAACCGATGATAAAAAGCCGAATTTAGAAGATATGATGACGAAGCTAGTTAAAACTCAAACGCAGTTTTTCACATCTCAGAAACAAACCAATGAACAAAATGCTCAAGCATTTAGAAATCAACAAGCTTCTATTCAAAATCTGGAACAAGAAGTAAGTAACCTAGCAAGGTTAATAGGTGAAAGAAAACCAGGAAGTCTACCTAGTGATACAAATGCTAACCCCCGGAGTGAAACAGCTAAAGCCATTACCACAAGAAGTGGTACAACACTTAAACCACCTGAAATACCTGTAACTTCTGATGAAACCATTCCTACTCCAAAAGAACCACAACCTGATCAAGATAAGGAAAAAGAACCGGTAGTTGAAAAGGTTAATGAAGATAACACAGTTAAGGATAAACCTTATGTTAAACCATATCAACCACCACTTCCTTACCCGAGTAAAATGAAGAAAGAAAAACTTGAAGCCGAGCAATCCAAATTTTTGGATATGTTTAAACAGATAAATGTAAATCTTCCTTTCATTGATGTGATTTCAGGAATGCCTAGATATGCTAAATTCTTGAAAGATCTAATCTCAAATAGAAAGAAAATGGAAGAACTCTCGGCTGTTACTATGAATGCTAATTGTTCAGCAGTGCTGTTGAATAAGATACCAGAAAAATTATCTGATCCAGGAAGTTTCACAATTCCATGTTTTCTGGGTAGTCTTAGTTCAATAGAAGCATTGGCAGACTTAGGTGCTAGTATAAATCTAATGCCGTATTCACTATACACTAAACTAGACCTTGGAGAATTAAAACCAACCAGAATAAGCATACAACTAGCCGATAGATCAATAAAATATCCTAGAGGGATAATGGAGAACATGCTAGTTAAAGTTGGTACTTTAGTATTTCCAGTAGATTTTGTTGTTCTGGACATGGAAGAAGATTCTCAAGTTCCTCTCATATTAGGAAGACCATTCTTAAACACGGCTAAAGCAATGATAGACGTGTTCGGTAAGAAACTGACCCTAAGTATAGAGGATGAGAGTGTTACCTTTTCAGTTGATAGAGCAATGCAACAACCACAATCTGCAGATGATACATGTTATTATATTCAAACTATAGATGCACATGCAGAATTATTAGAAGAATTTCCAGAATTACAAAGAACAGGAGAATGTTCTTTAGGAGAAGGTAATGAACCAATTGATGAAGCTGAAATGTTAGCTACACTAATAGCTAATGGATATGAACCAACAACAGAAGAAATTCAAATGCTAAAAGAAGAAGACAGATATCGATATAAATCATCGATAGACGAACCTCCGAAATTAGAGTTAAAGCCACTTCCAAACCATTTGGAATACGCTTATTTACATGGTGAATCTGAATTACCTGTAATAATATCGTCTTTTCTTACTGAAAATGAGAAATCACAACTCATTTCTGTGTTGAAAGTTCATAAACCAGCCATTGCATGGAAGATTCATGATATTAAAGGAATAAGTCCTTCGTATTGCACACATAAAATCCTTATGGAAGAAGGTCATAAAACGTATGTGCAACGCCAACGAAGACTAAATCCTAATATGAAAGATGTAGTTAAGAAAGAGATTATTAAACTGCTGGATGCAGGTTTGATATATCCAATTTCTGATAGTCCATGGGTAAGCCCAGTTCAATGTGTACCTAAGAAGGGTGGCATGACTGTCATTACAAATGAGAAAAATGAGCTTATTCCTACTAGGACTGTAACAGGATGGCGTGTATGTATTGATTATAGAAAATTAAATGACGCCACCAGAAAAGATCACTTTCCCTTACCTTTCATAGATCAAATGTTGGAAAGATTAGCCGGAAATAGTTACTATTGTTTTCTAGATGGATTTTCCGGATATTTTCAAATTCCAATAGCACCCGAAGATCAAGAGAAAACCACATTCACGTGCCCTTATGGTACTTTTGCTTTCAAACGCATGCCATTTGGACTTTGCAACGCCCCTGTAACCTTTCAAAGGTGTATGATGGCGATTTTTCACGACATGATAGAAGAATGCATGGAAGTATTCATGGACGACTTTTCAGTCTTCGGTGATACATTTAAATCATGTCTAATTAATCTGGAACGAATGCTAATTAGATGCGAACAATCAAATCTAGTACTTAATTGGGAGAAATGCCATTTTATGGTTAAAGAAGGCATCGTTCTTGGACATAAAATTTCAAAAGAAGGAATTGAAGTGGATAGAGCTAAAGTAGATGTAATTGCTAAACTTCCACATCCCACCAATGTTAGAGGAGTTAGGAGTTTTCTAGGGCATGCCGGTTTTTACCGACGTTTCATAAAAGATTTTTCTAAAATTGCCACTCCTATGAATAAACTCCTAGAAAAGGATGCTCCATTCATCTTTTCAGATGAGTGTATCAAATCTTTTAATATTCTTAAAGAGAAACTCACTAATGCGCCGATCATGATAACACCAAATTGGAATCTACCATTTGAACTAATGTGCGATGCAAGTGATTTTGCAATGGGAGCCGTTTTAGGACAAAGGATTGAAAAACGATTTCAACCTATTTATTACGCTAGTAAGACATTACAAGGAGCACAGACGAATTACACAACTACTGAAAAAGAACTCCTTGCTATTGTCTTTGCTTTTGACAAATTTCGATCATATCTCGTTCTAGCAAAAACGGTGGTCTATACCGACCATTCTGCTCTTAGATACCTATTTTTAAAACAAGATGCTAAACCAAGATTAATCCGTTGGATCTTACTCTTACAAGAGTTTGATATTGAAATCCGAGATAAAAGAGGAGCAGAAAATCTCGCCGCTGATCATCTTTCTCGTCTTGAAAATCCTGAGTTAGAAGTTCTAAATGAATCGGCCATACAAGACAACTTTCCTGATGAATATCTATTGAAGATAGATTATAAAGAAATCCCATGGTTTGCAGACTATGCAAACTACTTAGTTTGTGGATTCCTTGAAAAAGGATTATCGTACCAAAGACGAAAGAAATTCTTCAGTGATATAAAACACTATTTCTGGGAAGATCCACATCTGTTTAAAAGTTGTCCCGATGGAATAATACGCCGATGTGTATTTGGAGATGAAGCTAGTAAAATTTTAAACCATTGTCACACAGGACCAACAGGAGGGCATTATGGGCCTCAACTAACAGCAAGAAAAGTTTATGAAGCTGGATTCTATTGGCCTACAATTTACAAAGACGCACACCTTCTTTGCAAATCCTGTGATGCATGTCAAAGGGCCGGAAAAATAAGTCAACGTGATGAAATGCCACAAAATGTCATCCAAGTATGTGAAGTATTTGACATTTGGGGTATTGACTTTATGGGTCCATTTCTAAAATCTCATAATAATCTATATATACTCGTAGCCATTGATTATGTATCTAAATGGGCGGAAGCACAAGCTCTCCCAACTAACGATGCACGAGTTGTAGTCAACTTTTTAAAACGTCTTTTTGCAAGGTTTGGAACACCGAAAGCTTTAATAAGTGATCGGGGTACTCATTTCTGTAATAATCAACTTGAGAAAGTTCTTAAAAGATATGGAGTAACTCATAAAATCTCCACCGTATATCATCCACAAACAAGTGGACAAGTTGAAAATACCAACCGAGCTTTAAAACGTATTCTAGAGAAAACTGTAGGATCAAATCCGAAGGAATGGTCCATTAAATTGGAGGATGCACTCTGGGCTTTTAGAACAGCCTACAAAACTCCAATTGGAACCACACCTTTTAGACTTGTTTATGGAAAAGCATGTCATCTTCCAGTAGAAATTGAACACAAAGCATTTTGGGCTTTGAAGACATGTAATCTTGATTTACATGAAGCCGGACGTCTACGATTAAGTCAACTAAACGAATTAGAAGAATTAAGACATGAAGCATACGAAAATTCGTTAATCTATAAAGAAAGAACGAAGAAATGGCATGATAAAAGAATCAGAAGTTCAAAAGAATTTAAAGAAGGAGACAGAGTTCTTCTTTTCAATTCACGATTCAAGCTATTTCCTGGAAAATTGAAATCAAGATGGTCTGGACCATTCATAGTCAAAAGAGTTTTCCCATACGGAACGATAGAATTAATAAATTCAAATGGGATTGAATTTAAAGTTAATGGTCACAGAGTTAAACATTACATACATGGTCCGATGGAAGTCGACAACGAAGTTAATCATAATTTCGACACCACAGCTAACTAAGTGTGGGGAGAATCAAGTCTTTAAAGGATAATATGTATTTCTGTTAGAGTTAGATTGTCTGTTTTCGTGTAGTTCTCGAAAATGGAACCCGAATGGTCTTTCCCTAGCAGACCCTAAAGAACTAGTCTTCTCCCCCCATTCTGAATTTTTATTTTTTTAGGTTTTTACAAAATGAAGACTGCCTGTGAACTAAACCATGGTCTAATGCTACATGCTTTGATCACTAAAAGAAATAATGACATACTACCGAGTGAACTAGTATCAGTAATCAGAGAAACAATGGACGGAGTTAGAAAAAAATCCAGATGCGAAGATAATAAGTTACAATTTGGTAAAGGAAAATCAAAATCCGCAGCGAAAAGAAGAGCACGACACCTAGAAAGATGTCACAAATGCGGAAAATGGTCACATGGAGGTAAATGTTCAAATAATCAAACCTATTCAAATACCAAATTTGTTACTTTATGCAGAGACGGACCGTTCATATGTTTAGAAGAAAAGACACTGAATGCGCGAGGTTACGCCTATGTAGCCATGGAAAACCAATTAAACCGACTATCTTATGAATGAGATAGATCATATAACTAAGAAATCTATTTCACAGGTATGTCTGTACAGTTATTATTTTTATTTTTATTTTTAACCTTTTGATAATAAATGCTAATTTGTTCGCTAAAAAGTATTAAATTGGTATTGAATAAAATTAGGTTTGGCGACCGAAATTATTGATATCATTCAAAAATTTATTACATCACTGCGAAATTTAACGTTTATTCTTAAGGTATAAATATCTTTAAACAATCAACCCAAAATATTTCAAAAATTCGTCATGAGTTAAATTAGGTCTTGGAACCGAAATTACTTTACCGAAAAGAGGGGCGCATATTTTTGATAATATTTGATTGATTAAAGTGGGATAAAAAGAAAAAAAAAAGATTTTTAATTTTATTTTTACCATGTTTTTAAAATTAATATTTAAATCTTAAATTAATATTGTAAACTTTGTAAAAACAATATATTTAAAATTGTAAATATTTGAAAAATTAATATAAGTTTGATATGAATTTATAAATTTTTAAATTAAATTTGGTGTGAATTTTTAATTTTTAAAATATAAATTTTTAATTTTATGCATTTCAAATTTTAAGTTTGGTGTGATTTTTTTTTTTTA
This sequence comes from Rutidosis leptorrhynchoides, assembly GCF_046630445.1. Taxonomy (NCBI): domain Eukaryota; kingdom Viridiplantae; phylum Streptophyta; class Magnoliopsida; order Asterales; family Asteraceae; genus Rutidosis; species Rutidosis leptorrhynchoides. The sequence continues at coordinate 45,260,722 of NC_092341.1, forward strand.
TATTTAAGTTGTGTGAATTTAAAAACAAAAATTTACTTTATCTCATTAAGTTAAAAATATGATTTTTAAAATTCGTCGTAAGTTGAAGACTAGGTCTTTGAACTGAAATTGCTTTACCCGAGAGAGGGACGAGAACTTTTATTATCATTATTTTTAATCTTATTGAATTAAAGTATGCCAAAAACATTGAAAAAACTCAAAAATCTTAGCTTTTAAAACAATCGCTACAAAAAGACAAATTTTAAAATTTTGTCGAGGGACGGACTAGGACATCGATCCGAACGACCTTGTCCTAAATAACAAGGGAAACAAAATTTTAAAATTAATTACTTAATTGTTTTAATAAGTTAATGATTATAAAAAAAAAAAAAAAAAAAATTACCAAACTCCGCGACTCGCGGAGTTTGGAGCTTAAATCTCCGCGACTCGCGGAGGGATCGAAAATCAGAAAAAAAATATACCCGCAGAACAGATCAGTCCCAACCCCAAAACAATAAAAACCTGCGAAAAACTGCACGCGAAAAACCCGAAAAATACACCCCAAAATCACAATTTTTAACCGTTAATCACCAAATCTTTTGCTAAAATCATGTTGAGAAGGATGCTATCTAAGAATTACTCAAGAAAAACGGTAAATTTCTACACCTAAACACCATTTAATCCGAAATTTGTTCTTGAGCAATTTTTTCCCCAATTTGATTTTGATGCTTTTTAGTGTAATTAAGCTTAAATTGTTTATGTATTATGCTTGTATAACCTAGATTGATGCTGTTTAACATGATTAGAAGCCTTAAACTTCAAATTTTGAGTAATCTAGGGTTTGTGTTCTTGAGCAAATTTGGGGCTTTTTGATATAAACAGGTTATGGCCGATTTTTATCATGAATTGTTGCTAAATTAAGTAGTATAACATGTTTAGGTAGTTAAATGATCCAAACTTTGAGCCTAAACATGATTTTGAGAATTAAAGTGGACTTTTTCAAGTCTAAAATTCATGAACTTGATTTTTGAAAGATAATGCCATTTGAGACTTGTTTAATTGCTAGTAATGATTATTTTGACATGTTATTTGAGTTGAATGTTTATGAACTTGGCGAACATTTTCGTATATGCTTATTTGAAAAAGTGTAGATTTGATAAAAATGTGAAAATGAGCTTAAGTTTGATATAAATTGATAATGTCATTGTAATTATTTTGATTGATGATTTTGCTGACACTAATGCATATTTGGATGCACAAAAATTGTGTTTGATGTGATTTGCAGAATGAAAGGGGTGAATCTTCATCCCAAGCCCGCAATGCTCCTGCTGAGAATTTGGAACAACAGGAGGTGGATAACTACTACAAGCAGGATATACCTCATCCAGTCATGACCTTTTCCGATATGCACTTAGAAGAGTTGCACCCGAACCCGAGATTTGACAGACTTTGGATAGATTATCCAAAATATCAAAGGGGTTTGCATACTCTTCATTCTAAGGTTGTTGAGGTACCGAGGGTCATAGAATGGGGACCCTTAGAAGCTGTAGAATTGGCCGGGCCAATTAGGGAATTACTTGTACAGAGGTATGGTAATTCTTCTTTTAATGACTGGGTACATTTATTCACCATGCGTAGACCTGTATATAAAGTATGGTGTGAAGAATTGTTATGTAGTATAGAGTTGAATGATCGGGTAGCTAGTTTAACCGATCGTTCTTTTATTAGATTTTTGTTAGGCGGTTCGATGCGCCACATGTCTTTACTGGACATGGCTCAGGCTTTACGTATATATACGCCTGAGGAGTTAGCGTCTGCCGATTGTAGAGGATTGATACTAAACGGTAGAAAGATAGATGAAAATTTTGATACACACGGTGTGTGGAGTCAAATGACAAGCCATCACCGTTTCAAAGGGGGAAATTACTCTTATTTGGATATAGATAGAGCCGAATTAAGAGTGATACATAGGTTTTTAGCTAATTCGATTACACAAAGGGGTAAAAACAAGGAAAAAGTAAATGAACAGGATTTGTTTTACCATATGTGTATTCGAGACCCACAAAGCGCTGTAAGTATACCATATTGTGTGGGTTATTATTTATCAGCTATGGTTCGGGGGATGCGACCGCATAGCATAATAGGAGGTGGTATTTTTATTACTTTGATTGGTGAATATCTTGGTGTGGATATAAGTCGGGGGGGATTATTAGTAGAAGAACCAGAATCCCGCGATACTATAGGTTTAAATGTATACCATGGTGCGAAAGTTTTGAAGAGGCGAAATAACGCCGCAGTACGATACCATGGTAGACATCCACAGGTGGAGAGAAACCAACAGCAAGGTAATGTAGGAGGGGGGGAATGAGATGCAAGAAATGCAAAGGTTTATAGCTTCTCAGGAATACGAAAATGCTAGACAGAGAGCATTTGAAGATTGGCAAGTTCATCAGAACCAAATCATAGCTCATTGCCAACATATAGGTAGAAACTATATTCCTACACCGAAACCCATCTTCCCTCCCTGGTCTATAGAGATGCAGCCACCGTATCCTACGTATGACCCTGCCGAAGCATTCTATAGCACCTATGGTTATGCCTGGAACCCCTATTGGTACCAGTATCATCCCTAGTATACTTAGTTTTATTTATTTTGTAATTTGTAATTATTGATATGTTTAATACTTTTGTTAATATTGTAATCATTTTTATAATTATCTAACTTTTATTCTTAGATTTTAATAATTTTTGAATGTGGGGTAATATACCAAACTTCAAAAATATGTATATATGTTTGCAGTTTATCTTATGTACACAACAGGGTAAAACAACGCATTTTCAAAGACTGGCATTAAGTTCAGCAAAAGCAACTAATTTTGACGACAAGATGCAAAATATATGTGAAATAACAACAAGACGGAATGAACAAATGATGTGCACCATTTATCATTCAGCAAACAAACGCCAATATATTTGGAAACTTTGGTAAAAATTTAATCATTTTCACACAAATCACCCTCAATAATTTAAATTGTTACTAATTTCTTGCAAATGAGGGCATTGCAAGATCTTAAGTGTGGGAAGGGGTTAAATTCTTTCGGATTTTAAAATTTTTATCTTAAACACTTGGTTACCATTAAAAATACTAGTAAAACAGTAGTTGTATTAGAATCTAGTGCTCTCTGATAAAAAAGAACAGCCCTAGTCTTATATACTGACTACCCAATTCTAGTAAAATTTTTCAAAATTTTCAATTAAATGAATTCAAAATCATGTTTATACATATTTATGAACGATAAAACTAGGTTTTAACACCGAAATTATTGTTACCTCGGAAAGGACATAAATTGAGAAACAAACTAAAATGTTAAAATTCATTTAAAATGGAATAGAGGACGATAAAAAGGAAAATAAAAGCCAAGTGTGGGAAAATTTACCAAGTTATCTTAAACATATGTCACATATTTCTGTAACAAATAACTGAAAATACTTTTGCTTTGGACTAAACTAAACTGTTTTACCCGATGAAAGAAAAGAAGAGATGGATCTACACGATGAATCAATTCCATCATTAAAAGGAAGTAAAGTCTTCCGAAAAAGAAACGCGCTTCTTAATTAAATGAGAATTTTTCTAAAACTCTGCGCGTGCTGAAACTGATTTGGTAAACCTTATCTAGACCCTATCTGAAACCCAACTTGTAGACATCGTATGAGGCCCTGGCTAGAATTTTTGGAAACGTTTATGACTCTAGTTATGATCTGGAGTTTGCCATATTACCATGACTTATTTGCTATGAATTATGCTTGTTGTTTGTAAGGTGTGCGTAAATTCAATGTCATGCGATAAACTGTGAACATGTATTTGACAAACTGTGAGCTAACACATGTTAGTTGACTTAGGATTGAAATGTTGACCAAGATTGCATGACCTACTAATATGGTTGACTTTAGTTGACCACTTTGACCAAGTTTGACTTTTGGTTTGACTTTGGTTGACTTTTGTTGACTTGCTTGGACTAGTTGACTTTTGCTTGCATATTGAGTCAGTCTGAACACTAGGACTATGCGTACACTATGGGTTGACATAGTGTGACTTATGTATTTACTTAAGGTAACTTATATGATTAGGTTGCATTTTACGATCGTGATCGTCTGACTACAGTACGATTTTACTAAGAGTTTACTGTGCATTTTCAAGGTGAGTCTACAGTCCCTATTACTTTCTACATGGGATGAGATAACATGCTATTTCAAATGTTTTACATATCAGGCACGAGTAACTAAACGATATACATATGATTTCAGATCAAAAATCTCTTAGCTTGATTATATTAATTACTTTACGTAAACTCGACTTATAGGGACGGTACCGTTAGGTTTAACAAACCTCGCCCCAACACACGGGGTGCTTATTCTATTGTAACTTGTACACTTGATCAGTGTATGCTTAGAAAGGATAAAAGGAAGACGCGTAGCAAATGAGCTATCCGTAGGTTAAAGTCTTATAATCAAGTGCTCATGATAAATGTATAATTTTTACGATGTTTTCATGAAATCTCGTAGACTAACTTACGATAAATGCTTTACAAAACTTGTAGATTCACTCAACAATTTTTGTTGACCTTTTGCATGTTTTTATTTCAGGTCCTTAGAGGTATTGCTTCCGCTTGCTGAAGTTTTTATGATTGCTTGTTGCTTGTACTAGAGTGAAGTCCAACATGATTTATCATTTCTTATTTGAAGAACTTACATTCACATTGAACCTATTTACTTTAAATAATGTTTTGAGATTATTTATGTTGGTCAATGAAGTCAAACTATTTTCAGAATTATTTTACATTTAATGACTTTGCCTTTTTGAAATTTAATGCGAATGCTTTTCGGAAACGTCTCATATAGAGGGCGTGACCGTTAACTGTGGGACAAGAGTTAATACCCCGTTAGTCGATTATGACAGGGTATTACACTTCATCTACAACCGATGGCAATGAACTATCTGTTGAAGTTGGAACAAAGGCAGCTGAGTGATTAACTAACACCAATGATGCTAAATCTGATCGCGGAATAGTCCCAGAAAAAGGAAAAACACCTTCGTCAATTTGAGCATGACAGATTGATGGGTAATATATATGCGACCCCTAGATATGTTAAGACACACATAACCCTTATATTGTATTCTATAACTAAGAAAAACACAAGCAATGCTGCGAGGTGCTAACTTATGAGGTATGTGACGCCCCGTACAAAACCATCGTGTACGATTCGTCAACAACAGGATCTTTACACGGTTAAATACTACATGCTGTTTGAAAACCAGCTTTGCATTCATAAAAAGATAGCATTTACAAAAGATAACGTGACACAAAAGTCGTTACAAAGTCATTATTTGAAAATAACATAAGTTACGAATGCAAGATAAAAGTTCCATGATTGAGACATCTCTAAGTAATGCAGCGGAAATCTAACACAGCAGGTCCATAACAACAAGTCTAAAACACCAAGATAGCAAGTCTAACAGCAGAAGCAACATCGTCTAAGCACCTGAGAAATACACGCTTAAAAGTCAACACGAATGTTGGTGAGCTATAGTTTGTAAACAGTAAAGTAATGTAGACCACGATTTATCGTATTCAAAATAGTATGAAAAGTATATGCTTGTCCGTGGGCACCCGGTAACTAACTTAACGTAATAGTAATACCCCCTAAAAGTACACTTGGCAAGTGAGTATGTCCTCGAAGTATCAAACACCCATTAAATGCTAGCGCGACTAGCCCGAGTGGGGATGTCAAACCCTATGGATCCATATCTAATATTCGTGTTCACCGGTTCAAAACCAATGATTAAACGTTACCTTGCTAAGGGGAATGTTTATGCCGTTATACAACTCACACATATGTAAAGTTTAAGTACTCATGTAAAGTAAGTAAAACATAAAAAGTGCATGTATTCTCAGTCCCAAAAATAGTAAAAAGTAGTAAGGGATGCTATAACTCACAGTGAATAAGCAGTAAAAGTCGATACGAAACGTATGCAGGTAGTAAGTCGGTCCGAAAGGTCGTCAACCTAAGTCAAAGGTCACTAGGTAAGTATGTTGTCCTAATAAATGTAAAAGTGAATAAATTAAGTTTAAGTGTCATCATCATCATCATTCATCATCATAAAAGCTGAGTAAGTTTGACAAGAATAGAGGTCGAAACAATAGGCTGACTTCGGTCAGCTGCTACGACCTCTATAAAAAATGAAAAGATGTGTAGTTAGTGTCTATGGATCCGTATATGAGTCCTCTAACCGCTGACCAATTTTCAGAACCTAACTAGTCTTTGTTTGACCGTGGCAACGGTTTAAGTGCGAGTAGGTCAGAAATTTCAGCACAACGTTACAACGACGTAGTGATTTTCGGAGGGCTATAAATCCTAAACCGTATATCGGATTAAGACGAGGCCTAAACGAAAAGTCATCTACTCGAAACGAACTAACTGAAAATCAATTTTACAGAAGTCAAGGAATCTGATCAGATCCCGAAAAAAGTAAACAAGTGCTCCGGTGGGGTTCTTGGTGCTTGATGCTCATCACGGTTCTCATCCTTGATGCTTGTAGCTTCAAGTGTACAACTCATTGATGGGTTAGCATCACCTTGACCAAGATTCTACCATCAACAAACAATATGTTAAGACCAAGTAAGAACACAACTCATTCAAGAGTCTTAGATGGATGATGAACCAAGGTTACATCATATCCTTAGTCTTAACACAATTACAAGTTCTATTTACAATGAAAGCTACAAACTTTACTTCAATCAAACAAGTATGAACATAATCTAAATCAAATAAATTGATGAAAACCTAAGCTAGAGAGCTTGGATCCTTTTCACACAAGTTATAAGATTACAAAGCTAGAAAGCTTGAACCTTTACAAGATTAATGAGACCATAAGCTATAAAGCTAAGATCTTTAACAAAATAATGAAAGTAATGAGACCATAAGCTAAAAAGCTAAGATCTTTAACATAATAATGAAAGTAATGAGACCATAAGCTAAAAAGCTAAGATCTTTAACATAATAATGAGACCCTAAGCTAAAAAACTTGGATCTTTAGTGTTCTTGAAGATCTTGAAGCATAAAGCTTGGATCTTTAAGATACATGAAGATTACAAACACAAGTTTGAATCTTTATAAAAAAATAACAAGATTAAAGCTAAAAGATTTAGATCTACAAAGTAGGTGAAGATTCAAAGCTAGAAAGCTTGAATCTTCCATGTTCTTGAAGGATTCAAATCCATGTTTGAATCTACAAGATGTAATCAAGATCAAAAGCTAAAAAGCTAGACTCATGATGATGATGATGAATTTGTGAGAGAGAGGAAGAAGAAGATGAAAAATCAATACTTACACTTTTTAGAGAGAGAAAGAACTTGAGAAAGAATTAGAGAGTGAGTGTGTGTAAATTACAAATGAAAGCAAGTGTAAAATGGATGGAATAAGGCTTATATTTATAGGTGGTGAGGTGAGGGAGGGGGTGGGTTGGCCGTGGGTTTACATGGGGGATAAGGGGGATACCTTTTTTGCTTTTTGGTTAATGGTTGTCTAAAGTTGGTGCTTATGTTAGGATCCCATGCAACATTAAGAATAATACTTGACAAAAATACTAGTATGTTCCCTCTAATAAATGGGCATTTGTCTTACATATTAATGGGTCACTAGTTACTTATAATTGGGCTAATTAAATAGTCGACTAACTAGTGTAGGGTGGGCTAAGGTCCAACAAGATAGAAAGTCCAACAAGACTAACTAGTGTGCTCTAGTAAATTACTAAGCGTAATTAAGCATCCAAAAACCCAAGTAATTGTCATTATAAAATAACAATTAGTATTTCGTAGTCGTAATATTCCGATTACGACAAAAGTTAAACGTGTACGCAGTACGCAGTTCGTTAAAAACGTCAAGTGACACTAACGGTCATAAAGGCTTCCGAGGGTTAAGTTAAGTATCCTACGTACTTAATGATACGTTTTAACATATAAATGAAAGTAATCAACACGTAGGGAGTACCCAGAGTATAATATAGCTCAGTACGCTGATAATGCTAAAAACGAACATATATTTCATAGCATTATTCCTCAAGCAAGACAAGCTTTTAGTTGCAATTGTTCTATTTACAAGTGATATTCGTTTAAATAATAAAAGGTGAAGACAAAAGACAGATTCGACGAATTGAAGACGCAAACGACCAAAAAGCTCAAAAGTACAAAAGACAATAAAAAAGGTTCCAATTATTGATAAGAAACGTCTCGAAATTACAAGAGTACAAGATTCAAAACGAAAAGTACAAGATATTAAATTGTACGCAAGGACGTTCGAAAATCCGGAACCGGGACCAGAGTCAACTCTTAACGCTCGACGCAACGGACTAAAAATTACAAGTTAACTATGTATATAAATATAATATAATATATAATTAATTATATTAATTATATATATATTATATTTATAAATAAAAACCGTCGGCAGAGAAAGACTCCAAAGTGTGAGCTGGAATTTCAAACTCCGCGACTCGCGGAGTTTGAAGGCAAAATATGCCGCGAGTCGCGGAGCCCCAAAATGAAAAACTGCCTATAAAGCCAACCGAATTCTGATCATTTTCATCATCTTTTTCTTCCTCATTCATACGTAAAATTTATATTTATATTTATAATTTATATTTTAATTTTAATTATAATTCTAATAATAAGGGTATGTTAGCGAATATTGTAAGGGTGTAAGTCGAAACTCTGTCCGTGTAACGCTACGCTATTTTTAATCATTGTAAGTTATGTTCAACCTTTTTACATTAATGTCTCGTAGCTAAGTTATTATTATGCTTATTTAAAACGAAGTAATCATGATGTTGGGCTAATTACTAAAATTGGGTAATTGGGCTTTGTACCATAATTGGGGTTTGGACAAAAGAACGACACTTGTGGAAATTAGACTATGGGCTATTAATGGGCTTTATATTTGTTTAACTAAATGATAGTTTGTTAATGTTAATATAAAGATTTACAATTGGGCGTCCTTATAAATTACCATATACACTCGATCGGACACGATGGGCAGGGTATTTATATGTACGAATAATCGTTCATTTAACCGGACATGGGAATGGATTAATAGCCACTAGAATAATTAAAACAGGGGTGAAATTACATTCAAGGGTAATTGGTGTAATTGTTAACAAAGTAGTAAAACCTTGGTTTACACGCAGTCGATAACCTGGTGTATTCATTAAACAAAGTATTAAAACCTTGTTACAATTCGAATCCCCAATTAGTTGGAATATTTAACTTCGGGTATAAGAATAATTTGACGAGGACACTCGCACTTTATATTTATGACTGATGGACTGTTATGGACAAAAACCAGACGGACATATTAAATAATCCAGGACAAAGGACAATTAACCCATGGGCATAAAACTAAAATCAACACGTCAAACATCATGATTACGGAAGTTTAAATAAGCATAATTCTTTTATTTCATATTTAATTTCCTTTATTTTATATTTAATTGCACTTCTAATTATCGCACTTTTATTTATTGTTATTTAATCGCACTTTTAATTATCGTACTTTTTAATTATCGCAATTTTATTTTATCGCACTTTTATTTATTGCAATTTCATTATCGTTATTTATTTTACGCTTTAAATTAAGTCTTTTATTTATTTAATATTTTACATTAGGTTTTAACTGCGACTAAAGTTTTAAAATCGACAAACCGGTCATTAAACGGTAAAAACCCCCTTTATAATAATAATATTACTTATATATATGTTTGTATTTTTATAAAAGTAAATTAATATAGCGTTGAGCTTTGTTTAAAAAAGATTCCCTGTGGAACGAACCGGACTTACTAAAAACTACACTACTGTACGATTAGGTACACTGCCTATAAGTGTTGTAGCAAGGTTTAAGTATATCCATTCTATAAATAAATAAATATCTTGTGTAAAATTGTATAGTATTTAATAGTTTTTCCTAGTAAAATATAAACTATTTCGTATCCCTTAGCTTTGACATCATACGCACAGATACGCAGTTTCGTAAAAACACAAAGCACAAAAGCAAGTCGAAAAAGTCGGGTCATTACAAGGTACGTAATCTCGTTGATATGGAAAAAATCGACAACTGAATGTTTTAAAATTACTGTAGTTCGGTGTTGTAGCAAATAGTAGCTCATACGGGCTTTTGGAGTTTAAGCCAATGGATGAAAGACGATTGATAATATGTGTAAAGGCATCAGTCCATAAAGAGGCTGTGGCACTTGCATTAAACATCATAGCAAGACCGATTTCAATGATGTGTCGATACTTGTGCTCAACACGCCCAAATTATTGCGGAGTGTGAGGGCAAGAGATGGGATGTTGGGTTCTATTTGTTGGATATAGTTTTGGTTAGAAGAATTGGATATGGTTGCATAGTATTTGTGAAGGATGTTATCCCACATAAGTGGGAGGAAAAAGTTGGAGGGGACTTGCTTGGTTATAAAAGAGGGGTTAAGTCTTCATTCCAAATTGCACCAATCAATACACTTTAAGTATTTGATTATTTCTTTCTTTCTTACCCTTGTTTGAGAGTTGTATTAGTTAAATATTTTGAAGAGTGTGGTTGGTTTAAGAGAGTTGAAACGACTCGTCCATATTACTATAAACATGGTACGTTATTCATTGGTCCTATAGCGAGGTATTTGACCTCTATATGATACATTTTAGAAAATATTGCATTCGTTTCATAAAAAGCACACTATTATTATACATAATGCATGTTTTAAACAAATGGACGATTATTTAAAAAATAATCCCCATAATACATCGGTTTCTAAATACCACACACGTGACATAACAGTCGAATATAATACATGACAAAGGTTTTATTGAATGCAATACTTTATTTAATTAAAAGCATGAGACTCCATGCACAGCTTGCTCAGATAATGCAACAGCGGAAGACTTTCTTAAGGACCTGAGAATAAACATGCTTAAACAGTCAACACAAAGGTTGGGGAGATATATAGGTTTAGCATCGATATAAATATAGACCACAAGATTTCATAGTTATAAATATATGTACACTCGCAAGTGTATAAAAGTATTCTATAAGTTGTTGAGCATTTCGGTAACCATACTTAACCATTAATGTAGCATATTCCCTTTATTATGAAATCTCCCTACACTGTACCAAGTGTAGTAAAAACGAAGTACTATACAACCGTTTATGATACTAGAGCGACTAGCCCGGTTGGGGTTGTCAAACCCGATAGATCTATCAATAGGATTCGCGCTTACATGTTCTTACAACATGTAAATATTAGTTACCAAGCTATTAGGGAAGATATGCAAGGTGGTACAACTCAACGTAGAATATATTTAAGTACTTGTGTCCATGGCGTAAAACATAAAATGCATGTATTCTCATCCCAAAATATTTGTAGAGTTTAAAAATGGGACTATTTACTCACGGTAGTAAATGTTTATTAATAATAAGTTTTCAACTTATTAAAAATATGGTCGTCGTCCTTGGATTCACGAACCTGTAACATATATATATATATATATATATATATATATATATATATATATATATATATATATATATATATATATATATCAAAATGTAATACAACTATTATTCATGTCATATCTTCAATCACATGTAATTGTTTAAGTTCATATTTTCAATCACGTGTGATTGTTTAAGTTTATATTTTCAATCACGTGTGATTGTTTAAGTTTATATTTTCAATCACTTGTGATTGTTTAAGTTTAAGTTGTCAAGTTAGCAGTCCAACGTTAGTAGTTCACAATTAGTAGTCCACAGTTAGTAGTCCATTATTAGTAGTACATAGTATACACGTGTTGTATAAGACTCAATCATGACCCACAATACCGCTATTGTAGTTACACGTATTGTGTATGTGGTGTCTTTTGATTTATCCGACGTATTGTGTAACCAGGACATGTTAGAATACATGTATAATACAAGAAAATTTAGCTAGGATATGGTTAGTATAGATTTTAATGAATTAATCCCGTAATCAAATTATCCATTTCTAACCAATATTGTTTTGCCCATAATTTCTTCATTATAAATCCGTTTTGAGTGAATCAAATTGCTATGGTTTTATAACGAACTATAATTTGTGAAACTAAACTGAAAAAGTGGTGGTTTATAGTCAGAGTTACAAGTTATAATCCATATTTGAAAGAGGTAGTCATTTCCGTCGAAAGAACGGCATCTTGATGACCATTTTGAAAAACATACTTCAATTTTGAGTTTAACCATGATTTTTGGATATAGTATCATGTTCATATGAAATATAATTTTTCCAAAAGAATAACTTTTAAATCAAAGATTATGATAGTTTTTAATTATCCAACCCAAAACAGCCCCCGATTTTACTACGACGGCGTATGTCCGGTTTTACGGTGTTCTTCGTGTTTTCAAGTTTTAACTCATTAAGTTAGTATATCATATAGATAAAAAACATGTGTTAAGTTGTTTTTAAAAGTTAAGTTAGAAGGATTAACTTTGTTTGTGAATAAATTTATAATTAACTAAACTATGTTCTAGTTTATAAACTCTTATATAGATAGCTATAGACATATGAATTGAACAAGAGTTAAAGTAGAGCTTTTACCTCAAGTTTAGAATGTAAAGTTGCTGTAAAGAAGTAATAGAACAAAACTTGAGAGAGTTCTTGCAAGTGTGTGGAAATTGGAAGTAAAATTTGGAAAATGAATGTGTAAAAATGAGTTAGAAATGGTGCTTATTTATAGGCTTGAAAATTTGGTTTTTAGTGAAAATATCTAAGATAAGTTAAAATGTATTAAGTCATGGATGACATATTAAATTGATTAGGTCATGGATGACATATTGCACAAATAATTGCAGATTTCTATTGGTATATACCAATAATAAATACCTCTAGAAGCTGTGTATAATACGGGTAAAAATGCCGTATGAATGCGAGTAAAATTCTTGAGGAAATTGAACGAAAGTATGAGTATAGCTATCCTTTATATGTATTGGTATATTATAAAGTGTATTTAATACTTGTAAGGATGTATTTATATTCGTAATACATTATATGTAAATACATTTTAACATAAGTTAATTACGTCGTTTAAATAGTAACATATATATTGTTCAAAAACTCTTTAAATTAGTAGTATGAAAATATATATATAATACTTTGTTAATATATACTTAATGAGATATTTAATTATCATATTTTCAAGTTAAATCTCTCTCTCTCTCTCTCTATATATATATATATATATATATATATATATATATATATATATATATATATATATATACACACACACACACACACATATATAAAATTAATACAAGTCATGACGTTCGTGAATCGTAAGAATAAAAGGGTGGTCAACTGCTTGTATGAAACACATTTCAAAAGTTTTAAAATTTGTCAAAATTTATTACTTATCATCTCGGAATAATGTTATCATATAAAGATTAAGTTTAAATTTTGGTCGGAAATTTCCGGGTCATCATAGTACCTACCCGTTAAAGAAATTTCGTCCCGAAATTTTGATTGGGATCGTCATGGCTGATAATAAGTATGTTTTCATGACACATAAGAGCTGAAAATTAGAGTTTTATCATCATTGGGTAATATAAATAAATCAATTTGATTTTGTGAAGGGTACGAGTGAAGTTATCGCAAAAGAGTGAAAATGAGTAAATACATGTTCGTCTTATCCGGTGACGTAGCCACGGTTGATTTTTGGAATTCAAGGAATTTTAGAAGAAAATCTTCGAAATCTAAATAAGATTTGATTCTTCGAAAATTAAGGAAATTAGGATCCTCTTTGGTTAAATGCGATAATCTGTTTTGATTACCCTGTCGGATATTTCACTATAAATCCACCCTCTTCATTTCCTTATTTCCACAGCTCATACCTTCTATTCTTCCTCCCTCAATTCATACTTTAAAGCATTCGTCAATATGCTCCCTCCAGTTCTGATTTTTGATATACTCCTAACTGTCATATCTGTCATTCTTCTTTTTCATCTGCCTCCGGAAGAATCTATTTACTTCTACTATACTCTTGGTTTTCTAGTGTTTTTAGTTCTCCCGTGTCTTTATATTGCTATATGCATCGATATACACAGTTTGTAATTTCTGAATTGTTGTTGGGCTTTATTTCTTCCCTTATATTTCGGAATCCCTGCTTCTGTCATTCTATAATCATTGACATTCACAGTTAAAGCTCTCTCCTATTTGCTGCAATTTATACTCCCATTTCTATTTCAGAGCTTCAAGCTTTTGTTTTCTCTTCGCAAGTAATGGTCCAGAATTTGTAGGTATGGAGTTTCGAATGAACAATGACTAATGTTCTAAGAGAGAAATTGTAATAGCACGATCTTGATTGGTTAAGTTACCAGAATTCGAGAGAAAAGATAGAACTATCAAGAAATTATATTCTTGATATGTTTATATATTAGATAGAAAGTAAGAGTCATGTAATCATGGCACATGATGACGTTATGATCTGTGAATCATCACGTTCCATTAGAAACTCAGCATGACTTACTGTAATATAATCACGTTGATCAAGTGTCATTATATTATACTAACTCATGCTTCAGTTCCCAACATTACTTCAAAAACATTTATACTTTACACTCAGAGGTTTCAGATGTTTAGAAACTAAAACAGTTTCCTTTATGATGTGATACATATAATGCGAGGAGATAAATGATTTCAGATAAGAATGGTTATGAAAATATCTTTAGAAATATCGAAGATATTTATAATGAAAGATATGATGATATCTTAGAATATCTAAGATCAGAGGATGATGAAGAATATTGTCTGCAAGGGTTTAGAGTAAGGAGTAAGGTATTCGCTAAAGACTTCAGCAGACACTGAATCATTTGGATTCTTTGAAGGCAGATTTAGTCTTTGTGATTTTTCCACAGCCTCCTTCATGGTTTGCTCAATCCGTTTTCCAATTTCAAACCCTCTTTTTCTGAGCTTTGCCAACACACTATTCTTTATCATCAAACTTTTAACTGTTACGGTTGTCTACAGTTTCTGCTGCTTCTTTCAGCTTTTTCAAAACTTCATAGTATTGATTCGTAGGCTGAAGTGCTATTCCGGAATTCAGAATTAAAGGTCAAAATTTCCAGGAGTGACACGTTATATGTATATATATAATTGTTGAGGTGAAAACGCTACGAGATTCGGGATTGATGATTGATGATTCCCGATAGTTGGTATGGAAATTATTGTTACAGGATGTAGATGGGTACATGATGGGGTTTCATGAATAATATAGATATTTTTCAGAGAGACTAAAGCCGAAGTTGCTGGTACATCTGCTAATAATGTGGTGGAATATAAAAGGTTCCCCAATAACGATGGCAAAATGGCAACATATATATCGAGGTTATAATAAGGCTACTATGGATGAAAAGTCGAAGTTATCTTTTGGAGCTGTGACAAAATTTGCTATTTTGAAAAGGGATTGTAAAGTTATTTTGGGTAATAATAATGCTAAAGGATCTCAAACGGATATGTGTTGAACCTTTGCTTAGGTTCCAAGTGTCCTCCGGATGCATATCTATATGCATATATTCTTCGTATGTATCGTGTGATTGGTTCATTCTCTCAATTGTTCCTTAGTTGAGGTGTTTTCAAGAATTTTAAAGGGTTTAGATGCAGGTTGTCATCGTCAATATCCGTATAATGAATTCGTCGTGAATCTTGAATGATACGAATATCTTTATGAGTTTTGTGAATGAAAGTGATGTTCTAGTATAGTTTGAATTTAAAGTATGATTTTGATGGATGTAGGAATCTAAGAGTGATGTCATCTGTTTAATCTTGACTTGGATTCTGATATGTCAAAACCAGAATATGTAATTGAATTTGAATGAGAATGGTTGTTCTGGTTCCTATGAAAAAATGTATATTGTTGTGAAAGTAGTGAGTATGGTTAATGATTATTGAATCAGAATTGAAGAATGTACAGTATAACATATTAATTGTGAATTTGTATAATTCTCGGGTATTACCTACCCGTTAAAGTTTTACAAGTAATATTTTGTACAAGAGAATTTTTATTACAGTCTTTATGAAAATATATATTTTTATATTTTCTGCAGATGTAATATAGATTTAATGAGTTAATATACTATTAAACTCATTTGATTTTTGCTGGAGCTAGAATGAATAACCACTAAAACTTTAGAGATTACATAATTTTTGCGGAGTATTTCTTCAACGTAAATGAAATTATGAATCAATACTTCATTATTCATTTTTATTGATATTTCCTCGGTGATTGATGTTGGTGTTCGTAGAATTCTTGTGAACTTCGCAAGACACGAATGACGTTTTCTAGAAAATTTCGAGTACATCGAAAAGGAAAGTGTAAAATCAAACAGATATTTGAATAATACACTTGGTTTATTATGACATGGAATCTATTAAGTTAAAGTAGAGATTATGGTTAACGATTGTCAAATCGTAATGAAGGATGTACATCATAGCATATTAGTAACATGAATTAACCGAGTAGTACCTACCAGTTAAGATTCACACTTAATAGCTTAGTACGAAAAGATTTATTATGGTTTCAAAATTTATATATAATATATACATGTAAACTACAGAGGGAATGTGTAACATCCCAAACCAACCCGCGAGCAAACCACGTGAAAAATACAAAATAAAAAAAATAAAAATTTCTACACAGTGAATTGGCGCGCCGCGCCAGGATGGCCGTGCGGCGCGCCATTCGGGTCTGTCTGGAAAGTCTCAAAATGCGAAAAAGATCGACTAGTTTTCGACATTTTTAGATGACACGCTTTTAACCACACATTCAAATATGTAAAACAAACACAATTCAAACGTAAAATGAGTTTTACAAAGCGGGGCCCACTTCGCCCGTTTTACGAGTTTAATACAAAATATGAGTTTCGACCGCCAAAAAGTTTAAGTACCAAACTACACTACGAGCATGTCGTTTGGGATTAAACTACCCAAGTCTAAGTCAAACTCCAAGAACTAAACTTCCAAAAAGCGTCCCCTAATCAACAAAGCGGGTTCTCTATTCCATGATAATGCCCTTACCCTTGTCCACAACCGAACCTATAAAAATAGTAAACAACGAGAGGGTAAGCAAAGCTGAGTGAATGCAATAATTATACGAATACATATATAATTATACCTACATGCATACACTTACACAACCGCAAACATGCTAGCAAACAACATTAGCTTATCGTTGCAATAACAAGCTATAATTCACCAATACCCCCAAGCTAGCATAACAACCGCATATAAATATAACTCGAATAATATAATATGCTTACAACACAAATAACCATGGTTAACTAATAGTACAAGGGAACGGCGCTCGCGAAAACGCCATCGGTGTTCACAACATCCGTTAGGGCACTTAACACCTCGCACCACTAACCCCTAGGGTGGCACCTTAACACCTCGGCACTTCACCCCGAGTGGCATCTGAACACCTCGATGCTTCACTCATTATTTTACGGAGTGGTATCTTAACACCTCGACACTACACTCCTAGGTGGCATCTTAACACCTCGATGCTACACCCGAGTGGCATCTTAACACCTCGATGCTACACTCTTCACGTGAAACGTGGTGTCTTAACACCTCGACACTACACATTTCACGCTACAACAAATAAATACATTATATACCTACGCATATAATTATTCCACTCACCTCAAAGTCTTGTGAAAAGATACCCGAGCTTGCGAAACCTCAAAGTAATGTACCTATCACATTATACATATTATCAAACGCAAACTCAAGTCGGTCAACCAATTCTTTCACCATTCCTAAGTCATTTTGAACCAAAGTGTAATCCCGACCCATTTTGCACCATTTACCCTAATAATGGGTCAACTTCACCAAAAACCCTAACTCTAGTCAAATATGGTCTTATTACATTTTTAAATCACCAATTCAACTCATTTTCACACATTCAAGACCACTTAGGTCATTAAAGACCCATTTGACCCATTTCAAGGTCAACACACCCATTTGGGTCATCCATGCCCAATTAACACCCATTTACATATCATTGAAGTGTTCTAGTACTTTAACTAACTAATTAGGTTCATAAACATAAATTAACACTTTGAAAACCCTAATTAGTTACCTTTGAGTCTACATGACCCAAATTCACCCAAAACCCCCAAATTACTAGCAAGTGGGTTTTGTGTGCATCACTAACCCAAACCCTAACCCTTAATGCAATTAAAGTAAGAATCTAGGTTTTAGAACTTACCAACACAATCACTACGTAGCTAGCGACTAGATGAACGACTTTAGAACTCGCACTAAGACCCGTTTCAACCTCCTTTACCCTTTAATGAAGCTTTCTCACTCAAGAAATACACTCTCTCACTAGAATTGAATTGGAGAGGATAAGGTGGTTGTGAATGGAGTTAATGAGCTCCCAAAACTGATCTAAGGCATTAAATTCGGACCCCAAAGTGATTTTACCAAAATGCCCTCAAAATATCTAATTAAAAAGAAAAGGGGAATATGTCGCAGACAGATGGCGCGGCGCGCCATATAGTCGCGCGGCGCGCGCCATATAGTCGCGCGGCGCGCGACACCCCCAGTTCAGAATTCTGCATTTCTTTTTAAATTTGAACAACCAAAATCCCACTTCAAGTATTTTAACTTCGCTTATATACAAGGATAATATTTGGGTCATACAACTTTCCCCACTTATTCGGATTGCGTCCTCGAAATCCAAGCCGCATGACAAGAGGGAAGATAAACCAACACGAATTCTTCGGGCTCCCAAGTGAACTCGGAACCTTTACTCCGTCGCCATTGAACCTTAAAGGTCCTCACCTCTTTATTCCTCAACATTTTCACCTTCTCATCTAGTATAGCAATCGGCTCTTCAACATATTCTAACTTGTTGTTTAGTTCGATTTCGTCTAATGGCATCCATGAAGAATCATTCGCAAGACACTTACGGAGATAGGAAACATGAAATGTGTTATGGATCCCCGCAAGCTCTTCGGGTAATTCCAAGCGATACGCAACTGCACCAACACGAGCTAAAACTTTGAATGGCCCAATAAACCGAGGAGCTAACTTCCCCATTTTCGAAATCGAATAATACCTTTCCATGGCGAAACCTTAAGCATCACCTTGTCACCTTCTTGAAATTCGATCGTCCGTCTACGTTTGTCAGCATACGACTTTTGTCTATCTTGAGCCTTCTTCAAATGATCCCGAATAATATCAATCTTGTTATTCGTTTCTAAAATCAAATCGGTGCTCCCGATTTTTTTTTGACCCACTTCTCCCCATATAGCATTTTGTAAGGTGGCATCCCGATAATAGTATGGTAACTATTATTATACGAGAATTCCACCAAAGGCAAATGCTCATCCCAACTACCACTGAAATCAATAATGCAAGCCCGTAACATATCTTCCAAAGTTTGATTCGTACGTTCGGTTTGACCGTCCGTTTGAGGATGATACGCCGTGCTCAACTTTAATTGTGTACCCATATCTTCATGAAACTTTTCCCAAAACCGAGATGTAAAACGGGTATCTCGATCCGAAATAATAGATATAGGAACCCCATGTCGCGAGACCACTTCCTTGATAAACAACTTAGCCAAGACCTCCGACGATATTGCTTCTTTAATGGGAAGAAACAAAGCACTTTTTGTCAATCGATCAACTATAACCCAAATCGAATCAAATTGGGTTCTCGCCGTTTTAGGTAACTTTGTGATGAAATCCATGGTAATGTGCTCCCATTTCCATTTCGGGATTTCTAATGGTTGCAATTTACCATACGGCTTTTGGTGTTCGGCTTTTACTTGCAAACACGTGACGCATTACTCAACATACTTCACAACATCACGTTTCATGCCCGGCCACCAATAATCTTTCTTCAAGTCATGATACATTTTTGTCGCACCCGGATGAATGGAATATTTGGACTTACGTGCTTCATCAAGTAGCACCCGCCGGTAATCACCCATCTTAGGCACCCACACCCTTCCTTGAAAAGACAACAAACCACGCGAGCCCATAGTAATGAACTCCGATTGGCCCACGATTCGTTCCGCATGCTTGTTGTGAACATAAGCCTCTATTTGAATCTCGCCAAGCCTCTCAAGAAAATCGTTGGAAATAATCAAACGTAACGATCCCACTTTTATCGCCGGATGTTGACTCTTTTGACTCAACGCATTCGCGACAACATTCGCCTTACCCGGATGATAAAGTATCTCACAATCATAATCTTTCACCACATCCATCCACCTACGTTGGCGATAATTCAAATCTCGTTGATTAAAGAGATGTTTCAAACTCTTATAATCTGAATAAATCGTACACTTGACACCATACAAGTAATGGAGCCAAATTTTCAACGCATGCACAACCGCCGCCAACTCAAGATCATGAGTCGGGTATCTTGTTTCGTGTTCCTTTAATTGTCGTGAGGCATAAGCGATGACTTTACCTCTTTGCATTAGAACACACCCGAGCCCATTTAGCGAAGCATCACAATAAACCGTCATGTCTCCCACACCTTCAGGCAATACTAACACCGGAGCTTGACACAACTTCCCTTTTAGCAATTGAAAAGCAATTTCTTGCTCGTTCTCCCAATTAAACTTAGCATTCTTTCTCGTCAACTTTGTTAACGAAGAAGCGATCTTAGAAAAGTCTTGGATAAACCGACGATAATAACCGGCCAATCCGAGAAAACTTCAGATTTCCGTAGGTGTAGTCGGTCGTCCCCAACTCTTCACCGTCTCTATCTTCCCCGGATCTACTTGAATACCGTCTTTGTTCACAATATGACCAAGGAATTGGACTTCCCTTAGTCAAAATTCACATTTGGAGAACTTTGCGTACAACTTCTCCTTTCGTAACGTCTTCAATACTGATGTCAAAGCTAAGGTATACGAAATAGTTTATATTTTACTAGGAAAAACTATTAAATACGATACAATTTTACACAAGATATTTATTTATTTATAGAATGGATATACTTAAACCTTGCTACAACACTTATAGGCAGTGTACCTAATCGTACAGTAGTGTAGTTTTTAGTAAGTCCGGTTCGTTCCACAGGGAAATCTTTAAACAAAGCGTAACGCTATATTAGTTTACTTTTATAAAAATACAAACATATATATAAGTAATATTATTATTATAAAGGGGGGTTTTTACCGTTTAATGACCGGTTTGTCGATTTTAAAACTTTAGTCGCAGTTAAAACCTAATGTAAAATATTAAATAAATAAAAGACTTAAATTAAAACTTAAAGTAAATAACGATAATGAAATTGCGAATAATAAAAGTGCGATAAAATAAACTTGCGATAATTAAAAAGTACGATAATTAAAAGTGCAATTAAATATAAAATAAAGGAAATTAAATATGAAATAAAAGAATTATGCTTATTTAAACTTCCGTAATCATGATGTTTGACGTGTTGATTTTAGTTTTATGCCCATGGGTTAATTGTCCTTTGTCCTGGATTATTTAATCTGTCCGTCTGGTTTTTGTCCATAACAGTCCATCAGTCATAAATATAAAGTGCGAGTGTCCTCGTCAAATTATTATTATACCCGAAGTTAAATATTCTAACTAATTGGGGATTCGAATTGTAACAAGGTTTTAATACTTTGTTTAATGAATACACCAGGTTATCGACTGCGTGTAAACCAAGGTTTTACTACTTTGTTAACAATTACACCAATTACCCTTGAATGTAATTTCACCCCTGTTTTAATTATTCTAGTGGCTATTAATCCATTCCCGTGTCCGGTTAAATGAACGATTATTCGTACATATAAATACCCCGCCCATCGTGTCCGATCGAGTGTATATGGTAATTTATAGGGACGCCCAATTGTAAATCTTTATATTAACATTAACAAACTATCATTTAGTTAAACAAATATAAAGCCCATTAATAGCCCATAGTCTAATTTCCACAAGTGTCGTTCTTTTGTCCAAACCCCAATTATGGTACAAAGCCCAATTACCCAATTTTAGTAATTAGCCCAACATCATGATTACTTCGGATTAAATAAGCATAATATAACTTAGCTACGAGACATTAATGTAAAAAGGCTGAACATAACTTACAATGATTAAAAATAGCGTAGCGTTACACGGACAGAATTTCGACTTACACCCTTACAATATTCGCTAACATACCCTTATTATTAGAATTATAATTAAAATTAAAATATAAATTATATATATATATATATCGTTTACGTATGATAAGAGAAGAAAAGGATTATAATTTTGATCAGAATTCGGTTGGCTTTATAGGCAGTTTTCAAATTTAGGGCTCCGCGACTCGCGGCATATTTTGCCTTCAAACTCCGCGAGTCGCGAAGTTTGAAATTCCAGCTCACACTTTGGAGTCTTTCTCTGCCGACGGTTTTTATTTATAAATATAATATATATATAATTAATATAATTAATTATATATTATATTATATTTATATACCTAGTTAACTTGTAATTTTTAGTCCGTTGCGTCGAGCGTTAAGAGTTGACTCTGGTCCCGGTTCCGGATTTTCGAACGTCCTTGCGTACAATTTAATATCTTGTACTTTGCGTTTTGAATCTTGTACTCTTGTAATTTCGAGACGTTTCTTATCAATAATTGGAACCTTTTTGATTGTCTTTTGTACTTTTGAGCTTTTTGGTCGTTTGCGTCTTCAATTCGTCGAATCTGTCTTCTGTCTTCACCTTTTATTATTTAAACGAATATCACTTGTAAATAGAACAATTGCAACTAAAAGCTTGTCTTTCTTGAGGAATAATGCTATGAAATATATGTTCGTTTTTAGCATTATCAAATATTCCCACACTTGAGCGTTGCTTGTCCTCAAGCAATATTGTCTTGAAATACTAGAATCACTTCTTTATTCTTCACACTTTGTACATCAGTGATTTCTATATGGTGGTATAAATAATGGTAGTAACGATATGGTTTACAGTCCAACATGACTATAAAAATTTAGATCCATTAAGGAAATTGGATCTTTATGAAAACATTTGATCTTTTGAAAATTAAATCTAGTTTTTACCCTAGATAAGTTTTCCGGGATAACCCTTTACCGGTGTTTGCAAAATATTTTTGTGGGTTTGGTGGGTTTCAGATTTGAAAATTTTAGCTCAAAACTTGCGGTTTTGTGTCACCCACTTGCTAACCTTGTATTTGGAAAGCAACACGTCCAGTTTACTTGTCCCGTATATTACCTTTCGGTAAACTACTGTCCGGTTGTAAAGGAAAGCGTTGAACAAGCAACTGTTAAGGCAATGTCCCCTGACATGCTTTTAATTATGGTCTATAACGTGTCGGACGCAATTACTATCCTTGGTAGGAGCAATAGTAAAGCTCACCCTCATAATTTTTTTGTATGGCACAAGGTCCTGTCTTTGACCATGCTATGCAATCACCGTTCTTACGGTTGACACCCGATTTGGTTCAGGTGACCTAATGAATTCCAGGTGAATTCCTAGGATTTTACGTTCAATGGTAATGAACGCATTGAAAATGGGTTTTCAGAAAACAAATCGGTTTGTAATTTTGATCAAAATATTTTCTCGTTCAAGCTCGAGTTTAGATATCATTGAATTCCATGAGTTTGAATTCTCAATCTTTAAGATCAATCTCAAGGATTGAGTAATATCAGTCTTAAAAGCTGATTTTTGATCTTTTAAGGAGATTATCCTTTCTGGGGATCTGATTCATTAGTCTTATCCAGCTAATTTGCATGGTGCCCCCCATTGTACGAGATAAATCCTTCTCATGGTTAGGATAAATCTGACCACTTGGCGACCCTGTTTAATGCTGAGGTCCGTGGATTTCCAACCGATTTTAGTGATGACTTTTCTAGATTTTTCGTCAACCTACAGCTGGTCTGGACGACAATTTCATGACCTAAATCAAGAAGCGCGTTTCTTTTTCGGAAGACTTTACTTCCTTTTAATGATGGAATTGATTCATCATGTAGATTCATCTCTTCTTTTCTTTCATCGGGTAAAAACAGTTTAGTTTAGTCCAAAGCAAAAGTATTTTCAGTTATTTGTTACAGATATATGTGACATATGTTTAAGATAACTTGGTAAATTTTCCCACACTTGGCTTTTATTTTCCTTTTTATCGTCCTCTATTCCATTTTAAATGAATTTTAACATTTTAGTTTGTTTCTTAATTTATGTCCTTTCCGAGGTAACAATAATTTCGGTGTTAAAACCTAGTTTTATCGTTCATAAATATGTATAAACATGATTTTGAATTCATTTAATTGAAAATTTTGAAAAATTTTACTAGAATTGGGTAGTTAGTATATAAGACTAGGGCTGTTCTTTTTTATCAGAGAGCACTAGATTCTAATACAACTACTGCTTTACTAGTATTTTTAATGGTAACCAAGTGTTTAAGATAAAATTTTTTTAAAATCCGAAAGAATTTAACCCCTTCCCACACTTAAGATCTTGCAATGCCCTCATTTGCAAGAAATCAGTAACAATTTAAATTATTGAGGGTGATTTGTGTGAAAATGATTAAATTTTACCAAAGTTTCCAAATATATTGGCGTTTGTTTGCTGAATGATAAATGGTGCACATCATTTGTTCATTCCGTCTTGTTGTTATTTCACATATATTTTGCATCTTGTCGTCAAAATTAGTTGCTTTTGCTGAACTTAATGCCAGTCTTTGAAAATGCGTTGTTTTACCCTGTTGTGTACATAAGATAAACTGCAAATATATATACATATTTTTGAAGTTTGGTATATTACCCCACATTCAAAAATTATTAAAATCTAAGAATAAAAGTTAGACAATTATAAAAATGATTACAATATTAACAAAAGTATTAAACGTATCAATAATTACAAATTACAAAATAAAAAAAAATAATAAGTAAACTAAGGATGATATTGGTACCAATAGGGGTTCCAGGCATAACCATAAGTGCTATAGAATGCTTCGGCAGGGTCATACGTAGGATATGGTGGCTGCATCTCTATAGACCAAGGAGGGAAGATGGGTTTCGGTGTAGGAATATAGTTTCTACCTATATGTTGGCAATGAGCTATGATTTGGTTCTGATGAACTTGCCAATCTTCAAATGCTCTCTGTCTAGCATTTTCGTATTCCTGAGAAGCTATAAACCTATGTATTTCTTGCATCTCATTCCCCCCTCCTACATTACCTTGCTGTTGGTTTCTCTCCACCTGTGGATGTCTACCATGGTATCGTACTGCGGCGTTATTTCGCCTCTTCAAAACTTTCGCACCATGGTATACATTTAAACCTATAGTATCGCGGGGTTCTGGTTCTTCTACTAATAATCCCCCCCGACTTATATCCACACCGAGATATTCACCAATCAAAGTAATAAAAATACCACCTCCTATTATGCTATGCGGTCGCATCCCCCGAACCATAGCTGATAAATAATAACCCATACAATATGGTATACTTACAGCGTTTTGTGGGTCTCGAATACACATATGGTAAAACAAATCCTGTTCATTTACTTTTTCCTTGTTTTTACCCCTTTGTGTAATCGAATTAGCTAAAAACCTATGTATCACTCTTAATTCGGCTCTATCTATATCCAAATAAGAATAATTTCCCCCTTTGAAACGGTGATGGCTTGTCATTTGACTCCACACACCGTGTGTATCAAAATTTTCATCTATCTTTCTACCATTTAGTATCAATCCTCTACAATCGGCAGACGCTAACTCCTCAGGCGTATATATACGTAAAGCCTGAGCCATGTCCAGTAAAGACATGTGGCGCATCGAACCGCCTAACAAAAATCTAATAAAAGAACGATCGGTTAAACTAGCTACCCGATCATTCAACTCTATACTACATAACAATTCTTCACACCATACTTTATATACAGGTCTACGTATGGTGAATAAACATACCCAGTCATTAAAAGAAGAATTACCATACCTCTGTACAAGTAATTCCCTAATTCGCCCGGCCAATTCTACAGCTTCTAAGGGTCCCCATTCTATGACCCTCGGTACCTCAACAACCTTAGAATGAAGAGTATGCAAACCCCTTTGATATTTTGGATAATCTATCCAAAGTCTGTCAAATCTCAGGTTCGGGTGCAACTCTTCCAAGTGCATATCAGAAAAGGTCATGACTGGATGAGGTATATCCTGCTTGTAGTAGTTATCCACCTCCTGTTGTTCCAAATTCTCAGCAGGAGCATTGCGGGCTTGGGATGAAGATTCACCCCTTTCATTCTGCAAAACACATCAAACACAATTTTTGTGCATCCAAATATGCATTAGTGTCAGCAAAATCATCAATCAAAATAATTACAATGACATTATCAATTTATATCAAACTTAAGCTCATTTTCACATTTTTATCAAATCTACACTTTTTCAAATAAGCATATACGAAAATGTTCGCCAAGTTCATAAGCATTCAACTCAAATAACATGTCAAAATAATCATTACTAGCAATTAAACAAGTCTCAAATGACATTATCTTTCAAAAATCAAGTTCATGAATTTTAGACTTGAAAAAGTCCACTTTAATTCTCAAAATCATGTTTAGGCTCAAAGTTTGGATCATTTAACTACCTAAACATGTTACACTACTTAATTTAGCAACAATTCATGACAAAAATCGGCCATAACCTGTTTATATCAAAAAGCCCCAAATTTGCTCAAGAACACAAACCCTAGATTATTTAAAATTTGAAGTTTAAGGCTTCTAATCATGTTAAACAGCATCAATCTAGGTTTTTACAAGCATGATACATAAACAATTTAAGCCTAATTACACTAAAAAGCATCAAAATCAAATTGGGGAAAAAATAGCTCAAGAACACCAAATTTCGGATTAAATGGTGTTTAGGTGTAGAAATTTACCGTTTTTCTTGAGTAATTCTTAGATAGCATCCTTCTCAACATGATTTTAGCAAAAGATTTGGTGATTAACGGTTAAAAATTGTGATTTTGGGGGTGTTTTTGGGTGTATTTTCGGCAGTATGTTCGCTGTGTTTTTTGAGTTTTGGGTTGGGGACTGAAACTGATCGTTCAGCTCTTTATTTTTTTTCTGTAATCCGGCCCCTCCACGAGTCGCGGCGAAATGCACTTAAAACTCCGCGATCGCGGAGTTTGTTTTTTTTATTTTTGTTTTTTTGTTTTTTTTTTATAATCATTAACTTTTGAAACAATTAAGTACTTAATTTTAAAATTTTGTTTCCCTTGTTATTTAGGACGAGGTCGTTTCGGATCGATGTCCTAGTCCGTCCCTCGACAAAATTTTAAAATTTGTCTTTTTGTAGCGATTGTTTTAAAAGCTAAGATTTTTGGGTTTTTTCAATATTTTTGGCATACTCTAATTCAATAAGATTAAAAATAATGATAATAAAAGTTCTCGTCCCTCCCTCGGGTAAAGCAATTTCGGTTCAAAGACCTAGTCTTCAACTTACGACGAATTTTAAAAATCATATTCTTAACTTAATGAGATAAAGTAAATTTTTGTTTTTCAATTCACACAACTTAAATATAAAATTCAAAATTATTATTAAAAATTCACACCAAACTTAAAAATTTGAAATGCATAAAATTAAAAATTCATTTTTTAAAAATTAAAAATTCACACCAAATTTAATTTAAAAATTCATATTATAAATTCATACCAAACTTAAATTAATTTTTCAAATATTTATAATTTTAAAAATATTGTTTTTACAAAGTTTACAATATTAATTTAAGATTTAAATATTAATTTTAAAAACATGGTAAAAATAAAATTAAAAATCTTTTTGTCTTTTTATCCCACTTTAATCAATCAAATATTATCAAAAATATGCGCCCCTCTTTTCGGTAAAGTAATTTCGGTTCCAAGACCTAATTTAACTCATGAAGAATTTTTGAAATATTTTGGGTTGATTGATTAAAGATATTTATACCTTAAGAATAAACGTTAAATTTCGCAGTGATGTAATAAATTTTTGAATGATATCAATAATTTCGGTCGCCAAACCTAATTTTATTTAATACCAATTTAATACTTTTTAGCGAACAAATTAGCGTTTATTATCAAAAGGTTAAAAATAAAAATAAAAATAAAAATAAAAACTGTACAGACATACCTGTGGAATAGATTTCTTAGTTATATGATCTATCCCATTCATAAGATAGTCGGTTTAATTGGTTTTCCATGGCTACATAGGCGTAACCTCGAGCATTCAGTATCTTTTCTTCTAAACATATGAACGGTCCGTCTCTGCATAAAGTAACAAATTCGGTATTTGAATAGGTTTGATTATTTGAACATTTACCTCCATGTGACCATTTTCCGCATTTGTGACATCTTTCTAGGTGTCGTGCTCTTCTTTTCGCTGCGGATTTTGATTTTCCTTTACCAAATTGTAACTTATTATCTTCGCATCTGGATTCTTTTCTAACTCCGTCCATTCTTTCTCTGATTACTGATACTATTTCACTCGGTAGTATGTCATTATTACGTTTAGTGATCAAAGCGTGTAGCATTAGACCATGGTTTAGCTCACAGGCAGTCTTCATTTTGTAAAAACCTAAAAAAAATAAAAATTCAGAATGGGGGGAGAATACTAGTTCTTTAGGGTCTGCTAGGGAAAGACCATTCGGGTTCCATTTTCGAGAACTACACGAAAACAGACAATCTAACTCTAACAGAAATACATATTATCCTTTAAAGACTTGATTCTCCCCACACTTAGTTAGCTGTGGTGTCGAAATTGTGATTAACTTCGTTGTCGACTTCCATCGGACCATGTATGTAATGTTTAACTCTGTGACCATTAACTTTAAATTCAATCCCATTTGAATTTATTAATTCTATCGTTCCGTATGGGAAAACTCTTTTGACTATGAATGGTCCAGACCATCTTGATTTCAATTTTCCAGGAAATAGCTTGAACGTTGAATTGAAAAGAAGAACTCTGTCTCCTTCTTTAAATTCTTTTGAACTTCTGATTCTTTTATCATGCCATTTCTTCGTTCTTTCTTTATAGATTAACGAATTTTCGTATGCTTCATGTCTTAATTCTTCTAATTCGTTTAGTTGACTTAATCGTAGACGTCCGGCTTCATGTAAATCAAGATTACATGTCTTCAAAGCCCAAAATGCTTTGTGTTCAATTTCTACTGGAAGATGACATGCTTTTCCATAAACAAGTCTAAAAGGTGTGGTTCCAATTGGAGTTTTGTAGGCTGTTCTAAAAGCCCAGAGTGCATCCTCTAATTTAATGGACCATTCCTTCGGATTTGATCCTACGGTTTTCTCTAGAATACGTTTTAAAGCTCGGTTGGTATTTTCAACTTGTCCACTTGTTTGTGGATGATATGCGGTGGAGATTTTATGAGTTACTCCATATCTTTTAAGAACTTTCTCAAGTTGATTATTACAGAAATGAGTACCCCGATCACTTATTAAAGCTTTCGGTGTTCCAAACCTTGCAAAAAGACGTTTTAAAAAGTTGACTACAACTCGTGCATCGTTAGTTGGGAGAGCTTGTGCTTCCGCCCATTTAGATACATAATCAATGGCTACGAGTATATATAGATTATTATGAGATTTTGGAAATGGACCCATAAAGTCAATACCCCAAATGTCAAATACTTCACATACTTGGATGACATTTTGTGGCATTTCATCACGTTGACTTATTTTTCCGGCCCTTTGACATGCATCACAGGATTTGCAAAGAAAGTGTGCGTCTTTGTAAATTGTAGGCCAATAGAATCCAGCTTCATAAACTTTTCTTGCTGTTAGTTGAGGCCCATAATGCCCTCCTGTTGGTCCTGTGTGACAATGGTTTAAAATTTTACTAGCTTCATCTCCAAATACACATCGGCGTATTATTCCATCGGGACAACTTTTAAACAGATGTGGATCTTCCCAGAAATAGTGTTTTATATCACTGAAGAATTTCTTTCGTCTTTGGTACGATAATCCTTTTTCAAGGAATCCACAAACTAAGTAGTTTGCATAGTCTGCAAACCATGGGATTTCATTATAATCTATCTTCAATAGATATTCATCAGGAAAGTTGTCTTGTATGGCCGATTCATTTAGAACTTCTAATTCGGGATTTTCAAGACGAGAGAGATGATCAGCGGCGAGATTTTCTGCTCCTCTTTTATCTCAGATTTCAATATCAAACTCTTGTAAGAGTAAGATCCAACAGATTAATCTTGGTTTAGCATCTTGTTTTGAAAATAGGTATCTAAGAGCAGAATGGTCGGTATAGACCACCGTTTTTGCTAGAACGAGATATGATCGAAATTTGTCAAAAGCAAAGACAATAGCAAGGAGTTCTTTTTTAGTAGTTGTATAATTTGTTTGTGCTCCTTGTAACGTCTTACTAGCATAATATATAGGTTGAAATCGTTTTTCAATCCTTTGTCCTAAAACGGCTCCCATTGCAAAATCACTTGCATCGCACATTAGTTCAAATGGTAGATTCCAATTTGGTGTTATCATGATCGGTGCATTAGTGAGTTTCTCTTTAAGAATATTAAAAGATTTGATACACTCATCTGAAAAGATGAATGGCGCATCCTTTTCTAGGAGTTTATTCATAGGAGTGGCAATTTTAGAAAAATCTTTTATGAAACGTCGGTAAAAACCGGCATGCCCTAGAAAACTCCTAACTCCTCTAACATTGGTGGGATGTGGAAGTTTAGCAATTACATCTACTTTAGCTCTATCCACTTCAATTCCTTCTTTTGAAATTTTATGTCCAAGAACGATGCCTTCTTTAACCATGAAATGGCATTTCTCCCAATTAAGTACTAGATTTGATTGTTCGCATCTAATTAGCATTCGTTCCAGATTAACTAGACATGATTTAAATGTATCACCAAAGACTGAAAAGTCATCCATGAATGCTTCCATGCATTCTTCTATCATGTCATGAAAAATCGCCATCATGCATCTTTGAAAGGTTACAGGGGCGTTACAAAGTCCAAATGGCATACGTTTGTAAGCAAAAGTACCATAAGGGCACGTGAATGTGGTTTTCTCTTGATCTTCGGGTGCTATTGGAATTTGAAAATATCCGGAAAATCCATCTAGAAAACAATAGTAACTATTTCTGGCTAATCTTTCCAACATTTGATCTATGAAAGGTAAGGGAAAGTGATCTTTTCTGGTGGCGTCATTTAATTTTCTATAATCAATACATACACGCCATCCTGTTACAGTCCTAGTAGGAATAAGCTCATTTTTCTCATTTGTAATGACAGTCATGCCACCCTTCTTAGGTACGCATTGAACTTTGCTTACCCATGGACTATCAGAGATTGGATAAATTAAACCTGCATCTAGCAGTTTAATAATCTCTTTCTTAACTACATCTTGCATATTAGGATTTAGTCTTCGTTGGCGTTGCACATACGTTTTATGACCTTCTTCCATAAGGATTTTATGTGTGCAATACGAAGGACTTATTCCTTTAATATCATGAATCTTCCATGCAATGGCTGGTTTATGAGCTTTCAACACAGAAATGAGTTGTGATTTCTCATTTTCAGTAAGAGAAGACGATATTATTACAGGTAATTCAGATTCACCATGTAAGTAAGCGTATTCCAAATGGTTTGGAAGTGGCTTTAACTCTAATTTTGGAGGTTCTTCTATCGATGATTTATATCGATATCTGTCTTCTTCTTTTAGCATTTGAATTTCTTCTGTTGTTGGTTCATATCCATTAGCTATAAGTGTAGCTAACATTTCAGCTTCATCAATTGGTTCATTACCTTCTCCTAAAGAACATTCTCCTGTTCCTTGTAATTCTGGAAATTCTTCTAATAATTCTGCATGTGCATCTATAGTTTGAATATAATAACATGTATCATCTGCAGATTTTGGTTGTTGCATTGCTCTATCAACTGAAAAGGTAACGCTCTCATCCTCTATACTTAGGGTCAGTTTCTTACCGAACACGTCTATCATTGCTTTAGCCGTGTTTAAGAATGGTCTTCCTAATATGAGAGGAACTTGAGAATCTTCTTCCATGTCCAGAACAACAAAATCTACTGGAAATACTAAAGTACCAACTTTAACTATCATGTTCTCCATTATCCCTCTAGAATATTTTATTGATCTATCGGCTAGTTGTATGCTTATTCTGGTTGGTTTCAATTCTCCAAGGTCTAGTTTAGCGTATAGTGAATACGGCATTAGATTTATACTAACACCTAAGTCTGCCAATGCTTCTATTGAACTAAGACTACCCAGAAAACATGGAATTGTGAAACTTCCTGGATCAGATAATTTTTCTGGTATCTTATTCAACAGCACTGCTGAACAATTAGCATTCATAGTAACAGCCGAGAGTTCTTCCATTTTCTTTCTATTTGAGATTAGATCTTTCAAGAATTTAGCATATCTTGGCATTCCTGAAATCACATCAATGAAAGGAAGATTTACATTTATCTGTTTAAACATATCCAAAAATTTGGATTGCTCGGCTTCAAGTTTCTCTTTCTTCATTTTACTCGGGTAAGGAAGTGGTGGTTGGTATGGTTTAACATAAGGTTTATCCTTAACTTTGTTATCTTCATTAACCTTCTCAACTACCGGTTCTTTTTCCTTATCTTGATCAGGTTGTGGTTCTTGTGGAGTAGGAATAGTTTCATCAGAAGTTACAGGTATTTCAGGTGGTTTAAGTGTTGTACCACTTCTTGTGGTAATGGCTTTAGCTGTTTCATTTCGGGGGTTAGCATTTGTATCGCTTGGTAAACTTCCCGGTTTTCTTTCACCTATTAATCTTGCTAGGTTACTTACTTCTTGTTCCAGATTTTGAATAGAAGCTTGTTGATTTCTAAATGCTTGAGCATTTTGTTCATTGGTTTGTTTCTGAGATGTGAAAAACTGCGTTTGAGTTTCAACTAGCTTCGTCATCATATCTTCTAAATTCGGCTTTTTATCATCGGTTTGTTGTGGTGGTTTGTTTTGAAAATTAGGTCTTTGCTGATTGTAAGTATTATTGGATACTTGTTGATTGCTAGGACCTTGTTGGTTGTTGTATGGAATATTTCGGTTATAATTCTGGTTTTGATTGTAAATCGGTCTTGGCGGTTGATAATTATTCTGATAATTATTTCCAGGCCTTTGGTTTATGTATGAAATATTCTCTCTTTGTTCCATTGTTAATTCAATACTGAGACAATCTTTTGTCAAATGTGGTCCTCCACACTGCTCACAACTAATTCGTATTGAGTGAATATCCTTAGTCATCTTTTCCATTCGTCTCTCCACAGCATCTATCTTTGCGGAAATGGAATCTAAGTCATGGCTAGAATCAGCTCTAGCTGCTTTAGATGATCTAATGATATCTTTTTCTTGGTGCCACTCATGTGAGTGGGAAGCAGTATTATCAATAATTTTGTAAGCATCAGTTTCGGTTTTCTTCATAATAGAACCACCAGCTGCTATATCTATGTCTTTTCTTGTAGTGATGTCGCATCCTTGGTAGAATATTTGTACTATTTGACAGGTGTCTAAACCATGTTGCGGACATCCTCTTAACAACTTTCCATATCTAGTCCACGCCTCATATAGAGTTTCATTTGGTTTCTGTGTAAACGTAACAATTTCTGCTTGAAGTCTTACGGCTTTAGATGCAGGAAAGAATTGTTTAAGAAATTTGTCAACTAAAACGTCCCATGTATCGATCGCCCCTTCAGGTAACGATTCCAACCAATCTTTGGCTTCTCCCTTTAAAGTCCAGGGAAATAACATGAGATATATCTGTTCATCCTCCACTTCTCGTATTTTAAATAGTGTGCAGATCCTATTAAAGGTACGTAGATGTTTATTTGGATCTTCCTTCGGCGTACCACTAAATTGGCATTGATTAGTCACCATGTGTAGAATTTGTCCTTTGATTTCATAATCTGGCGCATTAATGTCTGGATGAGTAATTGCGTGACCTTGGCCAGTGCGTTTAGCTCTCATTCGGTCTTCCATACTTAAAGGTTCCAGATTCTCCATAATTGAATTTCTTGAATCGGTATCACTAGATGATTCTGATTTAATGGTTCGTTCCTCAACAATCTCTGTTCGAATGATTGGTGGCTCCGGAGGAAAGTTTAATGGTTCAGGATCTACGAACCGTTCCTGAATATTTTCCGGATTCTCAATTGTGATGTTGGGTTCAAAAAATGGATTATCGGAAATTTGAACTGAAGTACTTGGTCGACTGGATGACGATTCTAAAGAAAAATCAACGGCGGTTATATTTGCTAAATGTCTTGATCTAGTTACAGGTGGTGAACGTACAAAAGGTGATGAACGTCTTGCTCGGTGCATTCACTGAATATCCTATTAGTTTTAAAAAGGAAAGAAAAATTATAATAAGTTATCCAATCAATAGACTTTTCTGATTTTGCCCACGTTTCGAATAGCCAAAAGATGCAGCAGAGGGGCAGGATTCGTTTGGTCTCAATATAATTGAGGACTGTTTGGCTCCAATAACCCGGTCCACGTACAAATCCAACTATTACTACGAACCAGAAAATTTTGATGTCTATTAATTTAACCACTTAAAATAAATTTTCGTAATTTTAAGAAATTTAGATAAGAAGTAGAAAAAATTCTAATTCCTAAAAATTAGAATGGCGAGAAATAAGAGAGAAAAAGAGTTCGTCGCAAAAGGTAGAAAAAGAAAAAATGGTTGAAAAAAAAATGACGAAAAAAAATAAAAGAAACTTATCAAAACTTAAAAATACTTAACTAACCTAACCTTATTACTACAACTAACTTAAAATTATAATCGCAAATTGAAATTACTAATTGGAATGATAATTGATACATAGTAAAAGGTGTCTAAAAATATTAAAGCTTACAAGAAAAACTAAATCCCAAATGGAAATAACTTAAAAAGAAACTAAAACTTAAAAAGGCGTCGCAAAATTCTAAAGCACCTAAATCTTAGTCTAAAGAAAAAGCACTTAAGGAATTCTACGGCAAAGCCTAAAAATCTAGGAGTAAAAATAACTATAGCAAAAACTAAGTTTAAAATTAAATATGAGCTAAAAATACAAAAGTTATGCTACAACGATTAAAAAGGGACAAAATATAAAAATATATAAAAAGTTGTAAAAAGTACAATTTTTATAAAAATATTATTTTTATATTATTTATTTAATAAAACTACTAATTTTACAATTTAATTGCTTATTTAAACTAAAAATACAAATTAATTAAAAAGTAAAAGTTAAAATAAGACTAATAATAATAATAATAATTATTAGGGTTAAATAATAATAATAATTAATTAATACCCGTAATTAATGCTGGTTTAGGGTTTTTTGTCGCCTGTCAGAAAGTCTCCGCGAGTCGCGGCAATTAAAGCAACAAACCCCGCGAGTCGCGGGGTTCCAGAATTCAGCTGACAGGTTTAAATATTCGACGCGTTTTTTCTTTATTTATTTTTTTTTATTTTCTGTTTTCTGTTTTTTTCTATAAATAAAAGATATTTAATAAAACTTATATTTTTATAAATTAAAATAAAAATAAAGAAACTTATAAAACTTAAATATTTAACAAAATCTTAAAAAATACTTATATTTTTGTTTTTCTTTTTATATTTTTGAATAATTAAAACGTATTTTTACAAAAACGAATTTTTAATAGAAGTAAGCTAAAAATCTTTTTTTTTATTATTATTATTATTAGCGTTGCGCTTCCAGCGTTTAGAAATTTCCCCGGCAGCGGCGCCAAAAATACTTGATGTCAAAGCTAAGGTATACGAAATAGTTTATATTTTACTAGGAAAAACTATTAAATACGATACAATTTTACACAAGATATTTATTTATTTATAGAACGGATATACTTAAACCTTGCTACAACACTTATAGGCAGTGTACCTAATCGTACAGTAGTG
This sequence comes from Rutidosis leptorrhynchoides, assembly GCF_046630445.1. Classification (NCBI taxonomy): domain Eukaryota; kingdom Viridiplantae; phylum Streptophyta; class Magnoliopsida; order Asterales; family Asteraceae; genus Rutidosis; species Rutidosis leptorrhynchoides. Next base: position 45,296,713 of record NC_092341.1, read on the forward strand.
TAGTTTTTAGTAAGTCCGGTTCGTTCCACAGGGAAATCTTTAAACAAAGCGTAACGCTATATTAGTTTACTTTTATAAAAATACAAACATATATATAAGTAATATTATTATTATAAAGGGGGGTTTTTACCGTTTAATGACCGGTTTGTCGATTTTAAAACTTTAGTCGCAGTTAAAACCTAATGTAAAATATTAAATAAATAAAAGACTTAAATTAAAACTTAAAGTAAATAACGATAATGAAATTGCGAATAATAAAAGTGCGATAAAATAAACTTGCGATAATTAAAAAGTACGATAATTAAAAGTGCAATTAAATATAAAATAAAGGAAATTAAATATGAAATAAAAGAATTATGCTTATTTAAACTTCCGTAATCATGATGTTTGACGTGTTGATTTTAGTTTTATGCCCATGGGTTAATTGTCCTTTGTCCTGGATTATTTAATCTGTCCGTCTGGTTTTTGTCCATAACAGTCCATCAGTCATAAATATAAAGTGCGAGTGTCCTCGTCAAATTATTATTATACCCGAAGTTAAATATTCCAACTAATTGGGGATTCGAATTGTAACAAGGTTTTAATACTTTGTTTAATGAATACACCAGGTTATCGACTGCGTGTAAACCAAGGTTTTACTACTTTGTTAACAATTACACCAATTACCCTTGAATGTAATTTCACCCCTGTTTTAATTATTCTAGTGGCTATTAATCCATTCCCGTGTCCGGTTAAATGAACGATTATTCGTACATATAAATACCCCGCCCATCGTGTCCGATCGAGTGTATATGGTAATTTATAGGGACGCCCAATTGTAAATCTTTATATTAACATTAACAAACTATCATTTAGTTAAACAAATATAAAGCCCATTAATAGCCCATAGTCTAATTTCCACAAGTGTCGTTCTTTTGTCCAAACCCCAATTATGGTACAAAGCCCAATTACCCAATTTTAGTAATTAGCCCAACATCATGATTACTTCGGATTAAATAAGCATAATATAACTTAGCTACGAGACATTAATGTAAAAAGGTTGAACATAACTTACAATGATTAAAAATAGCGTAGCGTTACACGGACAGAATTTCGACTTACACCCTTACAATATTCGCTAACATACCCTTATTATTAGAATTATAATTAAAATTAAAATATAAATTATATAGATATATATATCGTTTACGTATGATAAGAGAAGAAAAAGATTATAATTTTGATCAGAATTCGGTTGGCTTTATAGGCAGTTTTCAAATTTAGGGCTCCGCGACTCGCGGCATATTTTGCCTTCAAACTCCGCGAGTCGCGGAGTTTGAAATTCCAGCTCACACTTTGGAGTCTTTCTCTGCCGACGGTTTTTATTTATAAATATAATATATATATAATTAATATAATTAATTATATATTATATTATATTTATATACCTAGTTAACTTGTAATTTTTAGTCCGTTGCGTCGAGCGTTAAGAGTTGACTCTGGTCCCGGTTCCGGATTTTCGAACGTCCTTGCGTACAATTTAATATCTTGTACTTTGCGTTTTGAATCTTGTACTCTTGTAATTTCGAGACGTTTCTTATCAATAATTGGAACCTTTTTGATTGTCTTTTGTACTTTTGAGCTTTTTGGTCGTTTGCGTCTTCAATTCGTCGAATCTGTCTTCTGTCTTCACCTTTTATTATTTAAACGAATATCACTTGTAAATAGAACAATTGCAACTAAAAGCTTGTCTTTCTTGAGGAATAATGCTATGAAATATATGTTCGTTTTTAGCATTATCAAATACCTCACGCAAATGACGTTCATGTTCGTTCATACTTTTCGAATAGACTAGTATGTCGTCAATGAACATTATTACTGACTTGTCCAACATAGGTTGGCACACTCGGTTCATAAGATCCATGAATACTGCCGGTGCATTCGTAAGACCAAAAGGCATAACCACGAACTCAAAATGCCCATAACGCGTTCGAAAAGCCGTTTTCTCAATATCCTCATCACGGACCCGCATTTGGTGATAGCCGGACCGTAGGTCGATCTTAGAGAAATACGTCGCACCTTGAAGTTGGTCAAACAAATCGTCAATCCGAGGCAATGGATAACGATTCTTGATCGTCACTTTATTCAACTCCCGGTAATCGATGCACATCCGCATACTACCATCCTTCTTTTTCACGAATAAAACCGGAGCGCCCCATGGAGAAGCACTCGGTCGAATAAAACCCTTCTCAAGCAACTCTTGGGTTTGATTTAAAAACTCTTGCATTTCCGTTGGTGCTAAACGATAAGGAGTTTTAGCATTGGGGGTAGCTCCCGGAACCAACTCAATGCGAAATTCAACTTGTCTTTCCGCCGGAACACCCGGTAATTCGTCCGAAAAAATGTCTTCGAATTCACTAACAACCGGAATTTCACGAATGGGTGGCGGCTCATTTCGAGGATCGACAACATGAGCAAGGAAAGCCATGCCACCACTAACAACAAAACGACGTGCCCGTGCAAAAGTGCATATCGGCACCGGTCTCCTTCGTTTATCACCATGAATAATTAACTCTCCCCCACCTGGGGTCTTCACACGAATAAATTTTTCATGGCATGCAATATCGGATCTATTACGATCAAGCCAATCCATACCCACAACGATATCAAAGTCGCCCAAAGTCATCGGAATGAGATCTATCTTAAAGTTTTTGGCATCAAACACAACATCACAATTTTTGCACACATCGACCACTAGCACCGTCTTGCCGTCCGCTATTTCGACTTCTACCGGACGACTTAACTTAGCTAACGGTCTATTAAGTTTAGGCACAAATTTAGGAGACACAAACGACAAATTTGCACCGCTATTAAAAAGAATCCTTGCCGGATTAGAATTAACCATGTAAGTACCTGAGACAACTTCGTGCGATTGCTTGGCTTCATCATTGGTCATCAAATAGTTGCAACCCCTAGCCGTACCCGCCGCCTTCTCTAACCGCTTCACATTATCGTTTCGCAATTCGGGACACTCCGGCTTCATATGCCCTTCTTTTCCGCAATTAAAACAAGTGATTTTGTTTCCGGAAAATGGTTTCGGACATTCACGAGCCATATGACCCGGTTGCCCACAATTGTAGCACGCATAAGAAAAACCACCGGTAGCACCCTTCTTCACGCTATTGACACTTTTGGAACCCTTCTTGTTCTTGTTCTTCTTGTTTGAAGAGTTAGAGTAACTAAAACCTTCAAACTTTCTCTTTGAAAAAGTGAAATCACTCTTCCTCGGAACCTCCGGTTCAAAACCCCGAGCCAACTCGAATAGTTCTTCAAAAGTCTTAGCCATTCCCCGACTAATCTTACCCTTGTACTCATCATTCAAGGTACGGTAGAAATCCTTCATTAACTTGTGATCATCACCCACATATTCCGGGCAAAAACGAGTCTTTGCCAAGAAGGTAGACTTAAGTGTAACCAAGTCCATTGACCCTTGTTGCAAATGGTGCAACTCGTCCCAGATTCTATCGAGATCGGATGAAGTTCGGTATTCTTTGAAAAATTCTTTCTTGAATTCCTCCCATGTCAAGCCCATACATTGTTCTTCGCCATACAAGTTGATCTTATCGTCCCACCACAACTTAGCTTCCTCCCGCAACATGCTTGAACCAAACCTTGTTTTCTTCTCAGGAGGGCATTCCGCGATACGGAAAGCTCCCTCGATATCAGAGATCCAACATGTACTCTTTAAAGGATCTCGCACCCCATTAAACATCGGGGGTTGAGTGTCCTTGAAATTCTTATAATGGAAGTCCCGCCTTCCTTCACCTCCTTCACCGTGAGGATAAATGTTTCTAGCATCAAGGGCCTCTTCGATAGTGGCCTTCATTCGTTCATTTATCAAATCGGTCACCTGCCCATCGACCGAATCTTGAAAGACCTTTCGGACGTCCGTAAGAAAATCTGCTTTTAACTTTTTAAAGACGGCCTCAACCTTGGCCGAAAACTCGGCGTCCTCGCTTGTACTTCCGTTATCATGATCGGGTCCGTTTCTCGTCTTCATTCTATAAAATGGAAGAGGTTAAGCAACGAAATGAAAAGACACAACACATACGTACGTACATATATACCACACTATCCCATCTCGCTCGACAATCGTCGTACATTACTTGTTTGTCACGATTTGCGCCCGTAATAATGGTAGCTAGTCATTACTACGAGAGCATGTCGCATTAACTTGCTAATACAACGTCCATCTCACTCGATGCTCGCTAAACATACATAACAAATAGCGCATGATTAGTTTGCATAAACCTATGCACTAACCAATCCCGATCCGACCCAAAGTCCTACAAGTCCCGCATAACGCACACACAAAAAGTCTAAGTCTAGGCGCCTATCTCAAGTCACCTAAATCCCTTAGACCATGCTCTGATACCACTTGTAACATCCCAAACCAACCCGCGAGCAAACCACGTGAAAAATACAAAATAAAAAAAATATTTTTCTGCACAGTGAATTGGCGCGGCGCGCCAGGATGGCCGCGCAGCGCGCCATTTGGGTCTGTCCGGAAAGTCTCAAAATGCGAAAAAGATCGACTAGTTCCCGACATTTTTAGACGACACACTTTTAACCACACATTCAAATATGTAAAACTAACACAATTCAAACGTAAAATGAGTTTTACAAAGCGGGGCCCACTTCGACCGTTTTACGAGTTTAATACAAAATATGAGTTTCGACCGCCAAAAAGTTTAAGTACCAAACTACACTACAAGCATGGCGTTTGGGATTAAACTACCCAAGTCTCGGTCAAACTCCAAGAACTAAACTTCCAAAAAGCGTCCCCTAATCAACAAAGCCGGAACTCTATTCCATGATAATGCCCTTACCCTTGTCCACAACCGAACCTATAAAAATAGTAAACAATGAGAGGGTAAGCAAAACTTAGTGAATGCAATAATTATACGAATACATATATAATTATACCTACATGCATACACTTACACATCCGCAAACATGCTAGCAAACAACATTAGCTTATCGTCGCAATAACAAGCTATAATTCACCAATACCCCAAAGCTAGCATAACAATCGCATATAAATATAACTCGAATAATATAATATGCTTACAACACAAATAACCATGGTTAACCAATAGTACAAGGGAACGGCGCTCGCGAAAACGCCATCGGTGTTCACAACATCCGTTAGGGCACTTAACACCTCGCACCACTAACCCCCCTAGGGTGGCACCTTAATACCTCGGCACTTCACCCCGAGTGGCATCTGAACACCTCGATGCTTCACTCATTATTTTACGGAGTGGTATCTTAACACCTCGACACTACACTCCTAGGTGGCATCTTAACACCTCGATGCTACACCCGAGTGGCATCTTAACACCTCGATGCTACACTCTTCACGTGAAACGTGGTTTCTTAACACCTCGACACTACACATTTCACGCTACAATAAATAAATACATTATATACCTACGCATATAATTATTCCACTCACCTCAAAGTCTTGTGAAAAGATACCCGAGCTTGCGAAACCTCAAAGTAATGTACCTATCACATTATACATATTATCAAACGCAAACTCAAGTCGGTCAACCAATTCTTTCACCATTCCTAAGTCATTTTGACCCAAAGTGCAATCCTGACCCATTTTGCACCATTAACCCTAATAATGGGTCAACTTCACGAAAAACCCTAACTCTAGTCAAATATGGTCTTATTACATTTTTAAATCACCAATTTAACTCATTTTCACACATGCAAGACCACTTAGGTCATTAAAGACTCATTTGACCCATTTCAAGGTCAACACACCCATTTGGGTCATCCATGCCCAATTAAGACCCATTTACATATCATTGAAGTGTTCTAGTACTTTAACTAACTAATTAGGTTCATAAACATAAATTAACACTTTGAAAACCCTAATATATATATATATATATATATATATATATATATATATATATATATATATATATATATATATATATACCTTTGAGTCTACATGACCCAAATTCACCCAAAACCCCCAAATTACTAGCAAGTGGGTTTTGTGTGCATCACTAACCCAAACCCTAACCCTTAATGCAATTAAAGTAAGAATCTAGGTTTTAGAACTTACCAACACAATCACTACGTAGCTAGCGACTAGATGAACGACTTTAGAACTTGCACTAAGACCCGATTCAACCTCCTTTACCCTTTAATGAAGCTTTCTCACTCAAGCAATGCACTCTCTTACTAGAATTGAATTGGAGATGATAAGGTGGTTGTGAATGGAGTTAATGAGCTCCTAAAACTGATCTAAGGCATTAAATTCGGACCCCAAAGTGATTTTAACAAAATGCCCTCAAAATATCTAATTAAAAAGAAAAGGGGAATCTGTCGCAGACAGATGGCGTGGCGCGCCATATAGTCGCGCGACGCGCGACACCCCCAGTTCAGAATTCTGCATTTCTTTTTAAATTTGAACAACCAAAATCCCACTTCAAGTATTTTAACTTCGCTTATATACAAGGATAATATTTGGGTCTTACAGAATGAGTTAATACTTCATAACTCATTGATATGACATACTTGTTGTTGATTCGTGATGATGTCCGTGGTGATTATGGAACTGGCGGAGATTGTGATTGTGACGACCGGGAAATTTTCGACCAAATTTAAACTTGATCTTTATATGATTTTGACACGATAAGTAAGGTCTGTTAAACCGAGTCTTAAAAGTTTTGAATTGTTATATGAATTCATTTAACCTTTGACTATTCCTGACGATTCACGAACATTTATGTGTAGATAACATGGATATATATATAAATATAAATATAAATATATATTATAAATGGATATAATAAAAATATAATATATTTATTTGGATTTAAAATTTAAAATAATAATTAGAATAAATAAGTTACTATTAAAATGAATATATATATATTATGAATCTATATATAATTTCTATTAATGGTTCTTAACATATTGTGATATATAAATATTCAATATTCAATAAATGTTATTATATAATATAGTTTAAAATTAATATATTATATGTAATTATAAGTTAAAATAAATGTTATATTATTATCACTACTTTCATTATTATTATTAATGTTAATATTAATATTAATATTAATATTTGTACTATTGATATTATTGATTCTAACATGATATATATATATATATATATATATATATATATATATATATAATTTGATATTTATAAGTTGTTATATTATTATTATCATTAATAATATTAATATAACTAATATTATTGTTAGTATCAATTTCAATAATATTATTATCATTATTTCTAATTATTATTAGACTTACTAAAAATCTTTATTATTATTATCATTATTTTATTATTACCCTTATTAATATTATTATTATTATTAATGATAGTAATTGTGATTATTAATAATAATTATGATTATTAATTAATAGTATTAATTCTATAAAATCATATATATATATATATATATATATATATATATATATATATATATATATATATATATATATATATATATATATATATATATATATATATATATATATATATATATATATATATATATATATATATGTATGAACTAGATTACTGAATCTGTTACATGTTGTTATCATACTGTGCTTGATTTCAAAAATTCTTACAAACCATTGTTAAATCACATGAACGAATCCAAAATGTATTGTAAGTCACGATCATACTGTGTCTAATTTTGTTCCTTGCCACTAAAATTGTACAAATCAAAATACGATCATAAGAATCAAACAAATTCCGTTGAATGTCAATTTCATTTTTCTTGATTTCCTTCTGACAGAATAAAAATTTGTCGAGCCAATCAAGCTTTATAATCTTTCTTCATCAATTTTTGTTCCTGTATGATACTGTTAGGTGTCGACCTCAAAGTTACTACAAAATAATTAGTAATCGAATCTTATGGTGATATTTATCTTGTTGCACCCTATAAAACTTGAACTGAAAATTCAAAAAGAAGAAAAGAAAAATCAAATAAAAATATAAAGAAACGGTCATTATAACACTAACCTTTTGTGTTCGAAACTCTTCGTCACCACCTCCACAATCACCACGAAAAACCATAACTTCCTCCTCTATCTATATTTCATGTGTCTTTTGTTTATTTTCTTTAGCTTCCTGTTAACGTTCTAACAACAAGTCACCACAGTGAACCATCGAGCCACTTCACATGACATCCATGTCCGACACCTTCTAATCACCACCTTAGCTCCACCCCTAAACGAGCTACCAAGAACAATTGACCACCTCAAGCCTCCATCACCTCCAACGATCATTTTGAACCACCATACAAACCAAGAACCACCACCAAAACAAACTCGCTGCAGCCAAAGATCCCCAACAAACCCCCAACATTTTTCTATTTTGATCAAGCACAAATCTCCTAAATAAAAATAATGAAACCTGCACAAATCTCGCAAGTGTATGTAAAGCATTCTAAGTGGTTGAGCACTTGGTAACCATACTTAACATTTAATCAACGTCGCATATTCCCTTTATTATGAAATCTCACTACACCGTACCAAGTGTAGTCACCGAAACGAAGTACTGAGCAACCGTTGAATACTGATCGTCCAGTCCGGTTGGGGTTGTCAGGCCCGATAGATCTATCAACAGGATTCGCGTTTACAATACCGCATGTAAATGGTAGTTACCAAGCTACAGGGAAGTATGCCAGTGGTACAACTCAACGTAGAATATATTTTAAGTACTTATGTCTATTTCGTAAAGCATTCATAAAAGCAGCACATGTATTCTCAGCCTAAAAATATATATTGCAAAAGCAATTAAAAAGGGAGCAAATGAAACTCACCTATAATGTATTTTGTAGTAAAAATACATATGACGACATTTAACAAGTGCAGGGTTGACCTCGAATTCACGAACCTATATCATGTATATACATATTAACACATATCATATTTAATCAACTGAATTTATTTATATTATATAGTGTATTAAGATTGATACCCATATATATGATTATATTAAGATATGTTTTTATATAACTACTACTTTATTTAGTAAAATAATATTTATAATAGAAAGTAGTAATATTGTTATAATAATAATAATAATACTAATGATAATAATAATAATAATAATAATAATAATAATAATAATAATAATAATAATAATAATAATAATAATAATAATAGTAATATTAATAATAATAATAATAATAATAATAATAATAATAATAATAATAATAATAATAATAATAATAATAATAATAATATGTTATTTTATTTTTTTAAAATGAAAATCAATAACATTGATATCAATACCTAATACTAATATCTAATTAGGATAATATTGAAATAATAAATTTTTACTAATAATGTTAATATTAATAAAATGACATTTTAGTTGATAAAAATGATAATAATAATGATAATTCTAATAATAATAATAATGTTAATAATAATACATTCATTAATAATTAATAATCATAATCAAAATGAAAATAATAATAATACTTTTATTATTAATAAACATGATAAGATTAATGATAATAATAATAATGTTAAGACTACCTTAATAGGCTTAAAAAGATAAAGTGCCTGAGCCGGGACTCGAACCAGAGACGTCTCGCTCCCCCTCTAACACCCTTAACCATCCAAGTGATTCTATTTTTCTGAATATATTCAAATCAAGAAATATATATCCCGTATTTCATGTGTCTTTACTTCTTCTTCTTCATTCTTAAATTGACTCAAGAATCAAACCAACATGAAAATCAACTAAACGGTTTTTGGACTTTCAAACAATATAAAAATCAAACTTTCTCAGTTCTTGAATCAATTGAAAATAAAAAATAAAAAAAAGGCTGCTGTCGCAGCTATTTAAAAAAAAAAAATTTGATTTCCACAATTTAGAACGTTTTAGATAAAAGTTCCTAAATGAAATAAGTTCTAAATCATTGTTAGAAACTACCCGGATCATCAATTGAACCTAAAACCTCAAAACACTTACGAATTTCCTCATGAACACAAAGTTTTGACTTCTTATAAAATAACTTTGACCTCAAAATTCGTTGTTGATTTTACAAATTAGTTGGTGAAACTTTGCAGGAAGATCGAAATAAAGATTACTAACACTTCTACATTTTTAGATTTTGGAAATTTCTTCGGATTCGATCTATTGTTTAAATCATACACAGACAGAGTTTTTGAGTTCAGTTTCTTCTCTATTCCCCTTTTAATTCTTCAATCACAGCAGCAATATATAATAGATAATCGAATGATTGTTGTAAAAATAAAATTCGATTGGATCATTTGTAATGTAGTGAACATAACAGACAACGATTCACGGGTAAGAAAGAAAACATGAAAGAAAACAAAACAAAAATATGCCCGTGATATATATATATATATATATATATATATATATATATATATATATATATATATATATATATATATATATATATATAATACACGTCTTCATCTGTTTATATATTTATTATGTTTTATAAAAATAATAATTAGTAAATATATTAAATTTAATAATATGTTAATATTATTAATACTTTTAATATTGTTAGTAATAATAGTAATACTAATAATAATAATAACAAAAAAAAAACAATAATAATATTAATGACAACCATATTTAAAATATTAATAGAAATGATACATTCTTTAATGATAATAATAATAATAATAATAATAATAATAATAATAATAATAATAATAATAATAATATTAATAATGACATTAATAATACTACTAATAATAAGGATAATAATAGAAGTAATAGAAATAATGGTAATAATATTTTAAATGAAGATGGTAATTTTAGTAATAATAAATAATCATAATAATATTTAGAAATTTTAGTTTTAGTCATTCTTATAGTAATATTTATATTTACCATCTTTATTTTGATAGTCGTAACCATTTTATTATAACGTAAAAAAAATTATAACACACACACATATATATATATATATATATATATATATATATATATATATATATATATATATATATATATATATATATATATATATATATATATATATATATATATTTAACTTGTAATTACATTTAATTATCAATAGTATATATTATATGATAATATATGTTTTATTATTTATACATTATATATATATATATACATATCAATATACACATAAATGTTCGTGAATCGTCAGACATGGTCAAAAGGTAATTGATTACCTGGATATAGATTTCCAATTTTTAAGACTCAACATCACAGATTTTGCTTATCGTGTCAGAAACATATAAAGTTTAAAGTTTAAATTTGGTCGGAAATTTCCGGGTCATTACAGTACCTATCCGTTAAAGAAATTTCGTCCCCGAAATTTGATAGAGGTCGTTATGAATAACAATAAGAATGTTTTCATGACGAATATGAGTTGATAATATAGAGTTTTATCATTATTGAGTAATATAGATAAAACAATTTGATAACACAAAGAGTATAAGCGAAGCTATCGCAAGATAGTGAAATAAGTAAATATGGAATCGTTTTAACCAATGACGTAGTTAAGATTTGATTCCCGAAATTCATGGGATTTTAAAGAAAGTCTTCGTAATAAGATTTGGTTCTTTGACAATTAAGGAAATCAGGATCACTTTGATTTATTGCGACAATCCGTTTCGATTTCTCTGTCGGATATTTCACTATAAATCTACTCCCTTCTTTCCTATATCTTCCATATCCCACATCTTCTATTCTTCCTCCTCAATTCATACTTTACAACATTCGTCAATATGCTCCATCCCATTTTGATCCTTGATATACTTCTAACCTTCATATCTATCATTCTTCTTTTTCATCTACCACCGGAGGATTTTATTTACTTCTACTATTATTTTGGGGTTATAGTGTTATTAATTTTCTCGTGCCTTTACATGGCAATACGTATTGATATGCACGGTTTGTAGTTTCTGGGTGGTTGTTGGGTTTTATATCTCCCCTTATATTTCGATGTCCCTGCTTCTGTCTTCTATATTCATTGTCATCTATAGTTAATGCTCTCTTCTATTTGCTGCGATTTATACTCCAATTTATAGTATGGAGTTTTCATCCTTTCGTTTCCTCTTCTTGTGATTAAACACTGCTTGTAATGATCCAGGATTCGCAGATATAAATTTCGGAATGACGTTGTTAATGTTCTAAGAAAGAAATCGTAATGGTACGATCTTGATTTGTTAAATTACCAGAATACCCTGGAAAAGACCGAATCATCAAGAAATATTTTCTTGATATGTTTAGAGATTGGATAGAATGTAAGAGTCGTGTAAATGGCACATGATGACGGTACTGTGAATCATCATGCTTCATTAGAAACTCAACATGAATTACTGTAATATAATGACGTTGATCAAGTGTCATTATATTATACTAACTCATGCTTCAGTTCCTAACACTACTTCAAAAACATTCATATTTTAAATTTAAATTTTTCAAAATTTAGAAACTAAAATAGTTTCTTTTATGATGTAATACAGATAGAGTGAAGAGATAATTAATATCGGACAAAAATATTTATGAAAATATCTTCAGAAATATTGAGGATATTTATAATGAATGATACGATAATATCTTAAAATTTCTAATATCGATGGATGATGAAGATTATTGTCCGCAAGGGTTTAGAGTAAGGAGCAAGGTATTTGCTAAAGACTTCAGCAGGCATTGAATCATTTGGATTCTTTGAAGTCAAACTTATTCTTTGTGATTTGTCCACGGCTTCCTTCATAATTTCACATAATTCGCTTTCCGGTACTAAATTTTCTATTGAATGTTTCCATCACTCCATTCTTTATCATCAAACTCTTGTCCATTTAGGCCATCTACAATTTTGTTGTTTCCTCTACATTTAATGCAGCCATATCTGAATCGTCGCTTATCAATCCGAGGTGGTTTTAAGAAAATTGTGTTTTTAGATGATTAAACGCTGATGGTAATATGGTGGATTATAAAAGGTTCCTCGATAACAATAGAAGAGCACGCATATATATATATATATATATATCAAAATTATAATAAGGTTGTTTATAACGAAAAGTCGAAGTTGACTTGTTGGAGCTGTGACAAAATTGACAAATTTGAAAAGAATTGAAATGTTATTTTCGGTAATAACAAAGCTAAAGGAGCTAGCACTGATATGTGTTAAACGTTTATTCAGGTTCCGAGGGTTTCTCAGGTGCATAGCTATATGCATAAATCATTCCTTCCGTAGATGAAGTGAGGTTGGTTCATCCTCTCGATTGAAGTGTTTTCAAGAATTATGAAATGTTTGAACGCAGATTGAAATCGTCAAGATACAAATGAGGTTTAAGATGAAATCAAGTGGCAAACTTGAAGAAATGTTTAGTTTCATATGTTATATTCAATATTTTAATTTATTTTAATTGTCCAATATTATTAGTCCACAGTCGATAGTACACAGTTACAGTCCAATAATTCATATATAGTTTAATATATAATATTCGAATTAATTAATACGTATCGTGACCCGTGTACATGTCTCAGACTCGATCACAACTCAAACTATATATATTATTGTAGAATCAACCTCAACCCTATATAGCTAACTCCCTCATTACTGCATATAGAGTGTCTATGGTTATTCCAAATAATATATATAGATGTGTCGATATGATATGTCAAAACCTTGTATACGTGTCCCAATATTTAAAGTGCGTAAAATAAATAACAGAAATTAAATGACGATAAATAAATTTGCGATAATTAAATTGCGATAAATAAACTGCGATAAATAAAATGTAATCAGTTAACTAGGAACAGTTAGCTAGGAACAGTTAGCGTGGATTCTTAACAAAATTTCTCATAATTAATTTGTTTGTTTCTAACAAATTTTATTTTGTCCAATGTTTTCTTCATTATGCCACTTGTTGGATTCTGATATGTTAAAATCCAAATATGAAATTTGAATGAAAATGGTTATTCTGTGTTGACGGATATGTATATCGGTGAATGTAAGTAAGATAGTAAATGACTGTTGAATCAAATTCGAAAATTGTACATTGTAACTTATTAATGTGAAATCTAAATATTCCTCAGGTATTACCTACCCGTTAAAATATTTTCTCCATTAACAGCTTGTACGAAAGAATTTTTAATTACAATCTTTATGAAAATATACTTACATATATATTTTCTTCAGATGTAATATAGGTTTAATGAGTTGATATGATATTAATCTCATTTAATTTACCGTTAGAATGAGAATATATAATCTCTAAAACATTAAAGATTACATAATTGTCATGTCGAACGAAGGTAATTGATGTAGAACGATTCGTAGAACGATGATTATACTCGAGGTACAGAATGAGATGGTGAGGCATGGATTGTTGAAACTTGGGTTATTGGTGGTACTGGTACCGTTGGTGCTGAAGCTGGTGATGTTACTGGTGTTGGTGATACTGCTGGTGCTTGCAAATTGTGTACCGTGCTCTCTAAAGTTAATACTCGAGCTCGGAGTTCACTAACTTCTTCTACTAACCCTGGTTGGTTATCAGTGTGAGGTAAAGGTCGGATATCTTCTCTAGTTCCGTTAATGGTAGTCTCAAGATGAAAAATTCTTGCAAAAAGGGTATAAACGGTGTTGCGAACGGGTTCGCCGGTTAGCGGGTCAAGTACTCCAAGGTTAGGTGGTAGATTCGGTTCATGATATGGAATACCTTCTTCCCTTCTCCATAGAGTGAGTATGTCGCGAACCCACCCCCATTTTCTCCAGTAATCACGGTAGTTGATTGGTTGGTGTGCTCCTGTCATGCTGTCTTCGGAGTCAGAGGAACTTGGTCGATTCGTAGAGGCCATCTTACGCGATCTCAGAAAAGATTTTTGGTATGAAGAGTTTAGTAACAGCAATTGATAGTTGGATGATATTCTCAATGCATCATATGCATAGATATATATAGTACTAGATTCCCCTAAATTAAGGAGAAATTTACGGAAGATATCAGGCAAAGTCTATCGTAATAGATACGCTAAGATATGATTTAACAGATACGCTAAGATATGAGTTTATCTATACACTGTCTATGCAATAGAGGTAGTAAGATGTGTCTAGACTTTAAGGATGATAAACAAATAATTTTCAACACTAAATGATAAACAAAACTTTCGACATGCAGACACGGTCGAAGTCCAGACTTACTAATGCATCCTAACGACTATCAGTTAGACACACTAATGCAAGACCTGGTTCACTAAGCCCATCGCTCTGATACCAACTGAAAGGACCCGTCCTTATCCACCGGGACGAAGTCATCAACATTTGGTCCCATTGCGATGATCGACTCCAAGTAATGTCCTTAAATTGAGTAAATGCACAGCGGAAGACTTAATTCGTACCTGAGAATAAACATGCTTTAAAGTGTCAACCAAAAGGTTGGTGAGTTCATAGGTTTATCATAACAATCATTTCAATATTTTAATAGACCACAAGATTTCATAATCATAAATATAATACACTCGCAAGTGTATGTAAAGCATTCTAAGTGGTTGAGCACTTGGTAATCATACTTAACATTTAATCAAAGTCGCATATTCCCTTTATTATGAAATCTCACTACACCGTACCAAGTGTAGTCACCAAAACGAAGTACTGTGCAACCGTTGAATACTGGTCGTCCAGTCCGGTTGGGGTTGTCAGGCCCGATAGATCTATCAACAGGATTCGCGTTTACAATACCGCATGTAAATGGTAGTTACCAAGCTACATGGAAGTATGCCAGTGGTACAACTCAACGTAGAATATATTTTAAGTACTTATGTCTATTTCGTAAAGCATTCATAAAAGCAGCGCATGTATTCTCAGCCTAAAAATATATATTGCAAAAGCAATTAAAAAGGGAGCAAATGAAACTCACCTATAATGTATTTTGTAGTAAAAATACATATGACGACATTTAACAAGTGAAGGGTTGACCTCGGATTCACGAACCTATATCATGTATATACATATTAACACATATCATATTTAATCAACTGAATTTATTTATATTATATAGTTTATTAAGATTGATACCCATATATATGATTATATTAAGATATGTTTTTATATAACTACTACTTTATTTAGTAAAATAATATTTATAATAGAAAGTAGTAATATTGTTATAATAATAATAATAATACTAATGATAATAATAATAATAATAATAATAATAATAATAATAATAATAATAATAATAATAATATTAATAATAATAATAATATGTTATTTTATTAGTAATATTGTTATAATAATAATAATAATACTAATGATAATAATAATAATAATAATAATAATAATAATAATAATAATATTAATATTAATATTATTAATAATAATAATAATAATAATATGTTATTTTATTTTTTTAAAATGAAAATCAATAACATTGATATCAATACCTAATACTAATATCTAATTAGGATAATATTAAAATAATAAATTTTTACTAATAATGTTAATATTAATAAAATGACATTTTAGTTGATAAAAATGATAATAATAATGATAATTCTAATAATAATAATAATGTTAATAATAATACATTCATTAATAATTAATAATCATAATCAAAATGAAAATAATAATAATACTTTTATTATTAATAAACATGATAAGATTAATGATAATAATAATAATGTTAAGACTACCTTAATAGGCTTAAAAAGATAAAGTGCCTGAGCCGGGACTCGAACCCGAGACGTCTCGCTCCCCCTCTAACCCCCTTAACCATCCAAGTGATTCTGTTTTTCTGAATATATTCAAATCAAGAAATATATATCCCGTATTTCATGTGTCTTTACTTCTTCTTCTTCATTCTTAAATTGACTCAAGAATTAAACCAACATGAAAATCAACTAAACGGTTTTTGGACTTTCAAACAATATAAAAATCAACCTTTCTCAGTTCTTGAATCAATTGAAAATGAAATAAAAAAAAGGCTGCTGTTGCAGCTATTTTTAAAAAATATTTGATTTCCACAGTTTAGAACGTTTTATATAAAAGTTCCTAAATGAAATAAGTTCTAAATCGTTGTTAGAAACTACCCGGATCGTCAATTGAACCTAAAACCTCAAAACACTTACGAATTTCCTCATGAACACAAAGTTTTGACTTTTTATAAAATAACTTTGACCTCAAAATTCGTTGTTGATTTTACAAATTAGTTGTTGAAACTTTGCAGGAAGATCGAAATAAAGATTACTAACACTTCTACATTTTTAGATTTTGGAAATTTCTTCGAATTCGATCTATTGTTTAAATCATACAAAGACAGAGTTTTCGAGTTCAGTTTCTTCTCTATTCCCCTTTTAATTCTTCAATCGCAGCAGCAATATATAATAGATAATCGAATGATTGTTGTAAAAATAAAATTCGATTGGATCGTTTGTAATGTAGTGAACATAACAGACAACGATTCACGGGTAAGTAAGAAAACATGAAAGAAAACAAAACAAAAATATGCCCGTGATATATATATAATACGCGTCTTCATCTGTTTATATATTTATTATGTTTTACAAAAATAATAATTAGTAAATATATTAAATTTAATAATATGTTAATATTATTAATACTTTTAATATAGTTAGTAATAATAGTAATACTAATAATAATAATAACAAAAAAAAACAATAATAATATTAATGACAACCATATTTAAAATATTAATAGAAATGATACATTCTTTAATGATAATAATAATAATAATAATAATAATAATAATAATAATAATAATAATAATAATAATAATATTAATAACGACATTAATAATACTACTAATAATAAGGATAATGATAGAAGTAATAGAAATAATGGTAATAATATTTTAAATGAAGATGGTAATTTTAGTAATAATAAATAATCATAATAATATTTAGAAATTTTAGTTTTAGTCATTCTTATAGTAATATTTATATTTACCATCTTTATTTTGATAGTCGTAACCATTTTATTATAACGTAAAAAAAATTATAACATATATATATATATATATATATATATATATATATATATATATATATATATATATATATATATATATTTTAACTTGTAATTACATTTAATTATCAATATTATATATTATATGATAATATATGTTTTATTATTTATACATTATATATATGTATATATATACATATCAATATACACATAAATGTTCGTGAATCGTCAGACATGGTCAAAAGGTAATTGATTACCTGGATATAGATTTCCAATTTTTAAGACTCAACATCACAGATTTTGCTTATCGTGTCAGAAACATATAAAGTTTAAAGTTTAAATTTGGTCAGAAATTTCCGGGTCATTACATCGAGCCCGGGCTGCGACACTATATTTTTAGCTATTTCCTTAAGGTTCGTGAATCCGAGGCCAACCCTGCATTATTCAGTATCGTTGTATGAATATTTTTACTACAAAATATTGTAGCGTGAGTTCATTTGATTCCCTTTTACTCTTTACATTTTTGGGACTGAGAATACATGCGCTATTTTTACAACTGCTTTATTAAATGCTTTTGAAATATATTTTGAACTGCGAATACATGAAATGCTTTTATAAATGTTTGACGAGATAGACACAAGCAAAACATTCCTCGAATGAATTATTATGCAGACAGAAGTTCTGCGGATTATTATTGAATTATGTGGACATGATAATTGCCACCATTGAATTATGTGGACATGATAATTGCCACCATTGAACTATGTGGACATGATAATTGCCACCATTGAATTATGTGGACATGATAATTGCTACCATTGAATTATGTGGACACGATAATTGCCACCAATTCATGTGAATGTTATGTATCGAGAGAATGATTTTTATACATGGGTTATGTGTATTAGTTTTTGTGCACGAGATATGTGTACAGTTACTAAGATTTGTGAAAAATGGTTTTGAACATGAGATAGGTGTACTGTATTTAAATCTTGTGGTCTATCAAAATGATGAATTTTATTGTTTATGATAAACCTATGAACTCACCAACCTTTTGGTTGACACTTTAGAGCATGTTTATTCTCAGGTATGAAAGAAATCTTCTACTGTGCATATGCTCATTTTAAAGATATTACATGGAGTCGTTCATGGCATATAGAGGTTAGTACCTTGCAATGGGACCATCTTCTAAAGACTTCGTCCAGGTGGATTAGGACGGGTCACTACAGTGATGTTATAGGTACTGCTGGTGTTGACGATGCTGATGGTACTGTCGATGCTGCTTGTATAACAAGTCTAGCTTGTAAATCACGCACTATTCCTGTCAGGGTTTCTACTCTACCGTTTCCGTTCACTCATCTAATTTGCAGTCAGAATTAGAATAAATATTCTCTAAGACTTTGGAGATTACATAAATGCCGCAAAGTATTTCTTCAATGAAGTTATGAATCAATACTTCATCGTTTATTGTTGTTGGTATTCCTTGGTATTTATAGGGCATATGACGTTGATGCTCGAGGTACAGATTTTGATGTCGAGGTTTGGGATGCGGATGTTGCTGTTGGTGGTAGTGGTACTATTAGTGTTGATGATGGTGGTACTGTTGATACCGGTGATGCTGCTGGTGCTTGTAACCTTTGCACCATATTTTCCAAAGCCACTACCCGAGCGCGAAGCTCGTTGACTTCTTCTATTACACCGGGATGATAGTCGGTTCAGACGAGCGGATAAATAAGATCTAGAATGTGAGATAGTATATAATCGTGACGAGATACTCTGGAAATGAGAGAGAAAATGGTGTTTCGGACTGGTTCGCCGGTAAGTGCTTCAGGTTCATCGCCAAGAGATGAATTCGGTTGATGGAAAGGATCACCTTCTTCTTGCCTCCATTGATTAAGTCGACTACGAACCCATCCCCAATTCATCCAGAATTGATGATGGATGATTGGTTGATCCATTCCGGTTACACTACTTTCGGAGCTAGAGTGGAACTCCATATCAGAATTCGAGGAACTTGAACTAGTTGCAGAATTCATCTTACACGGTTAGGTAAAGGATTTTCGATAGAAAATAGATTATATGATTTAGTTTGGTATTCTTCGATACATATTTTACATATGTATATATAATACCAAAATTCCATAAATGGCGGAGGAATCTTCGGAAAATGTCAGGCAAAGTCTACCTTGAGAGGTATGATAAGATATGAATATTTGTCTATACACTATCTATGCAATAATTGCAGTAAGACGCGTCTAGACTTAAGATGATACACAGGTAATTTTTGACAAGAAATGATAAGCAAAACTTTTGACATGTAGACATGGCCGAAGTCCAGACTTACTAATGCATCCTAACAACTACCAGTTAGACACACTAATGCAAGACCTGGTTCGCTAAGACCACCGCTCTGATACCAACTGAAACGACTCGTCCATATTACTATAAACATGGTACGTTATTCATTGGTCCCATAGCGAGGTATTTGACCTCTATATGATACGTTTTAGAAAATATTGCATTCGTTTCATAAAAAGCACACTATTATTATACATAATGCATGTTTTAAACAAATGGGCGATTATTTAAGAAATAATCCCCATAATACATCGGTTTCCAAATACTACACACATGACTTAACAGTCATATATAATACATGACAAAGGTTTTATTAAATGCAACACTTTATTTAATTAAAAGCATGAGACTCCATGCACAGCTTTCTCAGATAATGCAACAGCGGAAGACTTTCTTAAGGACCTGAGAATAAACATTCTTAAATAGTCAACACAAAGGTTGGTGAGATATATAGGTTTAGCATCGATATAAATATAGACCACAAGATTTCATAGTTATAAATATATGTACACTCGCAAGTGTATTGTAGTGACCCGAACTTTTCCATGTTTATATATATTAAATGAAATTGATATTTATATGATTAAGTGTTTCTAACATGTTAAGCAATCAAACTTGTTAAGACATGATTAATTGAAATAGTTTTCATATAGACAATTGACCACCCAAGTTGACCGGTGATTCACGAACGTTAAAACTTGTAAAAACTATATGATGACATATATATGGATATATATATATATATATATATATATATATATATATATATATATATATATATATATATATATATATATATATATATATATATATATATATATAATTAATATGATATTATGATAAGTGAGTATCTCATTAGGTATTTTAACAATGAGTTATATACATAAAAATGAGACTATTGAATTAAGAAACTCGAAAACGATATATATAACGATTATCGTTATAACAACGTCTTACTAAATACATATGAATCATTTTAAGATATTGATACACTATATATAAACATGATAAATGATAAGTAAACATATCATTAAGTATATTAACAATGAACTACATATGTAAAAACAAGACTACTAACTTAAGGATTTCGAAACGAGACATACATGTAACGATTATCATTGTAACGACATTTAAATATATATATATATATATATATATATATATATATATATATATATATATATATATATCATATTAAGATATATTAATACATCATGATATCATGATAATGTAATAATTTAACATCTCATTAGACATAATAAACAATGAGTTAATAATATTTAACAAGATCGTTAACCTAAAGGTTTCAAAATAACACTTACATGTAACGACTAACGATGACTTAACGACTCAGTTAAAATGTATATACATGTAGTGTTTTAATATGTATTCATACACTTTTGAAAGACTTCAAGACACTTATCAAAGTACTTCTACTTAACAAAAATGCTTACAATTACATCCTCATACATTTTCATCAACAATTCTACTCGTATGCACTCGTATTTATACTCGTACAATACACAGCTTCTAAATGTATTTACTATTGGTATATACACTCTAATGATCAGCTCTTAGCAGCCCATGTGAGTCATCTAACTATATGGGAACCATCATTTAACATCTAGTATGAAATATCTCATAAGATTACAAACTAATGAAGACTATATTGCCATCCTAATTCACGTGAACTAGCATCACCATAAACACATTCATTTTTCAATTTTTTTGAATCAAACTACTCTCTCTCAAGTGTTCTTCCATTGTTCTAAGTGTTCTTCATCATCTTAATCAAAATCTAGCTCAATCTAGTTCATAAATCCATACATAAACCAAGTTATAAAATAACTACTCAAGAACACACCAACAACACTTCCAAGTTTGCTAGCTTACTTCCAATCTTGCAAATCCACTTTGAGTGATCATCCAACCTCAATAAATCTTTCTTATTTACAGTAAGATATCTTTCTAATACAAGGTAATACTCATATTCAAACTTTGATTCAATTTCTATAACTTTAACAATCTTATTTCGAGTGGAAATCTTACTTGAACTTGTTTTCATGTCATGATTCTACTTCAAGAACTTTCAAGCCATCCAAGGATCCTTTGAAGCTAGATATATTTTTCGCATTTACAGTAGGTTTATCCACAAAACTTGAGGTAGTAATGATGTTCATAACATCATTCGATTTATATATATAAAACTACCTTATTCGATGGTTTAAACTTGTAATCACTAGAACATAGTTTAGTTAATTCTAAACTTGTTCGCAAACAAAAGTTAATCCTTCTAACTTGACTTTTAAAATCAACTAGACACATGTTCTATATCTATATGATATGCTAACTTAATGATTTAAAACCTGAAAACACGAAAAACACCGTAAAACCGGATATACACCGTCGTAGTAACACCGCGGGCTGTTTTGGGTTAGTTAATTAAAAACTATGATAAACTTTGATTTAAAAGTTGTTCTTATGGGAAAATGATTTTTCTTATGAACATGAAACTATATCCAAAAATCATGGTTAAACTCAAAGTGGAAGTATGTTTTCCAAAATGGTCATCTAGACGTGGTTCTTTCGACTGAAATGACTACCTTTACAAAAACGACTTGTAACCTGTATTTCCAACTATAAACTTATACTTTTTTTGTTTATATTCATAAACTTAAGTTCAATATAAAACCATAGCAACTTGAATTGCTCAAAACGGATTTAAAATGAAGAAGTTATGGGCAAAACAAGATTGGATAATTTTGCTTGTTGTAGCTACGTGAAAATTGGTAACAAATCTATATTAATCATATCCTACCTAACTTATTGTATTATACATGTATTCTAATATATTATGTAATCTTGGGATACCATAGACACGTATGCAAATGTTTTTACATATCATATCGACCCATGTATATATATTATTTGGAACAACCATAGACACTCTATATGCAGTAGTGTTTGAGTTAGCTATACAGGGTTGAGGTTGATTCCAAAAATATATATACTTTGAGTTGTGATCTAGCTGAGACGTGTATACACTGGGTCGTGGATTGATTCAAGATAATATATATCGATTTATTTCTGTACATCTAACTGTGGACAACTAGTTGTAGGTTACTAACGAGGACAGCTGACTTAATAAACTCAAATCATCAACGTAATAAAAAAATGTTGTAAATATATTTTGAACATAATTTGATATACATGTACATATTTGTTATAGGTTTGTGAATCGACCAGTGGCCAAGTCTTACTTCCCGACGAAGTAAAAATCTGTGAAAGTGAGTTATAGTCCCACTTTTAAAATCTAATATTTTTGGGATGAGAATACATGCAGTTTTATAAATGTTTTACGAAATAGACACAAGTAATTGAAACTACATTATATGGGTGAATGATCGAAACCGAATATGCCCCTTTTGCTTGGTAACCTAAGAATTAGTAAACCGATCTAGTAATTGACGCGAATCCTAAAGATAGATCTATTGGGCCTAACGAACCCCATCCAAAGTACCGGATGCTTTAGTACTTCGAATTCGTTTTTATCATGTCCGAAGAATTTCCCAGAATGATAGGGGATATTCTTATATGCATCTTGTTAATGTCGGTTACCAGGTGTTCACCATATGAATGATTTTTATCTCTATGTATGGGATGTATATTGAAATATGAAATCTTGTGGTCTATTATTACGATTTGATAAATATATAGGTTAAACCTATAACTCACCAATATTTTTGTTGACGTTTAAAGCATGTTTATTCTCAGGTGATTATTAAGAGCTTCCGCTGTTGCATGATAATATATGGACAAGATTTGGTGTCAGCATGGTTGTATAATATTGTTTAAAACTGCATTCGAGATTTACTTTGTTGTAACATATTAATATTGTAAATCAATATGTATTGGTAGTGTGTAAGTGTAATATTTTTAGATTATCATTTCTGGATAATCTAGGTGGTGTCTTTTTAACCTTGTCGATAAAAATAAAGGTTATGGTTTGTTTTAAAAATGAATGCAGTATTTGAAAAACGTCTCATATAGAGGTCAAAACCTCGCAACGAAATCAATTAATATGGAACGTTTATAATCAATATGAACGGGACATTTCATGTATAAATGTATTCTATAAGTTGTTGAGCGCTTCGGTAACCATACTTAACCATTAATGTATCATATTCCCTTTATTATGAAATCTCCCTACACTGTACCAAGTGTAGTAAAAACGAAGTACTATACAACCATTTACGATACTAGAGCGACTAGCCCGGTTGGGGTTGTCAAACCCGATAGATCTATCAATAGGATTCACGCTTACATATTCTTACGACATGTAAATATTAGTTACCAAGCTATTAGGGAAGATATGCAAGGTGGTACAACTCAACGTAGAATATATTTTAAGTACTTGTGTCCATGGCGTAAAACATAAAATGCATGTATTCTCATCCCAAAATATTTGTAGAGTTTAAAAATGGGACTATATATTCACGGTAGTAAAAGTATATTAATAATAAGTTTTCAACTTATTAAAAATATGGCCATCGTCCTTGGATTCACGAACCTGTAACAAATATATATATATATATATATATATATATATATATATATATATATATATATATATATATATATATATATATATATATATATATATATATATATATATATATATATATATATATATCAAAATATAATACAACTATTATTCATGTCATATCTTCAATCACATGTGATTGTTTAAGTTCATATTTTCAATCACGTGTGATTGTTTAAGTTTATATTTTCAATCACGTGTGATTGTTTAAGTTTATATTTTCAATCATGTGTGATTGTTTAAGTTTATATTTTCAATCACGTGTGATTGTTTAAGTTTAAGTTGTCAAGTTAGCAGTCCAACGTTAGTAGTCCACAATTAGTAGTCCACAGTTAGTATTTCTTTTAATAATAATAGTATTATCGTTATTTTTTTTTATGATTATTAATTACTGATATTAACTGAATAAAGATGCTGGAGGACAAATAATTACGCGTATTTAGTCATATACCTCAATCAGTTCTATTTTATTTTCCTTTCTCCTGTTGTACTCGTGATTTAATTGTCGACCATTATCAGAGGATAACAACAAAATTTTTACTGCATCAAATATTCGCACAATCCCATTATATTCGTTATTATAACTGTTAATATTGGATGCTACTCAAAAATCAACCAGAAATATCAAGTTTACTCCATTACCTCTGTTCTTGGCTCAAATCACTCTTAACTCGATTTTTTATGAATTTTAAAAATCTACTAATGCAATTATGTTAGAAATCCCATATGAAAACTCTCTGCCAAGTTTCAAATCCCAAATCTTTTTATCAAGATCAAATTTCGAAGTCAAAGTTATTTTTCAAAAAGTCAACGAAATTGTTCTTGAAGAAATTCGGGTTCGTATTTATGTTTCAACTTCAATTAACGATTCCTATAGTTTCTAATATAGATTTCAAATCAAATTCGTGTTATAAACTTTGTCCAAAATATTCTATAGATCAAAATCAATTTTTTTTCCTTAATAGCCACGAACAGCAGCTAGTGGTTTTATTATTTATTTTATTTATTTATTTTATTTATTTAACCAAACACTATCTGAAATATGCATGTGTCATTTACAAAGTCGAAATTCAAAAAAAAAAAAAAAAAATTGGAAACTGGTTGTTAGTTTTGTCGATGTTATGGAAAAAGAAGATAAAGGTTACAGAAAGTTAACTAGCTTAATTAGATTTTACTTAGTCATTATAATAGAAAAAGGAACAACAGCGTATTGGTTGGGTATGTTGAGTGTAAACGAATGGTCCTGGGTTCGAAACTAGCTGCTGCGTTCTTTTTATTTATTTAGCAAGGTGGACTCATGGATTAAATTTGGGCTTCAAGTGTTTAATTGTTGGGCTGAAGGAATGAGGCCACGTTTAGCCCAGTTCCTTAACTGATAGATATGGAAGTCGAATTATATATGTTAGGACGTAATAAGAAGCAGGAAAAACGGACATGGCTTGTTCGTTTATATGTGTTGTTGGGTTTCAAGAGGTCGCAGGTTCAAGCCTTGGCAGAGGCATTTATTTTTTTTAGGCCTGTTACATTAAGGTAGCACTTCTAATTTTATTATTATTATTATTATTATTATTATTATTATTATTATTATTTTTATTATTATTATTATTATTATTATTATTATTATTATTAAAAATTATAGATAATATTATTATTATGATCAACATTATTATTATTAATTATTGTTATTGTTACTAATATTACAATCATTATCATTATTAGTATTATCACTAAATATTATTATTATTATTATCGTTATTATAAGATTACTACTAATATAAGTATTACTATTATTATTATGATTAAGATTAAAAATTGACGATATAGAAACTTTAGTCAATAGTCTAGAAATTAAACGTGGAGATTACGATTACTATGAATATGAATATAAAGATTTTAGTAATACAATTAAGATTACAGATATAGGAATTATGATATTATTATGAAAATGATTAAAAATTTTAAGTTAAAGGAATCATTAAAATTATTATAATTATTGTTATCATAGTTATTACAATTTAACTAATTATCATTATCATTATCAATATCATTATCCTAAATAACATTATTATTACTTTTGTCATTATTATTATATAGTATCCTTATTATTACTAATATTAGTATTATCAAAATTATTAACTTCACAAACAAATGATCTTCATATAAAAAGATATTTAATATATAACTTAGCTATATTAATATTTTTTATATATAAAATGGAGTTATTTAATTAAATAATAAAATAAATAAGTATTGATATAAAAATCATATCAATAATAATAATATATATATAAGCTTGTTCGATTACAATTATATGTATTCATAAATATATAAATGATATAGGTTCGTGAATCGGAGGCCAACCCTGCATTGTTCAATATTGTCATATGTGTTTTTACTACAAAATACAATACTGTGAGTTTCATTTGCCTTTTTACCCTTTATATTTTTGGGCTGAGAATACATGCGCAATTTTTATAACTGTTTTACGAAATAGACACAAGTAATCGAAACTACATTATATGGTTGAATGATCGAAGCCGAATATGCCCCTTTTAGCTTGGTAGCCTAAGAATTAGGGAACAGATCCCCTAATTGACGCGAATCTTAAAGATAGATCTATTGGGCCCAACAAGCCCCATTCTGGAATTTGGAATGCTTTAGTACTTCGATTTTATCATGTCCGATGGGTGTCCCGGAATGATGGGGATATTCTATATGCATCTTGTTAATGTCGGTTACCAGGTGTTCAATCCATATGAATGATTATTTTTGTCTCTATGCATGAGACGTATATTTATGAGAAATGAAAATGAAAATCTTGTGGTCTATTAAAATGATGGAAATGAATGTTTATGATAAATTAATGAACTCACCAACCTTTTGGTTGACACTTTAAAGCATGTTTATTCTCAGGTATGAAAGAAATCTTCCGCTGTGCATTTGCTCATATTAAAGATATTACTTGGAGTCATTCATTACACATTTCAAAAGACGTTGCATTCGAGTCGTCGAGTTCATCAAGATTATTACTAAGTCAATTATAGTTGGATATATTATGAAATGGTATGCATGCCGTCAACTATCGATGAAATGGAAGTTTGTCTTTTAAAAACGAATGCAATGTTTGTAAAATGTATCATATAGAGGTCAAGTACCTCGCGATGTAACTAAATGTAATGTATTCGTCCAGATGGATTAGGATGGGTCGCTTCATGTGGTATCAGAGCGGTGGTCTTAGTGAACTAGGTCTTGCATTAGTGTGTCTAACTGATAGTTGTTTAAATGCATTAGTGAGTCTGGACTTCGACCGTGTCTGCATGTCAAAAGTTTTGCTTATCATTTCTAGTCGGAAATCATCTGCTTATCATCCTTAGGAAATTACCTGCTTATCATTCTTAGTCTAGACATGTCTTACTGCCTCTATTGCATAGACAGTGTATAGATAAATTCATATCTTAGCGTATCTGTTATTGTTATCTTTGCCTGACAGCTTCCGTAGATTCCTCCGTAACTTATGGGATTTTAGTATTATCTATGCATATATAAATTATGTATTGCAGGGTCCTAATCTACATCCTATAATCTGTTTCTTATCAAAATTTCTTCATCTGATCGTACGAGATGAATCCCTCAACCAGTTCAAGTCCCTCAGATTTCGATAGCTATTCTGATAGTTATTCCGACAGCTATTCCGATATGGAGTTTCACCTAAGCTCCGAAAGCAGTGTTACCAGAATGAATCAACCAATTCATTTGATGGGTTCGTAGCCTACTTAATCATTGGAGACAAAAAGAAGGTGATCATTTCTATCAACCAAATTCACCTCTTGGCGAAGAACCTGGAGCACTTACCGGCGAACCTATCCGAAACACTATTTTCACACGCATTTTCTGAATATCGCCATGATTATATACTATCTCAAATTCAAAACCTTATTCATCCGCTCGTTCCGACCGACAATCATCCCGGAATAATATAAGAAGTCAACGAACTTCGCGCCCGAGTTGTAGCCTTGGAAAATATGGTGCAAAACATACCAGCTTCAGCAACATCACCGGCACCAACAGTACCATTAGTAACAGCACCCGTACCATCAATAACACACGCCTCAACATCTCATTCTGTACATCGATTATAATCATCAATCTACGTATCGTTCTACATTATTTATCTTCGTTCAACATGATGATTATGTAATCTCTAATGTTTTAGAGATTATGTACTCTAATTCTAACCGAAAAGCAAATGAGTTTAATGTTATATTAACTCATTAAATCCATAATTACATCTGAAGAAAATATATATGTATATATGTTTTCATAAAGATTGTAATTAAAAATTCTTTTGTACAAACTGTTAATGGTGAAAATATTTTAACGGGTAGGTAATACCCGAGGAATATTTAGATTTCACATTAATAAGTTACACTGTACATTCTTCGAATTTGATTCAACGATCATTTACTATCCTATTTACAACCACCGATATACGTATCTGATAGGTCAGATCATGTTGAGATTGAGAGAAATGATAAGATAGAATGAGATTCGGTATGTAAGAAGGAGACTCGGTACTAGAGAGAATCGGTACAAATTAAATTCCACAGCTTCTAGAACTCGGTTACAATACAATGGCTTTCTAATTAGGACTACATAGGTTCCTTATATAGCCCTTTTCTAAGGAACCTTCATTTAAGCTTAATTCACATTAACACTATACAACTTCGGGGTCCTAACAATCTCCCCCTTAGTGTTAAATGTGAACTTTACAATATAATCCTATCCAAAACATCTAAAGGAACTTTGTTCCTCTGAAGTGAACTTTAGATTTGAATCCCTTGAGATTCTCATATCTTCGTATATTCACTCTTGTTTTGAGATGACTTTTCAATCTTGTGAGAATGTACTTGACAATCTCATTATCTTCAGTTGAATAGCAGTTATTGATCAGTATCCATCTCATGTATTTGAAAGCATACATCAACTTTCCGTCTGAGTATCTTCTGAAATCTGAGACTCTGATGAAGATCTTTGTATAGTGAGAATTGACAAATACAAACCCATATGGACAGTCGCTCACTTCAAGTAAGGACATATATCTAAGCTCTTCAATCACTTGATTTGGCGGTTTGATTCCGAGCTTTTTGTGTCCAGATTCCAAACCCATTTGAAAATCATGAACAGACATCCATCTCATCGAATCAAGAATAAACCTGTGGACTGCCTTCATTGCAGTAGCATGATAAATTGTTGCAGATTCATTCAAGTTAATCAAATAATTGTAGATGAAAATAATGTCGTCCATCTTCAGTTTATCAAAATCTGCTTCTGAAAACTGATAATCCTCATCATCCATTCTTGTAACTTGAAACAATGGCATCTTCACTTCATCCTTATTAATCATCAAAATCTTATTTATGCTTTTGATCTATGAATTCCGCTGAATTTGAAGTTTCTCTTCATTCTTCAATTTGAATTTATTGCGAACACTCAGATAAGCTTTGAGATATTCGGGCTTCTTATGATATTTCCATGCACCCAGAACACTCATTGATGCAGAAAGGACGAGATCAGAATCACCATAGATTCTATACGCTTGTTGTTCAATGAATGGTGAATGAAGAATCTTTTTCTCTTCATCCTCACTTAGTTGGTAATCAGCATCACGCTCAAGAACAATCTCTGCAGTTTGAAATGGAACATTCAAATCAGGAGGAGTTGTAGTATCTTCTTTGCCATTAGAGAAAATCTCCTTTTCGAAGTGAATTCCAAATTCATCAGTTGGAGAAATCAAGTTAACAAATTGAAGATCATTAAATTCATTGGCGACACTTGATGACCCCTTCAAAATATCTTCAATGTTGTCAAATTTTTGATTGTTCTCTTGAGATGACTTATTCTCTGATAGATCAGCTGTATCCATAATCATTAACATCCCTGAGTCACCCTCTCTCTGACTTTCTGATTCATCTAGAAAACTTTCACACTAGATTTCCTCAATTTCATCACTACCGGAATCAGATATATCAACAACATCTTTATTCTTCTGTTGACTAGATGTACCAGCTTCATAACCACTGGACCGATGACCACTTTGTCTATTCTCCCCCTCATGAAGATTGTTGGGATAGAAATCATCATGATTAGGCATGTGAATTGGTCCATGTGACTTGCATGGAGAGAAAGGATAATCTATCCTTGCTTGCTCAAGATAAATCATCATAGTCTCACGAATTTCATCAAGATCAGTCCGTTTAGCAAACTCAGCAAGATAGAGCTCCTCCACTTCATTGTCAGAGAGATACTGTAATCCATATCTTTTTGAAATCCGAGAAGGTGACCCAGTTGGTGAAACAACAGTGTAACCATGAACAAAAGTAGCATCAGCAGCATCTGTTGAAGGCGATGTCGATGGAAGTGTATGAGTTACCGTGAGGGCAGGTAAGGATGATTGTGAGGTATTATTCTTATATGTAGGGCTGTAGATACTACTAGTCAGATTCGTGATATCCCCTTCTGATGGAGGTTGGGTAACAACCGGAGTTGTCACCGACGAAGTTTCTTTTGAAGCATCCGCCTCCATGACTTTGGTCTCATGGGACTCTGACAAAGTAGCAGAACTACCTGTCGGTTTAGCTCTCGCAGAGATATTGCTATCTCCGACTCCTGAAATCATTGATATACCATGAGGTGGTAAATCTCTTTCAGTTAAAGACTCTTCCTCCAGACCCTGAGATTTAGAATCCGGAAGAGAAGTGGTTTGATTCAATGAATCACTTTCATGAATCAAGGGATCAGTCTACTGGAAGTCTGATAAATATCCCGAAGGATTGTCATGTTGACTCGTTTCCATGGGACGCGGCAGATCTTCCTCATCAAGATAAGCTAGACCTCGACACCCTGTTGTACGTTGAGGCACAGGAGGATTTCCAGCCGATACGCAGGGTGCCTTTTCAAGACTTTTCGGCTCCCCTTCGGCCGTTCTGGACTTCAATGATTGAGTTTCCTCAATCGATTGAGTCAACGCAGACTTTACTGCAGAGGAAGACTTTACTTCCTTAGATGCTGAAGCACCTTGCTTTTTAGGATTTATTATTAAGTCCTGTTTAGATTGGATGGGCTTAGTGGCCTTTTTACCATTCGTGCGTTTAGATCTCTTGCCTACCAAAACTTGCGCTTCATTTAGCGTAGGGCTTACTGTTATTATTGGATGTGATACGGAGATGGGTGAGGGTGACCTAATTGGTTCTAGGTCTTGGTCCGTATCACCAATGGTAGTAGTAACTATTTGGTGGACGATAGGTGTCGAAGTCCTAGATCTAGTTACTCGTTGGGTTGGCAGAGTCTGAATCATCTCATCAGGTATATATCGAGTTCTCTTAGGAGAATGTTCGGGAGACGATTCAGATGTTGTTGCTGAAGTGCCGGTGTCACTGCTCACTTCGGGTGTTGTGGAAAGGGTTGGTTCAATCCTAGTTGGACTAGGTTCCCTGATCCTCATGGGTTGAGCTTGGTGTGCTGCCCTAGATCATTTAAGGTTCACCCTAAGTGGAGGATTAGCTGGCCTGGGTGGTTGAACTACAGGTTCCCCTATAACCTCTGGGGCTGGAACAGCGGTGGGTTCAACTTGTTCTTGTTGTACTGAGTTCGGAAGAGGTATTCCTACAGCCTCAAAATAAGAACGCATACGAGCGTCTTGGGGTTCAGCTAGCCTCACTAGCCAATTTGGAATTGGCACAGTGAATTGATTATCAGACACCATCGGGGTATTCATCTTCAACTCCCCAAATCGTTTCATCTGTAATCCATGTGTACCTGGTACAAATATATTTGCATTTCTGCAAGCATTTATAGCATCATGGATAAAGATACAGAAAAACCTTTCGCAAGGGATGTATGAACCCCTTGGCTTATCAACTTTAGCTTGAACCAGATCCCATAAAAGCTCAGCATAGTTAGGAGCCTCTACTCTTATGAAAGAGTAGAATACTTTCAGCATTGGCACACTCAAGTTATCGGATCCACTCCTTGTCATCAGCAAGCATCTGTTGATGATTGAGAAGATCACATACCACCTTGAGTGCAGATATTTCTTCTGAAACTTAGCTGGTGGAACATTGGTAGCTCCAACATAACCAAGATCAAAGACAGAAGTCATCATTTGCTGAGTAGCAGGAAAAGCAGGAGCATTCTACACAACAGTAAGTCTGAATATTCTCCTGAAATCAGCTTTAGTGATACTCCTCCTCCCTTGAACTCCTCTCAGTTGAAATTCAAAACGAGCTTGTGTTCCCTCTGGATTTTCAGTAGTAAGTTGTGTAGCTTCCACAAACCTAATTGTTCTGTTAAGTAACTCCAGATCTGTTATAGCTACACTGGCAGTAGTACTGAGAGCAGGCCATAGTGTGTGCCTCTTTAGAATTGTTGTCCAGTAGTTGCAGGAAATACTGGTTTCAGAGTTGATGAAGTGATTGTTCGCCATTTAGCTGTACAAATAAGAAATAGAAGACCACAAGATATTCAAAAAGCATATATCTCTATTCTTATTTGTCTTTGAAATCCTTTGTATATGTTTTATCTTTTCTATTTTAAGATTTTTATGGTTTTTCAAAAATAAAAATCTTTTATTCTCAAATATGATCAAATAATTGACAATCATGACATTCATATGATATTCATCACAATACAAATTTATCATGCAAAGTCAATTATACTACACAAAGAATCAGAACAACACATAGTCAATTTTTAAACACATTTCAAGCAGATTCGGTAGTCATGAAAACTTGAGATTCTGTAACCAAATAAGCTTGAGTTTTCAGATCAGAAAGATATAGAATAAACAAATTAAGTGTTTGAAGATAAAAATCAGAAATTTTCAAGGTACCAAAAGTCAGATTTGGTATCAAGAGAAGAACAGATTCGGTATCTCCAAAATTAACATAAAGACACTCAAACATGCATATTCTATCATGTAAAATCACAACCATAATCAATTAACCAATCAATTAAAGCATAACAACATGTTAATTGTATGAACAGACTCGGTACAGTAGATAGAACATATTCGGTAGATACAGAATCCATCAAACAATCAATTAAACATGTAATCAAGCTTGGTCAAATGATAGATCAATCAATATAACTCATATTAGACAAGAATTCATGTTAATTAACCAAATCAATTGAGTTTAATCAAGGATTAATAGAATACGACTCAGACTCGGTAAAATCAACAGAATTTCAAAATTGAGAGTTAAAATCCAGTTATTTTGATCTTTTCTGGTTGATAGACACATAATTATCTCAGATCTATAAGTATGTTAATTAAAATGAACATTTACCCAAGAATTTGAAGATACAGAGAGACGGACTCGGTAGATTAGGCAGATTCGGTATAATCAAGCAGACTCGGTAGGTAATTAACAACAGTAAATGAGTAAGTTTGACTTTGACCCTCCTTTTATAGATACCGAAGGTAAAATACCGAATGGGCTTTACAGAATGGGCCTATTATACCGAATTCAGTCCAATTTTCAAAACTTTATCAATTTAACTTCAAATCTTGACAAATTGACTTTTTCTCTCAATATTCATTTCAATCTTTTTATGAAAAATATTTCTGAGACAATTTTGAAAACTTTGAACTTACCGAATCTGCACTGTTGGATGTTAGATTCGGTATAATGCTAAAAATAGCATATTATCCAGTAAAAAACAAATATTTTTGGATTTTATCTTTTCCAATTTTTATGAATTTTCCAAAATAAGATTTGTACTTAAAAGAACTTCGAATTTTGTAAACAAAGTACAAATCTTCAGTGATACCAATTGTTAAAATGGGTTGCATACTGAGATGTATACAAGCCTTAGTAAATTATTTCAGATATAAAACAAAGAATTTATGAATTCACTTTTGAAAAACAACATTTTTGAGTAATTTTCTCATTTTCTCCTTTTTCTCCCCCTCAAAATGTGATATACAAGAACGTAAATCAGCATTTTGATAAATTACCCTAGAAAATGAATTAACTCCCCCTTGAAATATGATATCAATGAGTTACCTCCCCCTTACGTAACCATTGAACAATTATATCCAGGAAGTTATCATAAATCTAAAGGCTCCCCCTTAAAAGATGATGTCCAAAGCATATGAAAGTAGTTGCTCCCCCTAGAAAGTATCTACTCCCCCTTAACACAAGATCTCAAGAATAAGTCCCAACAGATCTAAGGAATATCAAGCACTATACTCTACCATGCCAATCTCTTTGATCAAGAATTTTAGCCTAAGTTCATCTAAAGGCTTAGTGAACATGTCAGCTAATTGCACTTTGGTAGGCACAAAGTATAACTCTACATCCCCTTTCTCTACATAGTCCTTAATGAAATGATAACGAATATCTATGTGTTTAGTCTTAGAATGCTGGACCGGGTTGCTTGTAATTGCAATAGCACTTTGTGAATCACAGTAAATCGGGGTCTTAGAAATCTTAAAGCCATAGTCTAAAATTTGAGTTTGCATCCACAAAACTTGTGAACAACAATGAGCTGCAGCAATGTACTCAGACTCAGCGGTTGATAAAGACACACAGTTCTGCTTTTTGGATGACCAACCAACTAGCCTATTCCCCAACATCTGAATTGATCCAGGATGTGCTTTTTCTATCAACATGGTAACCGCCATGATCCGCATCAGTGTAAGCAGTGAGATTGAAATCGGATCCATGAGGATACCAGATCCCAAGGTTAGGTGTACCTTAAAGGTACTGAAAAATCCTAACAACCGCTTTGGAATGAGGTTTCTTAGGGTTTGACTGAAAGCGGGCACAGACAGTTACAGCAAGTGTAATGTCGGGTCGACTTGCAGTCAGATACATTAAAGAACCAACCATGCTTCGATAAAGTGTAACATCAAAGGGTTCCCCATTAGCATCAGCATCCAGTAAAGTCCTCATTGGGGTTGTCATTGGTTTTAAAGCAGTCATTTTAAAACGTTTTAGCATATCATTGATATACTTTGTTTGACTGAGAAAAATCCCGTTTGGTAATTATTTTACTTGTAACCCCAAAAAGAAATTTAACTGGTCAAGCATGCTCATTTCGAATTTGTTGGCCATAAGATTACCAAATTCTTTGCATAAGACCGGGGACGTGGAACCAAAAATAATGTCATCAACGTAAATTTGAACCAAGAGAATGTGACCGTGGTTTTTACGGATGAATAGCAT
This sequence comes from Rutidosis leptorrhynchoides, assembly GCF_046630445.1. Lineage (NCBI taxonomy): Eukaryota > Viridiplantae > Streptophyta > Magnoliopsida > Asterales > Asteraceae > Rutidosis > Rutidosis leptorrhynchoides. The sequence continues at coordinate 45,332,889 of NC_092341.1, forward strand.
TTTATCAATCGTTCCACGAGAGAAGCCGTTGTCCAGCAAGTACTTTGTTAAGGTCTCGTACCATGCACGCGGTGCTTGCTTCAGACCGTATAAAGCTTTCTCCAAGTAGTAGACGTGATTTGGATGAATGGGATCGACAAAGCCTTCTGGTTGATCGACATAGACTTCCTCTTGAAGATGACCATTCAGAAAAGCAGTTTTGACGTCCATTTGAAACACCGTGAACTTCATATGAGAAGCAAATGCAAGGAAAAGACGAATAGCATCAATCCTAGCAACCGGAGCAAACATTTCATCATAATCAATACCCTCTTGTTGTCGATATCCCTTGGCCACAAGACGTGCCTTATTCCGAACCACAATTCCATCAGAATCCTTCTTGTTCTTAAAAATCCACTTAACACCTATTGGTCGTTGACCAGTTGGTCTTGGAACCAATCGCCATACTTTCAACCGTTCAAATTGATTGATCTCTTCTTGCATTGCAACCACCCAGTTCGGATCTAGTAAAGCTTGAGCAACCGTTGTTGGTTCAATCTTACTAAGAAAGGTAGTGTATAGACACATATTCCAAGTAGCCCTTCGAGTTGAGACTGGAGCAGATGCATCACCAATAATAAGATCTATTGTATGACTTTTAGTCCATCGATTGTGTGGAAGAGGTTGTACATCAGTGGTATCCATTGAAACATCAACCGTTGTTGACGTTGAGCCTTGATCTGCTTGATCTGATGTAACGTTATCTAATGGATTCAATTGAGTATCTGGAGAAACAGCTGGAGTTGTATCAACTGATGAATCTTGAATTAGTTCAAGATTATCAGTAACAGGAGGTGGTAGGGAGGATGAAGAAGCAACAGGTGAATCAGTTGGCGTTGTATCTTCATCAAAAAGACTTTGTTGAGTCTCCATAGTAGTTGACTGTGACGGTGTAACCGGTACGGTTTGAACATTTGAAATCCGTTGAGGAGCATAAAGACTATCAAACAAGATATCCAGTTCCTCTGATGTAACCGTAGGAACACCCTTCGTCGATAAAATTGAGTTTTGCGCGGAAGAAGAAGTAGCCAGGTTAGGATCGGGTTTTGAACTGAGTTGTTCAAAAGCCATTCCCGAAAATTCATCGAACTTGACATTGATGCTCTCTTTAATCATTTTTGTCCGTTTGTGATAAACCCGATAAGCAACTTTGTTCGAAGAATAGCTGAGAAATATGGCTTGATCGCCATTTGGATCAAACTTTCCGAGGCTGTCAAAATCGTTAAGCACATAGCATATACAACCAAAGACACGGAAATATTTGACATTCGGGCGTCTGCCATATAATAACTCATATGAAGTTTTATCAAAACGTTTATTAACAATACAATGATTTTGGGTATAGCATGCAGTTGAAATGGCCTCCCCCCACATTTTTGGAGGTAGTTTGGAGTAAGCAAGCATCGTTCGAGCTGCTTCGCATAACGTACGATTACATAGTTCGACTACTCCATTTTGTTGGGGTGTCCGAGCAGCAGAGAACTGATGTTCAATGCCTTGGTCTTTCAAATAACTATCAAGCAGGACATTCTTAAATTCCGTCCCATTATCAGTTCGAATGCTCTTAACATGTTTGTTAAAAGAGCGTTGAGTTTTTTTAATTAACTCAATGATAATGGCGGGGGTTTCTGACTTAATTCGCAGAAGAAAAATCCATGTAAAACGAGTATAGTCATCGACAATGACAAGCACATGTTTCTTGCCACCAAGGCTTGAAATACGCATGGGTCCACATAAGTCCATATGCAATAGTTGCAAAGACAATGAAGTACTGGGGTTTTGCTTAAGCGGATGATTAGTCTGTTTCAGCTTACCCATCGCACATGATGAACACACATGATGCTTATCATAGTGAAAGGTAGGAATACCATCAACTAAGTCTTTGGAGACTAGTCGATTGATACCCTTGTAATTCAGGTGTGACATCCGATGATGCCATAACCATGAATTTTCTTTGGTAGAACGAGTGGCCAAACACATGGTTGTATGTGAAGGTGCATCATTGAGGTCAATAGTGTATAGTGAAGCACAACGTTTACCAACAAGAAGATCATTTCCTTCAGTGGATTGCACCGAGCATTGTCGACGTTCAAACAGAACTTTAAGATCTCCATCGCAGAATTGACTTACACTAAATAAATTGCACCCCAAACCTTCAACATATAAAACCCGTTTGATTGTTATGCCATTTTGCACAAAATCTCCGTAACCCGTTATCGCTGCAATTTCATCATTTCCAAAAGTAACCGTTCCTAGGAATTTGTCAATGAAGTTGACAAACAAGGATTTATCGCCCGTCATGTGTCGAGAACAATCGGAATCGATATACCAAACACAGACGTCGAAACCCTGTAAATGTGAATTTCCTAGAGTTTAGGTACCCAAAGTTTCTTGGGTCCTCTACGGTTAGTACCAACAATAAACTTTGGATCAACGACAAGATAATCACGTAAAGCATCATGCAGTTTAGACAATAAATCATCATTTAAAAACACATTACATGAAGCATCACATGCAATATCAAGTTTTACATCGTTATCAGAAGTCTTAACACACAACTTATTCCAAGTAGATGTTTTGTTCACAGACGAAAATTGAAAAACATGAGATGATTTCCTAGGCTGACTAGCAGATTGCGTTGGTTTGGTTGCTACTTTCTTAGTCGTGTACTTAGGAACCCATACAGATTTGTAATTCAAGTTTAGATTATGACCTGTGACACGAGAAACACCTTTGTTAGCTAGACGTCCAAACTCTTCAGTTGACACATGAGATGATTGATTTTGCAAAATTTTCAATTTGATTTTACGTTCTTTTGCATCATACTCACTTAAATCGGGTTTAGGACTTATGTGTTATGTGGACTTAACTGATGTTGTTAAAAGACTCGCCTTTGAAGTTTTTGTCATTAGAATCATAGGAATCTTATCAGTTGACACAGAACCGTCAGGAGAATGAACCTTTTTGACAACAAATTGAGTTGTAGAAACAACTTTTGAACCACGATTGACAAATTGAGAACGGAGAGGATTTTTAAGAATAGTAGTGGATTTTACATCCTTAGATGTTGACATTCCCTTTCTCTTCTTAGTAATCCCACCAATACATTCAAGCACATTGGTTTCAACATTAGACGATTGCTTAAGTGTGTTAGTCTGTTTCAGTTGAATTATCTTTTGTTTTAAGCTTTTAATCTCAAGACATAATTCTTCAGCAGAAACTATCACTTCACCCTCCTTAAAAGCATAGGAACATTCTTTCTTAGGCAGTGAAGGCAATTTATCACACAGGGCAAGCATTTGTTCTAATGATTGGTACTTAAGTTGCAAGTCAATATTCTTCTTTTCTAGATGAGCTACTATACGATTCATGAAATGTCCCGTTCTTATTGATTAAAAACGTTCCATATTAATTGATTTCGTTGCGAGGTTTTGACCTCTATATGAGTCGTTTTTCAAAGACTGCATTCATTTTTAAAATAAACCATAACCTTTATTTCATAAATAAAGGTTTAAAAAGCTTTACGTAGATTATCAAATAATGATAATCTAAAATATCCTGTTTACACACGACCATTACATAATGGTTTACAATACAAATATGTTACATCGAAATCAGTTTCTTGAATGCAGTTTTTACACAATATCATACAAACATGGACTCCAAATCTTGTCCTTATTTTAGTATGCAACAGCGGAAGCTCTTAATATTCACCTGAGAATAAACATGCTTTAAACATCAACAAAAATATTGGTGAGTTATAGGTTTAACCTATATATATCAAATCGTAACAATAGACCACAAGATTTCATATTTCAATATACATCCCATACATAGAGATAAAAATCATTCATATGGTGAACACCTGGTAACCGACATTAACAAGATGCATATATAAGAATATCCCCATCATTCCGGGACACCCTTCGAATATGATATAAATTTCGAAGTACTAAAGCATCCGGTACTTTGGATGGGGCTTGTTAGGCCCAATAGATCTATCTTTAGGATTCGCGTCAATTAGGGTGTCTGTTCCCTAATTCTTAGATTATCAGACTTAATAAAAAGGGGCATATTCGATTTCGATAATTCAACATAGAATGTAGTTTCACGTACTTGTGTCTATTTTGTAAATCATTTATAAAACGTGCATGTATTCTCATCCCAAAATATTAGATTTTAAAAGTGGGACTATTACTCACTTTCACAGATTTTTACTTCATCGAGAAGTAAGACTTGGCCACTGTTGATTCACGAACCTATAACAATATATACATATATATTAAAGTATGTTCAAAATATATTTACAACACTTTTAATATATTTTGATGTTTTAAGTTTATTAAGTCAGCTGTCCTCGTTAGTAACCTACAACTAGTTGTCCACAGTTAGATGTACAGAAATAAATCGATAAATATTATCTTGAATCAATCCACGACCCAGTGTATACGCATCTCAGTATTGATCACAACTCAAACTATATATATTTTGGAATCAACCTCAACCCTGTATAGCTAACTCCAACATTCACATATAGAGTGTCTATGGTTGTTCCGAAATATATATAGATGTGTCGACATGATAGGTCAAAACATTGTATACGTGTCTATGGTATCTCAAGATTACATAATATACAATACAAGTTGATTAAGTTATGGTTGGAATAGATTTGTTACCAATTTTTACGTAGCTAAAATGAGAAAAATTATCCAATCTTGTTTTACCCATAACTTCTTCATTTTAAATCCGTTTTGAGTGAATCAAATTGCTATGATTTCATATTGAACTCTATTTTATGAATCTAAACAGAAAAAGTATAGGTTTATAGTCAAAAAAATAAGTTACAAGTCGTTTTTGTAAAGGTAGTCATTTCAGTCGAAAGAACGACGTCTAGATGACCATTTTAGAAAACAAACTTCCACTTTGAGTTTAACCATAATTTTTGGATATAGTTTCATGTTCATAATAAAAATCATTTTCTCAGAATAAAAACTTTTAAATCAAAGTTTATCATAGTTTTTAATTAACTAACCCAAAACAGCCCGCGGTGTTACTACGACGGCGTAAATCTGGTTTTACGGTGTTTTTCGTGTTTCCAGGTTTTAAATCATTAAGTTAGCATATCATATAGATATAGAACATGTGTTTAGTTAATTTTAAAAGTCAAGTTAGAAGGATTAACTTTTTTTTGCGAACAAGTTTAGAATTAACTAAACTATGTTCTAGTGATTACGAGTTTAAACCTTCGAATAAGATAGTTTTATATATATGAATCGAATGATGTTATGAACATCATTACTACCTCAAGTTTAGTAGGTAAACCTACTGGAAGTGACAAGAAATGATCTAGCTTCAAAGGATCTTGGATGGCTTGAAAGTTCTTGAAGTAAGATCATGACACAAAAACAAGTTCAAGTAAGATTTTTACTCGAATTAAGATAGTTTATAGTTATAGAAATTGAATCAAAGTTTGAATATGAATATTACCTTGAATAAGAAAGATAACCTACTGTATATAACAAAGGTTTCTTGATCTTAGATGATTACTTGGAATGGATTAGAAAGCTTGGAAGTAAATTAGTAAACTTGAAGGGATTTTTGAAGTGTTCTTCCTATGATGATTATAGCTTGATTCTTGAAGTGATTTTTGATGAAGATGATGATTAACTACTGGAAAAATACGTTCATAATAGTGTGTGTGTGTTGAGAGAGAATTAGAAAGAGAATTGGAAGTGAAATGGAGTGAATGATGAGTGGTAATTGGTGAGTGGTGAGTGGGGTTAAAAGGAGTTCTAGTTAGTTGACTAGCTCATGGTAGAAGTTAAAATTGATTAGTCATACATGACATAATCAAGAGTGGAATCCCATGCTAGTTCCTATTGGTATATACCCATAGTAAGTACGTTTTGAAGCTGTGTATAATACGGGTAAGAATACGACTAGAATTCTTGATGAAAGAAAAGAATGGGAAAGTAACTGTAACCATTTTCGTTAAGTATGAGTGTTTTGATATATGTCTTGAAGTCTTCCAAAAGTATTTTAATACATCTAAATACACTACATGTATATACATTTTGACTGAGTCGTTAAGTCATCGTTAGTCGTTACATGTAAGTGTTGTTTTGAAACCTTTAAGTTAACGATCTCAATTAATGTTGTTAACCCATTGTTTATTATATCTAATGAGATGTTAAATTATTATATTATCATGATATTATGATATATTAATATATCTTAATATGATATATATACATTTAAATGTCATTACAACGATAATCGTTACATATATGTCTCGTTTCGAAATCCTTAAGTTAGTAGTCTTGTTTATATGTATATAACTCATTGTTAATATACTTATGGAGATACTTACTTATCATAATCTCATGTTAACCATATGTATATCCATATATATATATCGTCATGTCATTTTTACAAGTTTTAACGTTCGTGAATCGCCGGTCAACTTGGGTGGTCAATTGACTATAATGAAACATATTTCAATTAATCAAGTCTTAACAAGTTTGATTGCTTAACATGTTGGAAACATTTAATCATGTAAATATCAATCTCAATTAATATATATAAACATGGAAAAGTTCGGGTCACTACAATTCAAATTCCGTACAGCAGGTAAATGCAAATAATAATCGTGCAAAGGATCAAGTTGACTTTCAAAATCTATCAAAGGTTCAATGATCGGTTCAGTATGAGGTTCTACTTTTTCATCTAAAGAATTTTGACCTAGAGATTCTGTCTCAAAGAAAACAGTTAGTTCATGTGCTAGGTCTTCACGGAAAACATTATCAGAACATGCAGGTAAAGCAGGTAGAACTGGTTTCACATCAAAAGTTGGTTCATCAAACACCTCATCTATGTTAACAATGCTAGAACTAGGTTTGTTAAACACGTCATTCTCAAGCATTAAAATGTATTTCTCTAGCATGAGTGTAGGAATGTAAACCAATCTATGTGTCGGCACATAATTAGCACATTGCACATTCTTTTCATTTTCAACAAGTTCCTTCAAGAAAGCAGGATTTGATTTACCTATTTTTGCATTAATTTTCTCATACATTAAGCTAATTTGATGGTATTTTTTAGATTTGCGATTAATAATAATATCATCAAAATCAGCATCAGAAGAATGCACAAAATGCGGTGGTAAACCAGCTTGAAAGTAATCAGAATGATATAATTCTGGAATCTTTTTGGAAGCTCCATCTAAGATCTTAGGATCTTCAAAACCCAACCCCCACTTTTCACCATGAATCGTTTTTGGTCTATTCATGAAAATCGTTTGTTTTGAAAGTTCCATATCCATGATAGCTTTGGATTGCTCTGTTCGATAGAGTTTTTCCTCATATCGAGCAAGTTGAGCTTTCATTAGAACAGACTCTTTTGACAATGAAGAGATTTCAGTGTCTTTTTCAATTATTGCGTTTTCCAAATGAATAATTTTCTTGTTTAGCTTTGAAAGTGTGGGTTTATATTGGTTTTTTAAATCAGAAAGATCTTTTTCTAAGAATTGAACTTTTTCTGCAAGTCGTTCAGATTTTAAACGATAATCAGTTCGTTCGACTTTAATCGGATGAATTTTCTTTTTAAGATTTTCCAACTCAGATTCTGAGGAGCTGAGTTGGATGAACAACTTTTGCAATTCCGATTGTAATTTGGATGAAGATGGTTTGGTCTCAGAAAGTTTGATTTTGTCTTTTAAAACCTTGTTTTCAGATTTTAAGCCTTTGACTTCTTTTGACATTGAGACCAGATTCTTCATCAAGTCATTTTGCATTTTTATAAAATCAGGTGAGATTTCAGTTGATTGTACCTCATCATCGTCAGATGTTGAGTCAGAATTCTCCAATGCTTCCTTAGCTTTGATGAGCTTGGTCACCTTGCAAACATTTGCATGTTCCACCTCTGAGTCTGAATCACCAGTCTAGTTAAACCAAGTATCATCAACCGGTTTCAGCTCTCCCCCAGTTTCCACAATCTTAGCCATCAACATTTTCTTCTTGTAGTAAGCTGCGTCCTTCTTCTTAGGCATTTTGCACTCACGAGAGTAATGACCAGCTTTGCCACAATTGAAACAGATTGAATCTTCCTTCTTGGAATCATTAGCACGTTGTTGTTTGGATTGATCAGCTTTCTTATAGTACGAGGAAGATGATGAGTGTTTGAGTTGATTGCTTGATTTTCCTTTAAACTTGTGTTTGTTCAAGGCGTTTGTGAACATGGCTGCCATCTTGACTAATTCAAAGTGTGAATCATCAACATCAGAAAGATTTAACTATTCAGAATCAGTTGATTCTTCAACAAGCACTTTCTTGGACAAGCTTTTGGAAAATGATTTGCTCTTCTTTTTGGCAATTAGAGCAAGAGGATCACTTGGAGATGACTCTTTCCTTCCTTCTTGAAGTTTAGACACCTCATGTTGGTAATGCATAAGAACTCCAACAAGCTCATGAATAGTCAACTTGTCAATCTCTTTGATAGATCGAACAATGGTTCCATAAGGAAGCCAATCAGCATTGAGCTTTTTGAGGAATTTCATGTTGACTTCAGCATGTACTTTTACAATCTTACACCTTTTCAACTCATTGAGAACACCATTGAAACGATGGTAGGTATCCTTGAGTAGCTCTTCTGGTTCCTGCTTGAAATCTTCATACAATCCCAGAGCCTTATTCAATTTAGTAACGTCTGACATGTCATAACCTTCTTGTTGTCGTTTGATCTCATCCCATATATCTTTTGCAGTAGTGTTGCTATCAACATTTTCAAATAGCTCATATGGGATAGCTTGCATGACAATATTCTTAGCCTCTATGTCACCCTGAGCTCTTTCACGTTTATCACCAGAAAGTTCATAGACTGGAATTGGCATACCAGTATCCGGATGAAAATCAACAACTGGACCATCTCTCAGAGAAGCCCAAATATGTTTAGCTTTCTCACCCTTATAGTCTATGTACCGAGTAATACGATGAAGCCACTGAGTGTACTTGCCATCAAACAACACTAGAGGTCGGGAATCTGATCCAATGATAAGAGTATCTTGAGTAGACATCTTAAATTGAGATAGATTCGGTATAGATTCGGTATTAAACACAATCTATGATCAGGGTTCAGTATAAAATCTAACAAGAATGTCAGATTCAGTAAAAATTCGGTACAGTAGCAGATTCGGTAAGTGGTTCGGTACTGTAGCAGATTCGGTAACAATTCGGTATACCAGATTCTGTATCAGAAACTGATAAGAATCACAAGTAACACACCCAAATTCGGTATGGATTCGGTAACCACATAACTTGAAGCCTCAGAATACTTAAAACCAATGGATTAAGTGATACAGAAAATCAGATTATGTATCTGACTCGGTAGTCAGATTCTGTATGAATTTGAAGTTCAAACTTAATTCAATCCCTTTGAATTAGATTCTGTAACATTGCTGCACAAGGAAACAAGTTAGTATCACACAAAATATCAAAGATACCGAATGTATAGAATACCGAATGTCAACTGTATCAGTTGACAATACCGAGTCTAAGTCTAAAACTTATAAATATAACAGAATCCTTTCCCAAACCACACCAATTAGCTGCGTATGATCAAACCGAATGTGATAGAATCACAAACACACCACAATCTGCAACACTTAAGATGAATTTCCAGTAATGAAGCAGATTCGGTATGACAGTTACGATACCGAATGTTGATCAAATCTTTAAAACTTGAAGAATTGAAGAAATTGAACCGACAGAAATGTGATTTAACACCTCACGAACACAACTGAATCTTTAAATCTTCACAAAACACCAGAATCAAGCTTGAATTAAGCAATACCGAGAGTTTTAGCCACAAACTCTAAAAATCAACTTGATTCTCCATAATTGAAGTTAAAAAGCTGTAATGATGATCGAAACTCTTTCTAATAGACCTAATACACCTTCGCTGAACTTATCACAAGAATCTGAACGTCAGATTATCAAATTCGATAATACCGAATCTGATTCAATATACCGAGAGTGTTCAGATTCTGTAAACTACAATCTCTGGATCGATATAGTGATGTACAATCACTTCCTGGTAGCTCTGATACCAAATGATAGGTCAGATCATGTTGAGATTGAGAGAAATGATAAGATAGAATGAGATTCGGTATGTAAGAAGGAGACTCGGTACTAGAGAGAATCGGTACAAATTAAATTTCACAGCTTCTAGAACTCGGTTACAATACAATGGCTTTCTAATTAGGACTACATAGGTTCCTTATATAGCCCTCTTCTAAGGAACCTTCATTTAAGCTTAAATCACATTAACACTATACAACTTCGGGGTCCTAACAGTATCCGTTCACCAAAGAATAACTATATCCATTCAAATTCAATTTTATATTTGGATTTTGATTTATCAGAATCCAACAAGTGGCATAATGAAGAAAACATTTGATAAAATAAAATTTGTTAGAAACAAACAAATTAACTATGAGAAATTTTGTTAAGAATCCACGCTAACTGTTCGTAAGACCCGTGTATTTATTGTAAATAGTGTATATATGTTAACAAAGTGACGGGGTACGTTTTATATTTAAAAAGGAGCAAGGAATCAGAATTTGCCCAGGTGCGCGCCGTGAAATGTCCCGTTCTTATTGATTAAAAACGTTCCATATTAATTGATTTCGTTGCGAGGTTTTGACCTCTATATGAGACGTTTTTCAAAGACTGCATTCATTTTTAAACAAACCATAACCTTTATTTCATCAATAAAGGTTTAAAAAGCTTTACGTAGATTATCAAATAATGATAATCTAAAATATCCTGTTTACACACGACCATTACATAATGGTTTACAATACAAATATGTTACAACAAAATAAGTTTCTTGAATGCAGTTTTTACACAATATCATACAAGCATGGACTCCAAATCTTGTCCTTATTTAAGTATGCGACAGCGGAAGCTCTTAATAATCACCTGAGAATAAACATGCTTAAAACGTCAACAAAAATGTTGGTGAGTTATAGGTTTAACCTATATATATCAAATCGTAACAATAGACCACAAGATTTCATATTTCAATACACATCCCATACATAGAGATAAAAATCATTCATATGGTGAACACCTGGTAACCGACAATAACAAGATGCATATATAAGAATATCCCCATCATTCCGGGACACCCTTCGGATATGATATAAATTTCAAAGTACTAAAGCATCCGGTACTTTGAATGGGGTTTGTTAGGCCCAATAGATCTATCTTTAGGATTCGCGTCAATTAGGGTGTCTGTTCCCTAATTCTTAGATTACCAGACTTAATAAAAAGGGGCATATTCGATTTCGATAATTCAACCATAGAATGTAGTTTCACGTACTTGTGTCTATTTTGTAAATCATTTATAAAACCTGCATGTATTCTCATCCCAAAAATATTAGATTTTAAAAGTGGGACTATAACTCACTTTCACAGATTTTTACTTCGTCGGGAAGTAAGACTTGGCCACTGGTTGATTCACGAACCTATAACAATATATACATATATATCAAAGTATGTTCAAAATATATTTACAACACTTTTAATATATTTTGATGTTTTAAGTTTATTAAGTCAGCTGTCCTCGTTAGTAACCTACAACTAGTTGTCCACAGTTAGATGTACAGAAATAAATCGATAAATATTATCTTGAATCAATCCACGACCCAGTGTATACGTATCTCAGTATTGATCACAACTCAAACTATATATATTTTGGAATCAACCTCAACCCTGTATAGCTAACTCCAACATTCACATATAGAGTGTCTATGGTTGTTCCGAAATATATATAGATGTGTCGACATGATAGGTCGAAACATTGTATACGTGTCTATGGTATCTCAAGATTACATAATATATAATACAAGTTGATTAAGTTATGGTTGGAATAGATTTGTTACCAATTTTCACGTAGCTAAAATGAGAAAAATTATCCAATCTTGTTTTACCCATAACTTCTTCATTTTAAATCCGTTTTGAGTGAATCAAATTGCTATGGTTTCATATTGAACTCTATTTTATGAATCTAAACAAAAAAAGTATAGGTTTCTAGTCGGAAAAATAAGTTACAAGTCGTTTTTGTAAAGGTAGTCATTTCAGTCGAAAGAACGACGTCTAGATGACCATTTTAGAAAACATACTTCCACTTTGAGTTTAACCATAATTTTTGGATATAGTTTCATGTTCATAATAAAAATCATTTTCTCAGAATAACAACTTTTAAATCAAAGTTTATCATAGTTTTTAATTAACTAACCCAAAACAGCCCGCGGTGTTACTACGACGGCGTAAATCCGGTTTTACGGTGTTTTTCGTGTTTCCAGGTTTTAAATCATTAAGTTAGCATATCATATAGATATAGAACATGTGTTTAGTTGATTTTAAAAGTCAAGTTAGAAGGATTAACTTTTGTTTGCGAACAAGTTTAGAATTAACTAAACTATGTTCTAGTGATTACAAGTTTAAACCTTCGAATAAGATAGCTTTATATGTATGAATCGAATGATGTTATGAACATCATTACTACCTTAAGTTCCTTGGATGAACCTACTGGAAAAGAGAAAAATGGATCTAGCTTCAATGGATCCTTGGATGGCTCAAAGTTCTTGAAGCAAAATCATGACACGAAAACAAGTTCAAGTAAGATCATCACTTGAAATAAGATTGTTATAGTTATAGAAATTGAACCAAAGTTTGAATATGATTATTACCTTGTATTAGAATGATAACCTACTGTAAGAAACAAAGATTTCTTGAGGTTGGATGATCACCTTACAAGATTGGAAGTGAGCTAGCAAACTTGAAAGTATTCTTGATTTTATGAAACTAGAACTTTTGAAATTTATGAAGAACACTTAGAACTTGAAGATAGAACTTGAGAGAGTTCAATTAGATGAAGAAAATTGAATAATGAAAGTGTTTGTAGGTGTTTTTGGTCGTTGGTGTATGGATTAGATATAAAGGATATGTAATTTTGTTTTCATGTAAATAAGTCATGAATGATTACTCATATTTTTGTAATCTTATGAGATATTTCATGCTAGTTGCCAAATGATGGTTCCCACATGTGTTAGGTGACTCACATGGGCTGCTAAGAGCTGATCATTGGAGTGTATATACCAATAGTACATACATCTAAAAGCTGTGTATTGTACGAGTACGAATACGGGTGCATACGAGTAGAATTGTTGATGAAACTGAACGAGAATGTAATTGTAAGCATTTTTGTTAAGTAGAAGTATTTTGATAAGTGTATTGAAGTCTTTCAAAAGTGTATAAATAAATATTAAAACACTACATGTATATACATTTTAACTGAGTCGTTAAGTCATCGTTAGTCGTTACATGTAAGTGTTGTTTTGAAACCTTTAGGTTAACGATCTTGTTAAATGTTGTTAACCCAATGTTTATAATATCAAAAGAGATTTTAAATTATTATATTATCATGATATTATGATGTACGAATATCTCTTAATATGATATATATACATTAAATGTCGTTACAACGATAAACGTTACATATATGTCTCGTTTCAAAATCATTAAGTTAGTAGTCTTGTTTTTACATATGTAGTTCATTGTTAATATAATTAATGATATGTTTACTTATCATAATATCATGTTAAATATATATATAACCATATATATGTCATCATATAGTTTTTTTACAAGTTTTAACGTTCGTGAATCACCGGTCAACTTGGGTGGTCAATTGTCTATATGAAACCTATTTCAATTAATCAAGTCTTAACAAGTTTGATTGCTTAACATGTTGGAAACATTTAATCATGTAAACATCAATCTCAATTAATATATATAAACATGGAAAAGTTCGGGTCACTACAGTATCTACCCGTTAAATAAATTTCGTCCCGAAATTTTAAGCTGTTGAAGGTGTTGACGAATCTTCTGGAAATAGATGCGGGTATTTCTTCTTCATCTGATCTTCACGCTCCCAGGTGAACTCGGGTCCTCTACGAGCATTCCATCGAACCTTAACAATTGGTATCTTGTTTTGCTTAAGTCTTTTAACCTCACGATCCATTATTTCGACGGGTTCTTCGATGAATTGGAGTTTTTCGTTGATTTGGATTTCATCTAACGGAATAGTGAGATCTTCTTTAGCAAAACATTTCTTCAAATTCGAGACGTGAAAAGTGTTATGTACAGCCGCGAGTTGTTGAGGTAACTCAAGTCGGTAAGCTACTGGTCCGACACGATCAATAATCTTAAATGGTCCAATATACCTTGGATTTAATTTCCCTCGTTTACCAAATCGAACAACGCCTTTCCAAGGTGAAACTTTAAGCATGACCATCTCTCCAATTTCAAATTCTATATCTTTTCTTTTAATGTCAGCGTAGCTCTTTTGTCGACTTTGGGCGGTTTTCAACCGTTGTTGAATTTGGATGATCTTCTCGGTAGTTTCTTGTATAATCTCCGGACCCGTAATCTGTCTATCCCCCACCTCACTCCAACAAATTGGAGACCTGCACTTTCTACCATAAAGTGCTTCAAACGGCGCCATCTCAATGCTTGAATGGTAGCTGTTGTTGTAGGAAAATTCTGCTAACGGTAGATGTCGATCCCAACTGTTTCCGAAATCAATAACACATGCTCGTAGCATGTCTTCAAGCGTTTGTATCGTCCTTTCGCTCTGCCCATCAGTTTGTGGATGATAGGCAGTACTCATGTCTAGACGAGTTCCTAATGCTTGCTGTAATGTCTGCCAGAATCTTGAAATAAATCTGCCATCCCTATCAGAGATAATAGAGATTGGTATTCCATGTCTGGAGATGACTTCCTTCAAATACAGTCGTGCTAACTTCTCCATCTTGTCATCTTCTCTTATTGGTAGGAAGTGTGCTGATTTGGTGAGACGATCAACTATTACCCAAATAGTATCAAAACCACTTGCAGTCCTTGGCAATTTAGTGATGAAATCCATGGTAATGTTTTCCCATTTCCATTCCGGGATTTCGGGTTGTTGAAGTAGACCTGATGGTTTCTGATGCTCAGCTTTGACCTTAGAACACGTCAAACATTCTCCTACGTATTTAGCAACATCAGCTTTCATACCCGGCCACCAAAAATGTTTCTTGAGATCCTTGTACATCTTCCCCGTTCCAGGATGTATTGAGTATCTGGTTTTATGAGCTTCTCTAAGTACCATTTCTCTCATATCTCCAAATTTTGGTACCCAAATCCTTTCAGCCCTATACCGGGTTCCGTCTTCCCGAATATTAAGATGCTTCTCCGATCCTTTGGGTATTTCATCCTTTAAATTTCCCTCTTTTAAAACTCCTTGTTGCGCCTCCTTTATTTGAGTAGTAAGGTTATTATGAATCATTATATTCATAGATTTTACTCGAATGGGTTCTCTGTCCTTCCTGCTCAAGGCATCGGCTACCACATTTGCCTTCCCAGGGTGGTAACGAATCTCAAAGTCGTAATCATTCAACAATTCAATCCACCTACGCTGCCTCATATTCAGTTGTTTCTGATTAAATATGTGTTGAAGACTTTTGTGGTCGGTATATATAATACTTTTGACCCCATATAAGTAGTGCCTCCAAGTCTTTAATGCAAAAACAACCGCGCCTAATTCCAAATCATGCGTCGTATAATTTTGCTCGTGAATCTTCAATTGTCTAGACGCATAAGCAATTACCTTCGTTCGTTGCATTAATACACAACCGAGACCTTGCTTTGATGCGTCACAATAAATCACAAAATCATCATTCCCTTCAGGCAATGACAATATAGGTGCCGTAGTTAGCTTTTTCTTCAATAACTGAAACGCTTTCTCTTGTTCATCCTTCCATTCAAATTTCTTCCCTTTATGCGTTAATGCAGTCAAGGGTTTTGCTATTCTGGAAAAGTCTTGGATGAACCTTCTGTAGTAACCAGCTAGTCCTAAAAACTGGCGTATGTGTTTCGGAGTTTTCGGGGTTTCCCACTTTTCAACAGTTTCTATCTTTGCCGGATCCACCTTAATACCTTCTTTGTTCACTATGTGACCGAGGAATTGAACTTCTTCCAACCAAAATGCACACTTTGAAAACTTAGCGTACAATTCTTCCTTCCTCAATACTTCTAACACCTTTCTCAAATGTTCACCGTGTTCTTGGTCATTCTTTGAGTAAATAAGTATGTCATCAATGAAAACAATGAAAAACTTGTCAAGGTATGGTCCACACACTCGGTTCATAAGGTCCATGAACACAGCTGGTGCATTAGTTAAACCAAATGGCATGACCATAAACTCGTAATGACCGTAACGTGTTCTGAAAGCAGTCTTTGGAATATCATCTTCTTTCACCCGCATTTGATGATACCCGGAACGTAAGTCAATCTTTGAATAAACAGACGAGCCTTGTAGTTGATCAAATAAGTCGTCGATTCTCGGTAGTGGGTAGCGGTTCTTGATGGTAAGTTTGTTCAACTCTCGGTAGTCGATACACAACCTGAATGTACCATCTTTCTTCTTGACAAACAAAACAGGAGCTCCCCACGGTGATGTGCTTGGTCGAATGAAACCACGCTCTAAAAGTTCTTGTAATTAGCTTTGCAGTTCTTTCATCTCGCTGGGTGCGAGTCTGTAAGGAGCACGAGCTATTGGTGCAGCTCCTGGTACAAGATCTATTTGAAATTCAACGGATCGATGTGGGGGTAATCCCGGTAATTCTTTCGGAAATACATCGGGAAATTCTTTTGCAATGGGAACATCATTGATGCTCTTTTCTTCAGTTTGTACTTTCTCGACGTGTGCTAGAACAGCATAGCAACCTTTTCTTATTAGTTTTTGTGCCTTCAAATTACTAATAAGATGTAGCTTCGTGTTGCCCTTTTCTCCGTACACCATTAAGGGTTTTCCTTTTTCTCGTATAATGCGAATTGCATTTTTGTAACAAACGATCTCCGCTTTCACTTCTTTCAACCAGTCCATACCGATTATCACATCAAAACTCCCTAACTCTACTGGTATCAAATCAATCTTAAATGTTTCGCTAACCAGTTTAATTTCTCGATTCCGACATATATTATCTGCTGAAATTAATTTACCATTTGCTAATTCGAGTAAAAATTTACTATCCAAAGGCATCAATGGACAACTTAATTTAGCACAAAAATCTCTACTCATATAGCTTCTATCCGCACCCGAATCAAATAAAACGTAAGCAGATTTATTGTCAATAAGAAACGTACCCGTAACAAGCTCCGGGTCTTCCTGTGCCTCTACCGCATTAATATTAAAAACTCTTCCACGGCCTTGTCCATTCGTGTTCTCCTGGTTCGGGCAATTTCTAATAATGTGGCCTGGTTTTCCACATTTATAACAAACTACATTGGCATAACTTGCTCCGACACTACTTGCTCCGCCATTACTCGTTCCGACACCATTTGTTCCTTTCGTTCTATTAACCCCTGGTCCGTAGACCTCACACTTCGCCGCGCTATGACCATTTCTTTTACACTTGTTGCAAAATTTGGTGCAGAACCCCGAGTGATTCTTTTCACACCTTTGGCATAGTTGCTTCTGATTGTTGTTGTTGTTGCGGTTATTATTGTTGTTGGGATGATTGTTGTAGTTGCTGTTGTTGTTGTTGTTGTTGTTATTGTTGGGCCGTTTGTTGTAGTTGCGATTGATGTTGCGATTGTTGGGATAATTGTTGCGATTATTGTTGTAATTGCTGTTGTTGTTGTATTGGTGATTCTTATCACCGTTTTCCTCCCACTTTCTTTTAACTTGCTTCACATTGGCCTCTTCAGCAGTCTGTTCTTTAATTCTTTCTTCAATCTGGTTCACTAGTTTGTGAGCCATTCTACATGCCTGTTGTATGGAGGCGGGCTCGTGTGAACTTATATCTTCTTGGATTTTTTCCGGTAATCCTTTCACAAACGCGTCGATCTTCTCTTCCTCATCTTCGAATGCTCCCGGACACAATAGGCACAATTCTGTGAATCGTCTTTCGTACGTGGTAATATCAAATCCTTGGGTTCGTAACCCTCTAAGTTCTGTCTTGAGCTTATTGACCTCGGTTCTGGGACGGTACTTCTCGTTCATCAAGTGCTTGAATGCTGACCACGGTAGTGCGTACGCATCATCTTGTCCCACTTGCTCTAGATAGGTATTCCACCATGTTAACGCAGAACCTGTGAAGGTATGCGTAGCGTACTTCACTTTGTCCTCTTCAGTACACTTACTTATGGCAAACACCGATTCAACCTTCTCGGTCCACCGTTTCAATCCGATCGGTCCTTCGGTTCCATCAAATTCCAAAGGTTTGCAGGCAGTGAATTCTTTGTAGGTGCATCCTACACGATTTCCTGTACTGCTAGATCCAAGGTTATTGTTGGTATGTAGCGCAGCCTGTACTGCGGCTATGTTTGAAGCTAGAAAAGTACGGAATTCCTCTTCATTCATATTCACGGTGTGTCGAGTAGTCGGTGCCATTTCCTTCAAAATAGTTAAATGGAACAAGTTAATCATACAGAATATTAAGAGTAGTTAATAGTATTTCGTAGCATAATATGAACTCATTTATAAAAGCTTTTTCTTCATATTAGCGTTTTATAAGTTTAAATTCGGGTAGTACCTACCCGTTAAGTTCATACTTAGTAGCTAATATACAATTCAACTACTACAATTCTATATGAAAAACTGATTGTAATAATATTTCGCGTTCAAACTTTTATACAATATTTTACAAACTTACAATACCGCTTATTTTACATAAAGCATGAAATATAGCACACAATAACTTTGATACAAGATAGTTGTGAAGACAATTCTAGCTAGTACACAAGTCGTTCGGCAAAGGCAATAAAGACACGTAATTCATACGTCCAGAAACAAGTCATGCATTCTGGTTTTACTAGGACTACTTCCCATCCTTGGTCTTGTGCAACATAACCGTTATGGCCGTTGATAAGACAGCGTGTTGTAACGTCATCAAAGGGACGAGGGTTACGTAATGTCCAACAGTCCCGTAATAATCTAAAAACCTCATTTCTTACCCCAATTACCGACTCCGTCACTTGTGGAAACGTTTTGTTTAATAGTTGTAGCCCGATGTTCTTGTTCTCACTTTGGTGAGAAGCGAACATTACTAATCCGTAAGCATAACATGCTTCTTTATGTTGCATGTTAGCCGCTTTTTCTAAATCACGAAGTCCAATATTCGGATATATTGAGTCAAAATAATTTCTTAACCCGTTGCGTAAAATAGCATTTGGGTTCCCCGCAATATATGCGTCAAAGTAAACACATCGTAACTTATGGGTTTCCCAATGTGATATCCCCCATCTTTCAAACGAAAGTCTCTTATAAACCAAGACATTCTTGGAACGTTCTTCGAATGTCTTACAAACTAATCTCGCCTTAAATAGTTGTGCCGAAGAATTCTGGCCGACTCTAGACAAGATTTCATCAATCATGTCTCCGGGTAGGTCTCTTAAAATATTGGGTTGTCTATCCATTTTGTGTTTTTAAACTGTAAAATAGACAAGAGTTAGATTCATAAAAAAAATACTAATTAATACAAGCAATTTTTACATATATCATAAAGCATAAGAACACTATATTCCATATATTACACCACACGAATACAACTATCTTATTCCGACTCGCTCGTTTCTTCTTCTTCGGTTTTGGTTCGTTTTGCCAAGTTTCTAGGGATATATGATGTTCCCCTAATACGAGCCGTCGTTGTCCACATTGGTTTAGAAAAACCTGGTGGTTTAGAGGTTCCCGGGTCATTGTTACAACTTAAGGACTTCGGGGGTTGACGATACATATAAAGTTCATCGGGGTTGGAATTAGATTTCTCTATTTTTATGCCCTTTCCCTTATTATTTTCTTTTGCCTTTTTAAATTCAGTTGGGGTAATTTCTATAACATCATCGGAATTCTCGTCGAAATCCGATTCATCGGAGAATTGGTAATCCTCCCAATATTTTGCTTCCTTGGCGGAAACACCATTGACCATAATTAACTTTGGTCGGTTGGTTGAGGATTTTCTTTTACTTAACCGTTTTATTATTTCCCCCACCGGTTCTATTTCTTCATCCGGTTCCGATTCTTCTTCCGGTTCCGATTCTTCTTCCGGTTCCGACTCTTCTTCCGGTTCCTCTTCGGGAACTTGTGAATCAGTCCACAAATCATTCCAATTTACATTTGACTCTTCATTATTATTAGGTGAGTCAATGGGACTTGTTCTAGAGGTAGACATCTATCACATAATATCAAACACGTTAAGAGATTAATATATCACATAATATTCATATGTTAAAAATATATAGTTTCCAACAAAAATGTTAAGCAATCATTTTTAAAGAAAACACGGTCGAAGTCCAGACTCACTAATGCATCCTAACAAACTCGATAAGACACACTAATGCAAATTTTCTGGTTCTCTAAGACCAACGCTCGGATACCAACTGAAATGTCCCGTTCTTATTGATTAAAAACGTTCCATATTAATTGATTTCGTTGCGAGGTTTTGACCTCTATATGAGACGTTTTTCAAAGACTGCATTCATTTTTAAACAAACCATAACCTTTATTTCATCAATAAAGGTTTAAAAAGCTTTACGTAGATTATCAAATAATGATAATCTAAAATATCCTGTTTACACACGACCATTACATAATGGTTTACAATACAAATATGTTACAACAAAATAAGTTTCTTGAATGCAGTTTTTACACAATATCATACAAGCATGGACTCCAAATCTTGTCCTTATTTAAGTATGCGACAGCGGAAGCTCTTAATAATCACCTGAGAATAAACATGCTTAAAACGTCAACAAAAATGTTGGTGAGTTATAGGTTTAACCTATATATATCAAATCGTAACAATAGACCACAAGATTTCATATTTCAATACACATCCCATACATAGAGATAAAAATCATTCATATGGTGAACACCTGGTAACCGACAATAACAAGATGCATATATAAGAATATCCCCATCATTCCGGGACACCCTTCGGATATGATATAAATTTCAAAGTACTAAAGCATCCGGTACTTTGGATGGGGTTTGTTAGGCCCAATAGATCTATCTTTAGGATTCGCGTCAATTAGGGTGTCTGTTCCCTAATTCTTAGATTACCAGACTTAATAAAAAGGGGCATATTCGATTTCGATAATTCAACCATAGAATGTAGTTTCACGTACTTGTGTCTATTTTGTAAATCATTTATAAAACCTGCATGTATTCTCATCCCAAAAATATTAGATTTTAAAAGTGGGACTATAACTCACTTTCACAGATTTTTACTTCGTCGGGAAGTAAGACTTGGCCACTGGTTGATTCACGAACCTATAACAATATATACATATATATCAAAGTATGTTCAAAATATATTTACAACACTTTTAATATATTTTGATGTTTTAAGTTTATTAAGTCAGCTGTCCTCGTTAGTAACCTACAACTAGTTGTCCACAGTTAGATGTACAGAAATAAATCGATAAATATTATCTTGAATCAATCCACGACCCAGTGTATACGTATCTCAGTATTGATCACAACTCAAACTATATATATTTTGGAATCAACCTCAACCCTGTATAGCTAACTCCAACATTCACATATAGAGTGTCTATGGTTGTTCCGAAATATATATAGATGTGTCGACATGATAGGTCGAAACATTGTATACGTGTCTATGGTATCTCAAGATTACATAATATATAATACAAGTTGATTAAGTTATGGTTGGAATAGATTTGTTACCAATTTTCACGTAGCTAAAATGAGAAAAATTATCCAATCTTGTTTTACCCATAACTTCTTTATTTTAAATCCGTTTTGAGTGAATCAAATTGCTATGGTTTCATATTGAACTCTATTTTATGAATCTAAACAAAAAAAGTATAGGTTTCTAGTCGGAAAAATAAGTTACAAGTCGTTTTTGTAAAGGTAGTCATTTCAGTCGAAAGAACGACGTCTAGATGACCATTTTAGAAAACATACTTTCACTTTGAGTTTAACCATAATTTTTGGATATAGTTTCATGTTCATAATAAAAATCATTTTCTCAGAATAACAACTTTTAAATCAAAGTTTATCATAGTTTTTAATTAACTAACCCAAAACAGCCCGCGGTGTTACTACGACGGCGTAAATCCGGTTTTACGGTGTTTTTCGTGTTTCCAGGTTTTAAATCATTAAGTTAGCATATCATATAGATATAGAACATGTGTTTAGTTGATTTTAAAAGTCAAGTTAGAAGGATTAACTTTTGTTTGCGAACAAGTTTAGAATTAACTAAACTATGTTCTAGTGATTACAAGTTTAAACCTTCGAATAAGATAGCTTTATATGTACGAATCGAATGATGTTATGAACATCATTACTACCTTAAGTTCCTTGGATGAACCTACTGGAAAAGAGAAAAATGGATCTAGCTTCAATGGATCCTTGGATGCCTCAAAGTTCTTGAAGCAAAATCATGACACGAAAACAAGTTCAAGTAAGATCATCACTTGAAATAAGATTGTTATAGTTATAGAAATTGAACCAAAGTTTGAATATGATTATTACCTTGTATTAGAATGATAACCTACTGTAAGAAACAAAGATTTCTTGAGGTTGGATGATCACCTTACAAGATTGGAAGTGAGCTAGCAAACTTGAAAGTATTCTTGATTTTATGAAACTAGAACTTTTGGAATTTATGAAGAACACTTAGAACTTGAAGATAGAACTTGAGAGAGTTCAATTAGATGAAGAAAATTGAAGAATGAAAGTGTTTGTAGGTGTTTTTGGTCGTTGGTGTATGGATTAGATATAAAGGATATGTAATTTTGTTTTCATGTAAATAAGTCATGAATGATTACTCATATTTTTGTAATCTTATGAGATATTTCATGCTAGTTGCCAAATGATGGTTCCCACATGTGTTAGGTGACTCACATGGGCTGCTAAGAGCTGATCATTGGAGTGTATATACCAATAGTACATACATCTAAAAGCTGTGTATTGTACGAGTACGAATACGGGTGCATACGAGTAGAATTGTTGATGAAACTGAACGAGAATGTAATTGTAAGCATTTTTGTTAAGTAGAAGTATTTTGATAAGTGTATTGAAGTCTTTCAAAAGTGTATAAATAAATATTAAAACACTACATGTATATACATTTTAACTGAGTCGTTAAGTCATCGTTAGTCGTTACATGTAAGTGTTGTTTTGAAACCTTTAGGTTAACGATCTTGTTAAATGTTGTTAACCCAATGTTTATAATATCAAAAGAGATTTTAAATTATTATATTATCATGATATTATGATGTACGAATATCTCTTAATATGATATATATACATTAAATGTCGTTACAACGATAAACGTTACATATATGTCTCGTTTCAAAATCATTAAGTTAGTAGTCTTGTTTTTACATATGTAGTTCATTGTTAATATAATTAATGATATGTTTACTTATCATAATATCATGTTAAATATATATATAACCATATATATGTCATCATATAGTTTTTTTACAAGTTTTAACGTTCGTGAATCACCGGTCAACTTGGGTGGTCAATTGTCTATATGAAACCTATTTCAATTAATCAAGTCTTAACAAGTTTGATTGCTTAACATGTTGGAAACATTTAATCATGTAAACATCAATCTCAATTAATATATATAAACATGGAAAAGTTCGGGTCACTACACGCCGCGCGGCCTAGGGGCGCGCCGCGCAAGTACGCGCAGACAGCTCCTTTTGTTTTATTTAATTATAAATGAGGGCATTTTGGTAAAAACACATTAAGGCCGGATTTAATGCTTGGGATCTGATATTGGAGTGTCATTTACTCCAAAATCCACCAACCTTATCCCTCCAATTCAATTTTAGAGAGAGTGATTGTAGAGTGAGAAAGCTCACTTTGAAGGAGAAGAAGTTGCTCTCGGGTTTTATCGCAAGCTTTAAAGTTGTTTATCTCGTCACTTGCTACGTTTTGATAGTTGTGGTATGTCCTAACTTTAATTTCTTACTTTGATTTTGTGTATGGGTTAGGGTTTGTGTTGAAGATGAACACTAAGACCCATTTGTAGGTAAAATGGGTGTTCTTGAGTAAATTGGGTCATGTAGACTCAATAATGGGTTAGCTAGGGTTTTAAAAGTGATAATTGTTGTTAATGAACCCTAATTGGCTAATAAATTGTTAGAACACTTTAATGATGTGTAAATGGGTGTTATTTGGGTATAGATGACCCAAATGGGTGTATTGACTTTTAATTGGGTCAAATGGGTCAAAATAGACCAAGGTTGGTTAAGGTTAGTGATTAGTGTTAAAATATAGTGATTTAATGTGTATGAAGGCCTTGAGTGCCAAGGGTTAGGGTTTTTGGTGAAGATGACCCAATTTAGGGTTAAGTGTCCAAATGGGTCGAGATGACCTAGGAATGGTGTGTAATGTGGGTTTGGATCAAATTGATTGATTTATCATATGCTTGTGAAATAGGTACGTTACCTTGGAGTTCAAGCTTGGTCTAATAATCACCAAAGGTGTAAGGTGAGTGGAATAATTATGTGTTCATGTATATGGCGTATTTATTTGTAAATTTTATGGTATGAACCACGTGCCGGTAGTACCATAACATGTGTGTGATGTGGATTGTGAGTGTGAACCACGTGCCGGTAGCACTATGATGATAATGATGTGAACCACGTGCCGGTAGCATCGAGTGTGAACCACGTGCCGATAGCACTATAAAATGAGGCATGAAGCACGTGCCGGTAGCGTCGAAGTGTGAACCATGTGCCGGTAGCACTATAAACGAGTGAGACTCAAATGCGTATGGTGTGAACCACGTGCCGGTAGCACCATAGCATTGTGGTTAACCATATTGTGTTGTGATTGTATAGCATGTTATATATATATATATATATATATATATATATATATATATATATATATATATATATATATATATATATATATATATATTGTGATGAGTACATGCTAATGTGGTTTTGGGATGGTGTACGACTTGTTAGTATTTACGAGTATGTTGATATACTAATTGTGTTACAAGTTCGTATGAGGTATTTGGTATTGTGAATGCGGATAGATAGGTTATATATATGTATGTATAATTATTGCATTCACTAAGCTTTGCTTACCCTCTCGTTGTTTACCATTTTATAGGTTCCGGTGTGGATAAAGGTAAGGGCATTGCTTTGGTTTAGAGATCTCGTCGTTGACTAGGGATGCTTTTGGGACGCGTTGAGTTTTGGAGTTTGACCGATAGATGGGTAGTTTAATCCCAAACGCCATGCTCGTAGTGTAGTTTGGAACTTAAACTTTTGTAGTCGAAACTCTTGTAATTTGTATTAACTTGGTATTTTAGGTCGTGTGGGCCCCACTTATGAAACTTCATTTTTATGTTTGAAATGTACTAGTTTTACTTATATGAACGCGTGACTAAAAGCGTTTTGGCTAAAAATGCCGGGAACCACTCGATCTTTTTCGCATTTAAAGACTTTTGGGACAGACCACTTCGGCGCGCCGCGCGGCCTTCCTGTCGCGCCGCGCCAGTTGCTGGACAGTTAATTTTTTTTTTATTTTGTATTTTCACGTGGTTTGTTCGCGGGTTGGTTTGGGATGTTACAAGTGGTATCAGAGCATGGTCTAAGGGATTTAGGTGACTTGAGATAGGCGCCTAGACTTAGACTTTTTGTGTGCGCATTTTGTGCGGGACTTGTAGGACTTTGGGTCGGACCGGGACTTGGTTAGTGCATAGGTTTATGTGAACTAATCATGCGTTATTTGTTTGTGTTGTGTAGCAATCATCAAGCGAGATGGACATTGTACTAGCGAGTTAACGTGACGTGCTCGCGTAGTAATGACTAGCTACCATTACTACGGGTGCAAATCGTGTCAAACAAGCAATGTACGACGATTGTTGAGCGAGATGGGGTAGTGTGGGGCGTGTGTATATTTATGTGTTGTGTGTTTTTGTTTCGACGTTTAATCTCTTCCGTTTTATAGAATGAAGATGCGAAACGGACATGACACCGAACATGATAATGGGGGTACAAGTGAGGACCCCGAGTTCACGGCCAAGGTTGAGGCCATTTTTAAACGCCAAAAGGCGGAGTTTCTCGTAGATGTTAAGAAGATGTTTCTAGACACGATTGACGAACAAGTCGTCGATATGGTTAAGGAACAAATTAAGATTGTTCTTCAAGAAGAAAATGTGGGGAGGCGAGACTTTTTCTTTAAGAACTTCAAGGATGCTCAACCTCCTACCTTTGAGGGCGAATGAGACCCACTCAAGAGTGCCCGATTCATCTCCGATATGGAGGGGGCTTTTCGTACTTGTGAGTGTCCTCCCGATAAAAAGACTAGGTATGGTTGTAGCATGTTAAGGGGTGATGCGAAATTGTGGTGGGATACAAAGATCCAGCTTTATGGTGAAGAACAATGTATGGACTTCACTTGGGATGAATTTAAAGCGGAGTTCTTCGATGAGTACCGAACTTCGGCCGATCTTACAAGGCTTAAGGACGAGCTACGTACCTTTAGGCAAGGGTCGATGGACTTGAACACTCTCAAATCCGTGTTTTTGTCCAAGACTCAATTTTTGCCCGGAGTATGTCGGGAATGACAAGATGTTGAAGGAAGATTTCTATCGAACTTTGAATGATAGTTATCAAGAAAAGATTAGTGTGAATGTGGTGAAGAGCTTCGATGAATTGTTTAATATGGCGAAGGGTTTTAAAGCACTTGTGTTGAGAAAGAGAAAGTTTGAAGGTTCAAGTCATTCGAATTTTTCAAACAAGAAGTCAAAGAAAGGCACCGAAAGCGTGAATAGTGTAAAGAAGAGTACTTCCGGGAATTTCGGGCCCACGTGTTTCAATTGTAAACAAAGGGGACACATGGCCCGTGAATGTACCAATGGCCCGAACAAATTTACTTGCTATAATTGTGGTAAGGAAGGACACAAGAAGACGGAGTGTCCCGACTTGAATAATGATAATGTTAAGCGGATCGAGAAGGCGGCGGGTACGGCTAGGGGTCATAATTATTTGATGACCAATGAAGAGGCTAAACAATCCAATGAAGTCGTTTCAGGTACTTTCATGGTTAATTCTATTCTGGCTCGGATACTTTTTGATAGTGGTGCTAATTTGTCTTTTGTATCTCCAAGATTTGTGCCTAAGTTAAATAGACAGCTAGTAAAGTTGAGTCGTCCGGTAGAAGTTGAAATAGCGGATGGCAAGACGGCGCTAGTGGTTGATGTGTGTAAAAGTTGTAATGTTGTGTTTGGTGCCGAAAGTTTTGAAATTGATCTTATCCCGATGACCTTGGGTGATTTTGATGTTGTCGTTGGTATGGATTGGCTCGATCGTTATAGAGCCGATATCGCATGCCACGATAAGTTTATTCGTGTGAAGACCCCAAGTGGGGGAGAGATGATTATTCATGGTGATAAGCGAAGGAGACCGGTGCTGATATGCACTTTTGCACGGGCATGTCGTCACGTTGTTACCGGTGGTGTGGCTTTCCTTGCTCATGTTGTCGATACTCGTAATGAGCCACCACCTATTTGTGAAATTCCGGTGGTTAATGAGTTTGAAGATGTTTTTCCGGATGAGTTACCGGGTGTTCCGGTGGAAAGACAAGTTGAGTTTCGCATTGAGTTGGTTCCGGGGGCTACCCCCATTGCTAAAACTCCTTATCGTTTAGCACCAACGGAAATGCAAGAGTTGTTGAATCAAATTCAAGAGTTGCTTGAGAATGGTTTTATTCGACCGAGTGCTTCACCATGGGGCGCTCCGGTTTTATTTGTGAAGAAGAAAGATGGTAGTATGCATATGTGCATCGATTACCGTGAGTTGAATAAAGTGACGATCAAGAATCGTTATTCTTTACCTAGGATTGACGATTTGTTTGATCAACTTCAAGGTGCAACATATTTCTCTAAGATCGACCTACGGTCCGGCTATCATCAAACGTGGGTCCGTGAGGAAGACATTGAGAAAACGGCTTTCCGAACGCGTTATGGGCATTTTGAGTTTGTGGTGATGCCTTTTGGTCTTACGAATGTACCGGCGGCATTCATGGATCTTATGAACCGAGTGTGCCAACCTATGTTGGACAAGTCGATTATTGTGTTCATTGACGACATACTAGTCTACTCAAAAAGTATGCACGAACATGAACGTCACTTGCGTGAAGTTTTGAAGACGCTAAGAAAAGAGAAGTTGTATGCAAAGTTCTCTAAATGTGAATTTTGGCTAAGGGAGGTTCAATTCCTTGGTCATATTGTGAATGAAAGCGGTATCCAAGTAGATCCAGGGAAGATCGAGACGGTGAAAAGTTGGGGACGACCGACTACGCCTACGAAAATCCGAAGTTTTCTCGGATTGGCCTGTTATTATCGTCGGTTTATCCAAGACTTTTCTAAGATTGCTTCTCCGTTAACGAAATTGACAAGAAAGAGTGCTAAGTTTAATTGGGAGAACGAGAAAGAAATTGCTTTTCAATTGTTGAAAGAGAAGTTGTGTCAAGCTCCGGTGTTAGTGTTGCCGGAAGGTGTTGAAGATATGGTGGTTTATTGTGATGCTTCCTTAAATGGGCTCGGGTGTGTTCTTATGTAAAGGGGTAAAGTCATCGCTTATGCCTCTCGTCAATTAAAGGAACACGAAACGAGATACCCGACTCATGATCTCGAGATGGCGGCGGTCATGCATGCGTTGAAAATTTGGCGCCATTACTTGTATGGTGTCAAGTGTACGATATATTCGGATCATAATAATTTGAAACATCTTTTCACTCAAAGAGATTTGAATTATCGTCAACGTAGATGGATGGATGTGGTGAAAGACTATGATTGTGAGATACTTTATCATCCGGGTAAGGCTAATGTGGTTGCGGACGCGTTAAGTCGAAAGACTCAACATCCGGCGATACGTGTAGCATCGTTACGTTTGATTATTACAAATTATTTTCTTGAGAAGCTTGGTGAGATTCAAATCGAGGCTTATGTTCACAATAAACATGCGAAACGAATTGTGGGCCAATCAGAGTTCATTACCATGGGCCCATGGGGTTTATTATCTTTCCAAGGAAGGGTGTGGGTGCCTAAGATGGGTGATTATCGACAGGTGCTACTTGATGAAGCACATAAGTCAAGATATTCCATTCATCCGGGCGCGACGAAAATGTATCATGACTTGAAGAAAGATTATTGGTGGCCGGGCATGAAGCGCGATGTTGTAAAATATGTTGAACAATGTGTTACTTGTTTGCAAGTAAAGGCCGAGCACCAAAAGCCGTATGGTAAGTTGCAACCGTTAGAAATCCCGAAATGGAAATGGGAGCACATTACCATGGATTTCATAACAAAATTACCTAAGATGGCGAGAACTCAATATGATACGATTTGGGTGATTGTGGACCGGTTGACGAAAAGTGCTTTGTTTCTTCCCATTAAAGAAGCAATATCGTCGGAGGCCTTGGCTAAGTTGTTTATCAAGGAAGTGGTCTCGCGACATGGTGTTCCTATATCTATTATTTCGGATCGAGATACCCGTTTTACATCTCGGTTTTGGGAGAAGTTTCATGAAGATATGGGTACACAATTAAAGTTGAGCACGGCGTACCATCCTTAAACGGACGGTCAAACTGAACGTAGGAACCAAACTTTGGAAGATATGCTACGGGCGTGCATTATTGACTTCGGTGGTAGTTGGGATGAGCACTTGCCTTTGGTGGAATTCTCGTACTATAATAGTTATCATACTAGTATTGGGATGCCACCATATGAGATGCTTTATGGGCGTAGGTGTCGAACTCCCGTTTGTTGGGGAGAAGTGGGTCAAAGGGAAATCGGGAGTACTGATTTGGTTTTGGAGACGAATAACAAGATCGATATTATTCGGGAACATTTGAAAAAGGCTCAAGATAGACAAAAGTCGTATGCCGACAAACGTAGACGAACGATCGAATTTCAAGAAGGCGACATGGTAATGCTTAAGGTTTCGCCATGGAAGGGTATTATTCGATTTCGAAAACGAGGAAAGTTGGCTCCTCGGTTTATTGGGCCGTTCAAGGTTTTAGCTCGTGTTGGTGAAGTTGCATATCGATTGGAATTACCCGAAGAGCTTGCGGGGATCCATAACACGTTTCATGTTTCCCATCTTCGTAAGTGTCTTGCGGATGATTCTTCATGGATGCCATTAGATGAAATTGAGCTAAACAATAAGTTGGAGTATGTGGAAGAGCCGATTGCTATACTCGATGAGAAGGTCAAAAGGTTGAGGCATAAAGAGGTTAGGACCTATAAGGTTCAATGGCGACGGAATAAGGGTTCCGAGTTTACATGGGAACCCGAAGAGTTTGTGTTGGTTTATCTTCCCGCTTGTCATGCAGCTTGGATTGCGAGGACGCAATCCGAATAAGTGGGGGAGAGTTGTAAGACCCGTGTATTTATTGTAAATAGTGTATATATGTTAACAAAGTGACGGGGTACGTTTTATATTTAAAAAGGAGCAAGGAATCAGAATTTGCCCAGGTGCGCGCCGCGCGGCCTGGGGGCGCGCCGCGCAAGTACGCGCAGACAGCTCCTTTTGTTTTATTTAATTATAAATAAGGGCATTTTGGTAAAAACACATTAAGGCCGGATTTAATGCTTGGGATCTGATATTGGAGTGTCATTTACTCCAAAATCCACCAACCTTATCCCTCCAATTCAATTTTAGAGAGAGAGTGATTGTAGAGTGAGAAAGCTCACTTTGAAGGAGAAGAAGTTGCTCTCGGGTTTTATCGCAAGCTTTAAAGTTGTTCATCTCGTCACTTGCTACGTTTTGATAGTTGTGGTATGTCCTAACTTTAATTTCTTACTTTGATTTTGTGTATGGGTTAGGGTTTGTGTTGAAGATGAACACTAAGACCCATTTGTAGGTAAATTGGGTGTTCTTGAGTAAATTGGGTCATGTAGACTCAATAATGGGTTAGCTAGGGTTTTAAAAGTGATAATTGTTGTTAATGAACCCTAATTGGCTAATAAATTGTTAGAACACTTTAATGATGTGTAAATGGGTGTTATTTGGGTGTAGATGACCCAAATGGGTGTATTGACTTTTAATTGGGTCAAATGGGTCAAAATAGACCAAGGTTGGTTAAGGTTAGTGATTAGTGTTAAAACCTAGTGATTTAATGTGTATGAAGGCCTTGAGTGCCAAGGGTTAGGGTTTTTGGTGACGATAATCCAATTTAGGGTTAAGTGTCCAAATGGGTCGAGATGACCTAGGAATGGTGTGAAATGTGGGTTTGGATCAAATTTATTGATTTATCATATGCTTGTGAAATAGGTACGTTACCTTGGAGTTCAAGCTTGGTCTAATAATCACCAAAGGCGTAAGGTGAGTGGAATAATTATGCGTTCATGTATATGGCGTATTTATTTGTAAATGTTATGGTATGAACCACGTGCCGGTAGTACCATAACATGTGTGTGATGCGGATTGTGAGTGTGAACCACGTGCCGGTAGCACTATGATGATAATGATGTGAACCACGTGCCGGTAGCACTATAAAATGAGGCGTGAACCACGTGCCGGTAGCGTCGAAGTGTGAACCATGTGCCGGTAGCACTATAAACGAGTGAGACTCAAATGCGTATGGTGTGAACCACGTGCCGGTAGCACCATAGCATTATGGTTAACCATATTGTGTTGTGATTGTATAGCATGTTATATATATATATATATATATATATATATATATATATATATATATATATATATATTGTGATGAGTACATGCTAATGTGGTTTTGGGATGGTGTACGACTTGTTAGTATTTACGAGTATGTTGATATACTAATTGTGTTACAAGTTCGTATGAGGTATTTGGTATTGTGAATGCGGATGGATAGGTTATATATATGTATGTATAATTATTGCATTCACTAAGCTTTGCTTACCCTCTCGTTGTTTACCATTTTATAGGTTCCGGTGTGGATAAAGGTAAGGGCATTGCTTTGGTTTAGAGATCCCGTCGTTGACTAGGGATGCTTTTGGGACGCGTTGAGTTTTGGAGTTTGACCGATAGATGGGTAGTTTAATCCCAAACGCCATGCTCGTAGTGTAGTTTGGAACTTAAACTTTTGTGGTCGAAACTCTTGTAATTTGTATTAACTTGGTATTTTGGGTCGTGTGGGCCCCACTTGTGAAACTTCATTTTTATGTTTGAAACGTACTAGTTTTACTTATATGAACGCGTGACTAAAAGCGTTTTGGCTAAAAATGCCGGGAACCACTCGATCTTTTTCGCATTTAAAGACTTTTGGGACAGACCACTTCGGCGCGCCGCGCGACCTTCCTGGCGCGCCGCGCCAGTTGCTGGACAGTTAATTTTTTTTTTATTTTGTATTTTCACGTGATTTGTTCGCGGGTTGATTTGGGATGTTACACTGTTCCTAGCTAATTGTTCCTAACTAACTGATTACATTTTATTTATCGCAATTTAATTATCGCAATTTACATTCTCGCAATTTTATTTATCGTCATTTAATTTATGTTATTTACTTTACACACTTTATTTATCGTCATTTAATTTCTGTTATTTATTTTACGCACTTTAAATATCGGGACACGTATACAAGGTTTTGACATATCATATCGACGCATCTATATATATTATTTGGAATAACCATAGACACTCTATATGCAGTAATGCTGGAGTTAGCTATACAGGGTTGAGGTTGATTCTACAATAATATATATAGTTTGAGTTGTGATCGAGTCTGAGACATGTACACGGGTCACGATACGTATTAATTAATTCGAATATTATATATTAAACTATATATGAATTATTGGACTGTTAACTGTGGACTAATAGCATTGGACAATTAAAATGAATTAAAATATTGATAATAACATATGAAACTAAACATTTCTTCAAGTTTACCACTTGATTTCACCTTAAACCTCGTTTGTATCTTGGCGATTAAAATCTGAGTACAAACCTTTCATAATTCTTGAAAACACTTCAATCGATAGGATGAACCAACCGCACTTCATCTACGGAAGAAGAGATTGATGCATATAGTTATGCACCTGAAAACACTCGGAACCTGAGTAAACGTTTAACACGTATCTGTGTTAGCTCCTTTGGCGTTGTTATTACCGAAAATAACTTTGCAATTCCTTTTTAAATTAGCCAATTTTGTCACAGATCCAGCAAATCAACTTCAACTTTTTGTTCGAAACAACCTTATTATAACCTTGGTATATATACGTGCTCTTTTATTGTTACCGGGGAACCTTTTATATTTCACCATATTACCATCAGCGTTTAATCATCTAAAAACACAATTCTCCTGAAACCACCTCGGATTGATAACCGATGATTCAGATATCGTAGCATTAAATGCAGAGGAAACAGAAAAATCGTAGATGGTCTAAATGGCCAAAAGTTTGATGATAAAGAAGGGAGTGTTAGGAACGCTCGATAGAAAATTTAGTACGGAAAAACAGATTGAGCAAACCATGAAGGAGACCAAGGCCAAATACAAGGACCATACCTTATATTCAAAGAATCCAGGTAATTTTGGATCCGATGAAACCTTCAATGAATATCTTGCTCCGTACTCATGTTAAAATCTTGCGAAAAATTTTTCTTCATCAACCTTAAAACTTGAAAATTCCAAAATATCGTCATAAATATCTTCGATATTTCTGAAGTTATTTTCATAACTATCCTTATCTGAAATCAGTTATCTTTTCACGTCATCTGTATTACACCATAAAGGAAACTGTTTAGTTCTATATTCTGTAAACCTTCAAGTTTAAATTATGAATGATTTTGAAGTAGTGTTGGGAACTGAAGCGTGAGTTAGTATAATATAATGACACTTGATCAACGTGATTATATTACAGTAAGTCAGGCTGAGTTTCTAATGGAACGTGATGATTCACAGATCATAACGTCATCATGTGCCATGTTACATAACTCTTTTATTCTGCTTAACTTCTGAACATATCAAGAAAGTATATTCTTGATAGTTCTACTCTCAGTGATTCAGGTAATTTGACAAATCAAATCGTGCGATTACGTTCTTTCTTGTTTAGAACATTAAGTTCATTCGAGGTTCTATACTTACGAATTCTGGACCGTTACTCGCTTTACTAGAGGTCGAGAAGATAATAAAAAGGCAAAGAACTCCAAAATATAAGAGAAAATATAAAGCCCAATAACAACACAGAAGTTACAAACCGTGGATATAAATACGAATAGCAATATAAAGACGCGGTATAATTAAGAATAGTATCACCCCAAGGCAATAGTAGAAGTAAACAGATTTTTCTGGTGGAAGATTGAAAAGAAGGATGACAGAAATGATAATTAGGAAAGTATCAAGGATTAGAACTGGATTAAGCATTTTCACAATCTTTTGGATGTACGAACTAAGAAAGTATAGGAATGGTGAGAATAATAGAGATCTTAATTTCCTTACTCGTCGAAGAATCAAATCTTATAGATTTCCTAGATTTTCTTTAAATCCCTAAAATTCAGGAAATCAACCGTGACTACGTCACTGGTTAAGTCAAATCTGCATTTACTCATTTCAATCTTTTGTGATAGCTTCACTTGTACTCTTTACATAAATGAATTATTTTATTCATATCACTCACTGATGATAAAACTCTTGTTATCAACACATATTCGACAAAAAAAATTGTTTATTGTTAACTATGACAAATCTACTCAAATTTCGGGACGAAATTTCTTTAACGGGTAGGTACTGTGACGACCCGAAAATTTCCGACCAAATTTAAACTTAATCCTTGTATGATTTCGATATGATAAGCAAAGTCTGTAAAGTTGAGTCTCAAAAATTTTGAATTAATTATATGGATTCATTTACCCTTTGACTACTCTCGACGATTCACGAACATTAATTACAAATAAATATGTATATGTGTATATAAGTATATAAGTAATAATTAGAAACACTAAATAAAGTATTATATGAACTAATAATTTAAACTAAGTTATGATCTACGAAATAATTAAATTACTATTAAAACATAATAAAACATAATAAATATAATGTAATTCGAAAATAAATGGTTTCGAATTCATTTAGTAAACGATTGTAGCATTCGTTTATCATTCGATGTCTACTGTTTTATTTTGATTGTAAAATGTAATGTTAATATAACATTATAGTATATACTACCGTTAAGCCTAAAACATCTAGCGATATAATAAACTGTGGCTAATTGAATGATATTAAAACTGTGCCAAACTAATTGGACACTAATTGATTGGATGTTATTATTTTTAAAGTTTCATTCTATTTTCCCACGTGTGATTAAAGATTCGTTAAGTTATTACATTATCAATAAAAAAAGGGTTATTTTAGTTATCATAAAAATAAATACAGTCTATTATCATTAATAACATTATTTGCATCATTTTATAGTTAATATCATTATTATTATTAATATTAATAGTAAAATTAAAAGGTATATTAATATCAGTATTATCAAGATTGTTATTTTGTTTTTATAATATATATATAGTTATGAAATTTAAAGCATGTAAATTGTTACATTATTGTTATTATTACTTTTATTATTATTTTTACCATTATCATTAAAAATTATTATTATTATAATTAGTATTTCTTTTAATAATAATAGTATTATCGTTATTTTTTTTTATGATTATTAATTACTGATATTAACTGAATAAAGATGCTGGAGGACAAATAATTACGCGTATTTAGTCATATACCTCAATCAGTTCTATTTTTTTTTCCCTATCTCCTGTTGTACTCGTGATTTAATTGTCGACCATTATCAGAGGATAACAACAAATTTTTTACTGCATCAATTATTCGCTCAATCCCATTATATTCGTTATTATAACTGTTAATATTGGATGCTACTCAAAAATCAACCAGAAATATCAAGTTTACTTCATTACCTCTATTCTTGGCTCAAATCACTCTTAACTCGATTTTGTATGAATTTTAAAAATCTAATAATGCAATTATGTTAGAAATCCCATATGAAAACTCTCTGCCAAGTTTCAAATCCCAAATCTTTTTATCAAGATCGAATTTCGAAGTCAAAGTTATTTTTCAAAAAGTCAACGAAATTGTTCTTGAAGAAATTCGGGTTCGTATTTATGTTTTAACTTCAATTAACGATTCCTATAGTTTCTAATATAGATTTCAAATCAAATGCGTGTTATAAACTTTGTCCAAAATATTCTATAGATCAAAATCAATTTTTTTTCTTAATAGCCACGAACAGCAGCTAGTGGTTTTATTATTTTTTTATTTTATTTATTTAACCAAACACTATCTGAAATATGCCTGTGTCATTTACAAAGTCGAAATTCAAAAATAATAATAATAATAATAATTGGAAACTGGTTGTTACTTTTGTCGATGTTATGGAAAAAGAAGATAAAGGTTACAGAAAGTTAAGTAGGTTAATTAGATTTTAGTTAGTCATTATAATAGAAAAAGGAACAACAGCGTATTGGTTGGGTATGTTGAGTGTAAAAGAAGGGTCATGGGTTCGAAACTAGCTGCTGCGTTCTTTTTATTTATTTAGCAAGATGGACTCATGAATTAAATTTGGGCTTCAAGTGTTTAATTGTTGGGCCAAAGGAATGAGGCCACGTTTAGCCCAGTTCCTTAATTGATAGATATAGAAGTCGAATTATATATGTTAGGACGTAATAAGAAGCAGGAAAAACGGACATGGCTTGTTGGTTTATGTGTGTTGTTGGGTTTCAAGAGGTCGCGGGTTCAAGCTTTGGCAGAGGCATTTATTTTTTTTAGGCCTGTTACATTAAGGTAGCACTTCTAATTTTATTATTATTATTATTATTATTATTATTATTATTATTATTATTATTATTATTATTATTAAATATTATAGATAATATTATTATTATGATCAACATTATTATTATTAATTATTGTTATTGTTACTAATATTACAATCATTATCATTATTAGTATTATCA